>NC_135235.1:133956907-134581907 GCF_051348905.1 Ranitomeya variabilis | reverse complement strand
AATCACCCTAAATTAGCAAGAATAGTAAGTAACATACTGCTTCTAATCAGCTTCTCACAAAGTCCAATTGGTAAAATTCCACTGCCAAGCATGGCCTCTTATTGTTTTCTAGCAGCCTGATTCTCCTGTTCTCATAAATGCTACAGAGCTATTGGCTTTGATGTAATAATAGGATAGCCCAGCTGGGTCAGACATGATTGTAATGTCTTCATACACTTGGATTGGGCTTTATAAAAATGTTAAAAATAAATAATCATAAAAAGTATTTACTTTTTTGAACACTATATCCCCCATTTTAGTATTTTATTTTAACATTTGCCTTTTGCTAACTGCAAATTAAAACAATTGTACAGTGCTTTATCTGCTATAACTAAATTGGATCCATTGTTTGATCTGTTCTGATTAGTTGTTGAAAAAGTTGCTCACAAACAGGCTTTTTCACTCATTGGAGAGAACCCCACATCAGTGACAAAACCTCCAACTATTACAAGCAGAATTTCCTATTACTTTGTCTACTGCAGTGTATGAACAGATTCCAACACTTTTAGCTTCCATGTATGAAGCTTCTACTATTTATATAATATATTTTTGATTTCCTTTCTCGTAACTTGTCCTACTTTCCTACTTACTTTTTATTTACAGTGAAATTGATTTTAGCACCAACATGGCTTCACAATGTAGAACACTCTTTACAATCGACCTTTGAATTTTATTGGAAGCTAAATAAATGCAGTATAACTCCATGCAACCCTAATCAGCCATACATTTCCCTTAACTTTACTTTCCAAAATAAATTTTCCATTCATCCAAACCAGACTTCAGAGGTTACAGTTATGTGTGCAAATAGGCAATGAAATTACTGAGTAAGATTATTGTTTCCTTATATTTAGGCAACCGATGAGGATTCCCCTCCAAATAACCTAATTACTTACAGCATTACTGAAGCTTCAGCATTCCGAAACTTTTTTGAGATCACAATTTCTGAAGGTTATGGAGGTGAGTGAGACTAGACAATATATTAGATATAGTTCTAAATATCACTATGTGAAAAAGTTTTACAAATTGCTGCCTAGTCACTGACCCAGGTTTAGACAGTGTGGTCCATGGCAAAAATTAATAGTGGGAACCCAAATACTAATATATGGCATCATCACACAGAAACATGTATGGTACATTTACTCAAACTGATATTAAACTATTGAATGAACAGCAATTGGCTATATTTAACTTGTTTATTGCTTATTTACTGGCTTCTTTTATGCAGGCTGACCAAGAATGATGGGGACAAAATAATCACTAATAGATTGTACCCACATGCAGCATGTCCTTCATACTGGCCCTATCCTGGCATATATACAGTGGCATGTAAAAGTTTGGGAGCCTTTGGTCAAAATTACTGTTATTGTGAACAGTTAAGCAAGATGGAGATGAAATGATCTTTAAAAGGACTAAAGTTAAAGATGACACATTTCCTTTGTATTTTAGTAAAAAAAAATGTTTAATTTTTTTCATTTTAAAATAACAAAAAGTGAAATGTATAGATGCAAAAGTTTTAGCAATCTTGGAGATTTGTATGGTCAGATAAATCTAACCAAGGTTTCAGACCTTGATTAACCTGTTATCGCTTGCCCTCTGTGATCATTAGGAAAGGCCAGGTGATATAAATCCCCCAGGATTATAAAAACCCAGCCTCCTCTAACCTTGTACCAAAAAAAAACAACATCCATAGGTTCTTCTAAGCAGCTGCCTAGCACTCTGAAATGGAGGCCCACAAAGCAGGAGAAGGTTATAAGAAGATAACAAAGCATTTTCAAGTTTCCCTTTCATCAGTTTGAAATGTATTTAAGAAATGGCAGTTAACAGTAACAGTGGAGGGCAAGACAAGGTCTCTAAGACCAAGCACATTTTCTGTGAGAGATGCTAGTAAGATTGCCAGAGAGACAAATCAGAACTCCCCTTGACTGCAAAACACCTTCAGAAAGATTCATCAGACTCTGGAGTTGTTACATTGTTCTACTGTTCAGAGACACCTGCACAAAAATGACCTTCATAGAAGAGTCATCAGAAGAAAACCTCTCCTGTGTCCTCATCATAAAATTCAGCATCAGAAGTATGCAAAAGAACATCTATACAAGCCTCGTCCTCTTGGGAAACAAGTCCTGTGAACCGATGAGCTTAAAATAGAACTCTTTGGTCATAATGATCAAAGGTATATGTGGAGAAAAAAGGGGACAGAATTTCAGGAAAAGAACATCATTAACCCTTTAATGATGGGGGTAGATCAATCATGTTTTGGGGTTGTGTTGCAGCCAATGGCACAGGGAACATTTTACAGGTAGAGGAAAGAATAGATTCAATGAAATTTCAACAAATTCTTGATGCAAACATAACACCAACTGTAAAAAAGCTGAAGTTGAAAAGAGGATGGATTCTACAAATGGATAATGATGATCCTAAACACACGTTAAAATCCACAATAGACTATGTCAAAAGGCACACACTGAAGGTTTTACAATGGTCTTCACAGTCCTCTGATCTGAACATCATTAAAAATCTGTGGCTAGACCTTAAATAGCAGTGCAAGCAAGATGACACAGGAATCTCACAGAAATGGAAGAATTTTCCAAGGAAGAATGGAATAAAATCCCTAAAACAAGAATTGAAAGAGTCTTGTCTGGCTACAAAAAGCATTTACAAGCTGATCATTTCAAAAGAGGGGGCTACTAGGTACTAACCAAGCAGGGTGCCCAAACTTTTGCTTTGGCTCATTTTCCTTTTCGTAATTTTTGAAATGGAAAAGATGAAAATATATTTTTTTTGCCTAAAACTTAAAGGAAATGTGCAATTTTTAACTTTATTCTTTTTAGATATCATTTCATCTTCAACTTGCTTAATTGTTCTCAAAAAACAGTAATTTTAATCAGAGGGGGCCCAAACTATCACATGCCACTGTATCCTCCATCTTGGTATAAGTCCCTTATTATGGGCCCCACTCTGACATATATATGTCCCCCATATTGGTATATGTCCTTTATCCTTATATATATCTCCCATCCGGTTATATGTCCCAATTTCTGCTGCTAGTATAGAAAAAAAAAACATTATACTAACCAGTAGCATACATAGAAGTTATGGGACCTCATAGCAGAAATATAATACTCTCTCCAAAGTCCTCCATATAGTATAATACACAGCCCATAGTCCTTATACTATAATGCACCCCCATAGTCCTCCATATAGTGTAATGCACCCCTATAGTCCTTCCTGTAGTATAATGCACCCCTCATAGTCCTCCATACAGTATAATGTGCTCCCCATAGTCCTCCAAATAGTATAATGCATCCCATAGTCCTCCATATAGCGTAATGCACCCCACAATCCTCCATATATATCATGCACCCTCCATAGTACTTCAAATATAATGCACCTCCATATTCCTCCATATAGTATAATGCACCTCCATATGTAATGCACAGATCATAGTCCTACATTTTAGTGTAATACACAGACCATATTTTTCAAATAATATAAGGCACAGCTCCTAGTCCTTTATATAGTATAATGCACAGCACCTAGTCCTCCAAATTAGTATAATACATTACCCATACTTTTCCATATAGTATACTGCACAGCCGGTTGTCCTCCATTACTATGTGCCCCCAGTCACATGCACTCAAAGATCAGCTGTTGCCTCTGATTTGACAGCAGCGTGTATTACCACGCATGGACCCAATGGTTCTATGCACAGTGATACACTTCAGCTGAATGCGCGTCCTCAGATGCACATTCAGCTGAAGTAATTGCTGACATTGGCAGGCCCCTCACCTCCCGGGCCTGGGTAGTTACGCAACAAAATATAGCAGAGGACGCGGCAGAATGAAAGAAAGAGCCAGCAGCCCTTATCAACGTCCGATTCCCAAGACTCACATGTTACAGAACATAGTAGCAAGGTGAGAAAGCTAAAACTGAGTAGTTACGCCTCTGAAAGGATATAAAAAAGAGCTGATATTGTTTTTATTATCTTGCAAAGAAGATTATGTTTTCATGGTCATTGAGGGGAACTTACATATCTGAAAGTGTATACATTTTAATTTAAAAATTACATTAATGATCTATTATGTTTAGAACTTTTTTTTTGCCAGTCTTGTATTAAATTTAATATTTTGGTAATCCTTGTTATGAACATAAATTATTCCAGTCATTTTCATTAGACCAATAATGTGCTTTTTTTCCAGTAATAACTGTAATTCGACCTTTGGATTATGAACAAATTTCCAATGGTGTTATAACATTGCGAGTTATGGCTAAAGACTCAGGGGTACCGTCTTTAAACAGTACAGTACCTGTTAGTATCGAAGTCTTTGTAAGTATCCATTCTTATCACATTCATATCACCAACATAATATTGTTTTTCGTAAAATGATTCAACCTTTGCTTCAATTTAATTATCGTAAAGAGCTTGTATTCATATGAGATTTCATGTTGCTGTTGAATGTAGTGTTACAAATATACTTTCATGAGTGAAGATTAAAGTTTTAATTCATGAGAGGTAAATTATTGACCATATAAAAAATTTTTGGAAATAAACCACAATATATCTAAGACCCTTATCACATAATGTCCACCGAGAAAGCTAAATATGACCATAGGGCTCTATTGCCAGACAGAGGTCAGAAGAGTATGGCTGGTATACCGCTGCATACCACAAACAAGATGTATTACCCCTTAATCCCATATGACGTAGTATCCCGTCGAGGTGGGGTGGGCCCGTATGACCACCGACGGGATAGTACGTCATATGCGATCGGCCGCGCTCACGGGGGGAGCGCGGCCGGGTGTCAGCTGACTATCACAGCTGACATCTGGCACTATGTGCCAGGAGCAGTCACAGACTGCTCCTGGCACTTTAACCCCCAGAACACTGCGATCAAACATGATCGAAGTGTTCCGGCAGTACAGGGAAGCATCGCGCAGGGAGGGGGCTCCCTGCGTGCTTCCCTGAGACCCTCGGTACAAGGCGATATGCTCACTTTGTACCGAGCATCTCCTCACTGCAGGCCCCAGATCCAAAAACGAGGAAAGGTATAAACGCCCCCACCAAAAGAATTTCATGAATAGCTGGTTTTTGGTCATTCTACCTCACAAAAATCGGAATAAAAAGCGATCAAAAAATGTCACGTGCCCGAAAATGTTATCAATAAAAATGTCAACTCATCCCGTAGAAAAAAAGACCTCACATGATTCTGTGGACCAAAATATGGAAAAATTATAGCTCTCAAAATGTGGAGACGCAAAAACTATTTTTGCAATAAAAAGCGTCTTTTAGTGTGTGACGGCTGCCAATCATAAAAATCCGCAAAAAAAACCCTATAAATAGTAAATCAAACCTCTCTTCATCACCCCCTTAGTTAGGGAAAAATAATAAAATTAAAAAATATATATTTATTTCCATTTTCCCTTTAGCGTTAGGGCTAGAGTTAGGGCTAGGTTTTGGGGTAGGGTTAGGGGTAGGGTTAAGGCTAGGGTTAGGGCTAGGGTTAGGGCTAGGGTTAGGGTTTCAGTTAGGATTGGTGGTTTCCACTGTTTAGGCACATCAGGGCCTCTCCAAACATGACATGGTGTCTGATCTCAATTCCTTCCAATTCTGCATTGAAAAAGTAAAACAGTGCTCCTTCCCTTCTGAGCTCTCCCGTGCGCCCAATCAGGCGTTTACTCCTACATATGGTGTATCAGCGTACTCAGGACAAATTGGACAACAACTTTTGGGGTCCAATTTCTCTTGGTACCCTTGGTAAAATAAAAATTTGGGGGGTTAAAAAAACATTTTTGTGGGAAAAAATGATTTTTTATTTTCACAGCTCTGCGTTATAAACTGTAGTGAAACACTTTGGGGGTTCAAAGTTCTCACAACACATCTAGATAAGTTCCTAGGGGGGCCTAGTTTCTAATATAGGGTCACTTGTGGGGGGTTTCTACTGTTTAGGTATATCACAGGCTCTGCAAATGCAACGTGATGCCTGCAGACCAATCCATCTAAGTCTGTATTCCGAATGGCGCTCCTTCCCTTCCAAGCTCTGCCATGCGCCCAAATGGTGGTTTACCCCCATATATAGGGTATTAGCGTACTCAGGACAAATTGTACAACAACTTTTGTAGTCTAATTTCTTCTCTTACCCTTGGGAAAATAAAAAATTGGGGGCGAAAAGATCATTTTTTGTGAAAAAATATGATTTTTTATTTTTACTGCTCTGCATTATAAACTTATGTGAAGCACTTGGTGGGTCAAGGTGCTCACCACACATCTAGATAATTTCCTTAGGTGGTCTACTTTCCAAAAGGGTGTCACTTGTGGGGGATTTTAATGTTTAGGCACGTCAGTGGCTCTCCAAACGCAACATGGCATCCAATCTCAATTCCTGTCAATTTTGCATTGAAAAGTCAAACGGCGCTCCTTCCCTTCCGAGCTCTGCCATGCGCCCAAACAGTTGTTTACCCCCACATATGGGGTATCGGCGTACTTAGGACAAATTGTTCAACAACTTTTGGGGTCCATTTTCTCCTGTTACCCTTGGTAAAATAAAACAAATTGGAGCTGAAGTAAATTTTGTGTGAAAAAAGTTAAATGTTCATTTTTATTTAAACATTCCAAAAATTCCTGTGAAACACCTGAAGGCTTAATAAACTTCTTGAATGTGATTTTGAGCACCTTGAGGGGTGCAGTTTTTAGAATGGTGTCACACTTGGTTATTTTCTATCATATAGACCCCTCAAAATGACTTCAAATGAGATGTGGTCCCTAAAAAAATGGTGTTGTAAAAATGAGAAATTGCTGGTCAACTTTTAACCCTTATAACTCCCTAACAAAAAAAAATTGGTTCCAAAATTGTGCTGATGTAAAGTAGACATGTGGGAAATGTTACTTCTTAAGTATTTTGTGGACATATCTCTGTGATTTAAGGGCATAAAAATTCAAAGTTGGAAAATTGCAAATTTTTAAAGATTTTTGCCAAATTTACATTTTTTTCACAAATAAAGGCAAGTCTTATAAAAGAAATGTTACCATTATCATGAAGTACAATATGTGATGAGAAAAAAAAGTCAGAATCATCAGGATCCGTTGAAGTGTCTCAGAGTTATAATCTCATAAAGAGACAGTGGTCAGAATTGTAAAAATTGGCCCGGTCATTAACGTGCAAACCACCCTTGGGGCTTAAGGGGTTAAAAGGATGAAATAATGATTATGCTCTTCTTCTAGAATCAAACACAAAAGCATGTGGCAAACACAGGATTACCAACTTGACTTTTTTTTCTGGACAGATCATCCAAAAACCACGAACGGACAATATGTATATGGACACACTGGAAAACCATGATAAATCATTATGATTATCAGTGATCCATGTACACAGCCCATAATTCTGATTTGAAAACATCATGCGTGCACTGTAAACTCGAACATGATGATAATTTTAATCAAAATTATCTGTATAAGTTCCTTCAGCTTCTAAAAAAATAACCAACTTCCTTTTTACGCTGCGTAAAGGGGTCCTCTGGGGTGATGTTATGGTAGCCGGATGGTATAACTTCCCACAGGTGAAGTAGGTCCCCAGGGCTCCCGATGAATAGATGGAAGATGGTGAGTGGTGCAGTAAAGAACGAAGGACACAATTGTGCAGTCTTTTTACCTGGTTTACTGATGGTAGCAGGTAGCCACAGTCCAGGGCACCAAATCACAGGTACAGGCAGGGTGCGGCCGGGTTGGAAGCGAGTTCAGAGTCCAGCTTTATCAGGTGGAGTTAAAAGCCTTCCTTCTAGCGCTGTGTTGTTATAGTCCCTTACTGCCTTTGGCTTTGTAGCAAGGTCCTCCCAGTTATCTCCTTCCTTTGTTGAACTGGGACACAAACCCGTATGACAGGTGACTCGAGCCTTTTTACAGGGTCTCTATCACGACCCTGGCTCTATGTGCCACTGTGTCTCCTGGGTGTTATGGCGAACAGGTGATGTATAATCCAGCTGTCCTGCCGGTTTCTGCTGTGTGTCTTAGATTCCCAAAAAAGGCTGGGTCTTCCGGCTACCAGTGTCTGCGCTGAATCAGGGATGTAGCCCAGTCCCAGCTATTCTCCTCTGTTGTCACTCTCCTGTGCTTCGCTCTCTGGTACGTTAGCTAAAGGCTGTTCTTCTCTCTGTATCTCGCTATCTAGGAGCTACAGCACCTCAGGCTGTATGGCCCCTCACCCGTCCTTCTGCTTCAGACTGCTCCAGTCTGCAGTCCGGCACCAACTGTCTAAATATTTCCAACTGCCCAACAACTGCCTAGCAACTAACTCCTCCTCCCCACCAAAGAGAGAGCAGCTCCCCTGATTTTGGGTGTAGAGCTCCCCTTTCTGGCCTGAAGTCAGAATGGTGTTGTATGTGCTGATTACCTGTCAAAAATGTCCAAGCGTGACATCACTCTCCCTGTGAGGAAAGCAATACCACTGTGACAACCAGGACCCTGGGGCGTCACACTTGGAACAAGAAAGGGAAAAAATGAAAGCACAAAAATGAAAATACCATGTCCGTAAAAGGGATCTGTCACTAGGTTTTTATCACCCAATCTGAGTTATGAGGTATGAGCAGAGAGCCTGATTCCAGTGATATGTTACTTATGGGGCTGCTTGCTGTAGCTTTGATAAAGTCAATGTTTTACCAGCAGGAGATTATTACTAGAGGACTAGTAACCCTGCTACCATGTAGTCCTCCATATTTATTAGTCCTGTATAACCCCCCACCACCACCACTGATTAGCCGCTTTCTGCCTGTGCACAGTGTACACAGAAAGCTGTCAATCAGTGATGTGGGCTGGGATATACAAAGCTCAGCATTCAGAGAACTGCTAGATCTGCAGCAGATAAACTAATGATTTTATTAAAACTGCAGCAAGCAGGGCAGTAAACGAGACATTGCTGGAATTATGGCCTCTGTCTATACATAATGCTGCTGTAAGCTTACATAGCAAAAACCTGGTGACAAATTCCCTTTAAGGGGTTAGTCACACCATTGCTTGCTTATTTTAAATACTTTTTTCAGTATGTTTTCCATGTGATCATTTAATACAAATCTTTATTAATTGCCAAGAGAATGTTTTGTGAACTTGTATCACACATGAATACAAATATTTTATTTAGAAAGTAAAGTATCTCTGTGAGACTCGGCAGCTCGCTAATTTCTCATCAATTATGTGTTACTTGTTGAAATTGCAACAGTTCTCGGAGCAACCATTCCCCAGAACGGATGACAAAAAACCATGGCAGACCTGTGGGGGTGGACATCTTCAGACGGATTATTGAAGGAGGCTGTGAAAGCTTCTGCATCTGCCCAAAGTCAGAATCCGCTCTGCATGCTGGCACGTTTACAGCAATGTAACAGTGAGACATTGATTAGCACTCAGTTGTGAGAGTAACCAGCACAGAGATAAGCAGGCACCATAAATATGTGGATTTTTCAACCTAATGTTATTAAGCGAAAACAAGGAGTCTGACTGACATTGAACTTTCAGCTTCCACAAATGTAAATGCAAGTGTGTTATAATCATAAAGATTGGAGGGAAAGAAGACTTTCTGGACACAATCTGCACATTGCCATTGGGCATCTTATTTGTTGCTGTGGAGGCAAACATAGTAATCTGCACACGCGCTAATGATGGCTTTTGACAATGGGCCAGTGCCACCAATGCGTCTTCACATGGCAATTTTCTGGGAAATATAAAATCATAATACATCATCCATACATTAATAAGGGTCCGTCCTATACGTCCACATGCATGCAATTTCCTAAAGAGATCTATAAAGGTTTCCTCCATCAGATTCAGATTATGGAGGCATCATTCCTTAGAACCATTACGCATATAAAGCTATAATCAGTTTATAGTTTATATTTGCATGATTTTTTGTAGGAGAAAATTCCTTATGTTTCATATGCCAGTCATATCCACCTAGTGACTGCCATTATGTCTTTTTAGTGACCAGAAGCAGCCCCCGGTAGAAGAAAATGCATGTGTCAGCTGTATAGTACAGCTGACAATTGCTGCATAGGCCACAATCAGGGTTAGCACCCAACATAGGTGTTTAAACCTCTAGATTCCTCTGTCAATAATGACTGCAGAATCTAAATGGTTAACATAGGGATGGGGCTCCCTCTTTAATGTCATTAGCACTTCTTGATCGTGCAGTCCTGATGGTTGGCATGGCAACCTGAGGCAAATCAATGGTCGCAGGGTCTGTGAACAACCATGGCCAGTTACGATATTAGTAACATTTCAGTGAAGAAAAAATAAATTACATTCATTTCACTTTGTGTTTATTACTGTGAAGAAGTGGAAGGGTTAACAAGCTTCCGGATCATAGTTTTGAATACTTCAAGAGGTGCGGTTTTAACAATGGTATGTGTTTGCTTTTTCAAAGTCTGGCCCCCCTAAAAGCCACTTCAAAACTAAATTGGTCCCTAAAAATATCTTTCGTAAATTTTTTTTAAAAAAATGAAAAATTGCTACTAAAGTGTTAATCCTTTTATCCTTACAAAAATATTTGAAAAATTATGCTAACATAAACACTAGGGAATGTGATGCATTAAGTTTTTTGTTTAGCATGAATATCTGTTTTAACCCCTTTACCCCCAAGGGTGGTTTGTACGTTAATGACCGGCCAATTTTTACAATTCTGACCACTGTCCCTTTATGAGGTTATAACTCTGAAACGCTTCAATGGATCCCAGTGATTCTGACATTGTTTTCTCATGACATATTGTACTTCATGATAGTGGTAAAATTTCTTTGATATTACCTGCCATTATTTGTGAAAAAAATTGAAATTTGGCAAAAATTGTGAAAATTTCGCAATTTTCCAACTTTGAATTTTATGCAATTAAATCACAGAGATATGTCACACTAAATACTTAAAAAGTAACATTTCCCACATGCCTACTTTACATCAGCACAATGTTGGAACCAAAATTTTTTTTATTAGGGAGTTATAAGGGTTAAAAGTTGACCAGCAATTTCTCATTTTTACACCATTTTTTTTTAGGGACCACATCTCATTTGAAGTCATTTTGAGGGGTCTATATGATAGAAAATAACCAAGTGTGACACCATTCTAAAAACTGCACCCCTCAAGGTGCTCAAAACCACATTCAAGAAGTTTATTAACCCTTCAGGTGTTTCACAGGAATTTTTGAAATGTTTAAATAAAAATGAACATTTAACTTTTTTTCACAAAACATTTACTTCAGCTCCAATTTGTTTTATTTTACCTAGGGTAACAGGAGAAAATATACCCAAACCGTTGTTGTACAATTTGTCCTGAGTACGGCGATACCCCATATGTGGGGGTAAACCACTGTTTGGGCGCATGGCAGAGCTTGGAAGCAAAGGAGTGCCGTTTGACTTTTTAATGCAAAATTTGCAGGAATTGAGATGGGATGCCATGTTGCGTTTGGAGAACCCCTGATGTGCCTAAACATTGACACCATTTTGGAAAGTAGACCCCCCTAAGGAACTTATCTAGATGTGTGGTGAGCACTTTGACCCATTAAGTGATTAACAGAAATTATAATGCAGAGCAGTAAAAATAAAAAATCATATTTTTTCACAAAAACAATATTTTTGCCCCCAATTTTTTATTTCCCCAAGGGTAAGAGAAGAAATTGGACCCCAAAAGTTGTTGTACAATTTGTCCTGAGTATGCTGATACCCAATATGTGTGGGGGGGACCATTGTTTGAGCGCATGGCAGAGTTTGGAAGGGAAGGAGCGTCATTGGGAATGCAGACTTAGATGGATTGTCTGCAGGTGTCACATTGCATTTGCAAAGCCCCTAATGTACCTAAACAGTAGAAACACCCCACAAGTGACCCCATATTGGAAACTAGATCCCCTAAGGAACTTCTCTAGATGTGTTGTGAGAACTTTGAACCCCCAAGTGTTTCACTACAGTTCATAATGCAGAGCCATGAAAATAAAAAATCTTTTTTTTCCACAAAAATTATTTTTAGCCCCCAGTTTTGTATTTTCCCAAGGGTAACAGGAGAAATTGGACCCCAAAAGTTGTTGTCCAATGTGTCCTGAGTACGCTGATACCCCATATGTTGGGGTAAACCCCTGTTTTGTCGCACGGGAGAGCTCGGAAGGGAAGGAGCACTGTTTTAGTTTTTCAACGCAGATTTGGCTGGAATTGAGATCGGACGCCATGTCACGTTTGGAGAGCCCCTGATGTGCCTAAACAGTGGAAACCCCCCAATTATAACTGAAACCCTAATCCAAACACATCCCTAACCCTAATCCCAACAGTAACCCTAACCACACCCCTAACCCTGACACACCCCTAATCCTAATCCCAACCCTATTCCCAACCGTAAATGTAATCCAAACCCTAACCCTAACTTTAACCCCAACCCTAACCCTAACTTTAGCCCCAACCCTAACTGTAGCCTTAACCCTAGCCCCAACCCTAACCCTAGCCCTAACCCTAACCCTAGCCCTAACCCTTGCCCTAGCCCTAACCCTAGCCCTAATTCTACCCCTTAACACTAACCGTAGCCCTAACCCTAGCCCTAACCCTAACCACAGCCCTAACCCTAACCCTATTGGGAAAAAGGAAATAAATACATTTTTTTAATTTTTCTCTAAGTAAGGGGGTGATGAAGGGGGGTTTGATTGACTTTTATAGCGGGTTTTTTAGTGGATTTTTATGATTGGCAGCCATCACACACTGAAAGACGCTTTTTATTGCAAAAAATATATATATTTTTTTTTGCGGGACGAGTTGACATTTTTATTGGCAACATTTTCAGGCACGTGACATTTTTTGATCGCTTTTTATTTCGATTTTTCTGAGGCAGAATGACCAAAAACCAGCTATTCATGAATTTCTTTTGGGAGAGGCGTTTATACCATTCCGCGTTTGGTAAAATGGATAAAGCAGTTTTATTCTTCGGGTCAGTACGATTACAGCGATACCTCATTTATATAATTTTTTTATGTTTTGGCGCTTTTATACGATAAAAACTATTTTATAGAAAAAATAATTATTTTTGCACCGCTTTATTCTGAGGACTATAACTTTTTTATTTTTTCGCTGATGATGCTGTATGGCAGCTCGTTATTTGTGGGACAAGACTACGTTTTCAGCGGTACCATGGTTATTTATATCCGTTTTTTGATCGCGTGTTATTCCACTTTTTGTTTGGCGGTATGATAATAAAGCGTTGTTTTTTGCCTGTTTTTTTTTTTTTTTTACGGTGTTCATTGAAGGGGTTAACTAGTGGGACAGTTTTATAGGTCGGGTTGTTATGGATGCGGCGATACTAAATATGTGTACTTTTATTGTTTTTTTTATTTAGATAAAGAAATGTTTTTATAGGAACAATATGTTAGGGTTTGCGGAACGCACCGAATATATTTATTGATGTGATTGGTGCGTTCGCAACCCGGGATCCACCATGCAGGAAATATCCTGCCGCTAAGTGAATGGCGGCACAATATGGCGGTATTAACCAGCTCTGTTAGCTTCACAGAGCGGCCGAGAAAGCAAAGCTCTGTGCCCTGTTAACTCTCACAGAGACACAGGCTCACTACCCAGAAGAGAGCAGTCAGTGGTCATGCATGCACACAACACTCCTCACCGGAGGTGCCAGCATTCTAGGGGCTTATTTCAGCCGGATCCCTGAACAAATTCACGCATATGACCACAGTGGCGCAAAGCATGTAACTTTAGAAGATACTAGCGCATGGCTGTGTGGCCATGCGAGCCTTAACTAGCTGCAGCACGTACAGGACTTTCCAAAAGAGGACCAATGAGAAACTGCTACAGAGCCTGCGTACCTACAGGACCTTCCTAGAAAGACCAATAGATTTGGCTGCAGTACCTGAACATGTGACCCTTGATCTCCAGTGAGAGATCTTACCCTGGGCATGCTCAGTGTGTGCAAAGCAGGACTTAGTCCCAGAAAAACCTGTTCGCCGTAGATCAGTGCAGGGTACAATAGCAGAGCCTGGAGAGGCAGCAATAACCCTTGGCACTGAATCAGACTCAGTGAGACGCTGGGACCAACATCTCCGCTGAGCTGGCTCCACTGCGGCCGATGGAGAATGGGAGACCGCAGCAGACACGGATCGAGATTCCCCCTGTGCAGCAGAGGAAACTAGACTCCTAACACAATATATATATATATTTTTTTAGGAATTTTTTAAAAATTGTTTTAACACATGTGAATATTTTTTTTTACACTATGACATTGCCCCATTTGCTGTGCACTGTGTTAGATCAGCGATCTGACGTGCACTCCTGCAGGCTTACCAGCGCTTGCTGTGAGCAGGCGCTGGTAAGCCACCTCCCTGCAGGACCCAGAAGGCCCCCCGTGGCCATTTTGGATCCGGGCCTGCTGCAGGGAGGAGGAGGTAAGAGACCCTCTGAGCAACGTGATCACATCGCGTTGCTCTGGGGGTCTCAGGGAAGCACGCAGGGAGCCCACTTCCCTATACCGCCGGAACACTGCGATCATGTTTGATTACAGTGTGCCAGGGGTTAATGTGCCGGGGGCAGTCCGTGACCGCTCCTGGCACATAGTGCGGGATGTCAGCTGCGATAGTCAGCTGACACCCGGCCGCGATCGGCCGCGCTCCCCCCGAGTGTGCGACCGATCGCTATGACGTGCTATCCCGACGGTGGGCATATGGGCCCACCCCACCTCGACAGGATAGTACGTCTAATGTCAGAAAGGGGTTAAAGGTATAAACATTAAAATTTTGAATATTACTAGATTTTCAGCAAATGTTCAAGATTTTTAGGAGTAAAGAAAGAAACCTTATCCTAAATTTACCACTAACATAAAGTACAATTTGTCATTAAAAAAAACAACACATTTTCAAAATAACTGCCACATAATGACACATCAGATTTGGAAACTTGACCTTGATCATTAAATTACATTTTTGTAAAATACACTAGATGTATGTAGTTAGTGCATCATTTTTGTGCATAAAGTATTACAGTACCAGCAAAGTAAGTGAGATTTAATCCCCTTAACAACTGCTGATATGCCTTTTAACGGTGGTAGTAAAGGGCACTTAAACCACAGTGCCGTTAATTAACAGCCCTGTGGAAAAAGTGTATAGCTTAGATTAGGGATGGAATTAGGGTTAGGTTTGGGATTAGGGTTAGGTTTGGGATTAGCATTAGGTTTGGGATTAGGGTTGGGATTAGGGTTAGGTATGTGGTTAGGGTTATGGTTAGAGTTGCGATTAGGGTTAGGGATGTGTTGGGGTTAGGGTTTTGATTAGGGTTTATGGTTAGGGTTTGGATTAGGGTTAGGGGTGTGTTGGGGTTAGGGTCGTGATTAGGGTTATGGTTAGGTTTGGGTTTAGGGTTAGGGGTGTGTTGGGATTAGGGTTGTTATTAGGGTTATGGTTAGGGTTGGGATTAGGGGTGTGATGGGGTTAGGGTTGTGATTAGGATTATGGATAATGTTAAGATTAGGGTTAGGGGTGTGTTGGAGTTAGGGTTGGAGATAGAATTGGGGGTTTCCACTGTTTAAGTACATCAGGGGGTCTCCAAATGTGACATTTTGAGTTCAAAAAGTCAAATGGTTCTCTCTCCCTTCTGAGCTCTACCGTGTGCTCAAACAGTGGTTTACCCCCACATATGGGGCATCAGGGTACTCAGGACAAATTGGACAACAACAATTGGGGTCCAGTTTCTCCTGTTACCCTTTGGAAAATAAAAAAAATTGGGGGGCTAAAAAATCATTTTTGTGGGAAAAAATGATTTTTTATTTTCACGGTTCTGCATTATAAACTTCTGTGAAGCACTTGGGCTTTCAAAGTGCTCACCAGTCACCACACATATAGATATGCTAATTGGGGGATCTAGTTTCCAAAATGGGGTCACTTGTGGGGTTTTCCACTGTTTAGGCACATCAGGGGCTCTGCAAATGCAACATGATGCCCGCAGACCATTCTATCAAAGCCTGCATTCCAAAATGGCATTCCTTCCCATCCGAGTTCTGCCATGCGCCCAAACAGTGGTCCTCCCACATATGGGGTATCAGCGTACTCAGAACAAATTGCACAACAACTTTCATGGTCCACTTTCTCCTGTTACCATCGTGAAAGTAAAAATTTGGGGGTGAAAAGATCATTTTTGTGGAAAAAAATGATTTTTTATTTTCTCAGCTCTGCATTATAAACTTCTGTGAATCACTTGGGGGTTCATAGTGCTCACAACACATCTAGATAAGCTCCATGGGGGTCTAGTTTTCAAACTGGGGTTACTTGTGGGGGTTTCTACTGTTTAGGTACATCAGGGGCTCTGCAAACGCTACATGATGCCATTCCATCAAAGTCTGCATTTTAAAACTTCCCTGCCGAGCCCCGATGTGTGCCCAAACAGTGGTCCCCCCCACATATGGGGTATTGGAGTACTCAGGACAAACTAGACAACAACTTTTGGTGTCCAATTTCTCCTGTTACCCTTGTGTAAATTAAAAATTGTTGGCCAAAAAATCATTTTTGAGGAAAATAAAAAAAAACTTATTTTCCTGGCTCTGTGTTATAAACTTCTGTGAAGCACTTGGGGGTTCAAAGTGCTCACCAAACATCTAGAAAAGTTCCTTAAGGGGTTTCTACTGTTTAGGCACACCGGGGCTTTCCAAACGCGACATGGCATCTGATCTCAATTCCAACCAATTCTGCATTGAAAAAGTCAAACGACACTCCTTCTCTTCCAAGCTCTGCCGTGCGCCCAAACAGTGGTTTACCCCCACATATGGGGTATCTGCATACTCAGGACAAATTCCACAACATATATTGTGGCTCACTTTCTCTTTTTTACATTTGTGAAAAAAAAATTGGTTATGAAGTAAAATATTTGTAAAAAAAAGTTAAATGTTAATTTTTTCCTTCCACATTGCTTTAGTTTAGAGTTAATAAACTTCTTGAATGTGGTTTTAAGCACCTTGAGGGGTGTAGTTTTTAGAATGGTGTCAGTTTGAGGTGTTTTCTGTCTTGAACACCCCTCAAATTGACTTTAAATGTGAGATGGTCTCTAAAAAATGGTTTTGTAAATTTTGTTGTAAAAATGAGAAATCGCTGGTCAACTTTTAACCCTTATAACTTCCGAACAAAAAAAATGTGTTTCCATTTTTTTCATAAATAGACACAAGTAATATCGAATAAATTTTACCACTATCATGAAGTACAATATGTCATGAAAAAACAGTCTTAGAATCAGTGCGATCCTTTATAGCGTTCCAGAGTTATAACCTCATAAAGTGTCAGTGGGCAGAATTGAAAAAATTGGCCTAGTCATTAAAGGGAACCTGTCACCCCCAAAATTGAGGATGAGCTAAGCCCACCAGCATCAGGGGCTTATCTACAGCATTCTGTAATGCTGTAGATAAGCCCCCGATGTATCCTGAAAGATGAGAAATAAAGGTTATATTATACTCACCCAGGGGCGTTCCCGCTGTAGTCTGGTCCGATGGGCATTGCGGTCTGGTTCGGGGCCTCCCATCTTCTTATGATGATGTCCTCTTCTTGTCTTCACGCTGTGGCTCTGGCGCAGGCGTACTTTGTCTGCCCTGTTGAGGGCAGAGCAAAGTACTGCAGTGCGCAGGCGCCGGGAATGGTCAGAGAGGCCCGGCGCCTGCGCCGGAGCTGCAGCGTGAAGACAAGAAGAGGAAGTCATCGTAAGAAGATGGGAGGCCCCGCACCAGACCGTGACACCCACTGCAGCGGGACCGCCCCTGGGTGAGTATAATATAACCTCTTTTTCTTATCTTTCAGGATACATCAGGGGCTTATCTACAGCATTCCAGAATGCTGTAGATAAGCCCATGATGCTGGTGGGTTTAGCTCTTCATCGATTTTGGGGCGACAGGTTCTCTTTAAGCTGCAAATTGGCTCCATCACTAAGGGGTTAAGGTTCACTCACACTAACGTATAAATAATCGGTCCCATTCTCATCCAGAAAAGTTGGACAATTATGGTTTACCTTTTGTCATGGGGCGATGTGAGGGAAATGTATGCTATACCGCTAAAAACTGCTGTGCATGTTCTGCCACATCAGGAGAAGCCTGCTGGTGGTGAGCTAAACAAATTAGAAGACTAGTGATTAGGAACATAGGTATGGTTGAATAAGAAAAAGTTTGCATATCTGATACTGAATTCTATTCAAGAAGTATATTATTTTTCCTAGATCTGCTAGATTGGAATCATTTTGTATCGTGGTTAAACCCTTTTAACTAATTCTTCCATGTGGATAGAAAAACAAATTTTAAGACAGGCAAATAGTTTTCTTTCCAAACTGAGAAAGAGGAATACAAAAATGAACTGTCAAATTTTACTTTCCCATCCCATCATTGCATCTGATGCGAGAGCATAGAATGCGATATGCTACTGACCCTCGGCTCCTGCTCAGCTGCGAGTGGGAGCCGAGTGTCAGGCATCTGTGCTCCGAGCCTTTCGCACAGAGCAAATCGGAGCACAGCTGCAGAGGAGGCGGAGAAATGATTTTCTCCATCTCCTCCATTGCCGGGGTCAGCGTATAATGCACATCACTCGGATGATATCTGAGTGATGTGCGCTGTCTCACTTGTACCCATATGGGTGCAATTGAGACGAGTCTCGGCCAAGTGTCGGTGACAATCGCAGCATGCTGTGATTTCACTCACATGCTGAAAACGGCCAAGGAAAAAAATGGGGATGTGAGTTGCCCCATAAAAGAATACTGGTGTGAGTCCTATGCGATTTTCTATCGCATATCACTCGTCCGTATTACGCTGTAGTGTGACCCCGGCCTAATAGTTGTAGGGATTGCAATCGGACTCGGGCCCTGGAACCAATGGGGCAAAAAAATCCCTTTGTCTCGGATCTGTATGACATGCATATACAATCCATATGCAATGCAGTTTTAATATAATCCTTTACATACTACAGTATAATAATAATGTATATAATATGTAACTTAACAGCTAGTTTACAAAAATAATAAAGGAATCTTATATAAAGATATAAATAGATGATAAAAGTATATTAGATATATAGTTTTTTCTCTGACAGTCAAAGAACGCTCCTTCCCTCACAAGTCTCGTGTGGCTAAGGCTACGTTCACATTTGCGTTGTTGGGCGCAGCGTCGGCGACGGATACCGACGCATGCGTCATGCGCCCCTATCTTTAACATGGGGGGCGCATGGACATGCGCTGGTATGCGTTGTAATGCGTTTTACGACACATGTGTCATATTGACGCACAAGACAGGGCTCAGAGGACGCTACTTGTAGCGTTTTCCCTGCGCCGAAACTCCTGATCTTTACTATCTTATGACAATGCATGCGTCGCAAAAAGCTGCATTGTGTACATGCGCTGTTGGTTGCGTCGCCGATGCTGCGCCCAACAACGCAAATGTGAACGTAGCCTAAGCAGTACTGTACAGCCACACATGAGGTATTGTGTGCATTCAGCAGAAATTGTGTGACAAATTTTGGTGCCATTTTCGCCCACTTACCCTTGTGGAAATATAAAATCTGGGTCTAAAAATTTTTTTGCCCAATGGTATAAAATTCTGACATGCCTGTGGTGTCTGTATGATTAGTGCACCATTAGATGAATTCATTGAGAGTTGTACTTTGTAAAATAAAAAATGGGCTAGCTCATGGGATTCTGCTATTCTGGCATTTCGTGGGCTCTCCCAGTGGGTCATGGCAACCGCAAATCATAGCAGCCAAATCTGCACTAAACATGGCACTCCTTCCACACTGAGCTTTCCACTGTGCCTGAAAAATAATTCCCGATTGCATGTGCAGTATTGGTGCACTCATGACAAACTGGGCAATAAACTGTGATATCCATTTATTCCCATCATTCCTTATTAAAAATTATAAACTTGGGGCTAAAACTTCATTTTAGTGGTAAAAATGTAATTATTCTTTCTTCATAATCCAATGGTATAAAATTCTGTGAGGCACATGTGGTGTCAACAGGCTCACTGCACCTGCAGATCATTTCTTAGAGAGGTGTAGTTTGTAAAATGGGGTCACTCTTGGAGGGGTACTGCTGTTTTGGCAACTTAGGATCTCTGCTAATGTGATATGGCACTCTCAAACTATTCCAGCAAAATCTAAGCTCCAATATGGTGCTTCTTCCCTTCTAAGCTGTGCCTCAAAAGTAGTTTTTGACCACATATGTGGTATTGTTGTACTCAGGAGAAATTGGGTAACAAATAATATGGTTAATTTTCTCCTAATTTTATTAGTGTAAATAATTGTAATTTTACATTGATTCCACCCTCGCCTGAGGGTTAAAAATGCTTACTACAGCCCTAAATGAATTCCTCAAGAGATGTAGTTTGCAAAATGGGGTCACTTGTGGGGGGTTTCTACTGTTTTGTCAGGGGTTTTTCAAATATGAAATGGACTCTACAATCTATTCCAGCCAAAAATTGCACTATTCTATTCCAGAATTCTATTGCCGCGCCTTCCCTTCCAAGCCCTGCCGTGTGCCCAAACAGTAGTTTTCCACCACATATAGAGTATCAGAGTACTCAGGAGAAATCACACAACATATTTTCAAGTCCATTTTCTCCTGTTACCCCTGTAAAAAGGTACAATCTGAGGCTAAAGCAACAGTTTTGCTGAAAGATTCAAAGTGTCAAAACACCTGCAAAAGCTTCTTAAGCATTTAAAAAGGTCCGTTAGTCTGTTTCAGTAGGTTCCACAATCATGGGGAAGACTGCTGACTTGACAGATATCCAGAAGGCAGTCATTGACACACTCCACAAGGAGGGTAAGCAACAAAAGGTCATTGCTAAAGAAGCTGGCTGTTTACACAGTGCTGTATCCAAGCATATTATTGGAAATTTGAGTGGAAGGAAAAAGTGTGGTAGAAAAAGGTGCACAAGCAAAAGGGATAATCGCAGCCTTGAAAGGATTGTTAAGAAAAAGAAATTCAAAAATTTGGGGGAGATTCACAAGGAGAGGACTGCTGATGGAGTCATTGCTTCAAGAGCCACCACACACAGACGTATCCAGGACATGATTCCTTGTGGCAAGCCACTCATGTCCAATAGACAACGCCAGAAGCATCTTACCTGGGCCAAGGAGAAAAAGAACTGGACTGTTGCTCACTGGTCCAAGGTGTTGTTTTCAGATTAAAGTAATTTTTGCATTTAATTTGGAAATCAAGGTCCCAGAGTCTGGAGGAAGAGAGGAGAGGCACACAATCCAAGTTGCTTGAGGTTTATTGTGAGGTTTCCACAATCAGTGATGGTTTGGGGAGCCATGTCATCTGCTAGTGTAGGTCCACTGTGTTTTATTAAGACTAAAGTCAGCGGAGCTGTCTGCAAGGAAATTTTAGAGCACTTCATCCTTCCCTCTGCCGATAAGCTTTTTGGAGATGGAAATTTCATTCTCCAGCAGGACTTGGCACCTGTCCACACTGCCAAAAGTACCAATACCTTAACCCCATAGATAATCTATGGGGTATTGTCAAGACAAAGATGCGAGACACCAGACACTGCAATGCAGACAAGCTGAAGACTGCTATCAAAGCAACCTGGGCTTCCATAACACCTTAGCATTGCCACAGGCTATTCACCTCCATGCCACGCTGCATTGATGCGGTAATTGATGCAAATGGAGCCCTGACCAAGTATTGAGTGCATTTACTGAATATACATTTGAGTAGGCCAACATTTCAGATTTTAAAATAATTTTTCAAGCTGGTGTTATAAAGTATTCTAATTTACTGAGAAAATCACTTTTGAGTTTTCATTGGCTAAAAGTCATAATTATCAACATTAACAGAAATAAACACTTGAAATAGATCACTCTGTTTGTAATGACTCTATAAAATAAAAATTAACTTTTTGATGATGTTCTAATTTTGTGAAAAACACCTCTATCTGTTCCAGCTAATTTTTCACTTCAAAAGTTAAAGGGTGCTCCTTCCCTTCCGAGCCCTGCCGTGTCCCAAACAGTGGTTGTCCAATATATATGAGGTATCCGTGTATTCAGGAGAAACTGCATTACAAATTGTATGGTCCATTTTCTCCTGATACCCTTTTGAAAATGCCAAATTTGGGACTAATTTTTTTCCTTCTATATTGCTTTAATTCTGGTGAACCCAATAAAGGGTTAATAAACGTCTTGAATGTGGTTTTGAGCACTTTGAGTGGTGCATTTTTAAAATCATTTCAATTTTGGGTATTTTCTGTGACATAGGGTCCCTAAAAAATTTGCTTTGTAAATGTTGATAGAAAAATTAGAAATGTAACCCTATAACCCTTTTAACCAATTTAATCTTTTAACCCTTTTAGCCTCATAACAAAAAATATGTTTAAGAAATGATGCTGATGTGAAGTAGACATGTGGTAAATGTTATTTATTATCTATTTTGTGTGGTATATATGATGTAAGAGCATAACAATTCAAAGTTTGAAAATTGCAAAATTTTACAGTTTTTGTCACATTTTTTATTTTTTTATAAATACATGCAAATCATATCGACCTAAATATACCACTAATATGAAGAACAACATGTCACAAAAAAAAAACAGAATCACTGGGATATGTTGAAGTATTCCATAGTTATTGCCCCATGGAATGACACTGATCAGAATTGAAAAAATTGACCTGGCCAGGAAGGTGAAAATAGACTGGGAGGTGAATGAGGTTAAAGTTTAAAATAATCCATTTAGGATTGCTGAAAAATAGAAGCCATACATTGTACTTCAATGTTTCATCCATTTTTAATTGATCTATTGTTAAAAGTCAATGAATAAATAAATGCTCAGTCAGTGTTCCTCCATCATTTTTTAAAATGGATGAGAAAAAAATGTAACATGGATGCAAAACTAGAGCAAAACATGTGACACATGAGAGGAAAATTACATGGATACAGTATGTGAATGGTTGAGGAGAGGCTGAAGAAGAGGTTTGTTAATTGTGAAACCATTGACAATAATAGCCGCATTTAAGTTCTCATAGTTTACTGGCTACATTCACTAATGATCTACAGTCTCAATCCTTGTATTCCTGGCAGTGCAGGAAGAAAAAATCATTCCTTGTTATTTATTCATCATGGATGTGTGAATGCAGCCTTTTAGTAGTGATGAGGTGATCAACTCATTATGAATCAAATTCATGCCAAATTTTTAGGAATTCTCCGAACTTGAAAAATTGTAACAATTTATGATGCGGTTCTTGTAAAGTGCCAAAAATGCCTGCCACTATTTTACACATTGCAAACAATTAGCAACCTAAGGTTCATATGACCTAGGGCATGTCTGGGTAAACTTCCCCATAAAGTAGCCGTCGGATGAGACCCGCAGGGTTGGAGGGAGGCATGGCACTGGCAGGGAGGAAGTGACAAAATAGGGAAATAGGGAAAAAGCAGGGGGGGACGAGGGGTGGGGGGAGGAAGCGACATAGGCAGAGGTGGGGTTTGGGCAACAAAAAGGATGCGGCGAGGGCCATTGCCCTCTTTGACCAGGACGGTGGGTAACCCCTCATGCTTCCCACCACGCTCTCCCTCCAGGATGGCTAGAGAACATAGTAGAAGGTATCCTGGGGGGTAGCAATGGTAGTCTCAGCCAGGGCCCTCCGGCAGTTACAAGAAGACCAGGGTTGGGGTCCCGGAGGAGACAGGTGGCAGGGCACCGTAGGAGGGGGCTGAGGGGTCCCCTATAAGGAGCAGCAGGTCTCAGAGCCAGGGGTCTTCGGGCAGGCGCTGGCCGGCAGATACTGCATGCTCCACTGCACAGCCAGAGGAGGCGTCAGTCACAGGGAGCGCAGCATTACATGGCCGGGGGTTGGTGGGAGGGCACAGGCAGGAGGGTGCTGCATGCTCCACATTCCAGCTGCAGGGCCTGGTTTCTCAGGGTGGGTGGCCGCTGGCGGACACGACATGTTCTGCTGCACAAGCAGCCGGGGAACAGTGCGATGGCTCCCCGGCCGAGCGGGAGAGCAAAGAGGCATGGGTGGTGCCATCTTGTTCCCAGGGTCCTTCACAAAGGACCCCGGAAAACAAGCTGTCCAATGAGACGCCTGTTGAAAAATCTAAAAATGCAGGGCTGTCGAGGGATATGCCTGGGGGAGAAAAGGGTCAGGAGGCCAGCCCGCAGGACTAGGCCCCCAGAAAGGCTGTCCTTGGACATTCCTGTGAGGGCACAGCAGAGTGGGGTAGAAGTCCCTCAATAGACCCCAGGTCATAACAGGAGGCACCAGCCCTGGGCAGATAGCGACCCCACACAGCCAATGGGCCCCTTAGTATGGCAGGGCAAGGGCTACTACCAGAGAGGTGTAGTGGTGGTCATTCCCTGCAGGACAACCATGGGCAGCGAGGCGACAGTGGAGTGCTGCCATAGGAACCACAGACCACGAAGCGACGGGGGTGCAGAAGACATGCGCTAATTGCAAGAACCCAGCAGACCCCTAACCCAGGACGAGGACGATGACATGAAGGATTCCAGAACCACAGTGGCCTGGGGGAGGATGACTCCCAGGCGGCCTGGTAATTATGATTCTATGTTTTGTTCATCCTTTTATGCATGCCCATTACAAGGGGGAAAGGGTAGTTAGGGATCACCGAGGGATAGCTTAGTTCCCAACACAGGGTCCTCAGAGTCCACCACCAGCAAAATTAAGGCATTGCTTTCAAGCTTAAAGGGAACCTGTCACCCCCAAAATCGAAGGTGAGCTAAGCCCACCAGCATCAGGGGCTTATCTACAGCATTCTGTAATGCTGTAGATAAGCCCCTGATGTATCCTAAAAGATGAGAAAAAGAGGTTAGATTATACTCACCCAGGGGTGGTCCCGCTGCGGTCCGGTCCGATGGGCATCGTGATCCGGTCCAGGGCCTCCCATCTTCTTACAATGACATCCTCTTCTTGTCTTCATGCTGCGGCTCCGGCGCAGGCGTACTTTGTCTGCCCTATTGAGGGCATAGCAAAGTAATGTAATGCAGGGAACAGGCACCGGGAAAGGTCACAGTACCGGAGCGGCAGCGTAAAGGCAAGAAGAGGACGTCATCCTATGAAGATGGAAGGCCCCGGATCAGACTGCAGCACCCATCGGATCTGACCGCATTCCCAGGTGAGTATAATCTAACCTCTTTTTCTCATCTTTCAGGATACACTGGGGGCTTATCTACAGCATTAGAGAATGCTGTAGATAAGACCCTGATGCCGTTGGGCTTAGCTCACCTTCGATTTTGGGGGTGACAGGTTCCCTTTAAAAAGGAAAATGGTTCGTTTAGAGGGGCATGGGTCATAACATATATCAGCCTGGATGAGTCCATATGCTCCCCCAGGGGCCATAGGTGGTAGGGAAGGTATTATAAGCGGGTCAGAAACAATGTCATCTGGGGAAGGAGATAATGGTCAGTTAGATGACAGGGCACTGGGGGAGGTGTATATTTGTTTCTCAGGTCCCCTAGGTGCCCACCTTAAAAAAGAGGTTAGGGCAAAAATCCGGAAAGATGAGTACATCTTTTCGCTGCTGCCACTGGATAGGTTGAGTTCTGAGAAGTCAGGAAAGGAAGGGGAAAAAAGGAGGAAGAGCAATGGAGTCAAGCGATACCACAAACATTTTCAAATTGGTTCCAAGCCCTTGTGATCTTTGCTAGTGTCATAGAGGAGAAAGTGCCAGAAAACTCCTCACAATTGTTTTGCTACATGAACTCCATTGGGAGGTTTACAGGGCATATGGGAGGCAAGCGTGGTTGCGATATGATGAGCAATTTTGTTAATGGAAAGCCATCCACCCATCCATTAGATGGGGCCAGAAAGATATTGGCCTCTGGCTTAAGAATATGGACCCTAACAACAGATATTGGAATTCTTTCTTGGGTGGGCCAGTAATGCCGCCCAAGCCGGGTACAGCTCAGAAGGTCAGGCGTCAGGAAGTTTTCAGAGCCGGGGCAGGACACAGTAACATGGCCTATGTTGGCAATTTAACAAGGAACAATGTAGATTTGGCACAGGCTGTAAATTCAGACACCTGTGTTTCACCTGTAGTGGAACATCACATGGGTCCAATAGGTATCCCAGAAAGTATGGTGGTAGGGCAGGAGGAGCCGGTTATGGTCAGGGGTCAAACACCAGTCAGGCTACACGCGATGGTCCCTTACCTAAATAGGTACCCGGATAGACAAAAAGCAGACTTGTTATCCAGGGGTTTCTGAGATGGGTTTATTATCTTCTCCCCGGCGTTCCAAACGCCACTGAAATTAAAGAATCTAAGTTCGGCCTATCAGCGCCCTGGAGTTGTAAAAGAGAAACTAAGAATAGAAGTGCTGATGGGTTGAATGGCAGGTCCTATTAAGTTCCCACCCATCCCGGGCTTGCTGGTTTCTCCTTTGGCAATCATTCCGAAGAAGGAACCGAGCAAGTACCGAATGATCCATCACCTGTCCTACCCACGTGATAAGTCCGTCAATGATGGCATTGATCCTGATTTATGATTGGTCCTATACGCATCGTTCGATTAGGCAATGAAGTGAGTTAGAAAATGCGGGAAAGGTGTGCTGATGGCAAAAACCGACGTGGAGTCAGCTTTTCGGTTATTGCCTGTACATCCAGATAGTCAGTATTTCCTCGGTTACTATTGGAAGGGAGAGTACTTTGTTGACAGGTGCCTACCTATGGGATGTGTTGTGAATTTGCTTTTTGGCTCCCTCTAGTGGTTACTAGTGATTTGACTCTGGGTATGTCAGTCATTACTTGTATGCTCACCTGGGCCGTTAGTTCAGGGGTGTTGCTATATAAGCTCCCTGGACCTTCAGTTCAATGCCTGGCAACGTTGTAATCAGAGCTAATCTGTTGTGCTCTTGTCTACTGATCCTGGTTCCTGCTAGATTAAGCTAAGTCTGCTTTCTTGCTTTTTGCTATTTGTTTTTGTTTGCATTTTTGTCCAGCTTGTACATAATCTGTATCCTAACCTTGCTGGAAGCTCTAGGGAGGCTGGAGTTCTCCCCTCGGGCCGTTAGACGGTTCGGGGGTTCTTGAATTTCCAGTGTGGAATTTTGATAGGGTTTTTGTTGACCATATAAGTTATCTTACTACATTCTGCTATTAGTAAGTGGGCCTCTCTTTGCTAAACCTAGTTCATCTCTGTGTTTGTCATTTCCTCTTACCTCACCGTTATTATTTGTGGGGGGCTTGTATCCAACTTTTGGGGTCTATTATCTGGAGGCAAGAGAGGTCTTTGTTTTCCTCTTCTAGGGGTAGTTAGTCCTCCGGCTGGCGCGAGACATCTAGCGACCAACGTAGGCATGTTCCCCGGCTACTTCTAGTGTTGGCGTTAGGAGTAGATATATGGTCAACCCAGTTACCACTGCCCTATGAGCTGGATTTTTGTACTTCGCAGACTTACTTGTTCCTCTGAGACCCTCGCCATTGGGGTCATAACAGTTTGCCAGGCCACCATTAAATGTTAAATGCATTGCAGAAGCGGGATTATAAGAAAGAAAATTCTGAGTTTTTTTTTTCTTTTTCTCATTTTTTTTTTTCTTTTCCCCTTTACCTCTGAGTGGCTTGTGTTTGCTGCAGACATGAATGTCCAGACCTTGATTACAGGTGTGGACCAGCTTACTGCTCGTGTGCAGGGCATACAAGATTATGTTATCAGAAATCCTATGTCAGAACCTAAGATACCGATTCCTGAACTGTTTTCCGGAGACCGATTTAAATTTAGAAATTTCAGGAATAATTGTAAATTGTTTTTGTCCCTGAGACCCTGTTCATCTGGAGACTCCGCTCAGCAAGTGAAAATTGTTATTTCTTTTTTACGGTGCGACCCTCAGGATTGGGCCTTCTCGCTGGCGCCAGGAGATCCGGCATTGGCTGATATTGATGTGTTTTTTCTGGCGCTCGGTTTGCTTTATGAGGAACCCAATCTTGAGATTCAGGCAGAAAAAGCCTTGCTGGCTATGTCTCAGGGCCAGGACGAGGCTGAAGTGTATTGCCAAAAATTTCGGAAATGGTCCGTGCTGACCCAGTGGAACGAGTGTGCATTGGCTGCAAATTTCAGAAATGGCCTTTCTGAAGCCATTAAGAATGTGATGGTGGGTTTTCCCATTCCCACAGGTCTGAATGATTCCATGGCCCTGGCAATTCAAATCGACCGGCGGTTGCGGGAGCGCAAAACCGCAAATTCCCTCATGGTGTTGTCTGAACAGGCACCTGATTTAATGCAATGTGATAGAATCCTGACTAGAAATGAGCGGAAAATTCATAGACGCCAGAATGGCTTGTGTTACTACTGTGGTGATTCTACACATGTTATCTCAGCATGCTCTAAACGTCTTACTAGGGTTGTTAGTCCTGTCGCCATTGGTAATTTGCAACCTAAATTTATTCTATCTGTAACTTTGATTTGCTCACTGTCATCGTATCCTGTCATGGCGTTTGTAGACTCAGGTGCTGCCCTGAGTCTGATGGATCTGTCATTTGCCAAGCGCTGCGGTTTTGTTCTGGAGCCATTAGAAAATCCTATCCCTCTTAGGGGTATTGATGCTACGCCTTTGGCAAAAAATAAACCGCAGTTTTGGACACAGGTTACCATGTGCATGACTCCCGAACATCGGGAGGTGATACGTTTTCTTGTTCTGCATAAGATGCATGATTTGGTTGTTTTGGGTTTGCCATGGTTACAGACCCATAATCCAGTCTTGGACTGGAAGGCAATGTCGGTGTCAAGTTGGGGCTGCCATGGAATTCATGGAGATTCCCTGCCCTTGTCTATTGCTTCTTCTACGCCTTCGGAAGTTCCGGCGTATTTGTCTGATTATCAGGATGTCTTCAGCGAGTCTAATTCCAGTGCACTGCCTCCTCATAGGGAATGTGACTGTGCAATAGATTTGATTCCTGGCAGTAAGTTTCCTAAGGGGAGACTGTTTAATTTGTCGGTACCTGAACATACTGCGATGCGTTCATATATCAAGGAGTCTCTTGAGAAGGGGCATATCCGTCCTTCTTCTTCCCCTCTTGGTGCGGGATTCTTTTTTGTGGCCAAAAAGGACGGATCTTTGAGGCCTTGTATTGACTATCGGCTTTTAAACAAGATCACTGTCAAATTTCAGTATCCTTTGCCGCTGTTGTCAGACTTGTTTGCCCGGATTAAAGGTGCCAAGTGGTTCACCAAGATAGACCTTCGTGGTGCGTACAACCTTGTGCGCATTAAGCAAGGCGATGAATGGAAAACCGCATTCAATACGCCCGAAGGTCATTTTGAGTACTTGGTGATGCCATTTGGGCTCTCTAATGCACCTTCAGTTTTTCAGTCCTTCATGCATGACATTTTCCAGAAGTATCTGGATAAATTTTTGATTGTTTATCTGGATGATATTCTGGTTTTTTCTGATGATTGGGACTCGCATGTGGAGCAGGTCAGGATGGTTTTTAAGATTTTGCGTGAAAATTCTTTGTTTGTTAAAGGCTCAAAGTGTCTCTTTGGTGTACAGAGGGTTCCCTTTTTGGGGTTCATTTTTTCCCCTTCTGCTGTGGAGATGGACCCAGTCAAGGTTCGAGCTATTCATGATTGGACTCAACCCTCGTCAGTTAAGAGTCTTCAGAAGTTCTTGGGTTTTGCTAACTTCTACCGTCGTTTTATCGCAAATTTTTCTAGCGTTGTTAAACCATTGACGGATATGACCAAGAAAGGCTCTGATGTAGCTAACTGGGCTCCTGCTGCCGTGGAGGCTTTCCAGGAGTTGAAACGCCGGTTTACTTCGGCGCCTGTTTTGTGCCAACCTGACACCTCACTTCCCTTTCAGGTGGAGGTGGATGCTTCGGAGATTGGGGCAGGGGCCGTTTTGTCGCAGAGAGGCCCTGGTTGCTCTACTATGAGACCTTGTGCCTTTTTCTCCAGGAAGTTTTCGCCGGCAGAGCGAAATTATGATGTGGGCAATCGGGAGTTGTTGGCCATGAAGTGGGCATTTGAGGAGTGGCGTCATTGGCTCGAGGGTGCTAAGCATCGTGTGGTGGTCTTGACTGATCACAAAAATCTGATGTATCTCGAGTCTGCTAAACGCCTGAATCCTAGACAGGCCCGCTGGTCATTGTTTTTCTCCCGTTTTGACTTTGTGGTCTCGTATTTACCAGGTTCTAAGAATGTGAAGGCCGATGCTCTGTCTAGGAGCTTTGTGCCTGATGCTCCTGGAGTCGCTGAACCTGTGGGTATTCTTAAGGAAGGAGTTATCTTGTCAGTAGTGTTGAGCATTCCGATGCTGCAAGTATCGGGTATCGGCCGATACTTGCTGTATCGGAATTCCGATACCGGGATTCCGATACTCTTGTGGTATCGGGTATCGGGTATCGCAACAACATTAATGTTAAAATGTGTAAAAGAGAGAATTAAAATAAAAAATATCGCTATACTCACCTCTCCGACGCAGCCGGGACTTCAGCGAGGGAACCGGCAGCGTTGTTTGTTTAAAATTCGCGCTATTACTTGGTTACGTGAATTCCCGGCTTGTGATTGGTCAGGTCGGCCACGTTGCCGGGACGCGGACCAATCACAGCAAGCCGTGACGAAATTACGTCACGGCTTGCTGTGATTGGTCCGCGTCCCGGCAATATGGCCGCCCTGACCAATCACAAGCCGTGACGTCACGGGAGGCTGGACACGCGCCCATTTTAAAATGAGCGCGTGTCCAGCCTCCCGTGACGTCACGGCTTGTGATTGGTCAGGGCGGCCATATTGCCGGGACGCGGACCAATCACAGCAAGCCGTGACGTAATTTCGTCACGGCTTGCTGTGATTGGTCCGCGTCCCGGCAACATGGCCGACCTGACCAATCACAAGCCGGGAATTCACGTAACCAAGTAATAGCGCGAATTTTAAACAAACAACGCTGCCGGTTCCCTCGCTGAAGTCCCGGCTGCGTCGGAGAGGTGAGTATAGCGATATTTTTTATTTTAATTCTTTCTTTTACACATTTATATGGTTCCCAGGGCCTGAAGGAGAGTTTCCTCTCCTTCAGACCCTGGGAACCATCAGGAATACCGTCCGATACATGAGTCCCATTGACTTGTATTGGTATCGGGTATCGGTATCAGATTGGATCCGATATTTTGCCGGTATCGGCCGATACTTTCCGATACCGATACTTTCAAGTATCGGACGGTATCGCTCAACACTACTTGTCAGCTATTTCTCCTGATCTGCGGCGTGTGTTGCAGAGATTTCAGGCTGGTAGGCCTGACTCTTGTCCATCTGACAGATTGTTTGTGCCTGCTAAATGGACCAGCAGAGTCATTTCCGAGGTTCATTCCTCAGTGTTGGCAGGGCACCCGGGAATTTTTGTCACCAGAGATCTGGTGGCCAGGTCCTTTTGGTGGCCTTCCTTGTCAAGGGATGTGCGGTCATTTGTGCAGTCCTGTGGAACTTGTGCTCGAGCTAAGCCTTGCTGTTCTCGTGCCAGCGGGTTGCTCTTGCCCTTGCCTGTCCCGAAGAGACCTTGGACACACATCTCTATGGATTTCATTTCTGATCTTCCGGTGTCTCAGGGCATGTCTGTCATCTGGGTGATATGTGATCGTTTCTCCAAGATGGTCCATTTGGTTCCTTTACCTAAGCTGCCCTCCTCTTCTGATCTGGTTCCTGTGTTCTTCCAGAACGTGGTTCGTTTGCACGGCATTCCTGAGAATATTGTGTCGGACAGAGGATCCCAGTTTGTTTCCAGGTTCTGGCGATCCTTTTGTGGTAGGATGGGCATTGATTTGTCGTTTTCGTCCGCTTTTCATCCCCAGACTAACGGACAAACGGAGCGAACTAATCAGACTCTGGAGGCTTATTTGAGGTGTTTTGTCTCTTCTGATCAGGATGATTGGGTGACCTTCTTGCCGTTGGCTGAATTTGCCCTTAATAATCGGGCTAGTTCCGCCACCTTGGTTTCACCATTTTTCTGCAACTCTGGTTTCCATCCTCGTTTTTCCTCGGGACATGTGGAGCCTTCTGACTGTCCTGGGGTGGATTCTGTGGTGGATAGGTTGCAGCGGATCTGGAGTCATGTGGTGGACAACTTGAAGTTGTCACAGGAGAAGGCTCAGCGTTTTGCCAACCGCCGCCGCGGTGTCGGTCCCCGACTTCGCGTTGGGGATTTGGTATGGCTGTCTTCTCGATTTGTTCCTATGAAGGTCTCCTCTCCCAAATTTAAGCCTCGCTTCATTGGTCCTTACAAGATATTGGAAATCCTTAATCCTGTATCCTTTCGCCTGGATCTTCCGGTGTCGTTTGCCATTCACAACGTATTTCATAGGTCCTTGTTGCGGCGGTACGTTGTGCCTGTGGTCCCTTCTGCGGAGCCTCCTGCTCCGGTGTTGGTTGAGGACGAGTTGGAGTACGTCGTGGAGAAGATCTTAGATTCTCGTCTCTCCAGGCGGAGGCTTCAGTACCTGGTCAAGTGGAAGGGCTATGGTCAGGAGGATAATTCCTGGGTGGTCGCCTCTGATGTGCATGCGGCCGATTTGGTTCGTGCCTTTCACGCCGCTCATCCTGATCGCCCTGGTGGTCTTGGTGAGGGTTCGGTGACCCCTCACTAAGGGGGGGGTACTGTTGTGAATTTGCTTTTTGGCTCCCTCTAGTGGTTACTAGTGATTTGACTCTGGGTATGTCAGTCATTCCTTGTATGCTCACCTGGGCCGTTAGTTCAGGGGTGTTGCTATATAAGCTCCCTGGACCTTCAGTTCAATGCCTGGCAACGTTGTAATCAGAGCTAATCTGTTGTGCTCTTGTCTACTGATCCTGGTTCCTGCTAGATTAAGCTAAGTCTGCTTTCTTGCTTTTTGCTATTTGTTTTTGTTTTCATTTTTGTCCAGCTTGTACATAATCTGTATCCTAACCTTGCTGGAAGCTCTAGGGAGGCTGGAGTTCTCCCCCCGGGCCGTTAGACGGTTCGGGGGTTCTTGAATTTCCAGTGTGGAATTTTGATAGGGTTTTCGTTGACCATATAAGTTATCTTACTACATTCTGCTATTAGTAAGTGGGCCTCTCTTTGCTAAACCTAGTTCATCTCTGTGTTTGTCATTTCCTCTTACCTCACCGTTATTATTTGTGGGGGGCTTGTATCCAACTTTTGGGGTCTATTATCTGGAGGCAAGAGAGGTTTTTGTTTTCCTCTTCTAGGGGTAGTTAGTCCTCCGGCTGGCGCGAGACATCTAGCGACCAACGTAGGCATGTTCCCCGGCTACTTCTAGTGTTGGCGTTAGGAGTAGATATATGGTCAACCCAGTTACCACTGCCCTATGAGCTGGATTTTTGTACTTCGCAGACTTACTTGTTCCTCTGAGACCCTCGCCATTGGGGTCATAACAGGGATGCTCTTTGTCATGTTCATTGATCGAGGCCTTTAGCACCTTCCTAGAGTGGGTAGTAAAAGACATCACGGGACTGGGCTCGTTGATCCATTACTTAGATAATTTTTGGTGTGTAGGGCCCCCACAATCAGATGTGTGTGATACTATTCTAAAGAGCCTTGAGTGGGTCACAAAGGAGTTTGGGGTCCCGTTAGCTTCCGAGAAAACGGTCGGGCCATGTTGTGTATTTTCTTTCTGAGTACTGTGATCGATACAATTCAATGGGAATGTCTTCTTCTGGAGGAAAGGTTGGCAGCCCTAAAAGCAGAAATAGGCAAGGCATTGAGGGTTAAAAAACTGAGGCTGTGAGAGGTTCAGTCATTGCTAGGGAGCTTAAACTTTGCGTGCCGGGTCATGCCTATGGGCAGAGTTTTCGCAAGAAGATTAGCGGGTGCAACGGCCGGCGTGAAGTCGCCTCATCATTATGTGCAGTTATCAGAAGATAATAAGGCGGATCTGGCTGTTTGTGATACATTCCTGGAGAAGTATGATGGGCGATCCTTGATGATGGAAGGAGTATGTTGTAATTCTGACATTGACTTATACATGGACGCAGCAGGCAGTTATGGTTTCAGAGTGTACTTCCAAGGGCAATGGTGCACGGCCAAATGGCGAGATGAATGGGTGCGTTCGGGGCTGGTCAGGAACATAGCATTACTGGATATTTTTCCTATCCTAGTTGCAGTAACACTATGGAGGGAACGGATAAAAAACAAAAAGGTGCAGTTTAAATGTGATAACATGGGCGTGGTAATGGTCATAAATAATATCACCAAGTCCTCACCGCCAGTAATTAGAGTGTTGCGCCAGCTGGTGTTAGAATGCTTGTCCATTAATGCTCATTTTACCGCATCTCATGTCCCGGGCGAATATAACTCAGTAGCTGACACATTTTCTCGTTTCCAGTGGGAGCGGTTTCTGTCATTGGCCCCAGAAGCAGAAGAAGAGGGCCTACCCTGCCCTCCCGGACTCTGGAGTGTGGCATCAGGGCTGCTGAGCCACTGATCAAGTCATCCTTAGCAAGTAGCACTTGGGCAGGTTATCTACGGACATGGGAGCTGTGGGAACAATGGTGGTGACAAGGGAGGGAGAACTTGACAGAGGAAGAGCAGATAGAGGTGTTATTGATGGGAATTAGGCAAGATGCGAATGGTAAGTTATCGACAGCGAAGTTAAATCAATTAATTGCAGGGTTAGCATTCAGGTTTAAACTGAGGAACAGAACAGACTTGACAAATAATTTTTTAGTAAGACAGGCCGTTAAGGGTTTTCAGAAAGGAAAAGGCCAAAGGAATAACAGGCGGCATGTGTCATTTGGTTTATTGGAGAACCTAGGATTACATTAGAGGCGGTTTGCAGGTCGCGTTTTGAGATAGGCCTGTTTAGGATGGCACTCTCATTGGCATTTTTCGGGGCAAATAGGATAGGGGAATTGGTAGCACCAGGCAGAGCTAAGGTCGGGGGCATTTTAGCCAAAGACATCATGGCTACTCAAAAGGGATTCGAATTTTGGATTAGAAGATCGAAAATGGATCAGGTGGGGAAAGGAAAAAGGGTACTATTAGGAAAGGTAAGGGGTTCTGCTATGTGTCCTGTGAGATCTTTCAAGGGATTCATGGCCACCAGGCCTCGGCAGAGAGGACCGTTGCTGTGTCATGTGTACGGGTCCTTCTTGTCTAAGTACCAGTTCATAAGAGTGTTCCAGAAGTGCTTGGTGAGGGCAGGCATTGAGCCGTGCAATTATGCGGGCCATTCATTCTGCATTGGAGCTGCAACTGAGGCAGCGGTTGTAGGGCTGAGCCCAGAAATAGTAAGGAGGATTGGCCGGTGGGAGTCGCAACCATACAGGTCCTACGTACAACCTCATGGATAAGAGGGAGCCAATCCTTCCAGTGAATAGGAAATTTCACAAATTTTCTTAGGTTTTGTTGCAGGACAAGTTCTAATTGTAATCTGGATTCTAGGACATTCTTATGTTTTCTGGGGAGCATGGCGGGCTGACAGACAGAGGGACGGGAGACAGTTAGGTTACACAAGGGAATTGGCGGTAATTAGGTGGCTGGGGTATAGGGGTTTGATTTGGGGGCGGCTGCTTCATGAGTTTTATTGGGCGGTGTACCTCTATGGAGCCCCAGATGTAGTAGTCCTACATGTGAGGGGTAATGATCTGGGATCTAGCTTGGGAAAGGGACTGATTATCAACATCAAAAAGGATTTAAGGCAGATGGGGTTGACGTGCCCAAATATGAAAGTGGTGTGGTCCGACATGGAACCTTGAAAAAATTGATGTGGGGCACGATCAGTGCAAAAGATTAACAAGGCCCGTATTAAGGTCAACAAAGAGGTATCCAAATTTGTTGTGCAGAACGGGGGAGTGGCAATACACTATATCAGGCCAGATTCCACCGGAAAAGATTACTGGTTGGCAGATGGGGTGCACTTGAATGCCCTGGGGGTGGATTTGTGGATCTGGGGGTTAAGGGAGGGGATATAGAGGGCCACAGCATTGCTGGTTGGTGGGGTCTTGAGCACTTGAAGGGGGTCAACATGCTCTTGGTGTGGCGTTGGTGGGTCCTCGAAGCTGGTAAAAATTATGGAATGGGAGATTCTTGCATTGCAGGGATCCCCTTCATTGGATGGTTATGTATTGGTGGTGTTCTGGTGAGACTTGGGTGATACTCAGCAAGGCAAGTCGAGGTCACACTATTATGAGATGCGGGAGGCACCTGACAATGGAAGTCGGGTGCATGGTAACGATGTTTGGGTACCCGACGACGGAAGTCGGGTACAGTTTGACGGTGTGGAGGCAACCTCTTCCCTCAATTCATGGTGCTTCCGAGCCTGGAAAAAATGCAGCTGGAAGTAAGGCTGGTTAGGGAAGGGGCAATGCCAACAAAACAATCACCAGACCAGGACCATGTAGGCTTTGAGGGCCCCACCAAGTGTCTTTAATTATTAATAAAAATTGGCTGCTGGGGCCATCCCTACCCAAAGACTAATGGTTGTGGCTTGTCCTTAATTCTGAGACAGGGGGAGGGAACGCTGGGAGGAAGGGTAGGTGTGTTGGGTTGAAAAGTAATGGGAAGTCGACCTTTCCAGAGTCAAGAAGCCGCCAGACAGGACCCGGAGGGTTGTAGGAAGGCAGGTATGACACTGGCAGGGAGGAAGTGACAAAATAAGGAAATTGGGAAAAATAAGGGGGGAGACAAGAAGTGAGGGGTGGGGGGAGGAAGTGACATAAGCAGAGGTGGGGTTTGGCAACAAAAAGGAGGCGGTGAGGGCCATTGCCCTCTTTGACCACGATGTCCGGACAGCAAGCAAGGATGAGAAGAATGACTGGGTCACAGTGGCCACATCAGCGATATTAATAATACCAATTACATGTGGAGTTGTTTTGGCGGTTACTTTCTAAGCCCAGGGGAGGGGCAATCCGTCAGCCATGGTTCCCTGGAAGTTTCCCTCACAGGGGGGTTTTCCTCTCCTGACTGGCGTTGGATGGCTCTTCGTGAGCCGGAGGTTCTGTTACACTCAATTCAATGATAGTTTTGAGCATTGGTGGGTTCTCGAAGCTGGAAAAATTTTGGAATGGGGGATTCTTACATTACAGGGATCCCCTTCATTGGATTGTTATGTGCTGGTTGTGATCTGGTGAGACTTGGGTGATACCCGGCGAGGCAAGTCAGGGTCACACTATTATGAGATGCGGGGGCACCCGACGATGGAAGTCGGGTGCACCCGACGATGGAAGTTGGGTGCACGGTAACGATGTTTGGATACCCGACGACGGTAGTCGCATACAGGTTAACGGTGTGGAGGCAACCTCTTCCCTCAATTCATGGTGCTTCTGAGCCTGGAAAAAACATGGCTGGAAGTAAGGCTGGGAGGGAAGGGGCAATGCGAATGGAACAATCACCTGACCGGGACCATGGTAGCTTAGAGGACCACACCAAGTGTTTTTACTTATTAATAAAAATTGGCTGCTGTGGCCATCCTTATCCAAAGACTAATGGTTTTGGTTTGTCCTTTATTCTGAGACAAGGGGAGGGAACGCCTGGAGGAAGGGTAGGTGAGTTGGGTTGAAAAGTCACTGGAAGTCGACCTCTCCATAGTCATGACTCACAGCTCTAACATTACTAGGTATAGCACAACCAATCAAAATGTCATAGCTTGTATAAAAGCTGAGGCCGAGAATGCCGCAACTATTTTGGGGTAAATCTGAATAGTAAGAAGCTGTCACAAATCACAGGGAGTGAAAGCAATAAACTGGTGAACAAATTCTACAAATAATGTGTGTAGCAACATAGAAACAGTAAGCATCCGTAAACTTATAGTCAAATAGTATATAGGTTGTGTTTGCGTTAAGCCCTTCATGACATGCACCGTACTACTTCACACACGTCGTGTCTCCCCCTTTAATGTAGGCTCCGGTGCTAAGCCCACATCAAAGTCACGACATGTCAGCTGTTTTGTACAGCTGACATGTGCGCGCACTAGCGGCAGGTGGAATCGCGATCCACCCGCTGCTATTAACTAGTTAAATGCCGCTTTCAAACGCTGACAGCTGCATTTAACTACCACTTCTGGCAATCGGGCCAGAAATCGGGCGTAAATGCGCGCATCGCTGACCCCCGTCATGTGATCGTGGGTCAACGATGCTTTGGAATAACAACCAGAGGTCTCTTTGAGACCTCTATGGTTGTTGATGCCGGCTTGCTGTGAGCGCCACCCTGTGGTCGGCATTCATAGCAAGCCTGTAATTCAGCTGCATAGGAGCGATTTGATGATCGCTCCTATGTAGCTGTGCCGATCCAGTTGTGCCAGCTTCTAGCCTCCCATGGAGGCTATGGAAGCATGGCAAAAGTTAGATAAAAATGTTTTAAAAAATATGAAAAAAATAAAAAAAAATATAAAAGTTTAAATCACCCCCCTTTCGCCCCATTCAAAATAAAACAATTAAAAAAATAAAACATGCACATATTTGGTATCGCCGAGTTCAGAATCGCCCGATCTATGAATTAAAAAAAGGAGTAACCTGATCTCTAAATGGCGTAGCGAGAAAAAAACTCAAAATGCCAGAATTACATTTTTATGGTCACCACGACATTGCATTAAAATGCAATAACGGGCGATCAAAGGAACGTACCTGCACAAAAGTGGTATCATTAAAAACAGCAGCTCGGCACGCAAAAAATAAGCTCTCAAAGTTTGGATTTTTTTTTCACGACTTAAATAAAAAATAACCTAGACATGTTTGGTGTCTATGAGGTGGAGAATCACAATGGTAGGTCAGTTTTAGCATTTAGTGAACCTAGCAAAAAAGGCAAACAAAAAACAAGTGTGGGATTGCACTTTTTTTGCAATTTTACCACACTTGGAATTTTTTTCCCATTTTCTAGTACAAGACATGGTAAAACCAATGGTGTCTTTCAAAAGAACAACTCATCCCACAAAAAATAAGCCCTCACATGGCCATATTGATGGAAAAATGAAAAAGTTATGGCTCTGGGAAGGAGGGGAGCGAAAAACAAAAAACGCAGAAACAAAAAAGGGCGTCTTGAAGGGGTTAAAGAGCTTGACAGGGATGGAGTTCAAGGAAAACTCAGAGGATCATACAAGTCTTTTCAAGCAATTTATAGTACTATCAATTCATAATTAATTGATTTGTGCAAATCAAATTTTTAGAAAAAACAATCACCAAAGCTTCGAAATTTCAAAATTTCTACTCATCTCTTAACGTTATAGCTACAGAAGCCTGTAAAGATGAAATAATCCATTATATATGTGGTTTGCTGTGTGTAGGCCATGTCTCATATCCTGTCGGGTTCTGTGGTGATTTGGCAGGGGCTGACGGGTGAGTTACCGGCTATTCTGCTCTCTGGCTCTGAATTATTATTATTATTATTATTTATTTATTGTTATAGCGCCATTTATTCCATGGCGCTTTACAAGTGAGGAGGGGTATACATAATAAAAACAAGTACAATAATCTTGAACAATACAAGTCATAACTGGTACAGTAGGAGAGAGGACCCTGCCCGCGAAGGCTCACAATCTACAAGGGATGGGTGAGAATACAGTAGGTGAGGGTAGAGCTGGTCATGAATGAAATATATATATATGTCTCACAGATATATATATATATATATATATATATATATATATATATATATATATATATATATATAGACTGTTATATAAGTTTTAACGAATATTTGAGCCCATGGATCCATTATTTGTCCATTTTGCAAGCCGGTGAGACAATCGCGCCATACGGATGTCACACGGATGCTTACATGCTAGAAAATCGCATCCTCGCACTGCACACGGATGACATACAAATCACTGTTCAGAGAAAATTTCTGCAGTTCTCATCCATGTAAAACGGACCATTTTTTTATACGTTGTGTATGACTCCAGCCTAACCCTGCTGCTCAACTAATTCATCTCTCTCCTCGCTATACTTCTGCTTCCCCTCTTTGCAAATCCCTTCACTGGCTCCCAATTGCCCAGGGTATCCAGTTTACACTACTAACACTGACCTACAAAGCCATCTATAACCTTTATCCTCCGTATATCTCCGGACTAATCTCCTAGTATCTTCCCTTACGTAATCTCCGGTCCTCCCAAGAACTTCTTCTATCCTTCATGCTTAATCGCTCCTCACCCAATCGCCTCCAAGACTTCTCCAGAATATCCCCCATCCTCTGGAATTTTGTGCCCCAACACGTCCAATTATCCACCACCCTCAGATCCTTCAGACGGAACCTGAAAACCCGTCTTTTCAAAAAAGCTTACAGCCTGTAATGACAACACGGCCACCTCAACACCATTGGAGCTACTGCAACCCCCGACCTACTGTCTCCTCCCCACAATCCTGTAGAATGTAAGCCCGCAGGGGCAGGGTCCTCTTCCCTCTGTACCAGTCTGTCATTGTTAGTTTGCTTACTGTAAGTGATATTTGTATTTTGATGTAACCCCTCTCATGTACAGCACCATAGAATTAATGGTGCTATATAAATATATAATTATAATAATACTAATATATATCCACAACTATACTAAACAGAATCACTCTGGATGCACGATCATTGTGATTTGTATTAAAATAGTTTTCAAGCATGTATGCTGCTTTAACTCTTCAATAAATTGTAAACTACAAATCCCAGTATAGCCTGCTAATCAATGTTCACATGCACTTTAATAAACACTTCTCATTTTTTTGCAAACAGAAACTAATTTATAATACAGGTAGTTATTGTCTCATAAGCCTAAATGAACTTCCGATCATATCGCATGAATACTTCCAGCCACTCAGTCAATGCAATAAATTTAATCTGACAAAGGCTGAGGGAATAGAAACATCTGACCTTCATAAACTGGCTCATTCGACAATAAAATGTGTAACTGGGCATTAAAATCACAGCCTAACCTCAGGGAGGAAAATAGTTGTCGCAGAAACAAGCTATAACATCTGCAAGGAAATGATTGACTTTCTTTGTGTTTCTTCTGTTGAGACAAATTAACATTGGATTATTGAAATCAAACAGGTAGGTGGAGATAAAGCAAAGGACGTGGGATGCTTGATAGAGTCTAAATACCTCCCCCAAGTGCTCTTTGAAGAGCATAATCACTTCAATCTAAAAACCTGACTTGAAAAGGTCACTGGCTTTTCTGAGTCTGTATGTTGCTTTTTAAAGTAGCTGTCAAATCACCTTTTTTTTCAGAATTTCTCACCAAAGAATATTTTTTTCAGTTCTGGGGGGACAAAGTGAAGGGAAATTGAGGAGTGGAGGAAAGAAGGTGAACAAAGGCCTTGTAGGTGAGTGAGGAGGTGTATAAAGAGAGGCATTTTTATATTTTTGCTGTGCACTGTTCTATTGTATTTAATAAAGAAATGAAATGCAGGTTGAGTATTTTTCATTAAGGTACAATAAGCTTTCCATTCAAACAGAACTAATAGCATGTGCAATGTTATCTTTAGAGCAAATTTTAGTTTCAGAAGTATATGCCCAGTTATCAATCCCTTCATCAAAAAGCTTAGCCAGACATTGTTCAAATGATAAGATGATCACACTCTGTTTAACCCTTTGACCCCAAAGCCTGTTTTCACCTTCCAGACCAGACCAATTTTTTCAATTCTGATCACTGTCACTTTAAGCGGTCATAACTCTGGAACGATTCTGAGACTATTTTTTGTGACATAATGTACTTCATGAAAGTGGTAACATTTCTTTGATATGATGATTATTTGTGAAAAAATTGGAAACATGGCAAAACTTTTGAAAATGTTGCACTTTTTAAACTTTTCATTTTTTGTCCTTAAATTAGAGAGTCATATCACACAAAATAGTTAATAACATTTCCCACATGTCTACCTTACATCAGCATCATTTTTTACATATTTGTTTTTGTTAGGAAGTTGTAAGGGTTAAAAGTTGACCAATGATTTCTTATTTTTACAACAACATTTACAAAACCATTTTTTTAGGGACCACATCACATTTGAAGTGAGTTTGGTGGGCCTATATGGCAGAAAATACCCAAATGTGACACTACTCTAAAAACTGCACCCCTCAAGGTACTCAAAACCACATTCAAAAAGTTTATTAACACTTCAGGTGCTTCACAGGAATTAATGGAATGTGGAAGAAAAAATAAACATTTAACTTTTTTTTCACAAAAAGTTCCTTTAGATCCCATTTTTTTTATTTTCATAAGGGTAAATGGAGAAATTGCCCCATAAAATTTGTTGTGCAATTTCTCCTGAGCATGACGATACCCCATATGTGGGGGAAAACCACTGGTTGGGTGCACGGCAGGGCTGAGAAGGGAAGGAGAGCGACTTGATGTTTTGAATGTAAAGTTTGCTGGAAAAATTAGCGGACGCCATGTCGGGTTTGGAGAGCATTGATGTGCCTAAACAGTGGAAACCTCCACAAGTAACACCATTTTGGAAACTAGACCCCTCAGGGAACTTATCTAGATCTGTGGTGAGCACCTTGAAACCCAAGATGCTTCACAGAAGTTTATAACATTGAACAGTGAAAATAAAAATATCACATTTTCCCACAAAAATGTTTTTTAGCCCCAAATTTTCTATTGTTTTACAAGGGTAAAAATGGACCCCAAAATTGGTTATGCTATTTCTCCTGAGTTCACCGATACCTAATATGTTGTAAAAAACTACTTTTGAGGCACAGTGCAAAGCTCAGAAGGGAAGTAGCGCTATATTGCAGTGCAGATTTTGCTACATTAGTTTGAGGGTGCCATGTCACATTGGCAGAGCTACTGAGGTGCCAGAACAGCAGAACCCCTCATAAGTGACTCCATTTTTAAACTAAACCTCTAGGTGAATTAATGTAGGGGTGCAGCGATCATATTGACACCACAGGTGTGTCACAGAATTTTATACCATTGGACAGTGAAAAAACAATAATTACATTTTTACCAGCAAAATTGTGTGTTAGTCCCAAATTTTCCATTTTCATACTGGGAAATGGGTAAAAAAGATGGCACTAAAATTTGTCCCACAATTTCTGCTGAATGTAGAAATACCCTATATGTGGCTGTACAGTACTGCTTAGCCATACAGAGAGACTCGGGAGGGTCAGCGCGCTATTTGCCTCCTGGAGCGCAGATTTTCCCAGAATACCGTATTTTTTGGACTATAAGACGCACCGGACTATAAAACGCACCCAGGTTTTAGAGGTGGAAAATAGGGAAATAAATATTTGAAGCAAAAAAAATGTGGTAAAATTTAATAACATACTATTATATGTGGTGTTATTATATATACAGTAATAGCATGTTATTATGTTGGAAGCAACGGGTAGAAGTTGGTGCTGCGGGACCAGTGTGGTGTCTGTAAAGTTTTGTATGAAGATGCTGGAGGGTGAGTATAAGAATGGGGGCACAGGGCTTATATTTAAAGCACCACTCCAGCACTGAAAAATAACACTGGAGTGCTGCTTTAAGATCCAATTGGGAGAGCTATAACTCCCAGCATGTCCTGCTGATCCTATGGCATGCTGGGAGTTATAGTTCACCACAGGAGTGGCAGAGTGCTTTATTGTGTGTTGTAAAGACTAACCTTTTAATTGTGCCAGCCAGCCAGCCACTGTGGTGAGGTGAAAAGCTGGAGCATCCCATGACTGCACACACAGAGCCCTCCATCTTGTTGCTTTTCCACAGCACAGGTCATAAGAGGAAGCCAGCAGATTCTAGTGGGGCATCTGAAGGACCTGTGATGACATCAGAAGAGGGAGGGCTCTGTGCCGTCATGTGATGCTCCAGCCCGCCCACTTCATGACATCACACAGGTCCTTATACCTCAGCATCCAGCACAGCCAGGCAGGTTTGCAGCGATCTTGTCTCCCCTGGCCTCTGCTGATGCCCCCTCCTCCACCGGACACAGATCTCCCCAGCTGCTGCAGGAATCCAGCGCTGGGGAGACCATGTATGTTTCAGTGAAGGACTATTTATTTGCTGCTCCCGCTCACTGCTCTGCTGACAGGTGGGCGGGGAAGCGGCTAATGAATATTCACTGCACTTTAATCATCAGGACCACTGGTTTCCGCAGCGCTGGATTCAGGCAGCAGGGACATTTTTCTGCCTCCTGCAAGTGGGATCACAGTGCAATCCCACTCGCTGCTGCCCCCTCCCCGTTACATCCATATCATAAGACGCACCCACACTTTCCTTCCAAATTTGGAGGAAAAAAAGTGCATCTTATGGTCGGAAAAATACGGTAGTTTGCGGACTACATATACAGTGCCTCTGAGTGCTAGAAAAGCAGAATCCCTCCTCAAGTGACCTCAAGTGTCTACAGGTGTAGTGATGATTTTGACTCTATGGGTGTTTTCCAGAAACAAGCAGCAGTGGTTGTTGCTGAGTGGACCTTGCAAACTGCCATTCTAGTAACCAGTATGCTGTAGTAACCAGTACTGTGTAGTAACCAGCTCATGCTTCTGGAGACATGCACCCATATATTAGCCTGGCTCTCTTCACTACAGAAATGTAAAAAATGTGTGCGCTACATGCGGTTTAGACACACTGGGGCTCACAAGTGAGGGAGCATTTGGATTTGGAAGTGCAGAATTTGTTGAATTTCTTTTGAGGGGTGAGGAGCCATTTAGCTTTTCCAGAGCCTTTGTGATTCCAGTAACGTGGAAGCCCTCTTTATTTCCATTAACAGATGAAGGACCTGAGTGGGGAATTGCTTTTTTTGTGAATTGAGTTGAAGCTTTTATTGGGAACATTTTACAAAATATTTAGGGTCAAATTTATGCAGCACTCTACTCTGAGCACTTACTTTGGGGTTTCCATCTAAATCTCCAAGTGACGTGATTCAAATGAAACCCCCGAGGGATCCATTCACTATAGTGAGGCAGCACAGTTACTCTGGGCTCCATCTGGTCTCTGTTCAGTGTTGTCCTTCTTTTCAGAAGTGCATAAAACTGTGGTCGACCGCACTTTTATGCTCGCCTAAAAAGATGGGCACCATCGGGTTACAGGTCCTATGGCATCCACAGTGCCCCCATCTGCCTCATTATAGGGAATCTTCTGCCAGAGGTTCTGAGTGAATCATGTATTTCAAAGATTTTACACTTAAGCCCCAATGTAAGCGCTCAGTGCAGAGCGCAGGATAAATATGAGCAGAGATCTTTGAGAGGCAGAATGAAAAAATCAACAGCAAGTGAAGAATTGTTTTTATTTATTTTTTATGCCATTCATCGTATGGTATAAGTGATTGGACACCATTATTCTTTGAGTTGATGTGATTATAGTGATACCAGATTTATATTGGGCTTTTATGTTTGGCTGCTGTCACACACTAAAAGATGCTTTTTATTGCAAAAACAAGTTTTTGCATCCCCATATTTTGAGAGCTATAATTTTTCCATATTTCGGCCGAAAGAGTCATGTGATGACTTGTTTTTTGCAGGATGGGTTGACATTTTTGTTGTTACCATTTTCAGACACATGACATGTTTTGATTGCTTTCTATTTTGATTTTTGGGAGGTAGAATGAACAAAAACCAGCAAATCAATTGTTTTATTTTTTTTTTTTTTAAACCGTTCTGCGTGTGGTAAAATTGATAAGTCAGCTTTATTCTTATTGTCAATATGATTACAGCAATACCCCATTTATATACTTTTTATGTTTGGCACTTTTACACAATAAACACTATTTTATATAAAAAAATATTATTTTTGCATTTCTTTATTCTGAGAGTTATAAAGTTTTTCTTTTTCTGCTGATGTAGCTGTATGGTGGCTTTTTTTGTTGGACAAGATGTCGTTTTCAGTGGTACCATTTTTAGTTGCATTTGTTTTTTTATTGCACTATTTGTTCAGCAGTATGATGATATAGCATTGTTTTTTGCCTTTTTTATGGTGTTCACTGAAGGCATTAACTGGTGGGACAGTTTTAAAGAGCAGATCATTCCCGATGCAGTGATACCAAATATGTGTCCTTTTTTTTCTTACATCAATAAATGTATTTATTGAAATCATATTTTTTCTTATTTTTTGTTCTTTGGGGATTTTTTAAAATTATTTTTTATGCTTTTGAATAATTTTTTTTTATATATCCCCAGGAAGGCACATCACTCTACAGTAACAGATCGCTGATCTGATACTCTGCAATGACTGGCAGGGAAAGCAGTATATCAGCACCTGCTTTGAGCAGTCACTAACAAGCCACCTTCCCTGAAAGGCCCAGCAGCTATCTTGAGGCTGGGGTCTCCATAGAGACCATCAGCATAGCGCAATCACATTGCGTTGTGCTGATGGAAGCACGCAGGGAGCCCCCACCCTGTGCGATCTCCTTTATTTCACTGTCAGTATTGACAGCAGCTTCAGATGGGCTAAATGCCCGTGATCGTTGCTAGCACTGATTGTGGGTGTTGCTGTAGATTTTCAGCTGTCACATAGAACTGACACCCACACCCAATCACCGCGGTGTTCAGTGTGAGGTCACGGGATAAATGCGTTGCATATATACTTCTCTTTGCTGGAACGCTGCTGCTGCAGAGCAGTATATGTACGGCGCATGTCAGGAAATGGTTAATGAAGCTTTGTTCATAGCCTGAAACCCTTTATCATGGCTTCCACAGAGAAGCTTTGCACAAGTCACTCCATTTAGCAGACACCAGTGGACTCTGACCTTCACCCTTTAAACCCTATAAATGGATTTAGACTTAGGCACGGTTACCTGGGTTACATCTGTGGAGGGGCTGCTGGCCAGTGAAGAAAGGTGCCAGAGAGACAGGTTACAAAGCTAGGTCTTTAACAAGAGGGCAAAGCAAGCCAAACAATCAATAAACAGTCAAATAGTCATAATACATTAAAATCTGCATAATGTCAATTCTTGCAGCTTATTTCACCCATACTAAAGAGTCGGGGAAAATAAGTAACAAAATCATGACAAAAACAGTGGAAAAAAGAAATTTGTTTTACCCAGCGTTCTTCCTGCCAACACATTAGGCTATGCAGCAGAATTTTCTCCTCCTAATCTTGAACATGTGCACATAGCCTTAGTTCCAGTCCTGAGTCCCTTCATGATTCATTATAAGTCCTTGATAGCATCATAATGAATTTGGGGGTGGGAGAAGACATTATCAGGTACTGAACATCCTCCGCCACCTCCCAATTCATTACAGTAGTTCTCCCTCACCAACCCCATCATTGCCCTCTCCACCAATTGCCCTCTGACCAATCATGATTAAGGGAGCTTAGTCTCCAGAAATGCATTAAGATTCATACCCATATGGTTTGTGCTGATTTGTATCCTCCATATTTAAGTCTGTGAATAAAGAAAACTGTTTTTCACGGATTTGGTGAAGCTGGACATTTTCTTCTTTTGGACAATAAAGGAACACCTGATGCTAAACATAGGCCACACCTGTAACTAAGGAGACCCTATACTCCAAGGTAGTTACAAACATACAAGCGCACATATAACATTGGTGGCATTCTTTGATATCCGAGTACCGTAATTCTCAAGATAAGTCCATATACGATCAAGTATGGACACATATAGATACATCAATGTGCATGATTCAATCCCTCAACCACAGTGTATTTGCAACACAGGATAAACACTGATAGACAAATGAAAGCCTAGCTCAATATATACAGATCAATGGGGACTGACATCTCTTATATAGTAAAGTGTCATGATATATATTTGAATATCAATGTACTCATCTGTAAAAACTGCCACCCGCTTTCCATTGCCTCATTTCGCCCTTCCGGCTCATCAGGAGGCCCAATATCGCATGATGTGTCTTGATAAAGTGTGATGTGGGTCCTAGTACACACCAAGATAGTCAGTTGTTTTTTTTTCCCAGTGTGTTGTTTTGTGGTGTGTATGTACCACCTGTTGATGGGTTTTAACCCTTTAGTGACAGAGCCAAATTTTTTAAATCTGACCAGTTTCACTTTATGTGGTAATAACTCTGGAACGCTTCCACAAATCCCAGTGATTTTGAGATTGTTTTTTCATGGCACATTATACTTTATGATAATTATACATTTAGGTTGATATGTTTTGTGTTTTTTTATAAAAAGTATCAGAAATTTGCGAAAAATGTAAAAAACAAATTAGCAATTTTCAAACTTTGAATGATTATCCCTTCAATCCAGATAACACTGGGGAACAATTTGAAAAAAAAATTCTGTTGAGTTAGGTTTTTGAGCTGATTTATACTAAAATTGGCATGCTGATTCCAAAAATGTAGTCAGTTTTTTTCTAGCATGTCAAGTTTTTCCTCCACAACTTACCTGCCAGAGAAGCACAATTGCACGATATCTGTAATAAGACTTGTTATCTGATTACAATTCGACTCATTTTTACCTTAAATACTTGCATATATATATATATCCTTTGTAAAAAACATGATAGTGTTAAAAAACATATTTGTCATGCCTATTTCTTATATATTTCATTTTTTGTTCATATTTGTACTATTTAAAAAAAAAACAACACTTTTTAGGTACAGTAGTTTACATATTTTTGAGAAGACAAAAATCCTATAGTTCAAAGACTTGACGTGATAGAGAAAAACTGAGATCATTTCTGGATTCAGCTTCCAAAAATTAATTAAGAACAGTTGACTGACCTAACTCTTAAAAAATTGTGTTCCCCAGTGCCACAGCAAAACATTAATTACCGTATATACTTGAGTATAAGCCGAGATTTTCAGCCCACTTTTTTGGGCTGAAATTGCCCCTCTCGGCTTATACTCGAGTCATACCGGGGGTCGGCAGGGGAGGGGGAGCGGGGGCTGTCTAAAAATACTCACCTAGTCCAGGCGCGGTCCCTGCTTCCCCAGCGCCGGCAGCAGCAGCTTCAGCTTCTTCCTGTACTCAGCGGTCACATGGTCCCGCTCATTGCAGTAAATGAATATTCTGCTCCACCTCCCATAGGGGTGGAGCCGCCTATTCATTACTGTAATCAGCGGGACCATGTGACCGCTGAGTACAGGATGAAGCGCTGCGGCGTCGGGGAAGCAGGATCTACACAGCGGCAGGACCAGGTGAGTATACGGGGAGGGGAGCGCAGCGCTGCACGATAGTCACCTGCTCCTCGTTCCGGGCGCCGATCTGTCTCCAGCAGTGACGCTGAGGTCAGAGGGCGCGGTGACGTGGTCAGTGCATGCCCTCTGCTAAACGTCAGTGCTGGAGACAGATTGGCGCCCGGAACGAGGAGAGGTGACTATTGAAAGTGCCCGGGGCCTGAGCGACGGAGAGGTGAGTATGTGATTTATTTTTTTTATCGCAGCAAATGGGGCAAGTGTCTGTATGGAGCATCTATGGGGCCATAACGTTCCTGCAGCACTATATGGGGCCATAACGTTCCTGCATCACTATATGGGGCCATAACGTTCCTGCAGCACTATATGGGGCCATAACATTCCTGCAGCACTATATGGGGCCATAACATTCCTGCAGCACTATATGGGGCCATAACATTCCTGCAGCACTATATGGGGCCATAACATTCCTGCAGCACTATATGGGGCCATAACATTCCTGGAGCACTATATGGGGCCATAACGTTCCTGCAGCACTATATGGGGCCATAACATTCCTGCAGCACTATATGGGGCCATAACATTCCTGCAGCACTATGTGGGGCCATAACGTTTCTGCAGCACTATATGGGACCATAACGTTTCTGCAGCACTATATAGGGGCATAATGTTTGTGCAGCACTATATGGGGCAAGTGTCTGTATGGGGCCATAATTAACGTTTGTAGGGCACTACGGCATATGGGGCAAGTGTCTGTATGGCGCATCTTATAGGGCCATAACGTTTGTGCAGCACTATAAGGGGCAAATATCTTTATAGAGCATCTTATGGGGCCATAATCAGCATTTGTGCAGCATTATATTGGGCAAATGTGTCTATGGAGCATCTTATGGGGCCTTTATTAACCTTTATGCAGGATTATATGGGGCATATTTTAATATGGAGCATCTTATGGTGCCATAATGAACAGTAAGGAGCATCATATGGGGACATCATAAACTTTATGGAGCATTATATGGGGCTCCTGATTCAATATGGATATTCAAAGACACTTAACCTACTGATGTCTCAATTAATTTTACTTTTATTGGTATCTATTATTACTTTTGACATTTACCGGTAGCTGCTGCATTTTCCCCCCTAGGCTTATACTCGAGTCAATAAGTTTTCCCAGTTTTTTGTGGCAAAATTAGGGGGGTCGGCTTATACTCGGGTCGGCTTATACTCGAGTATATACGGTAATAACATTTCCCACATGTCTGCTTTATTTCAGCACTATTTGTAAAACGTTATTTTATTTTGTCAGCATTTTAGGAGGTTTAAAAATGTAGCAGTAATTTTTCATTTTTTCATATTTTTTTTTTACAAAATTAATTTAATGTTTGAAGTGCCTTTAGGGGTCCCATATATTGGGAAACCCCAAAAACTTATACCATTTTTAAAACAGCACCCCATGACATATTGAAAACTGCAGTCAGGTAGTTTATTTACCCTTCAGATTATTTTCAGGAATTAATACAAAGTGGCATGACAGAAATAAAAATGTGCATTTTTACCACCTAAATGCCGCTAACTTCTGAACAGGTTACAACAGCCATCAGACTCTAAGGCCGCTATTTGGCCATAAATTTCCATGGCATACACTAGGGCCACAAAATGATAATCTGAGGGCTCCAATTAGGATAAAGAGGAAGCCCCCACACTCTGTTAACCATTTATATGATGTAGTCACTATTGACCGCAGCATCTAAGGGGTTAAACAACTATGGATGGTGACAACACTGATCGTGGCTGATGCAGAAAGTTGTCAGTTATAGTGGACAGCCGACAGCTGCTGGATTATCACCTGTATGGGGAGGCTATTCTCTTATTTCTCAGGTTAGTTAAAAGACGTATTGGCGGTCATTAAGGGGTTTCATGAGTATAATTGTATCTTTTATTGGGTTCCTATATGATTTTTCATTTTCTCCTCATTTTTGCTCCCTGCCCACCGCACATAAGGGCAATCTGGCAATTGGCCACCCAGAGCCTCAGGACCCGATTGCCCTGATTATTAGCCACCTTGCAGGGACCCCCCTCCACCTCTGGCCGCACTGGCGGTATGTCCACCCCTGCTACCTGATCAATTTATCACAATAAATGACTAAATTTAATTAAGTTTTCCCCTGTACTTGAAGTCCGTTGCCTCGGAGTATCCCTCGACTCTGCCTTGTCCTTCAAACCACACATTCAAGCTCTCACTCCAAATCAAAAATATTTCCAGAATTCATCTTTTCCTCAACCATCAGTCTGCTAATATAACAGTGTGCGCATTCATCATCTCCCGCCTTGACTACGACAATATCCTCTTCTGTGGTCTTTCTGCTCACACTCTTGCACCTCTCCAGTCTATCCTTAACTTTGCTGCTTGACTAATCCATCTCATTTCTCCTCATTACTCCTCCACTTCTGTCTGCAAATCTCTTGATTGGCTCCCAGTTCCACAACTTATCTACTTAAAGCTACTAACACTGACCAACAAAGCCATCCATAACCTGTCTCTCCATATATCTCTGAACTAATCTCCTGATATCTCCCACCATGTAATCTTCAGTCTTTCCAAGACCTAATTCTCTCCTCCATAATCATACATTCCTCATCCAATTGCCTCCAAGACTTCTCCCTAGTATGCCCAATACTCTGGAATTCTGTGCCTCAACACATCTGATTATATCCTACATTCAGAACTTTCAACCAGAACTTGAAAACATCTCTTCAGAACATCTTGAAGCCTGCAATGACCCTGCTGCCACCATATCACTACTAAAGATTCTGCATTACCAATACTGGAGCTAATAAAACACCAAAACCTACTGTTTCTTTCCCCATTATCCTGTAGCATGTAAGGCCGCAAGGGTAGAGTCCTCTCCCCTCTGTACCAGTCTCACTATTAGCTTGTTCACTGTAATTTCTATTTGTGTTTTTATTTTTTATAGAACCTTATCATGTACAACACCATGGAATTAATGGTGCTCTAAGAATAATAGTAATAATAATAATATGTCATGTTCTTTTACACTAGTTGCTCCTTTAAATTAATGCCCTAATGTGCATACTTATCTTCATGCACTAATTTAACTCATGCAAACTGCAGAAATGTTCAGTTTGAGGCTACGCTTACACGATGAGCTTTTGTTAAGTTTTTGACAGTGCAGAATTTCGGCACCATTTCTGCGCCTATTATTTAAGTTAAGCTTCTTGCGGGTTTTCATTGCATTTTGTGTGCCTTTTTTAACATGCATTTTTATTGCATGTTTTACGCTTTTTTTTGTCTTTTTGTTCTGTCATGTTTTAAATGAAGCTGCTTTGTTTTTGAAACTTCCTTGTATTTGGCGTTGGCAAAATATTTATTGATATATTTAGGTGCAGATCACATGCGTTTTTTATGCGTTTCTGCCACAGATTCTCCACATCTAATTAAGTGCTTCTTTACTCTTTAGCCCTCTTATAGGCAGGAAACGGAGCATATCTGCCAGAAAAAGACATTGGCATAGGAGTTTTGAAAAGTTTCAAAATGTATCGACTTTTGGCATCTTCACTCCAGTTTCTCCCAGCTCTGCCAAAATGGACAGACCTATGGTAGTATGGTGGCATGGTGCGGGGTGTGCCCATCTAATTCATGATGAGCTGTGGTGTTCCCTATTCTGGAAATCTCATTCTAGTAGCTGACTGGAGTGGGATATCTGGCATAGAGCAAGGAAGCATATTCCACTTGATGGACTCTCCGGATTTATGAAAAGGTGTGCACCTCTTCACGAATCAGGAATGTTTGAATCCAGCATGCCCCTTCATCAAGACCAGCTTTAAGAACACCAGTCTTGATGATTCAGGGCAATTGGGTACACATAGCCTAAAAAGTCAAGTAAAAATACATACAATATTTCCTATACTTTTTGCGACTAAAACTACACACTGAATTTTGATCATTAAGGTCAATGTGCTAAGAAAGCCAATGATTGACAGTGCCTTGCCTATGGCTTCTGCCTTTTTACCTTTTTATTTTAGTGATTAGTTTTCTCTAGGTTAGTAATGTTGTGTCACTTTGATCAATTCTCCCAAATCAAATACAATACAATACAACAAATACAATGTAACTTGTTAAAAAATAATGTGTTGATTTGTTACCTACAGATTCCGGGTTTTCTCTAAGCTAAATTAACTTTTTTTCTCCCTTTTCCAGGATGAAAATGACAACCCTCCCACATTTAGCCAACCATCTTATGTCATTACAGTAATGGAAAACATTATGGCAGGTAAAACATTAATCCCAACCTTGAATCTCTTAGTTTGTGCTTGTATATTTAGAAGATGCCATAGTTATTTTTCCTTTTCACTAATGTTCCTTAGGTGCTACTGTGCTGTTTTTGAATGCTACAGATTTGGATCGATCCAGAGAATTTGGCCAGGAGTCTATCATATACTCATTGGATGGTTCACCTCAGTTCCGGATCAATGCCCGTTCAGGTGATGCTTATTGAGACATAGGGCCCAATTTATCATTTCAGTTTTTAAGCTTTGGGGTTTTTTTGTTGTGTTGTTTTGGTGACTTTTTGGTGCCAATTTATTCAAAATGGTATGCATGGTTGAGTAGTACCTTAGATAATTTAGCAAAATGTCACATTCTCCTTTAAAATTTTCCAAGAATTTGTGCAAAAAATTCCGTAATCCATAACATTAACATAGGGTGAAGTACTGTACTACATTTGTTCCAAAAAATTCTGACTTTTTAAAAAGTCACAATGAGTGATGGACGAACCCCTGGATGTTCGAGTCCAGTGAGTTCATCCAAACAGTTAAAAAAAGTTCAGATTGGGTAGCAGAATAGTACCCGAACCCGGACCCCATTCAGATGAATGGGGGGCCCAATCATCCATTGTTTTCAGCGCTGTCATCTGCATAACAATCATTGCCTCTGATCAGCGGTAAGATTATTGCCGCCGGTCACAAATCTGCATTTCCCACGCTGTCAGATGTGACCGAAAGACAGCGCAAGAAACACCCAGTGTTTGGGGTTCTGAATCCGAACAGTAACATGGACTTCCAGGAGAAGTCTGTATTCAGGGCCATGCCCAAACAGTAGGTGTTCGGTACGGACCCCGAACTTTACTGTTTGGGTTTGCCCATCTCTAGTCACAATCAATGAATTGTTTGCAAATATTTAGAAAGCAAAAAATGCACCCATTTTGACAAATAAGAGGAAACACATAAAAAAGTACCGGTAAAATGCAATGAAGAATTTGAGTCAAATCAAAAAACGACTAAAAATGCAACCAAACATGTACAAGTGCAACAGAGAATTGGGCCCATAGCATATTTTATTTTTAAAGTGAAAATCCTTTAACTATATTAACTATTATAGAAATGGTGCAAATTTTGGGATAAATAAATGTTTATTCTCTTCTTGGTATGATCAACTTCTAATGCTTTATTGGAGGAAGTAACTTCCATTCTAGCTTATATTTGTTGGGTACATTACCAATTTAGGGATTTCAGTAGAAAGAGATTTTAATGACACTCTTCCTTAGACAGTTTTATGACTTTATTTCTGTCATATAATCTGTAGTTCAGTTGTCATGACTTTAATTAGGAAATCTGAAAATCTACCTTTAAGGCTATCTAAGTTGTGAATTAATGACTTGTTAATGATGGAAGTTATTGTCAAAATCAGTCTTTGAGCCGAAAAATATTGTTGGCAGTAATTTTAACTTTTAGAATAGGCGCCAGCTGATTATGCAGTCTTTACACTTGTTTAAGTCCTTTCAGCTGCTTGAGAAGCTATAATGGAAAGCTACAGAGAGTTCACTCTGCTTAGACGTGTCCAGCTGATGCCTTGTAAAGACATAAGTACTTTTCGTGGGAGTTGCAAATTAGTCAAACTCTTACTGCTCAGAAATAGTTTTAATCAAAGTATTTTTTTAAAGCATCCAGATCCACATTCACTCGTGATTAAACACGCTTTATCACTTCAAAGGATACATCCACATGGAGTGTTTTTTATATAAAATCCAATCAGTATTTTTAGCAAAATTTGCAGCAAAAATCTGAAGTTGACCCAAGTTTCTGTTGTGGATTTAAAGATTTATCTGCCAGAATCCACACATGGATAAGTCAGAGTCAATGGGGCTATTTCATACTACCAGCTGCAGATCCCAGTTATTGAAGGGAGTTTGAAATCTACCTGCCAACTGGAAAAAGCTATAGATATTTGAACAGCAATCCAGATCTCATATTTAAAACAATGGTAAGCAGTTTACGACTATTTCTCTTGGAGATTTTGGTATAGAATACTTGCTGAAATCCACATGAAAAAGCCAAAGGTGGGCATTTTTTTAGAGAAAAGTAAGTAATTTCCTATCAATAGGAGATGTTAAGATGCAAGTGAGATCACTCTTCCTTTGACAGTTGTCTCTTTTGACATCCTCATACACTTGAGCTTCTGGCTCAGTTGAGCTTTTATTTATTTTCAACAGGGATAAAGGAGAGAGCCAATGCCAAACATATCTGGCAGTAGCTTATTTGCCTTGAAAACAAAAGAGTGTTGAAATTTAGTTTGCCTGATCCTTCTTTCCACTAGTGATGAGCGAAGTTGTTCGGAAAAAGTTCACTGATCTCAAATTCAGTATGAACATAGCTCATTTGGATTCATGTTCGTATTCCCGAGCATTTTTCCTAAAAATCAGCAAAAGTCAGCCAAAGTTCTTATATGACCGAGTTCACTAAGGGCTCGCTCTTTCAGACATCAGTATTTCCGGTAGCAGAATGGGCCGCAAAATGTCCCCCACGTGTGCACACTGATGACACACTACACTGATGACCCTTACAGGCAACTGGGAATTAGCAGTACTGTTCGCGCTGTTCTCCATTGCCTGGTGCTGAAGTGAAGACAGCCCACATCATGGTCCCCTGCTTACGCTGCAATCAGCTGCAGGCTGCGCTAAAGGTACATAAATTAAAAAAAAAAATGTGGAGGTCCCCTGTATTTTTGATAACTAGCCAGGCAAACCTGACAGCTGCAACCTTCAGCTGTCAACTTCAGCAAGGCTGGTTATCAGTAATAGAAGGGTCCAAATACCGTATTTTTTAATTATTTAAATAAATAATGACAACCAGCCAAGCTAAAGCTGACAGCTGGGGGCTGGTATTCCAAGGCTCGTAAGGGGTCATGGATATTGCCCCTTCTAGGCTGAAATTAGCAGCCCACAGACGCCCCAGAAAAGGCGAATCTAATAGATTCACCAATTTTGGCGCTTTGCCCAGCTTTTCCCATTTGCCCTGTTGTGGTGGCAAGTGGTCTTCATATTTGTGGGGTTGATGTCCAGGCAACAGTATGTCTGTATCCATACGAAGAGGGATGAATGAACGGCATCAGGGCAGTTTGCGCTGTTGTGTTGCATATCTGTTTGATAATCGGCATGCATCTTTGCAAAATTACGGGTATTTGGTGCTCAGCATTATGACAGCAGTAAGTAAAATATGAAGATTGAAGAAAATGCGGCACTCACCCTTTTGCAGTGGAGTCGTTATCTTTATTGTACCATAAATTTTTCAATAAAAAGATCCATGAGAAAACGGCTGTCGTTCACTTTCCTTTCCCCGCATCCCTCTGAATACCTGCCGCTCCCATGGATCTTGTTTGTTGAAACCTGTATGGTACAATAAAGATAACGACTCCACTGCAAAAGGGTGAGTGCCACATTTTCTTCAATCTTCAACAGTATGTCTGTACCACCCCTTTAATTTCAGGAGGCTTTGCCCCTTTTTGGGTAACTACCACTTTCCCGGGACTCCTTACTGGCCGAGCAATCCACAGCACAGCATGGACATACATAGCATGAATTACATTGTTCCCGACTACAGTCAAATGGCCCATTCTCCGCCGCCTCTTTTTTTGCCACCACCTCTATTTGGGTTACCGCCCCTTTTGGGATTCTACCCCTTTTGGGCAACTACTCCCTTTTGGGATACCACCCTCTTTTGGGACTCCACTCCTTTTTGGCTTTTGGATTTCTGCCAAATCACTTCAACTCTATGTTCACACATTCAAAAAACAAGCATGTAAAGAAAAGAGCATAGCATCTACTGATAAACATGCTTATGTTTTGGGGCCACTTTGCTACATCTGGCACACGGTCAAAACCTAAGACAGAAGCAAAATTAACAGAAACCCTACTGTAAGTTAATAAGTCAAAGTACTAGTGAATATAAATAACATAGGATGCTTAGCAAACACCATTTTTCATTTTCAAAAAGTGGAAAAGCCTTCCCACCAGCATCACGGTATACCCAAATCGGGATTCTTCTGACCTCTAGTATTATAACCTTAGCATGTTTCAAAGTGACGTCAATGTGAATAAGGGCCGAGCAGAATGGTGCCCCCAATATGGATACTCAGCAAATGGGAAGCTATATAAATGTAATGTCCAGCTTAAGAAAGGGAGACCACACGCTTACCTGCACTGAAGGAAGAAACCTGAAATGTAGCCGAAAAAAAAGAACCGGAGTATAAGTTGACATGCATGCAAAAAAGGAGCATAAAACTGTGTGACCATGCTCCTACTTTGCATCCATACTAACTTATACTCCAGTTCATTTTTTATAGCTAAGAATTTGGCACACAGTGTCTTGTATCTTTGAAGGGCTTAATGACATTTGAAGACTATCAAGGCATTCTGGAGTAAAAAAAATTGCCCAGTGTCAGAAGGCTTGGTCTGAATCTCCAGTCATGGGTCAACCAACAGAATAAAGACCCAAAACATAGCTAAACACATTTAAGAATGGTTAAGAGCAAAGCATTGGACTATTCTGAAATGGCATCTATGTGCTCTGATCTAAATCCTATTGAACATCTGTGGAAGGAGCTGAGACATGCAGTCTGGAGAAGGCACCCTTCACACCTGAGACAGCTGGAGCAGTTTCCTCACAAGAAGCGGGCCACAATATCTGTGGGAAGGTGCAGATGTCTCATTGAGATTTACGGAAATCATTTTTTTGCCCTGAATGCCTCAAAAGATTGAACAACAAAATATTAAGTTAAGGATACCATTATTTGTATTCAGGCCGTTTTCATGATTTATTTTATTTCTATTGAGCCACAGTTAGAAAGCAATGTCTGATCTTCATTAGTTGATGTTCAGTAATTTTAAATTTTAAATTACTTTCGTCTGTTTGAAGTTGCTTCAGTGACCATTGTGGGTTTTTCTTACTTTAACAAAAGGATACCACCAATTTTGTCCATGTGAGTAGCTGTTTGCAATTAACTGACATTTCTTTTTTATTAATTTAGTATTTATTTAATTGCTTATTGTCTAGATATATTTTGCAGTCATAAGCTTGATAGATAATTTTGACATATTTTAGACTGAAGTAAAAAATGAGATATTTTTTATTAACCTTTGAAATTGTCTTTCACTGGGATTTGGCGCAGATGTCAGGAAAAGAATGTGTATACTGCATTGCTAAGCCCAATTTTCTGGTCAATTTAATATTGATTTTTAATTTATATCTTCACTTACAGGAGAAATCACTACAACAACTCTACTGGATCGGGAAACTAAGTCAGAATACATCTTAATTATACGAGCAGTTGATGGAGGTGTGGGACCTAATCAAAAAATTGGCATTGCTACAGTAAGTTGATTTTCATTTTACCCTGCTAGTCATAAGGCCAGACTGCGACTTAGGATTCTTATGTTTATGCAATGTTTATCCTAAATTGCACACAATAGAGGACACCACTATTTAAAGACAACATATTTTTGTATTTTGTTTATTTTATTTTCACATTTGTATTCCATAATTTTATAGAACCCACCACAGTTTTCTCTTATATCTTATTTATTGGTTTAGAAACCAAAAAAGATCATTTCTAAATTTAAACATCTAAAATTAAAGTTGTTTTTTTTACCTCTTTTGCAGATGTGCTACCATGTCATTTTTAATTTTAGATTTATTTTTTTTTATAGTTCAATTTTATAGCTGATACACACTAGGTCTGTACCTAAGTAATCTGGTCAACAGAGCGGAAAACAAAAAAGCATCCTCTCTATTTGTGAGAGCACATTGGGACCACGTTCTTAAGATAGATGAGGGATATGCATCTGTCAGATATTTCTGGCATATTTTATCAATTACAGGACAGTCTTTTTAAAAGAATGAGCAGCATTTTTATACTGCATGAAGGGGTGGTCTTAAACATGAACCTTCATATTTAGATGTGACTAAAGGTTTTGAGACTGGCACAAAATTTTTTCACAAAGTTTGCAGCTTTACTTTTTATAGTGACAATTTGCATTAACTCTAGATCAGATGAATTTCACAAATTGCAAAACCAATCCGAGCCATAATGCTAATAATAATCTTTATTTTTATATAGCACTAACATATTCTGTTTAAAACAGCTGACATGTGCTTGGAAAGATTTGGGCTCAGCGACGGAACCCACGTCAAAGGAAGGGACATGACATGCACAGTACTAGTATGGCGCATGTCGTGAAGGGGTTAAAGGACAACCGCTTTTTAAGCTAACTGTTTGGTCCTAATAAAATAATAAAGCCTCTCAGTGTCAAGGCTCTGATGTGGTGTAATGACAAATGATGCCAAGCACTAAATCTGTGATGGCATCACTATCTTCAGCTTCAGACAAACTGAACATGAAGAGTAAGTGTTAGGTGTCGAGTTCCCGCTGCACAGGGGTTATCTCGAACCATTCTCATCCAGCTGCAGTGGAGCCTGCTCAGCAGAGACATCGGTCCCAGCGTCTGGGTCAAGCTGATACTGTGCGGCTGATTACTGCTGTCCTTCCAGGCTCAGCCATTGTAACCATCCATTACTGATCAGCGGTGAGCAGGTGTTCCTGGGCCTAAGTCCTGCTTTTTTTCTTCTGAGCATGCCCAAGGGACGACCTCTCATTGGAGGTCAGGGGTCACATGCTCAGGTCCTGTAGCAGCTCCTATTGGTCCCCTAAGATGGTCCTAGAGAGCTATAAAAGGTTCGCATGGCCGCACGGCCATGCGCTTGTATAAACTTATTAAAGTGTGTGTGGATGTATGCCTGTCAATGGATGAAAGCTCTGAATCATTCCCGTCCCTAGTGTTGTTGACTGTTCGTGAATGGTGGAAGCTACTTAGCACCTGACATTGCTATCCCGCACAGCTAGCACACGATACAGCGTCTTATAGCAGTGACCACCAGTGCGGCACCGTGCGCTAATAGAGCGCTTTCCTGGCCCAAGTTTGGCTGGTTAGTGGTGTCAACCAGAGCTGCACTGCACGCACTCTTGTGCAGTGAATTATTAGTTCTATTTATCTCTGACACCCCAGTAGTGGTGTCGAGCGCAAGAGGTCTAGATGAACTCTTTCCCTGAGTCTTGGGACAGAGTTCTGTGACTCTCTGCTTGCGCTCTTTGTGCGTTACCGTGGCCCTGTGAAGCAACAGGGTTGGCTTCCTTCATACTGGGTGAAGCTAACCCGTGTGTGTATCCACATTATACTGCCATATAGTCCGTCATTACTCAGCAGCAGGTTCCATCTCTGCACGGTGGACCCCGGGCTGCGAACGCACCTTATACCATCCTTATAATTATTTGGTGCATTCCGCTAGCCCTAACAGTAAGTCTGGGATGAGCTGCAGCCCTGGCTTTCGCTTCATGTTCAGAGACAGAGACAGTGATGCTGGTGCTGATTGGGCACTAGCATCACATGTATTAACTCTGCATCACAGGCGTTTGGAGACTGACACCATGAGAACGGCCCTGGCACAGAAGGCTAGTATTAGCTTTATTTGTCAATGGTTTATGGTGACAAAGAGGAGCCTGAAGACCACAGCTTCTGATTTCTCCTACTCCTGCACTGATTAGAAGCACTTCACCTACATAATAAATGGTGCAGGTTTCTTTTGGCAGTCCAGGGGTTAATCTGCTCAGTTGAGAGCTCCTGGAAGCTTTTCTGCAGTTAGGCTCTTAGCTGTTCACTGTTAGCCACTCCCATCTCCTGTATATCCTGGACCCTGGCAAGCACTCATTTCCAGAGTTAGCTCATGCTACATGGTTAATAGATGGTAGTTGTTGGTTGTTGTTTGAGAAAGCATTTGGTGGGTTTATCTCAGACTGTTGCTAGGTTTTGGGTGTATGTTAATTCACCTCCTTCTCCTACTTTGATTTGACCCCATATATCTGTGCTGTTTGTGTCAGTAAATTTATATGATGGTATTTTCCTTTATCCCTGTTCATATTACCTTGTTAGACAGGAAGTGTGGTGAGCACTCTTGCTGAGATCCGAGGTGCTGGTGAAGTGGGATGGCAATCCCCATAATAGAGTAATGTTCAATCACCGCACACTCTTAATACATGCTTGTGAAGACTTTATTATACAGATGTTGATGCAGCGATAACACAATTTATGAATAAGGACTTGGTGCAGGGAGACTGAAAATGGTGAGGCGACAAGAACATAACATTTCGACCCTCGTAGGGTCTTATTCATATAGTCACTGTAGAAGAAAAAACGAGGTATGAGAGATCAATTCCATAATACAATTACAAACAAAAAACAAATAAATAAAATATATACATGGTAAAAACAATAAGCTTACAAGATTACGAGAAACAAAATGATTCAAAACATAATTGCAGTCATATATATAGATCTGAAAAAAGTCACATATAAGTCTGGAATAAGCCATGGAAGCCATCAAATAACACCCCAAGGCAACAAAATGGCAATCCTTTAGAGGGAAAAGGGGTATAAGAGACAATATCAGGATAAATATGACTGGATATGTTTGAATATAGGAGAATTAGCCCCAATTGACAGTGCCATAAATATATGGTAGGGTGTATACCCTTATGCTAAGATGTACCCATTAAATGTGAAGTTGATGCTGAGTATGAAAAGATAAACTCCATATTACCTGTTGGCAAAGTTCACTGAATGGTGTAAAGGATATACTGCTTGCAAAAGGACACCTGTTGTAGGAAAGGGGATTTAGTACTAATGGGGCAAATAAACAGAGTAATAAGTGTCAAGAGTCATGGGGCCGTGGATTACCTGGGTCCTGCGTAGGTCGAGCGCACCTGCACCTTGGATTGTAGGCTGCAATGTGCAGTATGGAGGCATTGGTGGCTATAAATAGTGTGCTAAAGTGGCCACCTGACAAGCAATGTGCAGGTGAGTTCATGCCCCCGGAAATGATGTAGCTGATGGGTGGTTTAATAACCAAAATGAGGCTTGGAACACAATGGGAATGAGTTCACGCCCTTGGAAATTGCATCACCGCTGGGCGGTGTAATGACCAAAATGAGGTTTGGAACACAATGACCAGAATGAGGCTTGGAGCACAATGGGAAAAAAGTAAAATGCAGCATATGAACAGTGGTATAACCACTAAACAGTGGTATAACCACCAAAGTATAATGCAGGGATACTAGCATCCAGGTGCAGTTGTTTTGTCAAATAGAGGTGATCAGGGTAACCAGTCTGATAAAATAAAGGCATCAAATGCCCATGTTGTTGGTAATGCTATAAGAGTATCAAGTTGCAAGTATGTGTTAACAGGGGGACTATGGGAAGGGGTAGAGACAAAACAAGGGGAAAAGGGAAGGGAAAGGAGGGGGGAAGGGGAAAAGAGGGGATAAGAGGAAAAAAGGGGAAATGGGAAACAGGAAAGGGGAACTCACCTGAATGGAGGGGTGCAAGGTAATATGGGTAAAGGCTCGCTACTTTGTCTGTGAAGAAAAGGAGAAATTAGATCAACAAATTAAGTTGCGGTTCAGACCAGGGTTGAGCGACTTTGACTTTTTTAGGGTCGAGTCATGTTTCGCGAAACCCGACTTTTTGAAAAGTCGAGTCGGGCGAAATCGGCCGATTACTGCGAAAAGTCGAGGATCGGCCGGAACACGAAACCCTATGCACGTCAATGGGGAAATTTTTTTTTTTTTTCTCTCTCTCTCTCTCTCTCTCTCTCTCACTCCCCTCCGTCCCAGCACAGAAAATCTCGTCTCGTGTTACACATTGCAAATCCCTACTGCGCACAAGCGATAAAATGATGATAGCCGTGCACGCCCCTAACCCCTATGTCATCACTCTGCCCACACTCCTTCATTGGCTGAAAAAATGGCGCTAAACGCGTCATACGAAACGCGACTTTGGCGCCAAGATTGCGTACCGCATGGCCGACCCCACACAAGGATCGGGTCGGGTTTCATGAGACGCCGACTTTTGGCAAAAGTCGGCGACTTATGAAAATGAACGATCCATTTCGCTCAACCCTAGTTCAGACCCTTGGAAGAAAGTGTCTGTAGGGTATGTATCCAAAAGGACTCTTTTTGTTGAAGGAGTTTTATATGGTTCCCACCACCCCTAAACCCAGCTGTGCTAGGTTAAACCCCCCATAGTGTACTGATGTCCATAGCATCCAATCATAGCATATCTTTCATTTTACCTCGGCAGTATAAGAAATGAAAGCTCTGCTGTGATTGGTTGTTATGGGTAGTAAAGACAGATATTTTTTTAGTCACAGCTCATAACAGTGTGGTGGTATCCTTAGCAAAACATCAGTCTCTCAGCTATGTTTTCCTATTCTTGTTCTTTCTAAAATGTAACTAAATAGAACTAACTAAACTCTTCTCACTTACTTTCTCTATCTTATCTAATATAGTTAATGATGACACCACAATTTCTTTTCACACCTTTTCTGAAGAAGTCCTTATGCAGAACGTGGGTCTGGGGGTCTGGTGACAACTGTTATGCACTTGCAGCGCCCCAGAGTCCTGGTCGTTGCAGTGATGTCGCTCTGCCACTAAGGGGAGTGATGTTACGTCTGATTGCACTAAAGGAGTTCACCTGACCAGGTAACACACACACACACTGCACCTCACACTCCGGCCACCAGGGGGAGTGGTTCTATTTAGTAGGCCACTCCTCACGCTCTGGTAAAACTGGGGGTTGGACAGGAAGTCAGGGAGAACGTAGCTGGGAAGAGCTAGAGAGAGGACCTGTCAGGGGTGGGATCCTGGCAGCGTCCTGGAAAGAGACAAGATCGTTATGGAGTTGTACCTGTGCCTTACAGCGGCAGACTCTTAAGAAAGGACAAGAAGCAAGGTGTATTGTGGAGGAGTGAGGAAAGGAAATACAGCAAAAAGGAGACAATACCAGAAGGAGTCGTGCCCCAAGATCAGCAACATCCTTCTGAGGTGCGTAGCCGGTGGCCAGAACGCCGAGAAAGTAAGAGACTCCATGCATTACTTTAGACCACGGCCAGGCAGTTAACCATAGGTTGGCTGTCTCATCATTACACCTAATGAAGACAACGGAGGCAAACTGTGGGAGAGGGGCGTCCCTAGGGTCCCTATAAAATAGCTCCAGGCCTACCCCGTCATACGGGTGCGTCCCATTCATATCATCTGGGGGACGGAGAGAAAGAGAGAGAAAGATCAGAAATATATACGACAGTTGTGAGGACTATCCCGTGGTGCTCAGCAGGGAAGTACTACAACACACACAGGCTGTCATGATCTCTGCAGGCAGAGATCATAGCAAGCCTATAGAGGGACAAGCTCTCGGAAGATGGAACTATACTGACCATGAACTAAGCCTGCCGCGCAACTAGAAATAGCCAGGTAGCATTTCCTATTTATTGCTAGATGCCCAGCTCTGGCCTAAGACCTAAATAGCTAGCAGAGGGAAATATAAGACCTGGCTCACCTCTAGAGAAATATTCCAAAGAAGACAGTTGCCCCCCACATATAATGACGGTGAGTTCAGATGAAACAACAAACGCAGCAGGAAAATAGTCTTAGCAAATTTGAGGTCCGCTTACTAGATAGCAGAAGACAGATAGTATACTTTCATGGTCAGCAGAAAAACACTAACAAAACACCATCCAGAGATTACCTTAAACTCTGGCATTAACTCATAACACCAGAGTAGCAATCCCTGATCAACGAGAGCTTTCCAGACACAGTAACAAAACTTCAGCTGTGAACTGGAACAAATAGGCAAAACGAAACATGGACAAAAGTCCAACTTATCTAGTAGTTGTCAGAAGCAGGAACAAGCACTGAGAGGCATCAGATAACATTGTTGACCGGCAAGAAACCACCAGAGAAATGAGCTTAAATAGCGACACCCACTACTGATGGAAACAGGTGAAACAGGAAAGAGGATGACAAGTCCAATTCCACAAGCGGCCACCGGGGGAGCCCAGAATCCAAATTCACAACAGTACCCCCCCCTCAAGGAGGGGGCACCGAACCCTCACCAGATCCACCAGGGCGACCAGGATGAGCCCTATGGAAGGCACGAACAAGATCAGAAGCATGAACATCAGATGCATTGACCCAAGAATTATCCTCCTGGCCGTAACCCTTCCAATTGACCAGATACTGGAGTCTCCGTCTGGAAACACGAGAGTCCAAAATTTTCTCCACAACGTACTCCAACTCACCCTCAACCAACACCGGAGCAGGAGGCTCAACTGAAGGTACAACAGGTACCTCATACCTGCGCAATAACGACCGATGAAAAACGTTATGAATGGAAAAGGACGCAGGGAGGTCCAAACGGAAAGAAACAGGATTAAGTATCTCCAATATTCTATAAGGGCCGATGAACCGAGGTTTAAACTTAGGAGAAGAGACCCTCATAGGGACAAAACGAGAAGACAACCAGACCAAATCTCCAACACAAAGCCGAGAACCAACACGACGATGACGGTTGGCAAAACGCTGAGTCTTCTCCTGGGACAACTTCAAATTGTCCATAACCTGCCCCCAGATGTGATGCAATCTCTCCACCACCGCATCCACTCCAGGACAATCCGAGGATTCCACCTGACCGGAGGAAAATCGAGGGTGAAACCCCGAATTACAGAAAAACGGGGACACCAAGGTGGAAGAGCTGGCCCGATTATTGAGGGCGAACTCTGCCAATGGCAAAAAAGCAAACCAATCATCCTGGTCAGCAGAGACAAAACACCTCAGATATGTCTCCAGGGTCTGATTAGTCCGCTCGGTCTGGCCATTAGTCTGAGGGTGAAAAGCAGATGAAAAAGACAAATCTATGCCCATCCTAGCACAGAATGCCCGCCAAAATCTAGACACAAATTGGGTACCTCTGTCAGAAACAATATTCTCAGGAATACCGTGCAATCGGACAACATTCTGAAAAAACAGAGGAACCAACTCAGAAGAAGAAGGCAACTTGGGCAGAGGAACCAAATGGACCATTTTAGAGAAACGGTCACAGACCACCCAGATGACAGACATCTTCTGGGAAACAGGCAGATCTGAAATAAAATCCATCGAGATGTGTGTCCAAGGCCTCTTAGGAATAGGCAAGGGCAACAGCAGTCCGCTAGCCCGAGAACTACAAGACTTGGCCCGAGCACAAATGTCACATGACTGCACAAAGACTCGCACATCTCGTGACAGGAAAGGCCACCAGAAGGATCTTGCCACCAAATCCCTGGTACCAAAAATTCCGGGATGACCTGCCAATGCAGAAGAATGTACCTCAGAGATGACTCTACTGGTCCAATCATCCGGAACAAACAGTCTATCAGGCGGACAACGATCCGGTCTATCCGCCTGAAACTCTTGCAAGGACCGCCGCAGATCAGGAGAAACGGCCGACAAAATTACTCCCTCCCTAAGGATACCTGTGGGTTCAGTATTACCAGGAGAGTCCGGGTCAAAACTCCTAGAAAGGGCATCTGCCTTAACATTCTTAGAACCCGGTAGGTATGATACCACAAAATTAAAGCGAGAAAAAAATAAAGACCAGCGCGCCTGTCTAGGATTCAGGCGCCTGGCAGTCTCAAGATAAATCAAATTTTTGTGGTCAGTCAATACCACCACCTGATGCTTAGCCCCCTCTAGCCAATGGCGCCACTCCTCAAACGCCCACTTCATGGCCAAAAGCTCCCTATTCCCAACATCATAATTCCGCTCTGCGGGCGAAAATTTGCGAGAAAAGAAGGCACAAGGCCTAATGACGGAGCAGTCGGAACCTTTCTGCGACAACACTGCCCCAGCTCCGATCTCCGAAGCGTCAACCTCAACCTGAAAAGGCAGATTCACATCAGGCTGACGTAACACAGGGGCAGAGGCAAAACGGTGCTTAAGCTCCTGAAAGGCCTCTACAGCATGAGGGGACCAATTAGCAACATCAGCGCCATGTCTGGTCAAATCAGTCAGTGGTTTAACGACATCCGAAAAACCAGCAATAAATCGGCGGTAAAAGTTGGCAAAGCCCAAAAATCTCTGAAGACCCTTAAGAGAGGAGGGCTGAGTCCAGTCACAAATAGCTTGCACCTTGACGGGATCCATCTCAATGGAAGAGGGAGAAAAAATATACCCCAAAAAGGAAATTTTCTGGACCCCAAAAACGCACTTAGACCCCTTCACACATAAAGAATTAGACCGCAGAACCTGAAAAACTCTCCTGACCTGCTGGACATGAGAGTCCCAGTCATCAGAAAAAATCAGAATATCATCCAGATATATTATCATAAATTTATCCAGAAAATCGCGGAAAATATCATGCATAAAAGACTGGAAAACTGAAGGGGCATTAGAAAGACCAAAAGGCATGACCAAATACTCAAAGTGGCCCTCGGGCGTATTAAATGCGGTCTTCCACTCATCCCCCTGCCTGATCCGCACCAAATTATACGCCCCACGAAGATCAATTTTAGAGAACCACTTAGCACCCTCTATACGAGCAAACAAATCAGTAAGCAATGGCAATGGGTATTGGTACTTAACAGTGATCTTATTCAGAAGCCGATAATCAATACATGGTCTCAAAGAGCCGTCCTTTTTTGAGACAAAGAAAAACCCAGCTCCCAAGGGAGAAGAAGATGGACGAATATGTCCCTTTTCCAAAGACTCCTTTATATATTCCCGCATAGCAGCATGTTCCGGCACGGACAGATTAAACAAACGACCCTTTGGATATTTGCAACCCGGTATCAAATCTATGGCACAATCGCACTCACGGTGCGGAGGTAACGACCCAAGCTTGGGTTCGTCAAAGACGTCTTGATAATCTGAGAGGAACTCAGGGACTTCAGAGGGAATGGACGACGAAATAGAAACCAAAGGTAAGTCCCCATGAATACCCTTACATCCCCAGCTCAACACAGACATTGCTCTCCAGTCCAAGACTGGATTATGAGACTGCAACCATGGCAATCCCAGTACCAAATCGTCATGTAAATTATACAGCACCAGGAAACGAATAATCTCCTGGTGATCCGGATTGATACGCATGGTTACTTGTGTCCAGTATTGTGGTTTATTATTAGCCAATGGGGTGGAGTCAATCCCCTTCAGAGGAATAAGAGTCTCCAAAGGCTCTAAATCAAAACCACAACGATTGGCAAAGGACCAATCCATAAGACTCAGAGCGGCGCCAGAGTCAACATAGGCGTCCGTGGCAATGGATGACAAAGAGCAAATCAGGGTTACAGACAAAATAAACTTAGACTGAATGGTGCCAACGGAAACAGACTTATCAAGCCTCTTTGTACGCCTAGAGCATGCCGATACAACATGAGTAGAATCCCCACAATAGAAGCACAATCCATTCTTCCGTCTAAAATTCTGTCGCTCGCTCCTGGACAGAATTCTATCACACTGCATACTTTCTGGCGTCTTTTCCATAGACACCGCCAGATGGTGCACCGGTTTGCGCTCCCGCAGACGCCTATCAATCTGAATAGCCATTGTCATGGACTCATTCAGACCTGCAGGCACAGGGAACCCCACCATAACATCCTTAACGGCATCAGAGAGACCTTCTCTGAAAGTTGCCGCCAAGGCGCACTCATTCCACTGAGTAAGCACAGACCATTTACGGAATTTTTGGCAGTAAACCTCAGCTTCGTCTTGCCCCTGAGATAGTGCCATCAAAGTTTTTTCTGCCTGAAGTTCCAAATGAGGTTCCTCATAAAGCAAGCCCAAGGCCAGAAAAAACGCATCCACATCGCGCAACGCAGGATCCCCTGCTGGCAATGAGAAGGCCCAATCTTGAGGGTCACCCCTGAGCAAGGAAATCACAATCCTAACCTGCTGAGCAGGGTCTCCAGCTGAACGAGACTTCAGGGACAAATAAAGCTTACAATTATTTCGGAAATTCTGGAAGCTAGCTCTATTCCCTGTGAAGAACTCCGGCAAAGGAATTCTCGGCTCAGATACTGGAGCATGTACCACAAAATCTTGTAAATTTTGTACTTTCGTGATGAGATTATTCAAACCCGCAGTTACACTCTGAAGATCCATTATTGTCAGGTGCACACAGAGCCATACAGAGATTAGGAGGAGAGAGAGAAAAAAGACTGCAGCAAGGCAAACTGGAGGAAAAAAAAAAAAAAAAAATTCCAGCAGACTTCTTATAACTCTCCTTTCTCAACCTGGGTCTTTAACACTTTATTGGCCGGTCAAACTGTCATGATCTCTGCAGGCAGAGATCATAGCAAGCCTATAGAGGGACAAGCTCTCGGAAGATGGAACTATACTGACCATGAACTAAGCCTGCCGCGCAACTAGAAATAGCCAGGTAGCATTTCCTATTTATTGCTAGATGCCCAGCTCTGGCCTAAGACCTAAATAGCTAGCAGAGGGAAATATAAGACCTGGCTCACCTCTAGAGAAATATTCCAAAGAAGACAGTTGCCCCCCACATATAATGACGGTGAGTTCAGATGAAACAACAAACGCAGCAGGAAAATAGTCTTAGCAAATTTGAGGTCCGCTTACTAGATAGCAGAAGACAGATAGTATACTTTCATGGTCAGCAGAAAAACACTAACAAAACACCATCCAGAGATTACCTTAAACTCTGGCATTAACTCATAACACCAGAGTAGCAATCCCTGATCAACGAGAGCTTTCCAGACACAGTAACAAAACTTCAGCTGTGAACTGGAACAAATAGGCAAAACGAAACATGGACAAAAGTCCAACTTATCTAGTAGTTGTCAGAAGCAGGAACAAGCACTGAGAGGCATCAGATAACATTGTTGACCGGCAAGAAACCACCAGAGAAATGAGCTTAAATAGCGACACCCACTACTGATGGAAACAGGTGAAACAGGAAAGAGGATGACAAGTCCAATTCCACAAGCGGCCACCGGGGGAGCCCAGAATCCAAATTCACAACAACAGGCGCTAGAAGGTAGACACTGATTTCCACCTGCAAAGGGAACTCTGGATGTGCCTTCGGACCGGCCGGTCTCAGCCAGCCCTGTTAGCAGTACTCCGGATTGCGGACCCTGAAGCCTTTAGTAAAGAGGTAAAGAGACTGCAACCCTGTGTCCTCGTTATTCACTGCGATCTGCACCACGCACCACCACCTACACCCTTCATTGGACGCCCCTTAGCAGGGTAACGGACCAAGTCTAGCCACCGTGACAACCCCAGAACTGAGACAGAGAGGCCCGGTACCGAGTACCCCGTGGCCCTGCGTCAGGGGGCACTCCACACTTACTTTCCTTTTATGCCTAACATTTTCTCCTAAGTGCTTTCTTGTCCATTTAGTGTCTTGAGCCTGTTGCGTTTCAATAGCATTTGGATGTTTGGTTTATCTATTGGTATCTTTATCCATAGTTTTATGCAGAACTTTCAGGCATGTATATTTGAGATGGTTTTCTCTGGGTTAAATATCCTTTCATTAACTTGAATCTATCTTGATCAGATGTACTAAACTAGGGACTAGTAAACCTGCTGCCATGTAGCCTTCATATTCATGTCTTTCTGCCTATGCATAGTGTATACAAAACCCTACAAATCAGTGGCATGGGCGGGGTTGACAGAGCTCAGTATTCAGAGAACTGCTAAATCTACAGGAGATAAAACACTGATTTTATTGAAAATACAACAAGCAGCCCAGTAAGTGACACATAGCTGGAATCATGTATAGTATACAGGTTGGCCGACAGCACTCACTGTTTTTGGGGGGCGCTCGTTCCAGATCCAAGGAACCCTCCTGGAAAGACGTATATCAAAAAGTAAAAAGAACAGCGCTCCAACCGGGTGTTATTATCCAAGTACAAGAATCTTTATTCCAGCCATGATAAAATAGCGACGTTTCGGCCGAATATCATGCTTGAAAAAGGCCGGATGTTCGGCCGAAACGTCGCTATATTATCATGGCTGGAATAAAGATTCTTGTACTTGGATAATAACACCCGGTTGGAGCGCTGTTCTTTTTACTTTTTGATAGCTGGAATCATGATCACTGCTCCTACATCATGCTGATCTCAGATAGCGTAGAAAAAAAAAAACCTGGTGGGAGGTTCTCTTTATTATGTTTATGACAACAGAGAGTCTTTATGGAAACCACTCTCACTAATTTGCCATGCTAAAATAAGAATTAACATGCTGCATATTTGCTCCACCTATCAATATGATGCCTCATACACAAGAAAATTGCCAAGAAAATTCACATGATTTCTTTCAACTCTATCAAACCTCTTCTTGCTAAAACATAAAATCAACAAATGTCAATTGGGTTGGAAACATCTGCTACTCGGCATCTTGATTTCCACTCTGTGGTGCCTATTAGCATCTTAAGAGTTCAATATTTGATTCTTCTCATCAGTAAATGTGTCTGCCCTATGCACAGAGAAATGTAAAGTTTTCTTTCTCCTCTCAGTTAATTTCTGCTAATATATAATGTGCTACAATTTGTTAGATAAATTCCTCCATATTTGTTTTTATTATAGTTTGCATAGTATTTAGGCCACTTTTCTCTGCACAGTCCTACCCCTGTGTTATCCACTGCACAGCCGCTGGCCTCTGCTCTCAAGCTCGGACATTATTACAGCAAAAGAGAATCTCCTGTAAGGCAGGTTTCTACATTTAGTGCCACGCTATTAACCACGGCATAAAGCACTGATCTTGTTGTATCGATACTATGCTGTCATTGCAGCTCAAATGTAAATATATTATGTGTGAATGGATTGATTTCTGCTTTAATACTGAGTAATAAATATTAATAGAGCTGTGTTAACACAAACATGCTCATGTGAATAACAGGAGCACGGTACAGGGCACATCAGTCTGGTATTCAATTAACAGCTTTCTAGCGGGAAGTGTAAAGACATTTTAATTACCACGTGTAATTAATTTGTGCAAGGAATGACTGCACTTACACATCGCATTTTATTATATTACCTTACTTAAACATTGGTGATAAGTTAACCTAGAAATGGAAAATGAATATGATGAAGAAATATTTGACAGAAGGAGATTTAGAATGTTAATAAAAACTACTGCAAATGTAACCATTTTACACAGTTGTGTTTTAGTTATTACACCCGATGATCAAGCCTTAAATGGCTTTCATGTTAAGATTATTCCAATTAGATTGAAATTTTAATTCAAACATAGTGGTAGGCTTTTTATGTATGATTAGCATTGCTTTTGGGTTCAAGTCACAAGTAAAGACCTCACATACATAAAAGACTAATGTCGGCTAAACCCGCCAAAATCAATGAGCTTAACCGACAGTCCAATGTGTATAGGCGCATTGGCTGACTGATGAGAGAGATATCAATTACAACAACTAAAAAAAGCTTTAGAGAGGTGTTCACATTGGATCAGACTTATGGGACCACCTTGATGTTGGTTGATGGACAGAAATTATTTGGCCAAATTTTGTGCAACGCGTCATTCATTTTTTCCTAATATTCAAAAGCCATATTGCTATTCATATTTCATATATTTCACATTACCATGCTTTAGCACAATAGAATGCAACCTTTTTTTGGATCGAGATATCAATTAGGCATATCCAATTTTAGACTGCAAATTTCACTGTCCTCACAGTTATATCAGCCAGCAGCTTTCTCATGGAGAAAACAGAAGTGCTGAGCCAAATGAGTGATTCTATGTATGGGAGAGTTGGCTAGATTGCTGTTGGCCAAACGATCAGCTAAAACCGATAGCCATCAAATCTGTATAGCCAGTTAAAAACTAGGTCTATCCAATGCTTTCTTTTTGATTCTTCTGAAGTATTAGCACATTGGCTCCTGAGTATCGGATCATTATTTTTCTACATTCAAAAGTACCTTTACTATCTGTCAGTTGAAATTGAGCCAGCAATTGTAGATCCATTCCCCCATGCATACACAATCGGTTCAGCCAAACATGTCACTTCTGAATGAGGAGAGAGCAACTGCTTGTCTCCCTTGAGAAGAAAAGATAGGATGTGTTGAAATTCAGATGATGTTGGATGTAAGTCAGGATGTCCACAAACATGTAAGATTGTCATCTGGTTCCACCAACTTTCATTGGTTGGACTAAGTTTTCTCTTATTTGAATGCACCTTTAGACATGCAATGGTACAGACACATGACCAAGTTTATGGAACAACGCAGAATTCAAGGTCCAATATTGAGGCTAAACTTGGTCCTGCATATAATGTTAATGGCAATTTCCAACTTTTGAAAGCTTTATAAAATTTGAATGTATACATTAGTACAGAATAAGGATTGGTACAGTGCATATAATATTAACATTCTCTTGTTTATAATAGCCCCATGTATGTCTTACAAATGAGTTACAGGCAGCTGTAGAACATTTTGTGTTATAGGGCTATTCATCTTCAAGATTTTTTTTGTTTCCATTAATCAAAGCAAAATGCTGTTGTAGAATGTCAGTGGTGACAAAACTGTGTTGTGTGTTTGACCAGTTTCCCAATTTATTTTTATACAATAATATGAAAAAGCTTGACTTTTTTATATCACTGTACACATGTAAAGGTTGGTACTATGCAACATTGTTTTTATTGCTAACCCCTTTCAAACGTTGGGTGTAATAGTACTGCCACATCTGAGTCCTTCCCTTTGATGTGGGCTCTAGTACTAAGCCCACATCTTTCCTGACACATGTCAGCTGTTTTGAACAGCTGACATGTGCCTCTAACAGCCGCAGGGGGAATCGCGATCCACCTGCGACTGTTAACTAGTTACATGCCGCTGTCAATCCCTGACAACGGCATTTAACTCGTACATTCCGGAAGCATGCCAGAAATTGTAATAACGGAGGATGAAAAGATCATATCTACACCAAATTAGTATCAATAAAAATGTAAGCTTGGCGCGCAAAAAATAAGCCCTCACCCAGCCCAAGATCACAAAGAATGGAAACACTACAGGTCTTGGAATATGGAGCCATTTTTTTTTTACCAAAGTTTGGATTTTTTTCACCACTTAAATAAAAACAAAACAAGACATGTTTGATATTTATGAACTTGTAATGACCTGGACAATCATAATGGCAGATCAGTTTAAGCATTTATTGAACATGGTAAAAAAAAAAGCAACTTTGGAATTGCACTTTTTTGCAATTTCACCGCACTTGGAACTTTTTTTCCCGTTTTCCAGTATACGATTGTTAGGTGTCGAGTTCCTGCCACTGCACAGGGGGAATCTCGAACCACCTCCGCTGCGGTCTCCCATTCTTCTCCAGCCGCAGTGGAGTCTGCTCAGCGGAGACGTCGGTCCGAGCGTCTGGCTCAGGCAGATACTCTGTGCTTGGTTGCTGCTGCTCTTCCAGGCTCAGCTATTGTAGCCAGTACTGGTCAGCGGCGAGCAGATGCCTCTGGGACTAAGTCTTGCTTTTCCCCTTCTGAGCATGCCCAAAGGAAGACTTCTCATTGGAAGCCGGGGGTCACACGCTCAGGTCCTGTAGCAACTCCCATTGGTCCTCTAGGAAGATCCTAGTTTGCTGCAGCTATAAAAGGTTCCCATGGCCGCGCGGCCATGTGCTAGTATTAGCTTATGTTATGAGCTTTGCTATTTGGTGGTCATGTCTGCTTGTGGTCAGGTTGAGGAGTTATGTGTGTTTGAATTCAGGGCAGTCGTATAGCCACTAGAATTCCGGCTCCACCGGAGAGTTGTTTGTGTGGTAAGCTGACTGCATGACCACTAATTGCTTTCTGCTCTGTTTGGTAGCTGTGATCCTCTGTGAGGTTAACAGGGCACAGCGTTTTCCTATCTAGGTGACTCTGTGAAGTAACAGAGTTCGCTTATACCGACATATAGTGCCGCCAATTGCTAGCAGCAGGTTCCTCTCCTGCACGGTGGACCCCGGGCTACGAACGCACCTTTAATAACATATATATATTTGGCGCGTTCCACCAGTCCTAGCAACGATATGGTAAAGCCAATGGAGTCATTCAAAAGTACAACCCGTCTCACAAAAGCAATCCCTCACATGGCCATTTTGACCAAAAAATAAAAAAGTTATGGCTTTGGGAAGAAGGGGAACAAAAAGCAAAAATGCAAAAACAAAGATCCCTATGGCCGTTAAGGGATTAATTTGCATTTATTTACAACTGTTTTCTATTTATCAATTTGTTATATAATGCACTATATATCTTATGCTTTTGTAATCATATATTGTAGGTAAATATCACTTTGTTGGACATAAATGACAATTCTCCTCAATGGAAAGATGAACCTTACCTTATAAATCTGGTAGAAATGACACCACCGGATTCAGATGTTACTACGGTAGGTTTTAATTTTAATTTTCACTATTTGAAATACATACTTTCTAGATTTTTCCCATTAAAACATAAATTCCATTGCTTGTTTCCTTTTTTACATTGTAAGATTGTATTTTTATTGTAATTTATTAATTTGTTTTCATTTATCCTAGACCAAAAGTTCATCTCTCTATTGTGTCTATTTAAAGCCAAATTTAGGGTGTTTGGCATCCATTCAGTTTGAAGACGAATTGTCAATTGTCAATCAGTCAATCATGAACAGTCTTGAAATAAGTAGATGAGAAAACCTCTAATGACTTGAGGCTATGCATAAAGTTTTGGAGTGCTGAATTTTAATTTGCTTGGGACGCTATTTTTCTCTAGACATTGCAGTGTAAAGATGTTGCAATCCTCAGCTTGACTTGTGTGGCATGCTATGCCATAATGTGCCCACACAATTTGTATAGAGCGGTCACTAATTTTCTTTGAATAGGAGAAGCTGTGTTGCACAGATTGCATGTGCATGATCAGCACATCAAACAAATATTTGTGACTCACTGAATCAATCATTTTAGTATTGCTGCATTTCCAGTAGGATACATTCATTTGGCTTGCCTTACCTTGCTTTTTGTTTTTTTGTGAGTGTTATAAAACAATCAAAATTACATTATTGTGTAATAATTCCAAATATTATCTTGTTTTCAATTAACCAATTAACTTAGAGCACATTCTAAGCAAAATCTAACATCTGGACTTACACTTCAAGAAGCAAAACAGTATAGTCATGGTCAAAAATGTTGAGACTGACACAAATTCTGGTTTTCACAAAGTTTGCTGTTTCAGTGATGTCAGAAATTTTATTCACGTGTTTTTATGTTTACTGAAGTAATTATAAGCATTTTATAGACTTTTAAAGATCATTGACAAATCATCAGGTTTATGCAAACTCTCAATATTAACAGTGTTGCCCTTTATTTTTCAAAACTTCTACACTTCGCCATTACAGCTGGAAATCAGCTTCTAGGCCAAATCCTGACTGCTGACAACCCATTATTCTATTATCAGTGCTTGGAGGTTATCAAAATGTATTTTGTCCACCCGTATTTTGAGGATTGACAATTGATTCTTACTGAGATTGAGGTCTAGGGATTTTCCTGACATGGACCCAAATTTTTGATGTTTTCATAGGCAAGCCACTTAGCTATTACTTTTACCTTGTGACATGTTGCTTCAAATTGCTCCTGGATTATATAAAGGTTATCTTTTATTGGGGGAACCAGACCTTGGTTATATTCCTTACCTCATTATTGTTTTATTGTTAGTTTATTTGTTCCTAGGTAATTGAAGAAGTTGTTCTTATTAAAGTTTGTAGATACTATTCTTTATTCTTGGCAGTGTTCTTAGGCAAAATTATGAGTGAGACCACTCCCTTGGATAAAAAGGAACCCCACACATGAATGGCCTCATTATGCTTTATTGTTGGCATGATGCAGGAATTATGGAGGTGCTCAACTTTTCTTTTACAATCTTTTTTCCAAATGTCTCAATCATTTTGAAGGAGGTTTCAGTCTGATTGAGTCCTCTAGAGTCCAAACCCCATACTACCTGAAGAATATCATCCTGTCATGGATGTTTTTCTTGGAAAGAAGTAAAGTCTTTTCTGCCATTCTTGACAGCAGACCAGCCTCCAAAGCCTTTGCCTCACTGTGCATACAGATTCACTTACACCTGCCCGCTGCTATTTCTGAGCAAGCTCTGCACTCTGTTGAACTGATCCCATAGCTTAATCTTTTTTAGGAGACCTGATGCTTAGTGTACTTTATGTGATGCTCTGAAGCCTTCTTCACGGCAATTGAATCTCTCTCTTTGAAATCCTTAATGGTCCTATAAATAGTTGATCTAGGGGCAATCTTCTAAGTATCTTGCTTGTAAGATCATTTTGATGCAAAACAACGATGAATGCACATATTTTCCTGGCGATAAATGGTTGACAAAAGAAAGCTATGATTTCATGCCCCAACCCACATTTAAACAACCAATCTGCTTTTCTAATTCTATTGGTATGACAGATTTTGTTCCTGGGCTAAGGAGAAAATCAATGAAATTATGTAGCAGGTCATATTGTAGCGGGGTTGAAATTCTGTGGACATGGAGTTTTGTGATTAAGTTAATTTTCATGTAATTAAATGTACATTTTTGCAATATATCTGATCACAATGATCACCAACATTTTTGTCAGTCTCCAAACTTTTGGCCATGACTGTATAATTCATAAAATTTTCACTTTTACTGTAAGTAATGTTTCTCAAGACGTTATCTTCAAAAGTATTGCTTTACCACCTTTGACAGAATATTGGAAAATAAGAGTCAATGGTCAGATAAATAAATAAATCAGCTTATTTTGAGGAAAAAAAGGCGAGTGACATGTAAGACAATGAGTGTGATCACTTACAGTCTTTCTTTGCATTTCTAGTTTTAATGTAACATCACTCAAGTGCTGCAAATAAAAAAATGCTGTAGCGGTGCTTTAACCAACTCGACATAATTTTTCTGTGGGTATGTCAGGGTCTTGATGGCCAGAGTCAGAGGAGGAAAAGCAACCAACCACAGAGATATTTGTAGCATGCGTACAATTGGAGGGAAATTTGGATCTTTATTTTCCTACTGCAAAATTTTGGAAGAGAGTGGCACAAAAGAAAAACTGTTCCAGAATCAGTGGAACAACATGAATTGGAAGAGGTTCTCAAATTACAAAATCCAGTGTAAGGTTCTCAATTGTCATTTTCTGTAAATAACAAATTATTTTTCTTCTGCTTTTCACTTCCAATGATATGGGTAAAGATTGGATTTATTAATTTTCTTTTTTTTAACGATGCAGTTTTAATGAATTGTGTGTAACATGACTGACATGTATTAAACAATAATTTGGGTTAATTGCTTTTTAAACAACATTTATCATAGTAATGTGTATGAACAAGTACCCTACCCTGATGAATTAATTGTGAATTGAGATAATATGTGTTAGTAGGGCTGTCATGAGTCGACAAATGTGTTGGAAGCAATAATGACTAACGGTATTCCACTAGTTTGAATAATAAAATTGTGCTCCAAAACAGTGATGTGATAAAATGTTCTATCACAATCCCTATCTAAAATCAGCATCCTCTAAATGGTCAAAGGACTTGGACACCAGTCAACCTGTTCAAGATTGCATTATAGAGGCCTTATCCAAGTATATATCTGCTAAACACACAAAAACGTGTTCTGTGTAACATAGTATACTCTGACCATTTAAGGGCATTAGTCGAAAAAGACCTAAGGAACATGCATGCAGGAAAATGCAAATTGGACATAATTTCACACAAAACTCTAAAAAGGGACTGAACAAAATTGTTTGGACCCTCAAATTAATATTTGATTGCACATCCTTTGGAATAAATAGCTGCAAGCAATTTCTTCCTATAACCATCAACAAGCTTCTTACACTTCTCAACTGAAATTTGAGACCACTCTTCTTTTGCAAACAGCTCCAGATCTCTCATATTTGAAGAGTGTCTTCTCCTAACAGCAATTTGAGATTTCTCCACAGGTGTTCAATGGGATATAGATCCAGACTCACTGCTGTCCACTTCAGAACTCTCCAGCACTTTGTGTCCATTCATTTATGGGTGTTTCTTGAAGTAGGTTTGGGGTCATTGCCTTGCTGGAAGATCCATCACCTAGGTCACGAACCTAGCTTTCATACACTGGGCACTACATTGTGACCCAAAATCCTTTGGCAATGTTCAGATTTCATGATGTCTTGCACACAGTCAAGGAACCCAGTGCCAGAGGCAGCAAAACAACCCCAAACCTTCCCTAAACATCTACCATATATGACTGTTTAATAAACTGAGCAGAGCATGATGCCCCAAACGAACCAATAACAACAGCACAACATGACAACTATTGTGCAAACTAGAAATTTTATTAATAAATACAAAATGCTAAAAACAACACAGATATATGAGGGTATGGTGTATGACAACTGTGAACACCATCAGGAACACGCATAAGTGCAAAAGTCACAAGGGTAGTTGTGAAGCCCTATGGCATGGTAGTACAAATAACGCTAGCAGTGTAATGCACCATATGGAAATAGGGAGCGTGGGCACTAATTATGTCAATTGACCAATAACTTGATGCAGGAAAATCCCACCATGCCTGACGCCCACCCCTATTGCAACTGCCCGAGAATAAATATAAAGTAACTAAACCATGAACTACCGGCTGAGCTTACCCATGTATGCAATGTCCTGTATATGGTGTCCAAAGAAAAGTGCCCCGACGCACGTTTCGCGATTGTCGCTTCTTCGGGAGGCAGTGTGTGTGTGGCAAACTGAGGAGTGTTTTGTATCATTGTAGCAGCTGCTGCTAATTAGCGTTGGTGATAAGCGGCGCATGCGGGTGGACACACTCAGACGCGCCGCGCTACTTCCGGCCATCCCAGCGGTGCACAGAGAAGGGAAATGTCCCCGTGACGTCATCAGATCTGTGCGTCACTGTTAAAGGATGCCGTTTAGGAGGCGCGGCCTATCCAAGAGTCCACTGCGCATGCGCACCACCCGCGGCCATTTTGGAAAAGGGAATGAATGCTGGCAAGTCAAAAATAAGGTAAAGTATAGCTGCACATTTGTAAAAAGACATGAAATGTATATAAATTGGACCTAAAGAACCCACGCTACCGTTAGAACACAATGAATCATGAATAATTAACATAAGACTGATGCTGGACATAAAAAAGATGGAAATAACATCAATAAATACATAATGCTCTAAAAGTGCTAAGAAAGCGGCAAACATTGCCACTCCCCCTCTGATCTATAATAAGAGAAGGTTATCCCAGCAGGTACACAGCCTCTTCCAAATGGGCACACTTAGAGATGGCATCACCGGTGAACGATGTAAAAGGTGCAATACAGCTGTAACTAAAATATGAAAACAAAAGGAAAAGGAAAAAGACAATGATTAAAAACCAAAATTAAAAACAAAAGAAACAGGGAAGCAATATTTTGATACAAGACGCGCCTATAGAAAAGGGACAAACGATAATTTTTCATTAAGGCCATTCGGGGCCATAGTCCCCAGGAGCACAATCCAGCGGCACTCAACCTGTGCTAACGTACGTTTGAGGTCGCCACCCCTATTGCCCAGATGGACCCGATCGATACCCCGTACCTTAAATGTATCAGGGTTACAATTGTGATGTGTCTTGAAGTGTCTTGGGATCGTTTTAAGTTCCAAGATGTTATCAATGTCCCTAGCTGCCTCAATATCCCTGACATGTTCTCGGACCCTGACACGAAGTTCACGAGATGTGAGGCCTACATAGATTAAATTGCATGCACAAGTAGCGTAGTACACCACATAAGTGGTGCTACACGATATATAACTTGTGATCCGGAAGTCCCTACCCCCCCCAGCCGCAGAAAAGGAAGTGGTTCTAATTATGTTCTTGCATGCCTTACAGGAGCCGCAGGGAAAACAACCCCACCGTTGTGGTCCTGAACCAAAAATTCTTGGGGGTGCAGAGACGTAGTGACTCCTCACCAGCTGATCTTTAAGACTCTTCCCCCTTCTCGCTGTAAGAAGGGGGCGGTCCGGCAAGATGGTATTAAGGGTGGGCTCAGTTTTCAGTACAGACCAGTGTCTCTGCAGAACCTCCCGGATGTCATCCCACCTGTTGTTAAATGTAGAGATAAACCTTATCGGCTGATCTCTCACAACGGGAGTGGGTCTGGGAGGTCTGCAGAGCAACTGTTCTCTGGGGGAGCTCCTAGCACGTAAATAACCTTTTTTGATGACCCTCCTGCTGTAGCCCCGGTCCCGGAACCGATCAGCAAGGTCCCGAGCCTGGCGCTCAAAGATCCCATCCGCAGAGCAGACTCTCTTCATTCTAAGGAACTGGCCTACTGGTATAGCTCGTATAGTCGACCTGGTGTGAGCTGAGCTAGAATGGAGAAGAGCATTAACCGATGTTTCCTTACGGAATACATCCGTCTGTATAATCCCATCCTCACACCTCATTATTTTGATGTCCAAAAAATCTATCTCATTGGTAGCTATTCGATGGGTGAGCCGGATGTTACGGCTATTTTGATTCAGCTCACGGATGAAATCAAGGAGAGCCAGCTCGGGACCCTGCCAAATCAACAACACATCATCAATATAACGGTACCAGCACTGCACATGGGAGGCGGCGCATGCGCCCTCCCCAAAAACCTCCCTCTCCCAATGTCCGAGAAAGAGGTTAGCGTACGAGGGCGCACACGCCGCGCCCATGGCAGTGCCACGGTTATGTGCATATATGACTGTAGGTACTGGGTTCTTTTCCTTGTACGCCTCATTCCATTTTCGCTAAACAGTAGAATGATGTGCTTTACCAAAAAGCTCTATTTTGGTCTCATCTGTCCACAAGACGCTTTCCAAGAAGGATTTTGGTTTACTCACATACATTTTGACAAACTGCAGTCTAGCTTTTTTATGTTCCTATGTGAGCAGGTTGGTCCTCCCGGGTATCCTGCTACAGCGTTTAATTCAAATGTCAATGGATAGTTCACGCTGACACTGATGCACCATGAACCTGCAGGATAGCTTGCATTTCTTTGGAACTTAATTGGGCTGCTTATCAACCCTCCGGACTAACCTGCGTTTCAATTTTTCAGCAATTTTTCTCTGCTGTCCACATTCAGGGAGATTAGTTACAGTGCCATGGGTTGTAAACTTTGGAGTTGTTCACCGTGGACAAAGGAACAACTAAGATCTTTGGAGATGGACTTTTAATTGTAACCTTGAGATTGTCGATATTTTTACCTTCTCTTCTTTCTGTTCTCCATGCTTAGTGTGTCCACAGACACACAATGCAGAGCTTGAGTCAACTTCTCCCCATTTTATCTGGTTTGAGATGTGATTTTCTGTAAAAACCCTGCCGGCATCACTGCATAGCCTTCCATTCCCCACCTGCCTGTTACATCAACTCACTCATCCTGTGCCATGCTGTGAGATCTAATTAGAAAGATAAGCATGTGCACAGCCGTATATAAGGTGCCAGAGTAGGTTCCAATACCATGAAGTGTAGCAAAAAACTCAGCACTCAAACTTAGCTTTATAAGTGGTTTAATTGTATCCATGCTTAGTAGCAAAAAAACGTTTCGGTCCTATTAGCCGGACCTTCATCAGTCACAGCGGTAAGTTGTAAATAAAAACAGATGGACCCACAGGATTGTGGGTTCTCAGTAAAGTCGTAGCAGAAGGTGGACGCAGTCCGTGTCTCAGGAGTGTAGCCGAATCCGGCAGATAACCTTAGAAGATCTAGAGTCTGCGTGCTCTTGGCTCCGCCTTCTCCTTCTCTGCTCTTAGCTCCGCCTTCTCTGCTCTTAGCTCCACTTTCTTCTTCTCTGCTTTTAGCTCCGCCTTCTCCTTCTCTCCTCTTAGCTCCGACTTCTCCTTCTCTGCTCTTAGCTCCGCCTTCTCCTTCTCTGCTCTTGCGCCACCTCCTGTGGTTCTGCTTTGCATCTGCTCTTGCTCTACCTCTGTTCAGCAACTTGCCATACAGGTCTCTACCTGTTTGTTTATATTAACCAGTCTGAACAGGTTCTTACCTGTTTCCATACTCCCGCCTGTATACCTGTTCCTACCAGAGTATCAGCCCTGTCCACCTGTCTGTCAGTGCCAGCCGTGCCCGCCTACCTGTGTCTTGTCCCCAGTGGAATCAGCATCCACAGTCCGACTCCACCCTGGAGTGGTACCTGGTAGCTTCCTATTGCACAAGTCTGACCTCACCGTCAGAGGCTCCAACGAACACCTAGGAAGCTACTTAGTTACCCCCCTTCCAGGGAAGTTTGGTCTGTGGTCCAGTGGGGCCACACCGCTAGACCCCGCGCCAACCAGTCTCGGTGCGAGCATTACATTTTCATCTTGCCCACACCTGTTACTTGACACAGTTGAGTTTGAACAAGCATCAAGTGCTTGAAACAGAGTTGTTTACCCACAATTTGGAGAGGTGCCAACAATTTTATGTGGCCTATTTTTGGGGACTTGTTTGAAATTAGGTTGAATTTGTTTTTTTCTCTTTTTTGTGTGTTGTCCCTATACACACAAAGGAAAGAAACATGTGTATAACAAAATATGTGCAATTGCAATAATTTTCTGGGAGAAATACTTCATTTTCTGAGTTCAAGGTTGCCAACACTTTTGGACATGACTGTATGTGAAAAGTGATGGCCTTTACTGAATACTCCGGATTGCATGAGGAGAAATGCAGAAAAGTACATAATTACCATTGAAAAATTCCCAGGATGCTGCACCTTTCCCAATAAAAATCACGTATGTGAGCAATTATGGAATATAGACATGCATACACATATTGGAGTGTAAAAATCTGGGGTATCTGATTGTCTGAGTGCATGTCTATTTGGAGCTGAAGAAATGGTTTTATACCCCAAAATGTGTTTTCCGTGTAAAATAATGATTACAACAATACATGTTCAGCTCTCTGGCAAATACTGTATGTAAAGGTACTATCCCAAATTCTGCATTTCTCTTCATGAGAGATCAGGTCATGTAATTCTCTGTTTTTGTGTTGTTCCAATACACACAAAGGAAAACAAACATGTGTACAACAAAACATGTGTAAGTGCAGTAATTTTCTGGAAGAAATACTTCATTTTCTGGAACAATTTCAAGGGTGCCAACACTTTCGGCCATGGCACGACACCTTATGTTTGGGATTTAAAAGGAAATGTAACCATAATAAAGAATCTCACTGTTTATATTTTTTCTATAATTCCTGACCCTTTCATATCCTAAGGACTTTGTCTCATGTTCATCCTTGGTAGTAAATTACACCATATAGTAGGATTTCTACTGCCATAGTGAACAAGTTAGGCTAAGTTCACATTTGCGTATATGTGCACAGCGTATTATCTGCATGTGCAAACGCATGCAAAAACATGTGCAAACGCAGCTTTTTTATCCTCATCAGCTTACGCATGACGGCAAAAAACAGCTGCATGTGCATGCGTTTGTATGTGTTTTTTGCCTGCATTTGGGTTTTTATGCGCTTGCATTCGATATTTCCAGGAGGGCGTGTCTCAATCAGTTCCTGGACATGCGCAGTCCGAAGTACGCAAGCGCATCGAACGCATACATGCACAAGGACATGCGTACGGATGCGTTCCAATAGACAGTAATGCTTTTTTTTTTACACACTCATCTGCATGTGTAAGCCTGTGCATATTTGATGGATATTGATGCTTCCAAAAATGCTACATGCTGTTTTCGCCGGACCCCGCTGCACACCGAGAAACGATGCATGCGTACACAGACGCATGCGAACTGATGCAAATGCATGTCCCTGCGTACGCCATGTTAAAGATAGGTACGCATGACGCATGCAGATCTGTGCAGATGATACACTGTGCACAGAGACGCAAATGTGAAACCACCCTTACACTTATTTAAAAATAAATTATTAAATCTTTTATTATTCTAGTATAGAAAGATACATTTTCTATTTTTTGTTTCCTAAATAATGTCCTCTGGCTTTCTTTGAAAAGCTAAAGTTCATTTATTTTCCCGTCTCATTTTAAATATATTTATCGCATTGATTGAGTGCTTATGTTTCAAGCTTCTCTTTTTCAAAGTACACAAAATAGGCTAAATAGCAGTTTAATAACGCCTTAAATTAATTTTTATTTTTGTCCAGCTCAAACCTCATTAATTTCTTCCTAATTATGTTTTCATCTGTATACCAACATTAACTAAGAAACTATTTTTTATTACATTCTGTCTATTTTAAGGACATGAAATTGTTTGCAATGTGTTTTGTTACAGTATTATGCTGATTATATTTGCACAATGGCATAATATAATTCAGATTTCTGCACAGCTTATTATAAACTCCTATCTCAACTCCGAGGCGTTCTTATCATTTCTGTTGTAGGATAGTTATGCTTTTTTTTTTGTAAACAGAGGACAATTAAATACCTTACATTTATTTTACAGTTTCGTACTGATTTAATAGATTCAAGAGACATCCATTGACAGTCACCAGGACAGAATATATTCTGACTAAATAACTAAACTCAAAACAATTGTTCATGCAACATTCATATTCCATATTTTTACCCACATCATAATATATTCTTCTTTTGTTTGTTTTCTATTGTGTCCAACTGTTATCAGCTCTTGCAAATTTTATTTATAACATTTATGAATTTTTGTAATTGTATTTTTTGGATGAATAAAAAACACTCAATAGGAATATATTTTGCAAAGTTTGAAAATACTGTATGTTATGTGGAGACAGGGATATAATACAAAGGAGTTAAGCATCAGTGTATCAACAACCAGTACCCAATAATAATTTCAAGCTTGTGCCCCAGAAAGCAATTATTGGAAAACCATGACTTTTCAGGATATTATAAAACATTTACTTAAATCTCCAGTTCTAGCAGTTAACCTCTTCTTTGGAACTTGCATGTTTAAAAATAAAAAGCTGAAAAATATATAAAAAAATAAACTATAAATCCTTCTTTAACACATTCTTGTCACTAGAACTATCCTAAGGCACGTGAATGTTATGTACTCATATACCAAATCAAAATCCCACAGACAATTCTAGTGATCACAAAGGTGGGCAAAATGTTTGACTTCTTGGTAAGGATAGTGAAGAGATTATCTTGTTTGGTAAACCCATTTACCTAGAAGTATCACATAAGCATTTTTAATCACATGCTGAAAAGAACACCCTGCCTACAGGAAAGCATGGCGGCAGCTCAGTGATGCTCTGAAACAGCTTTGATTCATCTGGCACATGAAAGCTTCAGTGTGCCGAATACAAGATGTATACTTAACCAACAGGTCAATGATCCTTCCACTGAAAGAAGTCCTGGAAGATTCTGTAGTGTCCTGACTTGAACACCCCAGAAAATCTTTGCTAGGATTTCAAGAAAGCATTTGCAACACATAAATCCAAGAATATTCATGAACCGGAGGCCATTGCTTATGAGGAATGAGTTAAGATTCTTTAGGAATGCTGTTGAAAGCTGGTGTCTGTTTTCAGCAGGTCATAACAGCCAAAAGGGCTCAACCAAGTAGTAAAATCGCGTGTTACGAGAGGTTGGATAATTCAGAGACTGCAATAGTCATTAAAAATGTCATTTTGTGTAGAATTTTGAAAAAATGGGGTTTTTTTTAGTTCTGTTGGGTCATTTAACTTGTTGTTTGGTTTACTGCAAACAGCAGAAAGTCAATCCATTTTGCAAATAAAGTTAATTTGCAAAGAAAGAATTGAACAATTTTGATGAAGTTGTACATGGAAAAGTGCTATATAGGACTAATATTTTTGTTTTTCACAAACTTAAAAATCCTGGATATACAATATCTCTTGTTGGCAGAGTGGGGCACACTTCTTCTTTTTTTTTTGGTCATGTCCTCAAATGGAATTTTGACCATCCAGATCCATTTGAATCAATAATAATATCTTTTCAATTTACCGCCATTTAAGTCCGTGGGCACAACACTGTCAGGTGTTTCCTTCACATTTTGTTTGACTGCAGCAAAATGCCTGAATAGCTAGGATGCAGAGGCCACAGTCACCTCCATCTGAATTAACACTGTATTCTAGAATAAAAGATTGCAGTATAGTCTATAGTCATGGCCCAAAGTGTTGGCACCTTTGAAATTGCTCCAGAAAATGAAGTATTTCTCCCTGAAAATTATTGCAATTACACATGTTTTTGTTATACACATGTGTATTTCTTTTGTGTGTATTTGGAAAAAAATAGCGAGAAAAAAAGGTAAATTGTGCATAATTTCATGCAAAATCCCCAAAATGGGACGGACAACATTGTAGACATCTTTGTTTCAAGCATTTGATGTTCATTCACTCATTTGTGGCAAGTAACAGGTGTGGGCAATATGAAATCACACCTCAAACCAGATAAAAAGGGGAGAAGTTGACTAAATGTTTTCATTGTGTGTGTGTGTGTGTGTGTGTGTCACACTAAGTGTGGAGAACAGAAAGAGCAGAAGACAAGTATTGTCAAATATCATCTCATGCTATATGGATGAAATAGCATGAAATATGGGACATGTGTTAGATATTGCAAGAATGTGATGTTGTCAGCACTGTTATTTTGTAATCTTTATAGATTAGACTTCAACTTCTTGGTTATATTTATCACAATCACCGTGTCAGTACAAATAGATATATTAAATGCAGCATCAATTTGTACCTTCATGTCACACTGTACATGTCTTCTATACGATGCTCTCCCTCCATTTTTGTTATGTTAGACCAACTTGAAACCATTTAAAAATGTTACCCTATGTACTAATTAAATGTTTGCCATGTATTATCTGTTTATTAGATATAATATTGAGACAGCTAGATGTTTCGTTTTGCTGAATATGCTGACAACTGAAATGAGTGAAGAAAAGGGATTATATTTATATATATATTTATATCTACCTTCCACGTGTACGAAATTGTTAGCAATCTCTTATTCATCGTACAATTAAGATCTTCAATAAAAAAAATCAGTGAAAAAGATAAAGCTGTTGATTTGCAACAAAATTGTATAAAAGTAGACAAAAAGAATATAAGACAGCAGAGAAACCAAATTTTGTGTGGTCTTTAGTATCACAAATTGCTGGATCCTAAATAAATTAAAGGGGTTAAAATAGCCCCTGTCACATAATTCAAACAGCAAGCAATGTGCCAAGATGGGCTGTAATCAGAGGAAACACAGCTCCTCATCTGATGGAAGAGCAGTATCGTAAGCACACATTCACACATGCATACCGGTGAGCTGATTATGTGGATGACAGGAGAAGAAATACATCTTCACCTTGGCTGACTGAGCAGGAAGGACTGAGGCTGAAGGAGAATAATCCTTTGTCCTCAGTTAGCAAAAAGATGAATTTCTTCTGTCACACACTTCTCCTCGGGATTCAAGGAGTGACGTTTCTCCTTATGGAGAGTGACATGTCAAGCATGCTGAGATGAGGAGACTTTGAAGCCACAATGCTCCTCTGGGAAATTTGCAAATTGTCTCTTCAGAGAGGAAGAGGACTCGAACTCTAGTGGCACCTATACAAAGTAGCAATCCTAAAATTCAATATCTACAACTTTATCAAGCCTTGTCACATGACTTAGGATGAAAGCCAAAACCAGAATCTCAATTTTCAGACACTGTGTTTTGGGTTACTGCCCCTCATCAGCGCAAAGTATGAGATCTTGTTTGGCCTGTCACCCAGCCAAACCAGTGACAAGGCTCGTTAAAGGGTCGATATTGACTTTTAGGATTGCTACTTCCTATAATTGGCACTAGAGTTTTAGTCCTCTTCCTCTCTGAAGAGACAATTTGCACACTCCTCAGCATATGGAAGTATGTATGTGTGTTTACAAAAAGCAGTGTTTCTTCAGACAGCAGCCAATCCTGATGCATGGCTAGGGTGGGTTGGCATTTGTATTATGTGATGGAGCTATTTATTACATTCTTAGAGAACCCTTTTAGGACAAACTTGTTAGCAAAGCGGTAGCTGGAGCGTATGTTATACTGCCATGGACAAGCAGTTACCATCATCTAAATAATCCATTTCTGTTGATTTTAAATAATTACATGTTAATTTCCACATTGTACAATTTACATTATAGCTTATATTCAGCATTATTATATTTATCCAGGATTCTATAACAATGCACTAGAAAGTCTGCCACATGTTTGCTTTCAGAAATCTTCACATCCATTCATGCTCATTTAAAACCCATGGCTTGCTTACACTAAAATAAATGAGCCATTTTAAGAGCTTGCAAACACACACATATGAAGCAGAACCATTTGGACTGGATTTATAATCCTGGAGACGAAAATTAATTAAAGTTTTTCTTTCAGCTGTGATAAAATAAACAAACCATTTTAGGTGCTCAGTATTTTATGGTTCCTAATAGCTAAACATAATAAAATGTAAAAGCTTAGGTATTTACATAATACAATATGCAAATAATACTGTAAATTCACAAATAAAACTTGGATTTCTGGTCTGGTTGCAATTTCCATTGATAGAATAGACTTAATTCTATTTCTTTTGCTCCATAATTTATATTATTTTATTTGAAATGCTGCCATATGTGTTAAATGTTTTGATTTTTACTTTTGAAAATATTTTTTCCAAGGATTAATAAATTAAACTCAATATATAAGAGTAATGAAAATCAAGTCGTGAATAATTTGGTTTGATATATATCTATATTTATTTTAGAGATACATGTTGTAAACCACTAAAAAGTGGATGCGTCACTGTAGCCAGCATGACTGACTGCGGGTAATAGTCTGTGTATGGAAAACGGCAGCTGTAACCACAACCTGGCACTGACAGCTCGCTCATCATTAGGGCCGGCTGACAGTCAGTGCCGGCTGCACGGATACAGCTCTGTTTACACCGAAAGGTGACTGAACCCGCGTCGCCGCCACCCATATGACTGGAAGCCAAATGCTGCTGGAAGCAATAAAGTTAATTACCTTTGGTTCTAAGTGAAGGTAGTATTAGGCCGGGATCACACATGTGAGAAATACGTCCGTCTCGCATGGTAATACCCGGCTCTGCCGCCATCACTCAGGAGCGGATAGTGCAGCCGCATAGAAATACATGCAGCCGCATGCTCCGCTCTTGAGTGACAGCGGCAATGTCGGGTATTACCATGCGAGACTCAGACGTATTTCTCGCATGTGTGATCCCGGCCTTAACCTGCAGATTAACCTCATATATGCAGGTTAATAGCCTTTTTTTGCAAGACAGGTTCTTTGTAAACTTTTCTGCATTTAAAAGAAGTTTTAGTCTGCAATATTCATTCATTTTCAAACTCCTTTAACCCCTTTCTGACCTCGGAAGGAATAGTTCGTCAGATGGCAGTATCCCCCGCTTTGAGGTGGTCTCCTGTGGTGAACCCACCTCAAAGCCACGACATGTCAGCTGATCTCAACAGCTGACATGTGCCCACAATAGGCGCCAGTGGATTCGTGATCCACTCGCGCCTATTAACTAGTTAAATGCTGCTGTCAAACGCTGACAGCGGCACTTAACAAGCGCTTCCTGCCTCCGGGCCGGAAATACGTGCACAGCTGACACCTGTCACATGATTGGGGGTCATCGGTGCATTGTCATCACAACCACAGGTCTCCTGGAGACCTTTATGGATGTTGATGATGGATTGCTATGAACGCCACCCTGTGGTCGGCGCTCATAGCAATGCTGTAATTCAGCTACATAGAGGTGATCTGTGCATTACCTCTATGTAGCAGAGGTGGTCAAGTTGTGGCAGCTTCTAGCCTCCCATGGAGGCTATTGAAGCATGCCAAAAGTAAAAAAAGTGTTTAAAAATATAAAAAAATAAAAAAAACATAAAAGTTCAAATCACCCCATTCACCCCAATCAAAATAAAACAATAAAAAAAACCCTACACATATTTGGTATCGCCGCGTTCAGAATCGCCCGATCTATCAACAAAAAAGGATTAACCTGATCGATAAACGGCGTAGCGAGAAAAAAAATCAAAATGCCAGAATTACGTTTTTTTGGTCCCCACGACATTGCATTAAGATGCAATAATGGGTGATCAAAAGAATGTATCTGTACAAATGTGGTATCATTAAAAACATCAGCTTGGCGCACAAAAAATAAGCCCTTACCGAACCCGAGATCACAAAAAATGGAGACGCTGCGAGTAACGGAAAATTGCACTTTTTTATTTTTATAGCAAACTTTGGAATTTTTTTTTCACCACTTAGATAAAAGAGAACCTAGGCACGTTTGGTGTGTATGAACTCGTAATGACCTGGAGAATCACAATGGAGTTTTAGCATTTAGTGAACCTAGCAAAAATGCCAATCAAAAAACAAGTGTGGGATTGCACTTTTTTTGCAATTTCACCGCACTTGGAAATTTTTCCCATTTTCGAGTACACGACATGGTAAAACCAATGGTGTCATTTAAAAGTACAACTCTTCCCGCAAAAAACAAGCCCTCACATGGCCATATTGATGGAAAAATAAAAAAGTTATGGCTCTGGAAAGTAGGGGAGCGAAAAATGAAAAGGAAAAAACGAAAAAAGCTCAGTGGGTTAAGGGGTTAATATTTAGTAGTTTGCAGCCTGATCCTAATCCAGATTTTTCTCTTGTGAGATTGTCTCTTAGGCCGGGATAACACACAGCGAGATACGGCCGAGTCTCGCAGGTTAAAACCAAGCTCTGGCACCGGCACTCCGGAGCGGAGCGTGCGGCCCCATAGCAATACATGGAGCCACACGCTCTGCTCCGGAGTGCCAGTGCCAGAGCTTGGTTTTAACCTGCGAGACTCGGCCGTATCTCGCTGTAGTGTGACTCCGGCCTTACAGTAATATAGGCTGGATGTTAGGTGTGTGTCTACCTGTGGTGCAACGTTCTTTATTTCTACTTCATCTTACAATACACTTGCTTTCGTATATCAGCATTAGTGATGAGCAAGTGTACTCATTGCTCGGGTTTTCCCAAGCATGCTCGGGCGTCCTTCGAGCATTTTGGCGTGCTCAGAGATTTAGTTTTTGTCGATGCAGCGCATGATTTTCAGCTGCTAGAAAGCCTGAATACATGTGGGGATTGCCTGTTTTTTAGAGAATCCCCATATGCATTCAAGCTGTTTAGCAGCCGCAAATCATGCAGCTGCGTCAACAAAAACAAAATCTCCGAGCGCGCCAAAATACTCAGAGGACACCCGAATGTGCTCGGGAAAACCCGAGCAACGAGTATACTCGCTCATCACTAATCAGCACAGCTTCAGTACTATAATTTCCTCTCCATGTGTTTTGATCGTTGTTTGTAGCATGAAAAAATGATACCAGTGTCATTAGTGCTTTGGTCCATGTGTATGATTTTACCATCAGCATGTCATCAGTGTTATTCATTGGTGGATAAAAACAAAAATGACAACACGGGTACCATCCGTGTGTTGTATGTGTATGCAAATTATCTCTTCAGAGTGGAAGAGGACTAGAACTCTGTTGCTACATATAGGAAGTAGCACTCCTAAAAGTCAATGATGACCCCTTAACGAGCCATGTTACATGACATAGGATAAAAGCCAAACCAGAATCTCAATTTGCAGACACTGTTTTTCAGGGTATTGCTCCTCATCAGTGCAAAGTGTGAAATCTGGTTTGACTGTGTGAGAGGCGTTTGACCGTGATCCAAGGGGTATTGTTTGTACTTGCAGAGAGTGACATGTCAAGCATGCCAAGACAAGGACACTTTCATGCTGCATTGCTCCTCTGAGAAATATTCAAATTGTCTCAGAAGAGAGGAAGAGGACTAGAACTCTAGTGCCACCTATAGGAAGTAGCAATCCTAGAAGTCAATGTTGACCCTTTAACGAGCCTTGTCACATGACAGGATAAAAGCAAAAAGCAGAATCTCAATTTGCAGACACTGTGTTTCAGGGTACTATCTCTGAAGAGACAGCTTGCACATTTACCCAGAGAAGCATTACAGCATGAAAGTCTCCTCATCTCGGCATGCTTAAAATATCACTCTCCGCAAGGAGAAACGATACCCCTTGGATCCCTAGCATGTGTATGTCATAGACCCATAGATTTGTATTTGCACTTTTCATTCTTCTGGGAAAAATCAGATATGTTTCTGTGAATTTGCACTGTCACATGGTCCGTGAAAAAACACTGGCTTATTAACAGCCTCATAAAAAAAATGGATAGGACACATATGTGCAAAACAGAAACCTGAATGAGGAATTAGTCTCATTGGTGGTTTTATTCAGAGTTTCATCAGATTTTTATCAGAATGTCAGCTAAATTCCATCAGAGGTTGGTCCAAGTTTTATCAGTTTACCTCCAATGAGAAAAAAAAAAGTTTCTTTCCTTCTCTATATCTAGTCGTCCATGAAAAATGGATAACACTTGGATACTATCCAAGTGCTGTCCAATTTTTTTCACAGAACCATAGACTTGCATTGCCAATTTTAATCCAACACTCGGATCAATATTGGACATGTCTCCCCAAATCTGCACAGAATGCTTGGTCTGCAAAGAAAATCAGACATTTGAAAGCCCCATAAACTATATTCGGAACAATTTCTCTCCATGAAAAGTGAGTGAGCCCTTACAGAAATGTTAAACCTATATTTGTAGATTTTTTTAAATTATTTTTATTTTGCTTTTCTTCCAAATTTTAAAACATTAAAATTGGATGTAAATTTTATCTTTTTTGGGCATAATTGTTTTAGAATATTTATCTTCCCAACACTTTGCTCTCGCATATGTTTATAGCAAATAGTTTCTCAAACTTTTAATCTGTTATGTCATATTCTTTCTTCAGGTGGTAGCTATTGATCCAGACCTTGCTGAAAATGGCACACTGGTGTACAGCATCAACCCTTCAAACAAGTTTTATGCACTAAATAGTACAACAGGAAAAATCCGTACTACTGGTGTAGTATTAGACCGGGAGAACCCAAATACACAAGAAGCAGAAATGATGAGGAGAATTGTTATTTCTGTGACAGACCGTGAGTATTCAAGTCTCCGTCCAGATGAACATAGTGATGATGTTATAATGACCACCCACTATTGCAACCACAATAATAATTCAGAACATAAAAGGTCTTGATTCATCATAGTCTTTCCTTCTTTTTTTAAGGAATTGACCACTTTATCCTTATTTTGTGGAGGGGGGGATTTTGTGATACTGAACATAGGAAACTGTTTTTCAGTTGGAGGAGGCTGAAGGACACAAGTTCCTCCATCAAGTGCTACTCTAAAAACAGGCAAACTGTGCTGTCTGAGCAGAAGATTGCATGAACAAGCGAGCAACACTTCACAAAGGAGACTATATTGTACTAGATACTGTTTATACAGTGAGTACAGAAGTTATTCGGACCCCTTTACATTTTTCACTCTTTGTTTCATTGCAGCTATTTGGTAAATTCAAAAAAGTTCATTTTTTTCTCATTAATGTACACTTTGCACCCTATCTTGACTGAAAAAAAAACAGAAATGTAGAAATTTTTGCAAATTTATTAAAAAAAGAAAAACTGAAATATCACAGGGTCATAAGTATTCAGACCCTTTGCTCAGTATTGAGTAGAAGCTCCCTTTTGAGCTAGTGCAGCCATGAGTCTTCTTGGGAATGATGGAACAAGTTTTCCACACCTGGATTTGGGGATCCTCTGCCATTCTTCCTTGCAGATCATCTCCAGTTCCATCAGGTTGGACGGTGAATGTTGGCGGACAGCCATTTTCAAGTCTCTCCAGAGATGCTCAATTGGGCTTAGGTCAGGGCTCTGGCTGTGCCAGTCAAGAATGGTCACGGAGTTGTTCTGAAGCCACTCCTTTGTTATTTTAGCTGTGTGCTTAGGGTCATTGTCTTGTTGGAAGGTCAACCTTCGGCCAAGTCTGAGGTCCAGAGCACTCTGGAAGAGGTTTTCATCCAGTATATCTCCGTAGTTGGCCGCATTAATGTTTCCTTTAAGGACAACCAGTCATCCTGTCCCTACAGCTGAAAAACATCCCCATAGCATAATGCTGCCACAACAATGTTTCACTGTTGGGATTGTATTGGGCAGGTGGTGAGCAGTGCCTGGTTTTCTTCTGGTGGTCACAAACTTCTTCCATTTAAGGTTTTTGGAGGCCACTGTGCTCTTTGGAACCTTGAGTACTGCAGAAATTCTTTTGTAACTTTGGCCAGATCTGTGCTTTGCCACAATTCTGTCTCTGTGCTCCTTGGCCAGTTCCTTTGACCTCATTATTCTCATATGGTCTGTCATGCACTGTGACCTGTGAGGTCTTATATACAGGTGTGCGCCTTTCCAAATCAAGTCCTATCAATGTAATTAAACACATCTGGACTCCAATGAAGTAGAACCATCTCAAAGAGGATCACAAGGAAATGGACAGCATGTGACTTAAATATGAGTGTCTGAGCAAAGGGTCTGAATACTTGTGACCATGTGATATTTCAGTGTTTTTTTTAATGAATTTGCAAAAATTTCTTCATTTCTGTTTTTTTTCAGTCAAGATGGGGTGCAGGGTGTACATTAATGTGAAAAAAATGAACTTTTTTGAATTAACCAAATGGCTGCAATGAAACAAACAGTGAAAAATGTAAAGGGGTCTGAATACTTTCCATAACCACTGTAGAAGAAAGTGTAACAAAATCATGTCCCCAACACATTTGTCACATAGTATTTTGAGGTACAAAAATATGACATGGTTTTCAAAAGAAATCCATGTCAGTAATCCATACCTTTTTTGACAATGTTTTCAGATCTGTTGTAGTTTTGAAGAGGTTTATTATGTGGTTTTGATTTGATTTTGAAGAGGTCTTTGAAAAGCTATTTTCTCCACGTGATTTGGCAACTTTTAGACTTGACATTGTCATTTTCTCGCTGATTCCATGAGGAATACACATGAAAGAAGTGACGTTTGACATTTATTTTTTTCCTTGATGAGGTTTTCAAAACCTTGGATAAAAGTAAAATCTTAGAGACTTGCTTTAAACAGTAATGTGGATTTGAAATGAAAAACAATAGAAAGAGTAATTATAACCCCTTTCTGCCATAGGACAGAATAGTACGTCCGATGGTAGAAACTCCGCTTTGATGTGGGCTCCGGTGGTAACCCTGCATCAAAGCTGGGACATGTCAGCTGTTTTGAACAGCTGACGTGCTCGCAATAGGCACGGGCAGAATCGTGATCCGCCCGCACCTATTAGCTAGTTAAATGTCGCTGTCAAACTCTGACAGCGGCAGTTAACAAGCGCTTCCAGCCATCCGGCTGTAAATGCGTGCTCGGGTGACTCCATCATGTGATCGGGGGTTATCGGTATGTCGGCATGACAACCAGAGAGACCTCTATGGTTGTTGATGCCGGATTGCTGTGAGTGCCACCCTGTGGTCGGCGCTCATAGCAATGCTTTAATTCTACCACATAGAGCATCGCCTCTATGTAGCAGAGCCAATCAAGTTGTGCCAGCTTCTAGCCTACAATGGAGGCTATTGAAGCATGACAAAAGTTAAAAAAAAGTTTTAAAAAATATTAAAAAAAATATATATATAAAATTTCAAATCACCCCCCCTTTGGCCCCATTCAAAATAAAACAATAAAAAAATCAAATGTACTCATATTTGGTATCGCCCAATCTATCAACAAAAAGAAAGGTTAAACCTGATCGCTAAACGGAGTAATGATAAAAAAAATTCAATACGCCACAATTCGGTTTTTTTGGTCGCCGCGACATTGCATTAAAATGCAATAACCGGCGATCAAAAGAATGTATATGCACCAAAATGGTATAAGTAAAAACGTGAGCTTGGCATACAAAAAATAAGCCCTCACCCAATCCCAGATCTCAAAAAATGGACACGATCCGGATATCGGAAAATTGCACAATTTTCTTTTTTTTTTTTTTTTTAGGCAAAGTTTGGAATTTTTTTTCACCACTTAGATAAAAAAGAACCTAAACATGTTTGGTGTCTGTGAACTTGTAATGACCTGGACAATCATAATGTCAGGTCAGTTTTAGCATTTAGTGAACCTAGGAACAAAAGCCAAACAAAACACAAGTGTGGGACTGCACTTTTTTTTGCAATTTCACCACACTTGAATTTTTTTTCCCATTTTCTAGTACATGATATGGTAAAACCAATTATGTCGGTCAAAATTACAACTCGTCCCACAAAAAATAAGCCCTCACAAGGCCATATTGACAGAAAAATAAAAAAGTTATGGCTCTGGGAAGGGGGGGGTGCCAAAAGCAAAAAAGTAAAACAGAAAAAAGCTCCAGGGGTTAGGGGGTTAAAGCCAATCAACTTCAAAATCCATGTAAGGCTGGGTTCACATGTCTTGATATTTCTGGTACTGGAAAAAATGGTACCGGAGATATCTGTGTCCATGTGTCTGTGTGTCCGTTTGTCTCATCCATGTGGCATCCGTGTGCTATCTGTGTGTCCGAATGTACCATCCATGTGGCATCCGTGTGCTGTCTGTGTGTCCGGGTCCATTTATTGAAGCAATTTGTTTCAATTTTAACCCTATGACTTTAAAAATGCACACGGACGGCACACGGATACTATCCATGTGCAGAGCGTGTTTACATGGACCCATTGACTTGTATGGGTCGGTGTGATCTGTGCAGATGCACAAAAACGGACATGTCAACCTGTGGAGCACACTGAGGCCGGTTTCACACGTCAGTGGCTCCGGTACGTGTGGTGACAATTTTCTCATGTACCGGAGACACTGACTCACGTAGACACATTAAAATCAATGTGTCTCTGCACATGTCAGCGTGTTTTCACGGACCGTGTGTCCGTTTGAAAAACACGGAGACATGTCAGTGTTCGTGGGAGCGCACGGATCACACGGACCCATTGAAGTCAATGGGTCCGTGTAAAACACGTACAGCACACGGATGCTGTCTGTGTGCCGTCCGTGTGCCATGCAGGAGACAGCGCTACAGTAAGCGCTGTCCCCCCCAGCTTGTGGTGCTGAAGCTGCCATTCATTTCTTCTCTCCAGCAGTGTTCGCTGGAGAGAAGAAATGAAAAATAATTTTTTTTTTTGCAGTTGAAATAAAGATCTTTGTCAAATCCCGCCTCCCACCCCCTGTGCGCCCGCCCGCTGGAAATAAAATACTCACCCAGCTCTCTCGATGCGTCCTCTCAGCGTGGCAGCTTCACCTGTATGAGCAGTCACGTGGTACCGCTCATTACAGTGATGAATATGCGGCTCCACCTCCCATAGGGGTGGAGCTGCATATTCATCACTGTAATTGGCGGTACCATGTGACCGCTCATACAGGAAGAAGCTGCGGCGCTGATAGGAAGCATCGAGGGAGCCGGGTGAGTATTTGATTTCCAGCGGGCACACAAAAAGTAAAAAAACAATGATTTTTCATTCCTTTTCTCCAGCGAACGCTGCTGGGGGGAAGGAATGAATTCCGGCTTCAGCACCAGATGCAGGGGACAGCGCTTATCTCTAGTGCTGTCTCATGCATGGTCCGTGTGATACCCAGTCGGCACACGGGCAGCACACGGCTGCCGCACATGTGCCACACTGATGTGCCATGTGAGCACACGGACACACGGACACGGATAGCTCCAGCACCGATTTTTCCGGTACCGGAATTATCTGGACGTGTGGGACAGGCCTGACACATAGATATGTGTGTCAGTGTCTCCGGGACGTGTGAAAACTGTCACCACACATGCCGAAGACACTGATGTGTGAAAGAGGCCTAAAAAATGTTTGAATTTACCATAATGTGGGAATATATCCTCTGACATTATGATTATATTTTGACACATTTACAGGGAATCTGCCAGGTCCTCAAATGCTATTAATCTGCAGATATCGGATTAAGCTGCAGGTTAACCAACGTTGTCCAGTCCCCTTATTTAATCGCTTCACGACATCTGCCGTATATGTACAGGGCAAGTCGGAAACGGGTGAGCCCACTCCATATTTAGAAGTCATGACTCTGGATTTTCACCAGGACCTGCCTCTAATAATTGCAGGTGAAGCCGAGTCCACCTAGGATTATTAGCCTGTTAAATGCTGCTCTCAACTCTGACAGCGACATTTGACACGTGCCAGTAAGGGGCCATGCTATTCCATATGTCCATTGGCGAGCCTGTGATGTGATCGTAGGATGTTGATGGGTTGCTATGACAGCCAGGCATCTGATGAAGACCCCCGTGCTTTTCATTATGGAGCTTCCTTGAAACTCTACCTGTAGCCAGGCTTCAAAGTAGACCATGATATTTTACTACATGTAGTGATGCTGTGGCATCACAGTATATAGCACAAGCAATCAGACGATTAAGGCTGGGGTCACATTTGTGAGTGTGATGCGAGAAACCCGCGCATCTATACCCGGCACTGCCGCAGCACTCGGGACCGGAATGTTCAGCTTCATAGAAATACATGCAGCTGCACGCTCCGGTCCCGAGTGTCGGCGGCAGCGCCGGGTATTGATGCAAGAGACTCGCACAAGTTTCTCGCATCACACTCGCAAGTGTGACCCCGGCCTAAGGCAACTAACAGGAGCAGCGAAAAGTAAAAATAAAATGTTTTAAAAATTCTGAAAAAAAAAATATAAAAGTTTAAATCACCGCCCCTTTTGCCCCATTAAAATAAAGATATAACAAAAAATGAAAAGTACAAATATGTGGTTTCACTGCATTCAGAAAAGTCCAATTTATCAAAATATAAAAATAATTAACCCAATCGGTAAAAGCCATAAACAACATTGACAATGACATATTTTTGGTTGCTGCAATTCCATAAAAAAATTATGCAACAAGTGAAAAAAAAACATCACATCTATCCCAAAATGGTATCAATAAAAATGTTGTCTTGTCCCACAAAAATAAGCCCTCACACAGCTCCATTGACAGAAAAATAAAAGTTATGGGACTTTGAAAATGACGATACAACGCAAACATTTTTTTTTGCAAACAGTAAAAAACTAGACATGTTTGGTATTGTCATAATTGTACTGATGAGCATAATCATATTGCAAGGTAATTTTTACCACAAAATGTACCTTATAAAAACAATTGCAAAAAATCAATGTCAGAATTGCCTTTTTTTCACATTTTCTCCCCATCTGGAATTTTTCCTGTTTTCCAGTATACTATGTGGTAAAATGTATGGTGTCATTCAAAAGTGCACATTTTCATGCAAAAAACAAGCCATCCTATGTCTATGTGGACAAAAATTAAATGAGTTATTATATCTCTGGGATGAAAGAGAGGAAAAAGCAAAAATTGAAATTGGCCCTGTAACGAAGGGGTAAAAGTGTGGCTACCAGAAGAAAGGCACTTTTTTTCTCCTGTGAGCTGCAGTCTTTGTAGACACAGAGGCATGTCAGAGAGGCTACAGTGACCAGAGGCTGTAAGTACACCACAGCTCTTTGATTGACAGCTTGACACCTGTGCGAGCTGTCAATCAAAGTGCCAGGGAGTGCTTGTAGCCGCCGCTCAGTACTGCTGTGTACAGAGCGGTGATTGACGTCACTTCAGTATACCTCTATGACTGAAAGACGATTGCTCCTGGGAGGAAGTACACTCTATTTCATCATGCCTTCTGCACGATGGCTGGAAAACATTGGAACTCTATTAACCATGCAGATTAACCCAATATCTGCAGGTTAATAGTGTTTGGGGACATGATTATAGGGTGAATATTAAGTGGATTGTTTGCTGTGTATTATAGTACAGCGCAAAAGAAAATCCCAGACAAATTGATTTGACAGGTCAGTTTATGCTACCTTCGTTACCCCAGACTTCTGTGTTTTTGCCACAATATAAATTCCTCAGCAGATCCAGTAATGTGACAGGGTGCCCTAAAGCAAATATTGAGCCTCGTTTAGCAGCAGTTTCTAAATGTAAAACCAACAATGACAACACCGTGCTGTCCTCACCAGTGATGAGGGTACTTCAGCACGCACAGACTTTTCTCCGCTCTCACTTACAAGTTATAAATGTAATCTCCTCTTTCCTTGGCAGGTGGAAGGCCTCCGCTCCGAGCCACAAGCAGTGCGACAGTTTTTGTAAATTTGCTGGATCTTAATGATAATGACCCTACATTTCAGAATTTGCCATTCATCGCAGAGATCCTGGAGGGAACGCCTGCCACAGCATCTGTATTCCAGGTAATCATGTCTGTATGTTCCAAGGAACTAAATATTTCTATTGCAGTGAAAAATGAATGTAAGTTTGCAAGAGATCAAAAAGCAGACCTGCTGTAGCTGACAAGAATTTAAAGACCATTTTTCTAACATGCTCTTTATTTGGACATTTTTGAACTACTCGTTTAGAATAATTAGATGAATATACATTCCTCAACATTGAAATTGTAACACCAAGAGGGAAAATTGTGGAATTATGGCAACCACAGGATGGATAGACATGTTACTGATATGCAAATAGTGAAAATACGGAAACAAAATTTTCAAAACATTTCAATTTATTCAGTACTGAGTATGAGCACCTCTTGCTTTATATCCCCACACTTATTGCCTTAGCTGCTATCAATGAAGTTATTAATGGCTGTCTGAGGAATGTGCTACCATATTAAATGCACTTGAGCAAATCATCAAGATCCATTGCTGGCAGCTCCTTTTACAATTACTAATAAATGGCGTGTCACATGTGCTCAATATGAGACAAGTCCAGAAACGCTGAAGGTCATGCTAGGACACTGAGGTCATGTGTATCTCTGAAGCAACATTGCTGTACATAACCATTCAATGGGGAATCTACCCCAGATCAACCCTCTTAAATACATAGTTGGGTAATAACCTTGTATACATGTTTCTGACAAGACATTGGACCTACAATTCACTGCTAAATAACACGGAAAGGGACTTGTTCATTTGGTAGAGACCTGTCATGTGTCAAGCAGTGAAAATGCCCTTAAGTGAATATTGGTTGATTCTTACTCATATAAAATTCATGTTAAAAAGATGCTTTTTAACAAATTTAACTAAATAAGCATTTTTTTTTCTTTCCGATTATCTAAACAATAGGTGGTGGCTATTGACCTAGATGAAGGGCTAAATGGTCAAGTGACATACCGAATGCAGGTTGGAATGCCGCGAATGGACTTCGTTATAAACAGCACAAGTGGACTAGTCACATCTACAGCTGTTCTAGACAGAGAGACAATTGCAGAATATTACCTCCGGGTAGTAGCCAGTGATGGCGGATCTCCATCTAAAAGTTCTACCAGTACTCTTACAGTTCGTGGTAATCTTCTTTTTCCCTTATTCATCAATTATGCATAGATTAAGTCTCAGTTTGATTTATACTTATAGTTTTATATTTAATTTTAATGAATACCTTCTGAAATTTAATTTATTCCCTATCTGTAATATATGCTGCAATAAAACTGGAGATGTAGATTTGTAGCAATAGCTTTCCCATCTCGTTCTTTCTTTGACATAAGATAGTATATGGCTATAGCATTTGTTACAATTATAGCATGTACACTGCCATCCAAACCAAAGTCTCATAATCTGGTACGCAAGTAACAAATTAAAGAAAATCCACAAGCAAATTCAAAGTTTAGACCAATATCATGATATTTGTCAAGTTGTTGTTCTGCACAGTGGCATAATTAGAGTCCGATGGGCCTCCATCACCTTGTCCGTCAAATGTATGGGCTCATGTAGTGTTCTAGATCTTAGATCCCCCATGTAATAATGTCGCTCATCCTGACTCCATCCTGTAATAATCTCCCCAATCCTGGGTCTTTCTTATAATAATGACCCCCTACTCTAGGCCCCTTTAAGGAATAATTTCCCCCTTCCTGGCCCCTTGCAGTGATAATGCCCCCATTCTGGGCCCCATACTCCATCAACGTCTTCCTGGTATAATGTTTTCCATCATGTAATAATGTCCCCAGTCTCGGGCCCTTTATTTAATAATGTCCCCATCGTGGGACAGATCCGATAAAGTCCACCATCCTGGGAAACTTACAGTAATAATGTCCCATCCTGGACCCTTACAGTAATAATTCCTCCCAACCTGTGCTCCATCCAATAACAATGCCCCCATCCTCTGCCCCTTCCTGCTAATGTCCCTCAACTTGGTACAATGCACCTTTGAGCCTCTTCCGTTCTTCTCCAGCACATTTTAAAAGTAAACAATCATTCTTTCTTACCTTTTGCAGCTCCCATGATGTGCAGCCTCCTCCTCTATAGCCAGCACAGAAGCTGTCAGCTGACTTTGACATGCTGGCACAGGCAGCACATGATTTCACTGCCTTGAGCTGCATACCACGGACAAGCTGTCATCTGCTGCCAATCTCTGACTGGCTGGCGGCATATATTGCAGTACAGGGAGTTGGTGGGTCTCTGCACTTCGATACATTTAAATCACAACCCTAGTGTTTGTTTTTTTCACTGCTGGAGTGGTACTTTAGGCGGAAGTCCTCTGCCTCTGGTCATATACTCACCTGTCGGCATCTTCACCATTTTTTGTCAGCGGTCTGGTCCTGTGGCACCATTTTGTTAGTGCAGCTTCTGAGTGGCCGGAACTCAGGAGCTAGCTCTCAATGCAAGTCTATGAGAGCCGGAATGAGACTCTCATAGACTTACATTGATTAGTGACCTCCAACTCACTTCTTGAAACACTGGAGCAGCTAGCAGGTCACAAACTTCAAGAGATGGACCAGAGAGGTGGCAAAAACATGTTGAAAATTCCTGTAGTGGGGTATAAGATCATGGGTGGGGGACTTGTATTTAAAGCACCACTCCAGTAGTGAAATAAAAAAACACTCAAGTGGAGCTTTACGCTGAATGTGCATCCTCGGCCTTACATCCAGCTGAAATTGGCACTGGTATCGGCAGGCTCCCCTTCCCCATTGGTCTGGTCACAGTCACACCCTCTGCAACCATGATCGTTACACCTCTGTTTTTCCCATCTGATTGGTACCAAACAAATTCTTCCAGGGAGGTATGGTTGAGGTTCTTCCGGAGATATGGTTGAGGCCTCGAAAGACTCTATGGTAGCTTCTTACAGCTCTGTATAAATGGTGGATGATTCTGTATTCTCCCACAGAGACAGTAATTTTATGAAAGAATATCTCTGTACATACATTACAGATCCTATACATCAAGGCATGGGCCCCATATGGATACCCCATATGGATCTGTACTAAGGAACCATATATCCTCTGTGGACTGCCATACAGGCTCCATGCACATGGACCAATCTTGCCAATGAGAGATAAATGTTCATGAAGTTGTAGTCAGAATTGTTTTCTATTATTTCTGAATCATTTTTTTTTTTAGTTCTGGACATCAACGATGAAAGCCCTACTTTTTACCCAGCTCTGTACAACATTTCACTGTTGGAAAATGTACCCCGAGACTACATTGTGGCACGTCTGAATTGCTCAGATGCCGATACAGGATTAAATGCTGAACTGAGTTATTTCATAACAGGTATTTAATTAATACAGTTTATTTATGGACTATAAATGTTCTGAAGATTATCTTTTATTCTTTTATCTAAATGATGAATGATGAATATTTAGTTTTGCCCATGTTTGGCAGCTATCTATCACAGTTCTTGTTGTGGAAGTAAATACCTGATAATTGGTGAAAATACCTTGGACACAGCTGCCGAAACAGCAGCTCACTATTGACTATACTTCTAAACAGAGGCTTCAAGCTCTTCAAGGGACACTGAGAAAGAAGGCACTTAACCCCTTCATGCCACAGCCCTTATTTGTTTTTGCTTTTCTGTTTTGTACTCCCCTTCTTCCCAGAGCCATATTTTTTTTTATTTTTTGTCAATATGGCCATGTGCTTGATTTTTTGCGGGACAAGTTGTTCTTTTGAACAACACCATTGGTTTTACCATATTGTGCACTCAAAAACGGGAACAAAAATCCGGATTTTTTTTTTTTACCATGTTCACCAAATGCTAAAACTGATCTGCCATTATGATTCTCCAGGTCATTACGAGTTTGTAAACACCAAACATGCATAGATTCTTTTTTATTTAAGTATTGAAAAAAAAAATCCAAAGTTTGTTAAAAAATAACTAAATAATTGCGTCATTTTCCGAGGCCCGTAGCGTCTCCATTTTTTTGTGATCTGTGACAGGTTGAGGACTTATTTTTTGCATGCTGAGTTGACGTTTTTAATGATACCATTGTGATGTGGATAAGATCTTTTCATCACCCATTATTGCATTTTAATGCACTTTTGCTGCGACAGAACAAACATAATTCTGGCGTTTTTACTTTTCTTTTCTCTACGACATTTACCGATCAGATTCATTCTTTTTATAACTTGATAGATCGGGAGATTCTGAATGCGGCGATACCAAATATATGTATTTTTTTTAAGTAGTTTTTTTTTTATGAGGTGAATGGGGGGTGATTTAAACTTTTATAGTTTTTTATTTTTTTTATATTTTTAAAACCTTTTTTTTACTTTTCACTTGCTTCAATAGTCTCCATGGGAGACTAGAAGCTGCAATAATCTGATCGCCTCTGCTACACACAGGCGATGATCAGATCGCCTGTGTGTAGCAGAAATGTTCACTTGCTTTGAGTGCCAACCACTGGGTGGCACTCATAGCAATCCGGCAGTTACAAACACAGGGGTCTGCTGCAGATCTCAGGTTATCATGCCAACCCAGCGACAACCCGCAGTCATGTGACATGGGTATCGACAGGCAAGATTAATGACGTTGTTCCAGGGTGATCAGATTAAATACCGCTGTCAAAGATTGACAGCGGCATTTAACAGGTTGACAGCCGTGGGTGGATCGCAATTCTGTCCGCGGCTGTTAGAGGCACATGTCAGCTGTTCAAAACAGCTGACATGTGCTGGGAAAGATGTGGGCTCAGCGCATATGTGTTGTGAAGGGGTTAAAGGGATTATGGGTCTTTCTCTAACAAATTAGGACATTTATTGTCAAGATTATACAATGGGGTCTTTATACAAAGTTTTAATCAGTATGTGCTTCCCAGGATTGGTAACATTAGTTACAAATTTTACTGTGAAATTATTTCACTTACTTTTTAGGTAAAATGGAAGGTGGTTATTTAAACTACTTACTTCCGCCACGGTAACCTCCATTGGTGGCATTATTATCAGTGCCAGTTAATTTATTCTGTCTACAATCAATGCCAAAAATCAAATGCTATAAAACAATAAACACAATAGTTTCAAACTACAAAAGGAGCATAATATAAATTTACTTAATTCCTTAAATTCTGACAGTAGCAAATTAATCTATTACATGTCTGCGCCATCTTTAGTAATAAAGGATCCAGCATGAGGAGTATTTATTTGTACTTGGAGTACCATGGAATCATTTTATAACAGTGTTATACTCTGGAAGAATCAGACAAGAAAAGCATCTGACTTCTAGATAACTCAGTACTAGAGATGGTGCAAATCGAACCCGATTCAAAGGCCACACCAATATTCTGTAGCTAATAGACGGAAGCCCTGCAAAGCGTCTGCTACCTGATGGGATAAAAGACTACTCTTTTAGCCTAGCACAATGTCATTACTGCGGTGTGTCGCACATGTAACGTTGCGCAAGACCAACTATTTAAAAGAGGAGCCCCTGATACTCGAAGGTAGAAGGCAGTTCTCATCAGCCATAGATTACTGGTGTGGATGCTGCATCAAGCCCAGCGAATCAATTTACACTATCTCTTTTTAGTACCTTTGATGTAGAATTGGAAAATATTTACCGAACTTTTACCCACCATTTACACAGGCTATGTTTGATTAGGTCAATAGTCAGGGAATCCAAAGTCGCTGCAGACATCTAACTTTCAATGAGATGAGCAACAAATATAGTTATTACCAATCACACATTTAGTATCTTTCAACATTGACCGGGTGCCCACAGCCAAATTTTTGTTTTGCTGCTGTTTTTCAAGCGATAGTAGCACATTTTACAATTGATTCCACATGTGATTACCAACAGTTGTGTCATATGTTAGAGGGGTTGCAAGATGTAACGAATGGAAACGGAGGCACAGAAGTTGAAGTTCACATTCGTTTTTATTTAGGTTTAATGTGGAACCTCGGGACCACGGTCCAGGGGGCTCCGAACGGGGCGTGACTACGTGAGCCCCAGACACTTGTTACATAGTTACATAGTTACATAGTTATTAAGGTTGAAGGAAGACTGTAAGTCCATCTAGTTCAACCCATAGCTTAACCTAACATGCCCTAACATGTTGATCCAGGGGAAGGCAAAAAAAACCCATGTGGCAAAGAGTAACTCCACCATGGGGAAAAAAATTCCTTCCCGACTCCACATACGGCAATCAGACTAGTTCCCTGGATCAACGCCTTATCAAGGAATCTAGTGTATATACCCTGTAACATTATACTTTTCCAGAAAGGTATCCAGTCCCCTCTTAAATTTAATTAATGAATCACTCATTACAACATCATACGGCAGAGAGTTCCATAGTCTCACTGCTCTTACAGTAAAGAATCCGCGTCTGTTATTATGCTTAAACCTTCTTTCCTCCAGACGTAGAGGATGCCCCCTTGTCCCTGTCTCAGGTCTATGATTAAAAAGATCATCAGAAAGGTCTTTGTACTGTCCCCTCATATATTTATACATTAACATAAGATCACCCCTTAGTCTTCGTTTTTCCAAACTAAATAGCCCCAAGTGTAATAACCTATCTTGGTATTGCAGACCCCCCAGTCCTCTAATAACCTTGGTCGCTCTTCTCTGCACCCGCTCCAGTTCAGCTATGTCTTTCTTATACACCGGAGACCAGAACTGTGCACAGTATTCTAAGTGTGGTCGAACTAGTGACTTGTATAGAGGTAAAATTATGTTCTCCTCATGAGCATCTATGCCTCTTTTAATACATCCCATTATTTTATTTGCCTTTGTAGCAGCTGCCTGACACTGGCCACTGAATATGAGTTTGTCATCCACCCATACACCCAGGTCTTTTTCATTGACGGTTTTGCCCAGAGTTCTAGAATTAAGCACATAGTTATACATCTTATTACTTCTACCCAAGTGCATGACCTTACATTTATCCCCATTAAAGCTCATTTGCCATTTATCAGCCCAAGCTTCTAGTTTACATAAATCATCCTGTAATATAAAATTGTCCTCCCCTGTATTGATTACCCTGCAGAGTTTAGTGTCATCTGCAAATATTGAAATTCTACTCTGAATGCCCCCTACAAGGTCATTAATAAATATGTTAAAAAGAAGAGGGCCCAATACTGACCCCTGTGGTACCCCACTGCTAACCGTGACCCAGTCCGAGTGTGCTCCATTAATAACCACCCTTTGTTTCCTATCCCTGAGCCAGCTCTCAACCCACTTACACATATTTTCCCCTATCCCCATTACTCTCATTTTATGTAACAACCTTTTGTGTGGCACCGTATCAAAAGCTTTGGAAAAGTCCATATACACTACATCTACTGGGTTCCCTTGGTCCAGTCCGGAACTTACCTCTTCATAGAAGCTGATCAAATTAGTCTGACATGAACGGTCCCTAGTAAACCCGTGCTGATACTGGGTCATAAGGTTATTCCTCTTCAGATACTCCAGTATAGTATCCCTTAGAATGCCCTCCAGGATTTTACCCACAGTAGAGGTTAAACTTACTGGCCTATAATTACCGAGTTCAGTTTTTGCCCCTTTTTTGAATATTGGCACCACATTTGCTATACGCCAGTCCTGTGGTACAGACCCTGTTATTATGGAGTCTTTAAAGATTAAAAATAATGGTCTATCAATGACTGTACTTAGTTCCTGCAGTACTCGGGGGTGTATCCCATCCGGGCCCAGAGATTTGTCAATTTTAGTTATTTTTAGACGCCGCTGTACTTCCTGCTGGGTTAAGCAGGTGACATTTAATGGGGAATTTTTATCACTAGTCATTTTGTCTGCCATGGGATTTTCTTTTGTAAATACTGATGAAAAAAAGTCATTTAGCATATTGGCTTTTTCCTCATCCTCATCCACCATTTCACCCAGACTAATTTTAAGGGGGCCAACACTGTCATTTTTTAGTTTCTTACTATTTATATAGTTAAAGAATATTTTGAGATTATTTTTACTCTCTCTGGCAATGAGTCTCTCTGTCTCAATCTTTGCTGCCTTGATTTGCTTTTTACAGAATGTATTTAATTTTCTGTATTTATTTAATGCCTCCTCACTACCTACTTCCTTTAATTCTCTAAATGCTTTCTTTTTGTCCCTTATTGCGCCCCTTACAGCTCTATTTAGCCATATTGGTTTCCTCCTATTTCTAGTATGTTTATTCCCATACGGTATATACTGTGCACAGGTCCTATCCAGGATGCTAATAAATGTCTCCCATTTTCTTTGTGTATTTTTGTGTCTCAGGATATCGTCCCAGTTAATTGCACCAAGATCCTCTCTCATCCGTTGGAAATTTGCCCTCCTGAAGTTTAGTGTCCTTGTCACCCCCCTACTACCCATCTTATTAAAGGTTACATGAAAACTTATTATTTTGTGATCACTATTCCCCAAGTGACCCCCAACCCTTATATTTGATATGTGGTCTGGCCTGTTGGTTAATATTAGGTCTAGCAGTGCCCCCCTCCTTGTTGGGTCCTGAACCAGTTGTGAAAGGTAATTGTCTCTCATAGTTGTCAAAAACCGATTACCTTTGCTGGAACTGCAGGTTTCTGTTCCCCAATCTATTTCAGGGTAGTTGAAGTCCCCCATAATTATGACTTCTCCTTGAGTCGCAGCTTCATCTATTTGCTTTACGAGGATATTCTCAATTGCTTCCATTAGTTTTGGAGATTTATAACAAACCCCTATCAGTAATTTATTATTTTTTCCCCCTCCCCTTATCTCCACCCACAGAGACTCTACATACTTGTGGTAAGTCCCCTCGAACAGGGACAGAGTGGATAGCCTGGGGGACACGGTTGCTACCTCCAGTTAGACCCCAAACTCGTGGCAGCTGTCCCAGCGGGACAAGCGGACAAGCGGGGTTAGCGGGCGACGTTGAGCTAACCAGGTGATACCGGGTGTACGGGTAGAAGCTGGTTCCAATGGTACTGGCATTGTCCGGAGATGATGATGGCAGATTGGCGGGACGAGACGGAATTGCGTAGATAGAACAGTCGTCATCCAGGATAGCCGGGTAACTGGTAGCTGATGATCTGTGGAAACAGACAGTATAAGCGGAGTACTAGAGAAAGCACTTCAGAAACAGGAGCACATGCAGACAGGAACCGGAAGAAAGCAACAGGGAATACTTGTTGCTCCAGCGCCCTCCCTATGGTGGAGGAGCTAGAAATAGCAATGAATAACACGCCATTGGCCAGAAGCATATTTTAAAAAATGTGCGCTGTCTCTTTAAGAGACCGGGAACGAGCACGCGCGTGCCCTAAGCACTCTGCCCGAAAACCTGCTGGCAGCGCGCCAGGAAGCAGGAGAGGAAAGAAGGGGAAAAGCCGCATACTGACAGCGTGGAGCCAGCACAGAGCAGGAGTCCTGACGGGGACCCCGCAAAGGTACAGCGACCGAACCGGGTGTAACACAAGGGTAACTACAAAGGCCCAAACGCTCTCTGACACATAAGGCTACGTTCACATTTGCGGTCAGCGCCGCAGCGGCGCCGCAGCGGCGCCGCATGCGTCATGCGCCCCTATACTTAACATGGGGGCGCATGGACATGCGTTGTGCTGCGTTTTGCGCCGCATGGCCGCAAGCGTTGGACGCAAGAAACGCTTCAAGTTGCATTTTTTTTGCGTCCAACTTGCGGGCAAAAACGACGCATGCGGCGCAAAACGCAGCGTTTTAGCGTGCGTTTTGCCGCGTTTTTGTTTGCGTTGTGCGCTGCGGCGCCGACGCTGCGGCGCACAACGCAAATGTGAACGTAGCCTAATACAGTGGGTACAGAAAGTATTCAGACCCCTTTAAATTTTTCACTCTTTGGTTCATTGCAGCCATTTGGTAAATTCAAAAAAGTTCATTTTTTCCTTATTAATGTACACTCTGCACCCCATCTTGACTGAAAAAAAACAGAAATGTAGAAATGAAGACCCTTTGCTCAGTACTGAGTAGAAGCACCCTTTTGAGCTAGTACATCCATGAGTCTTCTTGTGAATGATGCAACAAGTTTTCCACACCTGAATTTGAGGATCTTCTGCCATTCTTCCTGGCATATCCTCTCCAGTTCCGTCAGGTTGGATGTTGAACGTTGGTGGACAGCCATTTTCAGGTCTCTCCAGAGATTCTCAATTGGGTTTAGGTCAGGGCTCTAGCTGGACCAGTGAAAAATGGTCAGAGAGTTGTTCTGAAGCCACTCCTTTGTTATTTTAGCTGTGTGCTTACGGTCATTGTCTTGTTGGAAAGTGAACCTTCGGCCAAGTCTGAGGTCCAGAGCACTCTGGAAGAGGTTTTCTTCCAGGATATCTCTGTACTTGACCGCATTCATGTTTCCTTCAAGGACAACCAGTCATCCTGTCCCTGCAGCTGAAAAACACCCTTGTAGCATGATGCTGCCACCACCATGTTTCACTGTTGAGATTGTATTGGGCAGGTGATGAGCAGTGGCTGGTTTTCTCCATACATACCGCTTAGAATTATCACCAAAAAGGTCTATCTTCATCTCATCAGACCAGAGAATCTTATTTCTCATAGTCTGGGACTCCTTTATGTGCTTTTTAGCAAACTCAAATGCGGGCTTTCATATGTATTGCACTGAGGAGAGGCTTCCGTTGGGCCACTCTGCCATATTATGGAGGTCACTGTACTCTTAGGAAACCTTGAGTACTGCAGAAATTCTTTTGTATCCTTGGCCAGATCTGTGCCTTGCCACAATTCTGTCTCTGAGCTCCTTGGCCACTTCCTTTGACCTCATGATTCTCATTTGGTCTGACATGCACTGTGAGCTGTGAGGTCTTATATACAGGTGTGTGCCTTTCCAAATCAAGTCCTATCAGTTTAATTAAACACAGCTGGATTCCAATGAAGGAGTAGAACCATCTCAAGGAGGATCGCAAGGAAATGGACAGCATGTGACTGAAATATGAGTGTCTGAGCAAAAGGTCTGAATACTTATGACCATATGATATTACAGTTTTTCTTTTTTCATAAATTTGCAAAAATCTTTATATTTCTGTTTTTTTCAGTCAAGATGACATTTGCCTTTGTTTCTTATTTTTATGTTTAATAACAGTAGTTTTGTTGACATTTTCATGTGTTACTATGTGAATAGTGTAAATTGAGAGTTTTGTTAATTTTTACTTTTAATTACTGTTTAGGTCAATGAGTGGGAAACCTAAAACATATGGTATCTAATTATATCTATTTTAAAAATAAAACTGTAAACTAAAACTGTAGTGTAAGCAGAGCCTCAGTGATCAGCAGTATTTTGAAGGAGGTGGTGCATTGGTGTGATGGCGTTTTATGATCACAGCTTCTTCTCACCTACTGGAACCTCTTAGCAATGTGAGAATTAAAAAAAGACAATTTATTAATGGAGCTGTTCTGCGAATCCTGGGTGAAAGGATGTAATCTAGAGAATAATGTTTCCTGCTTTATCTACTTATTTTATGAGTTTCTGCTCTCACTAAGAAAATTTGCCAGCTGCAGCAACAGACAGTTTGACTAACTCTATATAGTACGATGTGGCAGGTTTTGGTCGCCGCAACATTGCATTAAAATGCAATAATGGGCGATCAAAAGAATGTATCTGCACCAAAATGGTATTATTGAAAACGTCAGGTCGGCACGCAAAAAATAAGCCCTCACCCAACCCCAAATCACAAAAAGTTGAGACGCTAAGGGTAACGGAAAATTGCACAATTTTTTTTTTAAGCAAAGTTTTGAATTTTTTTTCACCACTTAGATAAAAAAGAACCTAGACATGTTTGGCGTCTATGAACTCGGCTGTGAGCCCACATCAAAGCCGGGACATGTCAGCTGTTTTGTACAGTTGATATGTGCCTGCAATAGGCACGGGTGGAATCGCGATTCCGCCCGCACCTATTAACTAGTTACATGCCACTGTCAAACTCTGACAGCAGCATTTAATAAGAGCTTCCGGCCATCCAGCCGGAAATGCGCGCACTGGTGACCCCGTTACATGATCGGGGGGGTCATCAGTGCATCGGCATAACAACCCGGGGCTCCTGCAGACCTCTATGGTTGTTGATGCCGAATTGCTATGAGCGCCACCCTGTTGTCGGCGCTCATAGCAATGCTGCAATTCTACTACATTTGGGAGATCTGAGCATTGCCTCTATGTAGCAGAGGCGATCGAGTTGTGGCAGCTTCTAGCCTCCCATGAAGGCTATTGAAGCATGACAAAATTAAAAAAAAGTTTTAAAAACTATTAATTTTTTTTTTTAAATATAAAAGTTCAAATCACCCCCTTTTGCCCCATTCAAAATAAAACAATAAAAATAAAATCAAACCTACACATATTTGGTATCGCCGCGTTCAGAATTGCCTTATCCATCAATAAAAAAAGGATTAAACTGATCGCTAAACGGCATAGCAAAAAAATAGTCAAAACGACAAAATTACATTTTTTTTGGTTGCCACAATATTGCATTAAAATCAAAAGAATGTATCTGCACCAAAATGGTATCATTAAAAATGTCAACTCAGTACACAAAAAATAAGCCCTCACCCAACCTAATATCACGAAAAGTGGAGACGCTACGGGTATCGGAAAATTGCACAATTTTTTTTTTAGCAAAGTTTTGAATTTTTTTACACCCTAAGACAGAAAAGAACCTAGACATGTTTGGTGTCTATGAACTCGTAATCACCTGGAGAATCATAGTGGCAGGTCAGTTTTAGCATTTAGGGAACCTTTCAAAAAAGCCAAACAAAAAACAAGTGTGGGATTGCACTTTTTATGCATTTTCATCGCATTTGGATTTTTTTTCCCATTTTCCAGTGACTTGACATGGTAAAACTAATGGAGTCCTTCAAAATTACAGCTCGTCCCGCAAAAAATAAGCCCTCACATGGCCATATTGACAGAAAAATGTAAACGTTATGGCTTTGGGAAGGAGGGGAGTGAAAAGGGAAAGCGCAAAACCAAAAAAAGCTCCAAGGGTGAAGGAGTTAATATGATTGGATACAGCACCCTGTGAACAGCCAGCTTTTTTTTAGCAATGACCTTTTGTAGCCTACCCTCCTTGTGGAGTGTGTCAATGACTGACTTCTGGACATCTGTCAAGTCAGCAGTCTTCCCCATGATTGTGAAACCTACAGAAACAGGCTAACGGACCTTTTTAAAAGCTTAGGAAGCCTTTGCAGGTGTTTTTTTTGTGTTAATTATTCTAATTTACTGAGATATTTGCTTTTGGGTTTTTGTTGGCTGAAAGCCATAATAATCATCAATATAAACAGAAATAAACACTTGAAAGAGATCACTCTGTTTGTAATGACTGAATATAATATATGAGTTTCACTTTTTGTATTGAAGAACTGAAATAAATAACTTTTTGATGAAATTCTAATTTTGTGAGAAGCACTTGTATATGGGATATATTGACATGCTGTTGAACTTCGCACTGTGTGTCATCTTATGTTGCACATTTTGTGAGAATGAAATTTCTTGAGATTTTCAAACACTGCAAAGAAAAATCCGCTGCATATTCCCATGAGAACGTACTCTTCTGTTTCCCTAATTTTAGGATTTAGTTGTATCACCCTGCGGGAATGTATTGCGTGTGACAACATGTACTAGTTCTAGGCAAACCAGGACCAATGACCTATGACCTACAGAATATTCCTACAGCATAGTTTCGGGCATTATCCCCGTTAATGCGAAATTCAACACTGTCGGATCAGGTGACCTTTGGAACAGGGACAAATGATATACGAATTTGTAAAGTTTAAAATAATTGACATCCAAAAATGTTGTACAAAATCTGAGGCATTACTAATGAAAGAGATTATACAAAGATCCATTTCCTATTGCCTAAAGTGTATAATTTACAAACCGTCTCATTGGTGTTTCCCTTAAGTGCAGATTACTATTCCATTACTGCTAATATCGCTTAATCTTTGTCAAGATTTTTAAGGCTACATTCCTGGCACACTATCTAAAACTCAGATCACACTGACTTGGGATTCTATGCATGAAAGCACTCCTGGTGATGTATCGCCCTCTAGTGGCAATTGTAAAATTATCCTTCTTTTCGCTTATCTCTTCCTGCCTTGCAGAAGTGAGCTCGGTATGGCACACTCAGAGATTTCTGTAATCATCTTCACCTATCTGATTTCTGTCACCTTTTTAAATTCTCTGCGTTTACCAAGGTCTTTGTATTTCCGCTATGTGGCATCTCTATCAAACCATTATAATTCAACTTTGAAAAAAAAAACCAAAAACAGGACATTTAATTTCTAAGTGTTATGTAAAGCTAAAGTAAATGTTAAACCCCTGAACGACGACCGATGTGCATTAAAACGGTGGCCACAATGGGACCTTATTCCTTCATCGCCATTTTAAAATGCCGATTGGGAATAATGATGTAGTGCCCCCCCAGAGTCTGAAAATCTCCACGATCTCAGCTTCCGAGGGTAGCTGAGACCCTGGAGAACACGATCAGCCGAAACCACGGCTCTCTGACGGGCAGTGGTGATTTCATTGCCGATCAGAACCGTTGCTCGCCTCGCTGTCATGTACACGACAGCGCGACAAACACCCGATGTTCAGGCAGCCGAACCTGAACAGTAACACAAACTTCCCAGTGAAGACCATGTTTGGTTTCCAGGTACGAACAGTAGGTGTTCGGTACAGATGCCGAACTTTACTGTTCGGGTTCACCCACCTCTACTGTTTACTGCAAATCGAGTGAGGCCAACAAATAAAAGAACACAGTAGTTAAAGTCAAATATGGTGGACGTTCAAAGATATTTTGGGTTTGTTTTGCTGCCTCTGGCCCTGGGTGCCATAAAATATGAAGATTCCCAAAGGATTTTGTGTCACAATGTCCAGAGTCAGAAAGCTGGGTTTGCATCGTAGTAGGTCATGGATCTTCCAGCAGGACAATGATCCCTAACATAATTGAAAAACCACCTAGAAATAGATGGAAACAAAGCACTGGAGAGTTCAGAAGTGTTAATTCCAGATCCAGTATCATAAAGTCTCTGACCACTATCTCTTAGGCCGGTTTCACACGTCAGTGTCAGTGTACGTGAGGTGACAGTTTCCTCATGTACCGGAGACACTGACACACGTAGACCCATAAAAATCAATGCATCTGTTCAGATGTCATTGATTTTCTGCGGACCGTGTCTCCGTGTGCCAAACACGGAGACATGTCAGTGTTCGTGGGAGCGCACGGATTACACGGACCCAATAGAGTCAATGGGTCCGTGTAAAACACGGACCTCATACGGACGTTCTTCGTCTGGGGTCCGTGTGCGTGCAGGAGACAGCGCTACAGTAAGCGCTGTCCCCACCACATGGTGCTGAAGCCGCGATTCATATGTTCCCTGCAGCAGCGTTTGCTGCAGAGAAAATATGAATAATAGTGTTTAAAATAAAGATCTATGTGTCCGCCGCCCCCCCACCCCCTGTGCGCCCCCCCCCGCTGTTCAGAAAATACTCACCCGCTCCCACGTTGGCTGTCACTCCTTCCTCTCTGCCCCCATCTTCTCCTGTATGCGGTCACGTGGGGCTGATCATTTACAATCATGAATAGTCGGCTCCGCCCCTATGGGAGGTGGAGCCACATATTCATGACTGTAAATGATTGGCCCCACGTGACCGCATACACTAGAAGCCGCGGCCAGACCAGGAAGCAGCGAGGGAGGCGGGTAAGTATTTTCTGAACAGCGGGGGCGCGCACAGGGGGTGGGGGGGCGGCGGACACATAGATCTTTATTTTAAACACTATTCTTCATATTTTCTCTGCAGCAAACGCTGCTGCAGGGAACATATGAATCCGCGATGCAGGGTACCACACGCGTGGGTACCACACGCTCCGTGTGGTACCCACTCGCCATACGGGCGGCACACGTGTGCCGCACGTATGGTCTACGTGAGTTCCCAGGCACACGGACACGGATAACTCCGGTACCGATTTATTCCGGTACCGGAATTATCTGGACGTGTGGGACAGCCCTTATATACAGATGCTACAGGGAAACGGTGAATGAACACACTAAATCATTCAATTTTGCCTGCTTTGAGTAATTTTTGAGTACAGAACACCATAAAAAACATGAATCTGTCAATGAGTGCATGGATAAAAAAAAGTTCCAAGGCTAGAGTGTATAAGGCAATAATCCATGACTAGATGCCGGTCATACTCTATACCTACTGCCACATTTCACCATAGACAAATTGATAAGAGCGGTATTATTTTAGAATATAGAAGGTATTTGAACCCACCCTGAAAATATTTTTTCTTGTGCATGGCAGCCACAAAATCTGGAGGAACGCAAGTAACAGTGGCAGCTTGGATGGATTTGAGAGTACAGATTACTGTAAAAAACATGAATCGGCTTGTTTGGTTTCAAAAATTTTTCCCTCAACTAGAAGGTGGATCCTCAAAAATGCATTTTTTCCCATTGCTAAGGAGTAGATCTCCTACACTGGTAAAGTATAAGCATTAAGTGCAAGGGGTGCCAAAAATTAGAAGAAGGAATGCCAATACTCTTTTGAAGAGACATAGTGAAGGGCCTCAGAAAACATTTTTTCCATTACTAAGGCTACTTTCACACTAGCGTTAACTGCAATACGTCGCAAATGCGTCGTTTTGCCGAAAATACGCATCCAGCAAAAGTTCTTGCTGGATACGTTTTTTCGTCATAGACTAACATTAGCGACGCATTTGCGACGCATTGCCAAACGTCGCGTCCGTTTTGCGACGCTTGGGCGTGTGGTAGCGGACCGTCGGGAGAAAAAAAAGTTACATGTAACGTTTTTTGCTCACGACGGTCCGCTTTTTCCGACCGCGCATGCGCGGCCGGAACTCCGCCCCCACCTCCCCGCACTTCCCCGCACCTCACAATGGGGCAGCGGATGCGTTGGAAAAATACATCCGCTGCCCCCGTTGTGCGGCGGAGACCACGCTAGCGTCGGGAACGTCGGCCCGACGCACAGCGACGGGTCTTTCCCGACGCTAGTGTGAAAGTAGCCTAAGGAGTAGGTATCCTAGACTGGCAATGCCCATGCACTAAGTGAAGGGGCTGAAAAACATTTACCCCTGGGGGATATACATATATATAGAAAATCATGTTCGAGGTAGTGTACAGAAGTCTGGGCCAGTCCAACGCTTGTTCATTTTTATAAGATTCAGCCTGTCAGCATTTTCAGTTGTGAAGAGGTAGAAGGTTTGTGGATGTAATCCACGCTGCCAATTAAAATGCAGGACCGAAGGAAATCAGGTGTTCCCGAGGAAGAAGTCACTTGAACTTTGAAACACGTTGAAATAACAACCACTTTCCTTCATTTGGAAATCTTTGGTCCTGCATTTTAATCGGCAGCGCGGATTACATCCACAAACCTTCTACCTCTTCACATTTGATATGGTCACCCATGTACCCATGGATCAGCTGCAGCTGATATTCTCAAAAAGATCTATATGCCATTACATTAGATATGTCAGGTTAGTGCAATTTCAATAGATCTTTTTTTTGTCCATCGGATAAGACCCTATGTGCGCTGATTTCTTCTATAGTTACGTTCCTAGCATTTTCAGTTGACAGGCCGATCTGCCTATCAATTATAATACCCCTGGCAGCACTAAACACTTTCCCTGACAAAACACTAGTGGCAGGACAGGCCAGGACCTCCAAGGCATAGAGAGACAATTCATGCCATGTGTCTAGCTTAGATACCCAATAGTTCTAAGGTAGAGAGGAATCAGAGAGGATGCTAATATGATCGGCAAGGTACTCCTTCAGCATCTTCCAAAACTTTTTCCTCCTTGTTAGAGTACCCCACGCATCAGGGACTGGGCCCTGGGAGGGTTGGAGAAAACTGGCCCAGTCCTTTGAGAGTGTTCCCCTGCCTCTGCTGCATCTGGTGTGTCTCCCTAGTCTCCACTCCTTGGTTGTCCAAGGAACTGCGACCTGTGCCACAAGCGTTGTCAGACGGGAATTTTTTTTACTAAGTCTTCAACTATGGCCTTCTGGTACTGCAGCATGTTAATTGACCTCTCCGCCCCTGGAAGGAAAGATGTAAAGTTCTCCTTGTAACTTGAGTCTAGAAGGGTGACAAACCAGTAATTAGTGTTGGCCAAAATGCGTACAACGAGAGGGTCACATGAAAGGCAGCAGAACATAAACTCTGCCATGTGTGCCAAACTGCCAACAGTCAAGACTTCCCTCTCCCCACCAAGAAGGCGACTGTCCATGTTGTCCTGCTCATCCTCTTCTTAGTCCTTCATGTGCTCCTCATCTTCAGGCCATCCATGAAGAACAGATGAGATGAAGGTGGTGTGGGTAATACCGTTTCTAGCACAGGTAATCAGCTCCTGTTCCTCCTCCTCTTTATTATTACCAAATCTGCGTTGAGATGATGAGATGAGGCTGGGCTGTGTATGATCACCCATCATAGTTTCTTGCTCCATCTCCTATTTAATTATGAGCAGCGAGATTTTCAATAGACAGAGTAGCGAGATGGTGATGCTGATAATGGCATTATTGTTGCTCACCATCTTGGTTGAGTCCTCAAAGTTTTGTAAAACCACACAAATGTCAGAATTTCATGCCCATTCATCAGCTCTTATGTGCGGGGGGCTTATCAGATTACCGATGTGCATGGTGTAACTGTTATTCAACTACTGCCCTCTACTGCTCACAAAGCCTTGCAAACATATGTAACATTGTTTAGTGGTATTGCATACCAGTTGGTGAGCTGGAAATTGCACACACTGTTGCAGCACTGCCAGAGCGGCGGCAGCTGTAGCTGACTGTTGGAAATGTGCACACATGTGGTGTACTTTCACAAGTAGCTCAGGCAAACTTAGGTAGATTTTGAGAAACTAAGTTATGGACCAGGCATGGCACGTGTGCGAGGTTGCTAAGCTTTAGAGCTGCCACCAGGTTACGGCCATTGTCACACACAACCATGCCTAGTTGTAGGTTCAGAGGCGAGAGCCACATATCGGTCTGGTCTGTTAGACCTTTCAACAATTTTGCAGCGGTGTGCGGTTTGTCACATAAGCAGATTAGCTTCGGAACAGCTTGTTGCCGCTTGGCCGAGGCAGTGCTGCAGTGCTTCAAGTTTCAATTGATGTTTGTGAAATGGAGGATGAGGAGGTGCAGGAAATTCTCTACAAGGTGGAGGCAGCCATGATTGAACCAGGGCCCGCAATCCTCGGTGTCAGTAGCACATGTTTCACAGGATCCCATTGGTTCCCAGCTTCCACAATGTTCACCCAGTGTGCTGTCAAGGAAATGTAGCGTCCCTGGCCACAAGCACTTGTCCAGGTGTCTGTGGTTAAGTGGAACTTCCCAGTACCAGTACTGGTCAGGGCATGGCTGATATTATGGGACATGTGCATGTGTAAGGCAGGGATGGCACATTGGGAGAAATAGTGGCGGCTGGGGACCAAGTCCCTGGAGGCAGCCACCACTAGGAGTTTGTGGAATACTTCCTTTTCCATAAGCCTAAACAGCAACATTTCCAGGGCAAGCAGTATGGAAAGGTAGTTGTTTAGTATAATTGAGTTCATGTTTATGCTTGTGTTCCAAGGACTGGATAGGGACAACTGAACACTTTGCTGGGACAAGGACGTGGATATGGCCATTGATGGTGGTTGCAAGTGTGCAATGACAGGTGCAGGGTGGGAGTCATTTGGCCTTCGTCATGGACAGTAGATTGGTGTGCATGTAGAACAGGGGAAGAGGCAGTGGTGTCAGCCGCAGACACTGTTTCGGGATATTGACGTTTGGCCCAAGTAGTCAGGTGCTTTGCTTGCATGTGCCTGAACATGCTGGTCATGGTCAGGCTGGCGGTTGTGCTGACCCTGCGGATGCTAGTATGGAAGATGTTGCAAATTACATTTTTTGTGTTATCTGGACTGTCTTTAAAAAAAAAAGCACCAGACTCGTGAACACCTATCCCTTGACAACTTCACCCATGTTGGTGCTCTGGGAAACAGTTGCCCACCATGTGTCTTATGGTACCTTCACACTGAACGATATCGCTAGCGATCTGTGACGTTGCAGCGTCTTGGCTAGCGATATCGTTGAGTTTGACACGCAGCAGCGATCAGGATCCTGCTGTGCCATCGTTGGTCGGAGCAGAAAGTCCAGAATTTTATTTCGTCGCTGGACTCCCGCAGACATCGCTGAATCGGTGTGTGTGACGCCGATTCAGCGATGTCTTCACTGATAACCAGGGTAAACATCAGGTTACTAAGCGCAGGGCCGCGATGTACAAAAAACAAACACTACATACTTACATTCCGGTATCTGTCCCCCGGCGCTGTGCTTTCCTGCACTGTCAGCGCCAGCCAGCCGTAAAGCAGATTACAGCGGTGACGTCACCGCTGTGCTTTCCGGCCGGCGCTCACAGTCAGTGCAGGAAAGCACAGCGCCGGGGGACAGACACCGGAATGTAAGTATGTAGTGTTTGTTTTTTTTTACATTTACACTGGTAACCAGGGTAAACATCGGGTTACTAAGCGTGGCCCTGCGCTTAGTAACCTGATGTTTACCCTGGTTACCCAGGGACCGGCATCGTTGGTCGCTGGAGAGCTGTCTGTGTGACAGCTCTACAGCGACCACACAACGACGAAACAGCGACGCTGCAGCGATCGGCATCGTTGTCTAGATCGCTGCAGCGTCGCTAAATGTGACGGTACCTTAAGGCCTCTGCTTCCCATTGTGATACTGTGGATCCCTCCCTCTGTGTGCCATTGTCCTTGCTCTGCATGTCGTCTTCCACTTCCACACTCTGGTCCTCCTCCTGACTTGCTGATTTAACAACACCAATTGCTGACAATTGTCTCATCCTCATCCAGCTTTTTTGACAGTAATTGCATTTTCCCACCATAGCCTTCTCGTGAGTGTGGCTGCTCAAATATTTAAGCATGGCTAGATGCGAGATGAAACGGGTGAGAGGCAAAAATCTATGAATGTAAGTATGAACAGCTCTTTGGGAGTCTAAGTGTGTTTAAGTGTGGGATCACATGTCTCCGTCACTCGGCATGATGGGAGGAAGGAGGATCAGGGTGAGGATTATGTGGTCCAGAATCACGTCCACTGAGACTTAACCGTATGGTAGACAGGGTGGTACTGGCAAAGTCACTGGAAGCATTATCTGCTATCCATCCAACAACCTTTTCACACTGGTCTGGCTTCAACAGTGGTGTTCTGCATCCCCGACAAAGTGGGACAGGAAGCTAGATCGCCATGATGTCTGTGTTTGTTGTGCTCCCGCAGCAGGCACAGTTTTACCGTGTCCACGGCATCGGCCTCTGCGCTCACTATAAGCATCACTTCCCCGTCCCTCACCACACACTTTGCTCATGTTTAATTATGCATGATATATCCCTGATGAGAAAACATTGTAAACAGCATTACAATGCCAGAACAATGTGCCCACTACAGTTGGAGATATAAGACTGCAGTATCAATAAAGCAATGTGATTTTTTAACAAACTTTTCTTGGGGGGGTTTGAGGCCCAACTCAAGCATGATAAATGCTGCATAAAATGTCACTGCTGAATAAAGTGCAGTATTACAATGCCAGGAAAAATTTGCCCACTTCAGATGAACATATAAGATTGAAGTATCATTATAGCAATGCTATTTGTAATTGCAATTTTTTTGGGGGGAGGTTGAGGCCCAGACATAGCATGATAAATGCCATACAAAATGTCACTGCAGAAAAAAACTGCAGTATTACAATGTCAGCAAAATATGCCTACTTCAGCTGGACGTATCAGACAGCAGTATCAATATAGCAGTGCGATTTTTTTTAACAAACAATTTATTTGGGGTGGATTTTGAGGCCCACCTCTAGCATGATAAATGCAGTATAAAATTTCACTACTGAATAAAATTGCAGCATTACAGTGCCAGCAAAATGTTCTCAATTGAGATGGACAGATGACAATGCAGTAGAAGTATAGCAATGCAATTTATGTAATGAACTATATTTGGGGGCGGAGTTTGAAGCCCAACTGTAGCACACTAAAGGCCATATAAAATTTCCCAGCTGAAAAAAGGCTGTATTGCAATGCTAGGCAAATTTGCACACCTCAGATGGATGAATGAGGCTGCAGTGCAGATATAGCAATGCAATTGTTTTTATCAAACAATTTATTTTTGGAGGGGTTTTGAGGCCCAATTGTAACACAAAAAATGCTGACTAAAACAACACTGCTCAAAAAAATTCAGTATTATAATACCAGCAACATTTCCCAAATTGAAATGAACTTTTGAAACTGTAGTATAAATGTAGCAATGAGATATATTTAGCAAACAATTTCTTTTTGGGGGATCTTGAGGTCCAATTGTAGCATGATAAATGCCATATAGAGTTTTAAAGCTCAAAAATAAAAGCTGTATTACAATGCCAGGCAAATTTGTACACCTCCGATGGAGGTATGAGACTGCAGTATAAATATAGCAATGTGATGCAGACGCCGAAACGCACGTCGGGGCTTGGCACATCTCAGGGACACTTATCCTGTCTATTTGGTTCAGCAGCAGGTAATACCAGGTGGCTTTCTTTTGACCTTCACTTAGATATTTATTCTTTGTTTCTTGGGGCATTTTTTGTCCTCTTGCTGGGCAATGTATGGCTCAATGGTCACTATGACTATGTCACTATGACTATTATATTATATACCACCTAGATTCAGTGTTAATAGTTTGCACTAATATTTATTATTAGTATCTTTATTTGGTCCTCTTCTTAGCCATGAATTGATTAAAGTTTGCACATGCACTTTATGATTATTATTATTCATTATTTATTTTTTATCTGGTAAATCTGTCTGACTATATATTCTATGGCCTATTGACACAGGCATGCATGTATATGTTATCCTCACACTAGGTTATATACTTATTTAATTTTAGTGCTGCCATCTATATGTCCCTGGTGATGTGCCTTTTATGGTATTTTTCCCACTGTTACACTATATTATATATATTTTAATAAATATTGTAATTTATACTATATTCTGGACTTTGTTTCAGTTTTTTCTTTGTTTTTTCTATATGGTTTCCTATTGTCCGATATACCTTCCATTGGGGCACATTGGTGGTTATAGATATAGATATATATTCTTTCCTCCTATGTACAATTACTATATGCACCGTGCCTTGAGATATATCTAACTATTTCTACATTAAGCAGAAATTGTGGGGAAAATTTTGGTGCCATTTTTATCCATTTCCCAGTGTGGAAGTTTTAAATCTGGGGCTAAGATAAAATTTTGGCTTTAAAAATGTAATAATTTTTTTCTTCACAGCCCAATGGTATAAAATTCCATGACCCACTTGTGGTGTCAGTATGATCACTGCACCCCTAGATAAATTTATTGGGGGTTTATTTTGTAGAATGGGGTCTCTGATGGGGGAGGTTCTGCTTTTCTGGCACGTCAGGGGCTCTGCCAGTGTGACATGGCACACTCAAACCAGTCCAGCTAAATCTGAACTCCAATGTGGCGTTCCTTCCCTTCTGAGCTGTGCACTGTGCCTTAAAAGTAGTTTTCGATCACATATGGGGTATCGATGTACTCAGGAGAAATTGCACAATACATTTCTTGGTCCATTTTCTCCTGCTATTCTTGTGAAAAAGGAAAAACATTGGTGCTAAAATAACATTTTTGAGTGAAAAACATTTTTTTTTATTTACATAGATCAACGTTGTAAAATTCTGTGAGGAACTTGTGGGTTCAAAGTTCACCACACATCTAGATAAATTCCTTGAGGGGCCTAGTTTTCAAAACATAGTGAGTTGTGGGGGTTTTCCACTGATAAAGCACATCAGTGGCTCTCCAAATGCGTTATGACATCTGCTGACCATTCTGAGCACTGTCATGTGCCCAAACAGTAGTTTACCCCACTTATGGGTTATCTGTATACTCAGGAAAGAATACACAACTAATTGTTGTTCTATTTTCTCCTGTTACTTTTGTGAAAATAAAAATTTTGGGCTAAAATAACATTTTTGTGGGAAAAATTTGATTTTTTTATTTTAACTGCTCTATGATATACATTTCTTTGAAGCACCTGAGGGTGAAGGTGCTCACCACACATCTAGATAAGTTCCCTCAATGGTCTAGTTTCCAAAATACTGTCACTTGTGGGGGGTTTCCACTGTTTAGGCACATCAGGAACTTTCCAGGTGCGACATGGTGTCCACTAATTATTAATCAAATGGTCAAATGGAGCTCCATCCCTTCTGAGCTCTGACATGTGCCCAAACAGTAGTTTGTAGTTTTCCCACACATGTTGGGTACTGGCATACCTAGGAGAAATTGCACCACAAATTGTGTGGTGCAATTTTTCCTGTTACCCTTATGAACATGCAAAATGTGGGGCTAAAAACATTTGTATTGGAAAATTGTGCAATTTTATAACATTGAGCTGTGAAAATAAAAAAATCACAACAAATTGGGGGTCCATTTTTTCCTATTGCCTTTGTGAAAATAAAAAAATTGGGTCTAAAGTACATTTTTTGTGAATAAAGTAAAATGTTTATTCTTTTTTTCCACATTCTAAAAATTTGTGTGAAGCACCTGAAGGGTTAATAAACTTCTTGAATTTTGTTTTGAGAACCTTGAGGGGTGCAGTTTTTAGAATGCTGTCACTTTAGGGTATTTTCTGTCATAACACCTCTCAAAATCACTTTAAATGGAATGTGGTTTCTAAAAGCAATGGTTTTGTAAATTTTGTTGAATAAAATAGAAATCACTGGTCAACCTTTAACCCATATAAATTCCTACTAAAGAATGTTTTATAAAATGTGCTGATGTAAGGTAGACATGTGGAAAATTGTATTTATTAAATATTCTGTGTGCCATAACTCTGATTTAACGGCATAAAAATAAAAAATTGAAAATTGCTAAATTTTCCAATTTTTTTCCAAATTTCCATTGTTTTCACAAATAAACAAAGTCAAATTGAAGAAATTTTACCACGCTCATGAAGTACAATATGACATAAAAATATAATCTTAGAATCAGTGGGATCCGTTGAAGTGTTCCAGAGTTATTAGCACATAAAATGACACTGGTCATTGTAAAATTTGGCCTGGTGATGACAGTGAAAAATGGTTTTGGGGTAAAGGGGTTAACATTGTACCATGTACATTCTTCTATAAAAAAAAATGCTCTGAAAAAAGTGTACAACACTGTACAACACAGACAGCTATTAAGTCTCCTCTCAATCTTCTTTTTTGCAAGCTAAACAATCCAAAATCCTTTAACCGTTCCTCATAGGACATGGTTTGCAGACCGGTCACCATTTTGTCGCTCTTCTCTGAACTTGCTCCAGTTGTTGATATGTGGAGCCCAGAACTGTACTCAGTATTCCAGATGAGGTCTGACCAAAGAGGAGTAGAGGGGGATAATGACTTCACGTGATCTAGACTGTATGCTTCTATTAATACATCCCAGAATTTTATTTGCCTTTTTTGCTACTTCATCACACTGTTGACTCATGTTCAGTCAGTGATATATTAGTATACCCAAGTCTTTTTCAAATGTGCTGTTGCTTAGCCCTATTGCTCCCATTCTGTATATGCTTTTTTCATTTTTATTGCCCAGATGTAGTACTTTGCATTTTTTCCTCTTAAAAACCATTCTGTTAGTTGCTGTCCACTGTTCCAGTTTATTTATATATTTTTGAAACCTCTCTCTTCACTAGTATTTGCTATCCCTCCTAGTTTCGTGTCATCAGCAAATGTTACTCTCAATTCCTTCATCTAAATCATTTATAAAGACAATACAGGGCCCAGGACAGAGCCCTATTTGTACCCCACTTGAGACATTCTTCCAACTGGATGTGCAGCCATTTACGACAACTCTTTGGGTCTGATCACTAAGCCAGTTATGGATACACCTAACAGTTGCCTTGTCCATTCCATACTTAGTCATTTTTTCAATACGCATGGTGTGAGATACTTTGTCAAATGCTTTGCTGAAGTCAAGATATACTATATCTATAGCATTTCCCTGATCCACCCAGTCAGTGATTCTGTCATAGAAAGAAATTAAGTTAGTCTGACATAACTTATTAGTTACAAACTCATGCTGACTCTGGTTAATCACTTCGTTCTTATCCAGGTACTTACATAGATGTTAAATAATTTGTTCAAAGATCTTTCCTGGTATAGACATCAGGCTCACCAGCCTATAGTTCCCTAAGTCCACCTTCTTCCCCTTTTTGAAGATAGGAACAGCATTTGCTCGTCTCTATTCTTCTGGGACTTCTCCTGTTCTCCAATAATTTTCAAAAATTAGGGAGAGTGGTTCAAAAATTTCTTCTGCTATCTCCTTCAGTACTCTGGGGTGTAATTCATCTGGACCTGGAGACTTGAATTCATTAATGCTAATAGCTAAGTACTAAGTATTCTCTCACTATCATTCTGTTTATAGATAGCCTGGATTCTTCTATTCCTTTAATAGGACAGTGAAGATCAGTTGATGTTACATTTCTTTTCTGAGAGAAAACAAATGCAAAATAGCAATTTAAAAGTTTGGCCTTCTCAACATCCTTTCTTACCATTTCATAATTTTCATCCTGTAAAACTCCTATAGCATCTTTGACTTTTCGTTTACTTTTGACATATCCCCAAAATCATTTTTTATTGCTTTTGACGACTATTGCAAGCCTTAATTCATTGTCAGTTTTAGCTAATATGATTTGTGTTCTGCAGACTGCATTATATTTATGTTTAGATATGACTCCCTCTTTCTATTTCATAAACTTTTTTTTTCTTCCGTTTTAGCATGTGTTTAAGTTCTGTTCTCATCCATCCTGGTTTCCTTAAGTGCTTCCAATTATTCCCTCTTTTCGGAATTGATAATGATTGTGCTTTGAGAATCTAATTTTTCAAACTTTCACATGCTTCCTGGACATTTTTGTCCTTAGGGATATCCAGCCATTGGATCCCTCCGATTCTCTTTCTGAGTCCCTTAAAATCTGCCTTTCTGAAATCTAACCTTGAAGTCTGAGTCTTCAAAGGTCTTCCTCTTCTAGTTATCCAAAATTCTAAAATAGCATGGTCACTACCTCCTAGGGTCCCACCCACTCTTACCTCCTCAACCATTTCCTCCCTGTTTATACGGATTATATCCAAGGTAGCAGATCCCCTTGTTTTCTCCCCTACCTTTTGGAAGATACCGTTGTCAGCAAGAGAGGCTAAAAATTTGCTTGCCTGAGAGAGATTCCCAACAAATGTCTGGATAGTTGAAATCTCCCATGACCACTTTGTCAATTTTTGGGGAAAATTTTGTCATTTGACGCATAAAGAGTTCATCCATATCTTCAGCTTGAAGTAAACGCCTGCAATGGTGTCCTTTCCGTTGTTCTCTCCTTGTATTCTTACCCAAACAGTTTCCACAGAACTCCCAGTCTCTGAAGCTTCAATCTCTGTGCAGATATATGCTTTTCTAACATATAATGCGACACCTCCTCCTTGTTTATCTAGTCTGCTTCTTCCAAATAAGTTGTATCCTTCGAGCCTTGTATTCCAGTCATGTATATTGCCCCACCAAGTTTCAGTGATCCCAATGACATCATATTTCTTTTCCTGCATTAGGAGTTCCAATTCTCCTTGCTTGTTGCCCATACTTTGTGCATTTGTATAGAAACATTTTAGTTTGTGATTGGTTTCTCTCTCTGCAATATTTTTATTATTTAGAACCCGGGTCATTGCAGCAGATTTCAATGCTTGACACCCTTTGCAAGAAAACTGTCACCATTCCCATGTTATTTAGGTGTATCCATATAAATGGGCCACCCAAAAAAGTTTGCCTCATCACTGAACATAATGTTCTGTTTAAACTGAGAGTACTGTTCAAATTTTTGTTTTGCTCATTCTGCAAATTCAGCTCTCCCATCTGGCATCAGTCAAACACCCCTTCGTTGGATATTAGCTACTCATAAATGGCACTCTTACAAAATCTAGCTGCTGCAGCATCTCCAGGAGGATGACCCAGATCGGCGCGCTGAATTTGCAGAATGGACAAAACAAAAATGGCTAAAGATGCCTTTAGGATTAAAGATTGCTTCCAGAGGTGGTGTTCCAGCAAAAATTGATACAATTCTTGAAAAAACGCTCTGGAATCTGTCATAAAGGATCATGATTGGAATATGATACAAACTTTGAATAGATGTAAAGTAAATGAAAAAAAACTCAACTTGCAAACATTCAAACTGAAAATGACAGAGATCCCAGATATTAAAGATCTTCAAACCTCGAAAAGTGTGAAATTGGATTCTGAAAAGGTGAAGGCAAATAAAAGACTTACCTACCCCTTCTGATATATGTGGAGTACAAAGATTTCTGAGCTTTCTTTCCAAATTTTACAAGCATCCGTCAGATATGTGGGAGTCAATGAGATAGCTAATACACTGAGATGGGCTCTGTGAATGGTCAGCATCCCAGAAAACTGCTTTTCAGTCATTGAAAAATGCAATTGCAGGCAGAGCAACCCTTAAATATTTTGATTCAGGTCAAGCAATTGGTAGTACAATTCATTGCCTCAGAAACAGGCCTTATGCAGGATAAATGATCAATTACATTGGTAAGCAGAGCAGTAACACAAACATAACAGGTATATGCTCAAAATGAGTTTATTAGAAACTACTGGTTATAATTAGTGTTGAGCGATACTTTCCGATATCGGAAAGTATCGGTATCGGAAAGTATCGGCCGATACCGTCACAGTATCGGAATCCAATCCGATACCGATACCCGATACCAATACAAGTCAATGGGACTCAAGTATCGGACGGTATTCCTGATGGTTCCCAGGGTCTGAAGGAGAGGAAACTCTCCTTCAGGCCCTGGGAACCATATAAATGTGTAAAAGAAAGAATTAAAATAAAAAATATCGCTATACTCACCTGTCCGACGCAGCCGGGACTTCAGCGAGGGAACCGGCAGCGTTGTTAGTTTAAAATTCGCGCTATTACTTGGTTACGTGAATTCCCGGCTTGTGATTGGTCAGGTCGGCCATGTTGCCGGGACGCGGACCAATCACAGCAAGCCGTGACGAAATTACGTCACGGCTTGCTGTGATTGGTCCGCGTCCCGGCAATATGGCCGCCCTGACCAATCACAAGCCGTGACGTCACGGGAGGCTGGACACGCGCTCATTTTAAAATGGGCGCGTGTCCAGCCTCCCGTGACGTCACGGCTTGTGATTGGTTGCGCCGCGATCAACCAATCACAAGCCGGGAGGCTGGACGCGCTCATTTTGAAATGGGCGCGTGTCCAGCCTCCCGTGACGTCACGGCTTGTGATTGGTTGCGCCGCGATCAACCAATCACAAGCCGGGAGGCTGGACGCGCTCATTTTGAAATGGGCGTGTGTCCAGCCTCCCGTGACGTCACGGCTTGTGATTGGTTGCGCCGCGATCAACCAATCACAAGCCGGGAGGCTGGACGCGCTCATTTTGAAATGGGCGCGTGTCCAGCCTCCCGGCTTGTGATTGGTTGACCGCGACGCAACCAATCACAAGCCGTGACGTCACGGGAGGCTGGACACGCGCCCTTTTTAAAATGAGCGCGTTTCCAGCCTCCCGTGACGTCACGGCTTGTGATTGGTTAATGGCGGCCATGTTGCCGGGACGCGGACCAATCACAGCAAGCCGTGACGTATTTTCGTCACGGCTTGCTGTGATTGGTCCGCGGCCCGGCAACATGGCCGCCCTGACCAATCACAAGCCGGGACTTCGCGTAACCATGTAAAAGCGGGAATTTTAAACAAACAACGCTGCCGGTTCCTGCGCTGAGGTCCCGGCTGCGTCGGACAGGTGAGTATAGCGATATTTTTTATTTTAATTCTCTATTTTACACATTTTAACATTAATGTTGTTCCGATACCCGATACCCGATACCACAAGAGTATCGGAATCCCGGTATCGGAATTCCGATACAGCAAGTATCGGCCGATACCCGATACTTGCAGCATCGGAATGCTCAACACTAGTTATAATACTTAAAATGGAATGGTTCCACCAGGTCACCTAACGGTCGACAAGCAATTGTGCATTATGATCACAAATATTTGGACAGTATTACAAAGAAACCATTACTAAATGACCAAAGAAACTGCATTAAATGCTTTTATGACTGAAGAAATATGATATATACACCTTCCACCGTTCAGGGAAACAATTACTGAATATAGATACTGTAAACAGAGCATATTCATTACTAATGAGCATCAATCCATGTGAATATTTGTTAGTGTCAAAATACTAGCTGAAGCAAATACGGACTCTCACAGAAGAGGATCAAACTTTCCAAATCTTTAAGATTATCATCATACATGAATGAATAAAAGATGAGTACCGTATATACTCATGTATAAGCTGAGATTTTCACCACATTTTTTTGTGCTGAAAACGCCCCCCCTAGGCTTATACATGAGTTATTGCCCACAAAGTCGGTGGGGGAGTGGGAGCAGCAGAGCAGCGGCAGGAGCCAGCGGCTGTGGCTGTAAATGTGCAGCTGCTAAAGAGAAATGAATATTTATTTCTCTTATAGCGCACAGTGACAGCTGCAGCCGACGGCTTCCAGAAGACATCATACTCGCCCTCCTCCGCGCTGTCGAAGAATCTCCTTCATTCCAGAATCAGCAGCTGTTCCTGTGCAGAGCGATCATGTGGCACTGCTCATTAAGGTAATGAATATGCACACGTCTCCATTCCCATAGGCATGGAGTGCATATTCATTACCTTATTGAGCGTTGCCATGTGATCGCTCAGCACAGGAAGAGCTGCAGACGCTGGGACCAATGAGATGTTGCAACAGCATGGAGGAGGGTGACTATGATGAGGTTTTTTTGGAATAAAAAGCATGCAGACGGGGGGGAGCCACGCATACAACAACGGGACCGGGAGAGCCATGCATATGATGGGACCGGGGGAGTCATGCATAATGGGAGCGGGGGAGCCATGCATAATGGGATTGAGGGAGCCATGCATACTATGGGATCGGGGGCACTATGCATACAACGGGATCGAGGGAGCCATGCATATGACGGGACTGGGGGCGCCATGCATACAATGGGACCGGGGGAGCCATGCATATGACAGGACCAGGGGAGCCATGCATACAATGATGGAATGGGGGGTGAGCCATGCATACCAGGGCAGGACGGGGTGAGCCATGCATACCAGGAGAGGACGGGGGGAAGCCACACATACCAGGACAGCGACGGGGGAAGCCATGCATACCAGGACAGGACGGCAGAGCCATGCATAGCAGGACAGCGATGGGGAAGTCACGCACAGCAGGACAGCTACAGGGAAGCCACGCATAGCAGGACAGCGACAAGGGAAGCCACGCATAGGACAGCGACAGGGAAAGCCATGCAGAGCAGGACAGCAATGGGGGAGCCATGCATAGCAGGACAAGGATGAGGAGACAATGCATGCCCGGCTTATACTCGAATCAATAAGCTTTCCCAGTTTTCCGTGGCAAAATTAGGTGCCTCGGCTTATACTCGGGTTGGCTTATATGGTAATATCCTTCAAGGGAAATGTTGGAATTTTTCAATATAAGAGATGAACTGTCAGTGCAGCATGGAATACTCTTTAAAAGAATCTGACAGCAGGATTTCACCCCCTATAAACTATATATGCACATGTAGTTTTTTCAAAGACAAGTCCAGTAATACCTATACATGGCCAATCTATTCCTCCATTACTGAGAATCAGCGCCTTAAATGCTATGCAAATGAGGCTGAAACCTTTGTCACTCCATATCTATTCCCCTTCCATTGCCAGCCCTTCTTGCTTAACTAATGGCTCCTGTTCCTGAAGCAACACAGCATAGAGGCTGTAAGTCAAGCAGGAGGAGGTGGGGTTGGGAATAAAGCAGGAGTGATGGAGGTTTCAGCTCTACAAATAGCTCTTCAGTCTCATTTGTATATCAGTTCAGATGCAGGAAGAATGGACTGGCCATGGACTTGTCTTTGAATGGGCTTCATGTGCATGTAAATTGTTTGGGGGGTGAAATCCTGCTGTCTGACTACCTTTAAAGATGTAAGAGCCATTATACCAGAATCTCTCAGAGGAGACATAATGGGAAAATTGCACTCCTTTCACATATCTGTAGTAGGATATCTACTCTGAGCACAAGGATGTGTTTATTGGCTAAGCATGTAAGACCACATAAAAAAATTATAACACAATGTGAAATATGGGCATGGAAAGACAAAGAATACCTGACAGTGATGGACTATATTTCCAACTTTTGGGAAGTAGATTATTTAAAGCATACAATGGCGAGAACAGTGATTAAAAAACTCAAGGCACATTTTGCCATCTATGACATCCCATATACCAAGGTCCTTGCAACATTGCCCAATTTACATCTAAAGAGTTCAAAATTCAAGTTAGCTCAAGGAAGCTTTGTATTACAACAAATGTGTAAAACATCTGCTTGATCTTCAGAGAAATGAAAATGTTTGGATACAGCCAATAGAGAAATATGACAATCACTGGAAAAGTATAAATGTTATCCAGAAACTTGGACCTCTCTGCTATGAAATTTTTATGAAGGAAGTAAGAAGACTAAGGAGAAATTGAAGGCATGTGAGAGAAACACAAGAACCAGATGACGCGTAGCCCTTGGAACACTATGCTGACAATCAAAGCAACAAGACTACTAGTTTAAGCAAGGAAGTAACATGTACAGTAGAGCATGCAGGCAAGGATTATGGCCATAGAGCAACATTCCCAGAAAACATATTGCCAGAATCAGAATATCGAGTAGATGTGGACAGAGAATCAGCTTTCAGAATGATCAGAAAACCAGCCCACCTCAAGGATTATGTCCAAATTAGAATTGTCTCTTATTTGTTCATTTACACTATTTTCTTGTTTTGTAATGTTAAGTGTTCTTCCAGGTAAAACAGAAAGTACGTAGCAATATGTTATGTGATTAGCACCTTTCGGGGGTCTCATGAAGCTATTGTGTTCTTGAAACTTGTTGGTAGTTGATCACCACACAGACACATGGGCAAGGCCACTATTAGCACCTTATAACAAAGTTTTCTGGTACCAGCTATGGAGTGATTTACTGCAAATGGACATGCAGTTATGTCTGATGGTTGACATTGGCACAGGAGATGTACATGTACCAGACACAGCAGGTCCCAACTGTTATTCACAAGTGAGCTCCTGTCTCATGTGCTGAGATGAGACATAGCACTGATCCTAGGACTTTAACACTTTAGATGCCGCTATCAGTAATTGCAGAGGCATGTGAGGAGTTTAACAAAAAGAAGTGAAAGAGTTTTTCATCCTATCTGCACCCCACACCATATTCGTGAGTTGCCAACGGGAGGCCTACATGTCCACTACATCTCTCAACCCAATAAATACCACCAAAGGCAGGGCATAGTCAAATACTGGCAAGTTATATAATGCACTATTATCAGTGCAATCAGAGGATCACATGTTCAAATCCCTATGTGAAACTAGTAAGTACTTTAAAAAAGGAAAAAATACATTTTTTAATTGCTATAAAAAATGTAAAACTAAAAACAAAATCACAGCTTTGGTAATAAAAAATAGTTTACTTGCCAAGTTAAAAACCCTACAAAAAATGACACGTATTTGGCATTGTCTTGTTCACAACGACCTGTACTATTAAATAATATATTATTATCTTTTTGAAATCCTGCATGATAAATGGCGTTAAAAAAACCCAAAAATTTGAAAAAACATGTAATAATTGTCATTTTCGATAATCTTAGCTCAAAAAACAATTAAATAAAAATAATTTAAAAAGTTGGAAAATGGAACCAATAAAACCTACAACTCAATTCGTAAAAAACAAGCCCTCGTATAGTTCTATAAACTGAAAGTAATGAAAAAATTAGGGCTCTAATTTTATGACTAAAAAAATGATTTTTGTTTTATCTGATTTTTTGGTGTGAAAAGGCAGTAAAACATAAAAAAGTATAAATTTGATATCACCATAGTAAAGTTAACATGTCAATTGTACTACACCATGAATTCTGTAAAAACAAGATTTAAAAACTGTTCCAGATTTATTGTTTTTTATTCATGGTTCCAATGAGAATAAAACCGTGATCATAAAGTTATATGTACCCTAAAAAATACCAGTAAAAACCACAGCTTATCACAGCAAGAAATAAGCTCTCATATAACTCCTTGTGTAGAAAGATAACAAAAATTATGGGTGTCAGAAATTTACAAAATATATTTTTTAAAAGACCGCATCACTTTTGAAGTGACTTTGAGGGGCCAAAAAAAGGCGCAAAACACACAAAATTAAACAAAAAACAGGTGCAAAGGCAATGATGATTTGGCATTTTAAACTGTGTAAAAAATATCTCAAGAGAGTTGTCTAGGTTTGTGGATGAAATCTGCAGTCACTCTATGTAACTGCATACTTGTGAATCCTCACAGCGTGCAGTGTGCTCAGGATTCTCTGCTGCGGGCACCAGGTGCGGGTGGTCATGTGACTGCAAGTATGCAACTCACATTCTTCTGGACAAATTGCAACTAGACGTGTCCGGTCTCACTCAATTCACTTGTATTGAGCGAGGTCACATAAGTCTAGTCGGCACATGACCATATGTTTGCAAATCGCATACTCGCGGTCACACGACCGATGAAGGTGAAGAAACCTGCAGTCACATAGAGTGACTACAGACTTTAACCTGAAGCCTTAACAACCTCTTTAAGGAGATTAAAAATCCTTTTTAATGTGTTTCCTTCCAATTGTTGATAACATACCTCTACTTTTTGCCCTATTAAATTGGATTGAATATCTCTATTGAAATTCTTGTAAGGTGAATAATACATAATTGTTATTGTACAGTAATACTACGTGAAGAAGACACTCCCAGCAAAGTTTCTATCCTCTTAATATGTTGCAGGCATCATATTATATAGCGCTGTGTACTTACAATTACTCATTTAGTATTTCTATCCAGTTAATTATTCTGCTTTCTCTACTCTATATAAAACAGGAAGTATCATGTCCCAACATTTATCATTCCCCTCTTCAACTCCTGAGGCAGCTGTTTCACTCCTCCCCCTGCCATAGGCTTTTGCAGTGACTCGTGACTTGTGAAGGCAAAATTGACCTCCTGTTGCTATATACAGCTTAGAAGGATTCAGCTAGTCAGTTTTTAATCACGTGAATCTTTTAACGACCGAATGGAAAACAAAAAAATTGCATGGGTAGAAAGACAAAATTAGCAAAGGTGAGACAGGTGTTATCATTGCTTTTTAATGCTGGACTTCTGCTTATCTGTGCAGTCATTAGTCAGACTCATTGGTTAAAAGTATTGTAAGGTGGCGGCCAAGCACATATTGAATTGGAGATATGTATACATAGGTGCATGTCTTCTGTGATATAAACCTGGAGTAATGCTCTAGTACACATAGTACTAAGAGGGGTTAATCAGCCATGATAGGTTGATTGTGAGCAGCTGAAGAGTTAGGAGAGATGGCTCCTCACCATTTCTTCACCCCTGGGTGTGGTTCACTTTGTAAAATGAGGCCTGTTTATGTCACAGAAGTCAGTGTGTGTGAAGGTTTGCAGACCTCCTGGATTGTGTACCTTTGCTAAAGGACTAAGAAACTGAACTATATCGAGCAAGCCCACACAATTGTATGGACTTGCTACTTTATGTTGCTACAATATATTAGCCTTAAAGGATTGTTGAGAAAAAAAATTAAATGCTTTAGGAAAGGTTGGAAAATGCCAAAAACAGGCACACTCACCTGCTCCAACCCCATGGAGCAACTCCACTGTTGCAGGACAAAAAGCTATGATGTCCCATTCTTAAGTCACCTAATCAATGATGGCTGGGATTGGCTGTGTAGTGATCCGGTGACCAAAACATTCATCATCAGATTAATCATCAGAGGCACATTTGGTGACACTTCATGCCAGTTACCTGACTACTGTAGTCAACTTGTCCGCATAGCAAACTAGTGCACAAGCTCAGCAGCATTGAAACTAGTACTGATATTGTCTGCTGAATTGATGGGACTAGGGTTGAGTGAAACGGATCGGACAAATTCAAAAATCGTCGACTGTCGGCAAAGTCGGGTTTAGTGAAACCCGACCCGATCCTAGTGTGGGATCAGCCATGAGGTCGCCGATCTGCGCGCAAAAGTCGCGTTTCATATGACGCTTTCAGCGCCATTTTTCAGCCAATGAAGGAGGACGCAGAGTGTGGGCAGCATGATGACATAGGTCTCGGTCCCCACCATCTTAGAGAAGGGCATGATAGTGATTGGCTTGCTTTCTGCGGCGTCACAGGGGCTATAAAGGGGCGTGCACGCCGACCGCCATCTTACTTCTGCCGATCTTAGCATAGGGAGAGGTTGCTGCCGCTTCATCAGAAGAAGGGATATAGTTAGGGAGGGAAGATTAACCCCCAAACTGCTTGTGCTGTAGCGATTTCCACTGTCCAACACCACCTTTTTTTAGCAGGGACAGTGGAGGCTAGATTTTTGTGCATCAGCTCTGTAGCTTATTAGGCTGCCTTATAAGGCTCCCTGATAGCTGCATTGCTGTTTGCACACTGCTGTGCAAACCAACTGCTTTTTTAAAAGCAAAAATCCTGTTGCTCCTTTCTGCACAGTTATCTTGTTTATTTGTCCACACTTTTGTGTGCAGCAGTCCTTTTTATTGCTGCCATACTTGTCCTGAGATCATTGTAGGGAGATTGAAATTGTACTACAGTCCTTGTATTTTTTTCATATATCTTCCAGCCACTTTCTGCCACTTACATTGTGTTGTTTTATACACTGGGCCTGAGTTTTGGTTCAGTCTCCAAAAAAAAAGTGAGATTCAAATTCACACAAAGTGGATATACTTCAGTCTTGTTAGTTTGTCGTATGTCAGCCAGCCACTTCCTGCCACTTACATTGTGTTGTTTTATACACTGGGCCTGAGTTTTGGTTCAGTGTCCCCCCCAAAAAAGGGAGATTCAAATTCTCACAAAGTGGATATACTTCAGTCCTGTTAGTTTGTCGTATGTCAGTCAGCCACCTTCTGCCACTTACATTGTGTTGTTTTATACACTGGGCCTGAGTTTTGGTTCAGTCTCCCCCCAAAAAAGTGAGATTCAAATTCTCACAAAGTGGATATACTTCAGTCCTGTTAGTTTGTCGTATATCAGCCAGCCACTTTCTGCCACTTACATTGTGTTGTTTTATGCACAGGGCCTGAGTTTTGGTTCAGTCTCCCAAAAAAAAGGGAGATTTAAATTCTCAACAAGTTTATATACACCTTCTACCTTGTTTTAAAGTACCATATAATGGTTGTTATTTTGGTTAGATTTTCCAAAAAATGAGAAAGTCTGGTGGAAGAGCCCATGGGCGGTGGTTGCCAGCTGGTACTGATGGTGGTGGTGGTAGTGCATCTGGTGGTAGTGGCGCATCTGGTGGTAGTGGCAAAAGCACAATAGCACCTAAGGCTGGAGGTGTTGAGCCAGCGTCATCGTCTGGCTACACAAGGCCTCAAAGGCGCCCTTATCTCCCTTATTTGAAGCTGCTGAATGTCCACCATAGGCCATTTTTATACCTCCCTAAATGGGCTGACTCCCCCTACAGGGTCGTGGTCACCACCTGGTGCAAGCACCCGTGCGAGTGCCATTTGCCTGGACAGGTGGGTGGGCCCACTCTTGGGCGATGGCACTGGCACAGGGTCCCTCATAGTACAATGAAGTGTCTCTGACAGTGGTGGTGCACAACCAACGTCAGACACACCGTCGTAATATGAGGGGCTCTGTGTCAGTATCGCCGCCCACGAGAGAGTGTTCCCCCAGCTCGAACTATGCTCTACCACTTGCAATACTTACCTCTCCCTGCTCCACCACTGTGTAGTCTGTGCTGTTAAATCCTTCAATGGCACTGCCAATACAGATTTGTTGAAATGATAGATGATAGTTAAAATATACAGGGGCCCTGGCCTCCATTTATACCAGTTAATACTTTGCGCCTACTACTACTGTCTGCTACTCAGCAGAGGAGCCCACCCCTGTACCTAACTATGCCACCTGTTTATTTATGAACAATTTTTTGGCAGACATTTAGCCTACTTTATTATTTGGGCCTACTAACTTAGTCTGCTACTCATTACAATTTTCCGACACTGAGCAAAGCAATGTCGCCTGTTTATTTATGAACAATTTTTTGGCAGACATTTAGCCCACTTTATTATTTGGGCCTACTAACTGTGTCTGCCACTCATTACATTTTTCCTCCACTGAAAAAAAGCAATGCCGCCTGTTTAGTCCTGTTACCACAGTTGAACTGCATTTAGCCCACTTTATTATTTGGGCCTACTAACTGTGTCTGCCACTCATTACAGTTTTCCTCCACTGAACAAAGCAATGCCGCCTGTTTAGTCCTGTTACCACATTTGAACTGCATTTAGCCTACTTTATTATTTGGGCCTACTAACTGTGTCTGCCACTCATTACAGTTTTCCTCCACTGAACAAAGCTATGCCGCCTGTTTAGTCCTGTTACCAATTTTGAACTGCATTTAGCCTACTTTAGTATTTGGGCCTACTAACTGTGTCTGCCACTGATTATAGTTGTCCTCCACTGAACAAAGCAATGCTGCCTGTTTAGTCCTGTTACCACATTTGAACTGCATTTAGCCTACTTTATTATTTGGGCCTACTAACTGTGTCTGCCACTCATTACAGTTTTCCTCCACTGAACAAAGCAATGCCGCCTGTTTAGTCCTGTTACCAATTTTGAACTGCATTTAGCCTACTTTATTATTTGGGCCTACTAACTGTGTCTGCCACTCATTACAGTTTTCCTCCACTGAACAAAGCAATGCCGCCTGTTTAGTCCTGTTACCACATTTGAACTGCATTTAGCCTACTTTATTATTTGGGCCTATATCTGTGTTTCCTCCTCATCCTGCCCATTGCCCAGCCACTGCTAGATGATTCTGCTGGTACATTGACCCAGATCACTACATTCCCCTTGCACTCTACACAGCCAGAATCTGACCCTGCTGAAAGTCACGTTCCCCTTCCCGCATACAATACCACCTTACACGGGGACAAAGAGGAAGGTGCAGATGAAAGTGCAAGTTCCTTCATCAGGTGGGGGGCATACTCGTTGGCGACGTCACTGGCACAGGGCTCCTCATAGTACGCAAAAGTGTCTCTGCCAGTGGGAGGCGCCACCCGCCTTCAAACACACCGCCGTACTATGAGGGGCCCTGTGCCAGTGCCAACGAGTGGGCCCCCCTGCTTGCTCAGGATCACAGCACTTACAAAGTTGAAATACTTACCTCTCCCTGCTCCACCGCCGTGACGTATTCCGCATTTTCTGGGCCCACGAAAATCTTGAGCCAGCCCTACCCCCCACAACTTTAGCCAAATGACCCCCAGTTTTCAATGCTTAACTATTATTATAAAGTAAATTAAGATTGACAAGCTTAAGTAATAAGAATTGATGTTTTTGGTATTAAAATGGGCACTGTAGGTGGTTTCCTGTCCTCCATTCACTGCCGACTTTGATTCCCCATTGACTTGCATTGGGTTTCGTGTTTCAGTTGGCCCCTGACTTTTCGCAATAATCGGCCGATCTCACCCGACCCGACTTTTGACAAAGTCGGGTTTCGCGAAACCCGACTCGATCCGAAAAAAAGTAAAAGTCGCTCAACTCTAGATGGGACCAGTGCATTCTGTAATTTTTCATGTCGACTAATACAATTATTCATAATTAGTGTTGAGCGATACCGTCCGATACTTGAAGGTATCGGATAGTATCGGCCGATACCCGAAAAGTATCGGATATCGCCGATACCGATACCCGATACCAATACAAGTCAATGGGACACCAAGTATCGGAAGGTATCCTGTATGGTTCCCAGGGTCTGAAGGAGAGGAAACTCTCCTTCAGGCCCTGGGATCCATATTAATGTGTAAAATAAAGAATAAAAATAAAAAATATTGATATACTCACCTCTCCGACGCAGCCTGGACCTTACCGATGTAACCGGCATCTTCCGTTAGTAAGAATGAGCGCTTGAAAGACCTTAGATGACGTCTCGGCTTGTGATTGGTCACGTGGCGGTCACGTGACCGCTCACGCGGCCAATCACAAGCCGAGACGTCATCTAAGGTCTTTCAAGCGCTCATTCTTACTAACGGAAGATGCTGGTTACATCGATAAGGTCCAGGCTGCGTCGGAGAGGTGAGTATATGAATATTTTTTTTTTTTATTCTTTATTTTACACATTAATATCGATCCCGATACCGATTCCCGATATCACAAAAGTATCGGATCTCGGTATCGGAATTCCGATACAGCAAATATTGGCCAATACCCGATACTTGCGGTATCGGAATGCTCAACACTATTCATAATTATCAATACGGTCTAATTTTTAGAAAGTGCAAACTTATAATACACCAGTCATCGTAGTTGTTCATGTTGTTATGTAAAGCTGCGACATTTTAAGAGTGTCTTGTAGAAGGTTGAGCAACTTTTTAGTTGGCTTACTTTGTGCAAGAAATGTCCTCCACAATATTTTGGTACATTGTGTCAACATTATCATGCCCCCTTTGAAAAAGCAATCCCCCTTCATATTAAGGCCATGCTCCTTCAACAGTCAAGGTGCAGAAAATGTCTAAAAGACATAATAAGTATGGTGTAGATCATAATAGATAGTTTTTTGGCTCAAATTAACTTTCTAAATTCCTCCCAGTGGCTTTTATTAGTGATTTGTCTGCACAAAGCCTAAACGTCAATTGATCTTTTACCCCTTCACCTCCGGAGCTTTTTTTCGTTTGTTCGTTTTTGTTTTTCGCTCCCTTTCTTCACAGAGCCTTAACTTTTTTTTCCATCAATATGGCCATGTGAGGGCTTATTTTTTGTGAGACGAGTTGAACTTTTGAACAATACCATTGGTTTTAGCATGTCGTGTACCAGAAAACGGGAAAAAATTCCAAGTGCGATGAAATGGCAAAAAAAAGTGCAATCTCACACTTGTTTTTTGTTTGGCTTTTTTGCTAGGTTCACTAAATGCTAAAAACAACCTGTCATTATGATTCTCCAGGTTATTACGAGTTCATAGACACCAAACATGTTTAGGTTCTCTTTTATCTGAGTGGTAAAAAAAAGTTTGCTAGAAAAAAAGAAAAAATTGTGCAATTTTCCGATAATGGTAGCGTCTCCAATTTTGTTGATCTGGGGTCGGTTGAGGGCTTATTTTTTGCGTGCCGAGCTGACGTTTTTAATGAAACCATTTTGGTGCAGATATGCTCTTTTGATCGCCCATTATTGCATTTTAATGCAATGTTGCGGCGACCAAAAAAAAACGTAATTTTGGCGTTTTGATTTTTTTTCTCGCTACGCTATTTAGCGATCAGGTTAATCCTTTGTTTTTATTGATAGATCGGGCAATTCTGAACAAGGCAATACCAAATTTGTGTAGGTTTGATTTTTTAATTGTTTTATTTTGATTGGGGCGAAAGGGGGGTGATTTGAACTTTTATATATATATTTTTTTATATATATATTTTTAAACACTTTTTTTTTAATTTTGGTATGCTTCATTAGCCTCCATAGGAGGCTAGAAGCATGCACAACTCGATCGCCTCTGCTATATAGAGGTAAAGCACATATCACCTCTATGTAGCAGAAATGCATGGTTATTTTTAGGGTTGAGCGAAACGGATCGTTAATTTTCATAAGTCGCCGACTTTTGGCAAAGTCGGCGTCTCATGAAACCGAGCCGATCCCTGTGTGGGGTCGGCCATGCGGTACGCGACTTTCGCGCCAAAGTCGCGTTTCAATGACGCTAAAAGCGCCATTTCTCAGCCAATGAAGGTGGACGCAGAGTGTGGGCAGCGTGATGACATAGATCTCAGTCCCCACCATCTTAGAGAAGGGCATTGCAGTGATTGGCTTGCTTTCTGCGGCGTCACAGGGGCTATAAAGGGGCGTTCCCGCCGACCGCCATCTTACTGCTGCTGATCTGAGCGTAGGGAGAGGTTGCTGCAGCTTCTTCGGAAGCAGGGATAGTGATAGGCAGGGTACATAAAGCCACAGACCGCTTGTGCTGTAGCGATTTCCACTGTCCAATACCACCTTTTGTTTGCAGGACAGTGGAAGCTACATTTTTTTTTCCTCAGCGCTGTAGCTCATTGGGCTGCCCTAGAAGGCTCCCTGATAGCTGCGTTGCTTTGTGTGTACGCCGCTGTGTAAACCAACTGCTTTTTTTCAAAGCACAAATCCTGTTTTTCCTTCCTTTCTGCACAGCTATCTTGTGTGTTTGTCCACACTTTTGTGTGCAGCAGTCCTTTTTACAGCTGCCTGCCATACTTTTCTGAGATAACTGCAGGGAGATAAATATTGGCAAGTCTGCCTCTGTGCCATTGCTGTGTGTGGCATCTCTCTCTCATTGTGTGGCACCGAAAACACTGTGTAATACTTGGCGTTTTTTTTTTTTTTTCTAAATTCTCCCTTTTCCAAAAAAAAAATTAGTGGGAGATAAATATTGGCAAGTCTGCCTCCGTGCCATTGCTGTGTGTGGCATCTCTCTCTCATTGTGTGGCACTGAAAACACTGTGTAATACTTGGCCTTTTTTTTTTTTTCTAAATTCTCCCTTTTCCAAAAAAAAAATTAGTGGGAGATAAATATTGGCAAGTCTGCCTCCGTGCCATTGCTGTGTGTGGCATCTCTCTCTCATTGTGTGCCACTGAAAACACTGTGTAATAGTTGGCCATTTTTTTTTGGGGGGGGGTACATTCTCCCTTTTCAAAAAAAAAAAATATATTGGGAGATAAATATTGGCAAGTCTGCCTCCGTGCCATTGCTGTGTGTGGCATCTCTCTCTCATTGTGTGGCACTGAAAACACTGTGTAATACTTGGCCTTTTTTTTTTTTTTCTAAATTCTCCCTTTTCCAAAAAAAAAATTAGTGGGAGATAAATATTGGCAAGTCTGCCTCCGTGCCATTGCTGTGTGTGGCATCTCTCTCTCATTGTGTGCCACTGAAAACACTGTGTAATAGTTGGCCTTTTTTTTGGGGGGGGGGTACATTCTCCCTTTTCAAAAAAAAAAAAATATTGGGAGATAAATATTGGCAAGTCTGCCTCCGTGCCATTGCTGTGTGTGGCATCTCTCTGTCATTGTGTGGCACCGAAAACACTGTGTAATATTTGGCCTTTTTTTTTTTCTTTCTAAATTCTCCCTTTTCCAAAAAAAAAATTAGTGGGAGATAAATATTGTCAAGTCTGCCTCCGTGCCATTGCTGTGTGTGGCATCTCTCTCTCATTGTGTGGCACTGAAAACACTGTGTAATACTTGGCCTTTTTTTTTTTTTTCTAAATTCTCCCTTTTCCCCAAAAAAATTAGTGGGAGATAAATATTGTCAAGTCTGCCTCCGTGCCATTGCTGTGTGTGGCATCTCTCTCTCATTGTGTGGCACTGAAAACACTGTGTAATACTTGGCCTTTTTTTTTTTCTTTCTAAATTCTCCCTTTTCCAAAAAAAAAATTAGTGGGAGATAAATATTGTCAAGTCTGCCTCCGTGCCATTGCTGTGTGTGGCATCTCTCTCTCATTGTGTGGCACTGAAAACACTGTGTAATACTTGGCCTTTTTTTTTTTTCTTTCTAAATTCTCCCTTTTCCAAAAAAAAAATTAGTGGGAGATAAATATTGGCAAGTCTGCCTCTGTGCCATTGCTGTGTGTGGCATCTCTCTCTCATTGTGTGGCACTGAAAACACTGTGTAATACTTGGCCTTTTTTTTTTTTTTCTAAATTCTCCCTTTTCCAAAAAAAAAATTAGTGGGAGATAAATATTGTCAAGTCTGCCTCTGTGCCATTGCTGTGTGTGGCATCTCTCTCTCATTGTGTGCCACTGAAAACACTGTGTAATACTGGGCCTTTTTTTTTTAGGGTAAATTCTCCCAGAAAAAAAAAAAATATAGTGGGAGATTAAGATTGGCATTTCTGCTTGAGTGCTGGGCCTGTGTGTGCCATCTGTCTCAAATTATTGGGCCACAGAAAACCTAGTGTGTAACATTGGGCCTGATTTTTCTTTCAGTGTCAGGCACCTATAAAGGTATATATAAATTCTACAGAAGTTTGAGTTCACCTTATAAGTTGTTTTACAGTAACAAATAGCGTTACTTTGGTTACGTTTTGCAAGCAATGAGGAAGTCTAGTGGAAGAGGTTGTGGCCGTGGGCGGTCATTGTCAGCTGGTAATGATGGTAGTGGTGGTGGAGCATCAGGTGGTCGTGGTAAAAGCAATACAGCACCTAAGTCTCGAGTTGTTGAGCCAGGTTCGTTGTCTGGCTACACAAGGCCTCGAACGCTCTCTTTTCTGGGAGTAGGAAAAACACTTTTGAAGCCGGAGCAGCAGGAACAAGTATTGGCTTTCATTGCTGACTCTGCCTCTAGCTCTTTCGCCTCCTCCTCGGAAAGTGCCAAATGTCAGAGCAGTGCATGCTCCCGGTCAGGGACAAGTCGCTTCCTTGTCTTCTTCACCCAGAACAAGAGAGAAGGATGCGTCAGGAGACACAATGGGTTACTCCATGGAGCTCTTTACACATACCGTTCCTGGGTTAGACAGTGAAACAGTTAACAGGCCATGTCCATTAGAAGTTGAATCGGACATGGAGTGCACAGATGCACAGCCACAGCCAGATTACTATGCTGTTCCTTTGACTCAGATCAGAACATTGCCCTCGCAGTGTACTGAGGCAGAATCAAACCCAGCGGAGACTATGGTGCCCCGTCACGGACGCTATACCACCGGCTTACACGGTGACACAGACGAAATCGCACACGACATAGAAGAGGAGGTCATAGATGACCCAGTTGTGGACCCCGATTGGCAGCCATTGGGGGAACAGGGTGCAGGCGGCAGTAGTTCTGAAGCGGAGGAGGAGGAGCCGCAGCAGGCATCAACATCACAACAGGTTCCATCTACCGGGCCCGTATCTGGCCAAAAACGCGTGGCAAAACCAAAACCAGTTGGAGGACAGCTTGGCCATCCGGTTAAAGAAGCTCAGTCTGCAATGCCTGAAAAGGTATCCGATAGTAGAAAGAGTGCAGTCTGGCATTTTTTTAAACAACATCCAAATGATCAGTGCAAAGTCATCTGTCAAAAATGTTCAACAACCTTAAGCAGAGGTCAGAATCTTAAAAGTCTAAATACAAGTTGCATGCATAGTCATTTATCCACCATGCATTTGCAAGCCTGGACTAACTACCAAACGTCCCTAAAGGTTACAGCATACCATCTCCAACCCTCTCTCAGTCACCCATGTCCACCGGCACCACCGCTAGTTCCACGATCTCCAGCTCTCCAGTCCAGCTCACCCTACATGAGACTCTTGTTAGGAAAAGGAAGTACTCATCCTCGCATCCGCGTACACAGGGTTTGAACGCCCACATTGCTAGACTAATCTCATTAGAGATGATGCCCTACCGGTTAGTTGAAAGCGAAGCTTTCAAAGCGCTGATGGACTACGCTGTACCACGCTACGAACTACCTAGTCGGCACTTCTTTTCTAGAAAAGCCATCCCAGCCCTCCAACAGCATGTTAAAGACCGCATCGTCCATGCACTCAGGCAGTCTGTGACTACAAAGGTGCACCTGACAACAGATGCCTGGACCAGTAGGCATGGCCAGGGACATTACGTGTCCATCACGGCACACTGGGTGAATGTGGTGGATGCAGGGTCCACAGGGGACAGCAATATTGGGACAGTTTTGCCTAGTCCACGGTCAAGGAAAGAGTTGGCTGTAGGTGTTCACCCCCCCTCCTCCTCTTCCTCCTCCTCATGCAGAAGCGAGAGCTCGTCCACACACCGCAGTCGCACATCCACTCCATCCGCAGCTGCCACTGTTGCACACCAGGTGTGCCATTATGGAACAGCTAGTGGCAAGCGTCAGCAGGCTGTATTGGCAATGAAGTGTTTGGGCGACAACAGACACACCGCGGAAGTTCTGTCAGAGTTCTTGCAGAATGAAACTCAGTCATGGCTGGGCACTGTACATCTTGAGGCAGGCAAGGTTGTGAGTGATAACGGAAGGAATTTCATGGCTGCCATAGCCCTTTCCCAACTGAAACACATTCCTTGCCTGGCTCACACCTTAAACCTGGTGGTGCAGTGCTTCCTGAAAAGTTACCCGGGGTTACCCGACCTGCTCCTCAAAGTGCGCAGACTTTGCTCGCATATCCGCCGTTTGCCCGTACACTCCAGCCATATGCAGAACTATCAGCGGACTTTGAACCTTCCTCAGCATCGCCTAATCATCGACATTTCAACAAGGTGGAACTCCACACTGCACATGCTTCAGAGACTGTGCGAACAGAGGCGTGCTGTTATGTTTTTGTGGGAGGATACACATACACGGGCAGGCAGTTGGATGGCAGACATGGAGTTGTCAGGTGTGCAGTGGTCGAAGCTACAAGACCTGTGTCAAGTCCTTCAGTGTTTTGAGGAATGCACATGGCTGGTTAGTGCAGACAACGCCATAATAAGCATGAGCATCCCCCTAATGCGTCTGCTGATGCAAAGTTTGACGCACATAAAGGAGCAGGCGTCTGCAGCCGAGGAAGAGGAAAGCCTTGATGACAGTCAGCCATTGTCTGGTCAGGGCCGTGTAGAGGATTCGGTAGCGGGCGAAGAGGAGGAGGAGGAGGACGAGGAGGATGATGGGGATGAGTACTTTTTTAATGAGGAAGCTTCTCCTGGGCCAACAGAAATTAGTGGCATTGCAAGGCCGGGTTCTGTTTTTTTAAGGGAGACAAGTGACGTAGATTTGCCTGTAACTGCCCCTCAAACCAGCACAACCGCAGAGTTGCCAACAGGAACTTTGGCCCACATGGCGGATTATGCCTTACGTATCCTCAAAAAGGACCCACGCATTACTAAAATGATGAGCGATGACGATTACTGGTTGGCCTGCATCCTTGACCCTCGATATAAAGGCAAATTGCAAAATATTATGCCACATGAGAACCTCGAACAAATCTTAGCAACCAAACAAGCCACTCTTGTAGACCGTTTGATTCAGGCATTCCCAGCACACAGCGCCGGTGATGGTTCTCACACAAGCTGCAGGGGGCTACATGGCAGAGGTGTTAGAGGTGCACAGATCAGAAGTGGCGTTGGACAGAGGGGTTTTCTGACCAGGTTGTGGAGTGATTTCGCAATGACCGCAGACAGGACAGGTACTGCAGCATCTATTCAAAGTGACAGGAGACAACATTTGTCCAGTATGGTTACTAACTATTTTTCTTCCCTTATCGATGTTCTCCCTCAACCGTCATTCCCATTTGATTACTGGGCATCAAAATTAGACACCTGGCCTGAATTGGCAGAATATGCGTTGCAGGAGCTTGCTTGCCCAGCAGCTAGTGTGCTATCAGAAAGAGTATTCAGTGCTGCTGGTTCAATATTAACCGAAAAAAGGACTCGTCTGGCTACCCAAAATGTGGATGATCTCACCTTCATTAAAATGAACCACTCCTGGATTTCAAATTATTTTGCCCCACCTTTCCTGGCTGACACCTAGCTTTCCTATAAAAAGGTCTTCCTTGTGGACTGGTCTTACTGAGTGTTCCAATCTGTTAATTTGCAGCAGCTGTTTGTCCAGCATACGACATGTTTACACCTCCCCCAATGGGAAAAATCCCCCCACGGGGCCGTTGTCTCGCCACTTGACGCAAGCACCCGTTACAGTGCTGATTGTCTGAAGAGGCGGGTGTGCCCGCTTTTGGTCGCTGGCATTGCCACTGGGTCCCTCATAGTACAATGTAGTGTCTCTGGCGGTGGTGGTGCGCACCCAACGTCAGACACACCGTTGTAACATGAGGGGCCCTGGGGCGGTACCGCCGGCCACAAGAGAGTTCCCCCCCCCAGCTCAAACTGTGCTCTACCACGTGCAAAATTATCTCGCACAGCTCCACCAATGTTTAGTCTATGCACTGACATCATTCAATGCCTGGCACTGACAAACAATACCAATTTGTTTGCATCTATGATGCTAGTTAAAGTAGTCTGGGTCAGTGTCCTATATTGACACCAGTAAATACTAATTTACTGCCAAATTACTTTGTCATAAACTCTTCAGATGAGCCCACCCCTGTACCTAAGCATGCCACCCTTTTTTTACTTATAGTTGTTTTGCGAGACATTAACATCTATTTATTTTTTTGGAGTACTAACTGTGTCAGACACTCCTTGCAATACTCCTCCACTGACCACAATGCTGCCTGCCTGTGCATCCATGTAACCCATATAAAACTGCCATGAGCCTATTGTTTGTTATTTTAGGCCTTTGATAGCCTGTCTGCTGTCCCTACTTGCATTACTCCTCCACTGACCACAATGCTGCCTGCCTGTGCATCCATGTAACCGATATAAAACTGCCATGAGCCTATTGTTTGTTATTTTAGGCCTTTGATAGCCTGTCTGCGGCCCCTACTTGCAATACTCCTCCACTGACCACAATGCTGCCTGGAGTGCCTGCCTGTGTATCCACGTAACCGATTTCAAACTGCCATGACTGCCTACTGTTTGTTATTTTAGGCCTTTGTGAGCCTGTCTGCGGCCCCTACTTGCATTACTCCTCCACTGACCACAATGCTGCCTGCCTGTGCATCCATGTAACCGATATAAAACTGCCATGAGCCTATTGTTTGTTATTTTAGGCCTTTGATAGCCTGTCTGCGGCCTCTACTTGCAATACTCCTCCACTGACCTCAATGCTGCCTGGAGTGCCTGCCTGTGTATCCACGTAACCGATTTCAAACTGCCATGACTGCCTACTGTTTGTTATTTTAGGCCTTTGTGAGCCTGTCTGCGGCCCCTACTTGCATTACTCCTCCACTGACCACAATGCTGCCTGCCTGTGCATCCATGTAACCGATATAAAACTGCCATGAGCCTATTGTTTGTTATTTTAGGCCTTTGATAGCCTGTCTGCGGCCCCTACTTGCATTACTCCTCCACTGACCACAATGCTGCCTGCCTGTGCATCCATGTAACCGATATAAAACTGCCATGACTGCCTACTGTTTGTTATTTTAGGCCTTTGATAGCCTGTCTGCGGCCCCTAATTGCAATACTCCTCCACTGACCACAATGCTGCCTGGAGTGCCTGCCTGTGCATCCATGTAACCGATTTCAAACTGCCATGACTGCCTACTGTTTGTTATTTTAGGCCTTTGTGAGCCTGTCTGCGGCCCCTACTTGCATTACTCCTTCACTGACCACAATGCTGCCTGCCTGTGCATCCATGTAACCGATTTCAAACTGCCATGACTGCCTACTGTTTGTTATTTTAGGCCTTTGATAGCCTGTCTGCGGCCCCTAATTGCAATACTCCTCCACTGACCACAATGCTGCCTGGAGTGCCTGCCTGTGCATCCATGTAACCGATTTCAAACTGCCATGACTGCCTACTGTTTGTTATTTTAGGCCTTTGTGAGCCTGTCTGCGGCCCCTACTTGCATTACTCCTCCACTGACCACAATGCTGCCTGGAGTGCCTGCCTGTGCATCCATGTAACCGATTTCAAACTGCCATGACTGCCTACTGTTTGTTATTTTAGGCCTTTGTGAGCCTGTCTGCGGCCCCTACTTGCAATACTCCTCCACTGACCACACCAATGCTGCCTGTGTACCCCTGGAACCTTTTTAAACGTTCATCCCAACCCTCCACCAGCATGTAAAAGACCGCATTGTCCATGCACTCTGGCAATCTGTGAGTACAAAGGTGCACCTGACAACAGACGCATGGACCTGTAGGCATGGCCACGGAAGATTACGTGTCCATTACGGCGCAATGGGTTAATATGTTGGATGCATGGTCCACAGGGGACAGCCTACTAAGTCTGTCTGCAGTCCCTAATTCAAATTGTCCTCCACTGTCTAAATCGGAGCTTCCACCTTCTGGCTTTCGGCCTATAGTATCAGAAATTAAACTGCATTTGGCCTTCAACTTTGGTTATGGCCTACTAACGGTGTCTGCCCCTCCCTGGTGTTTTTCCACAACTGAATAAAACTGAGCTTCAACCTTCTGGCTTTGGGCCTATAGTATCAGATATTAAACTGCATTTGGCTTTCAACTTTGGTTACGGCCTACTAACGGTGTCTGCCCCTGCCTGGTGTTTTTCCTCAACTGAATAAAGCTGAGCTTCAACCTTCTGGCTCTCATTAAGTGCTGTGTTTTAAAAAATTGGTGGTTAGGGCCTACTAACAGTGTCTGCCCCTCCCTGGTGTTTGCCCTCAACTGAATAAAGCTGAGCTTCAACCTTCTGGCTTTGGGCCTATAGTATCAGATATTAAACTGCATTTGGCCTTCAACTTTGGTTACAGCCTACTAACGGTGTCTGCCCCTGCCTGGTGTTTTTCCTCAACTGAATAAAGCTGAGCTTCAACCTTCTGGCTCTCATTAAGTGCTGTGTTTTTAAAAATTGGTGGTTAGGGCCTACTAACGGTGTCTGCCCCTCCCTGGTGTTTGCCCTCATATGAATAAAGCTGAGCTTCAACCTTCTGGCTTTGGGCCTATAGTATCAGATATTAAACTACATTTGGCCTTCAACTTTGGTTACGGCCTACTAACGGTGTCTGCCCCTGCCTGGTGTTTTTCCTCAACTGAATAAAGCTGAGCTTCAACCTTCTGGCTCTCATTAAGTGCTGTGTTTTTAAAAATTGGTGGTTAGGGCCTACTAACGGTGTCTGCCCCTCCCTGGTGTTTGCCCTCAACTGAATAAAGCTGAGCTTCAACCTTCTGGCTTTGGGCCTATAGTATCAGATATTAAACTGCATTTGGCCTACTAGTGTGGTTGGGCCCTTAAAACAGTGTCTGCTGCTCCTGGGTTTGCTACTCCACTGAACAAAGCAATGCCGCCTGTTTAGTCCTGTCCTGTTACCAATTTTGAACTGCATTTAGCCTACTTTATTCTTTGGCCCTATATCTGTTTCCTCCTCATCCTGCCCATTGCCCAGCCACTGCTAGATGAGTCTGCTGGTACATTGACCTAGACCACTACATTCCCCTTGCACTCTACACAGCCAGAATCTGACCCTGCTGAAAGTAAGGTTCCCCTTCCCGCATGTTATACCACCTTACACAGGGACAAAGAGGAAGTTGCAGATGAAAGTGCAGGTTCCTTCATCAGGTGGGGGGGCAAACTCGTTGGCGACGTCACTGGCACAGGGCCCCTCAGAGTACGCAAAAGTGTCGCTGCTGGTGGGAGGCGCCCCCGCTGTGCAAACACACCGCTGTACTTTGAGGGGCCCTGTGCCAGTGCCAATGCGAACAAGTGTGCCCCCCTGCTTGCTCAGGATCACAGCACTTGCAACGTTGAAATACTTTCCTCTCCCTGCTCCACCGCCGTGACGTAGTCCACCACCCACAAATTTGCCAAATGACCCCCAATTTCCAATGCCCAACTATTATTATAAAGTTAATTAAGATTGACAAGCTTCAGAAACAAGAATGGATGTTTTTGGCATTAAAATGGGCACTGTAGGTGTTTTCCTGGCCTCCACTCACTGTCGACTATGCTTCCCCATTGACTTGCATTGGGTTTCGTGTTTCGGTCGATCCCCGACTTTTAGCGATAATCGGCCGACTGCACTCGACTCGACTCTGGACAAAGTCGGGTTTCACAAAACCCGACTCGATCTTAAAAAAATGAAAGTCGCTCAACCCTAGTTATTTTGAACGCCGACTACAGGGTGGCGTTCAAAGCAATCGGCCATCAACAACCATAGAGATCTCAAGGAGACCTCTGGTTGTTATGGCAATGCACCGATGACCCTCAATCATGTGACGGGGATCAGCGGTGCGAGCACTTCCGGCCACGCGGCCGGGAGCGCTAGTTAAATGCCGCTGTCAGCGTTTGACGGCGTCATTTACCTAGTTATTGGGCGTGGGCGGATCGCAATTCCGCTCGCGCTCATTGCGCGCACATGTCAGCTGTACAAAACAGCTGACATGTCGCGGCTTTGAGGTGGGCTCACCGCCGGAGCCCACCTCAAAGCAGGGTTCTGCCAGCTGACGTACTATTCTGTCAGCTGGCAGAAATTGGTTAAATGTTGTTCGGCAGAGAGTGCAACAAGTTCTGTGAACAGTCTGTTTATGTGTGCTAGAATATGTTGGAAATGTTCATATTCTTCCTACCTATAAAGTGACTACAAAATCAATACTTTAGATGTTATACATTTTTTCTTTTGGATATTATAATTTTTGGGGGGGATATTATACTTTTTTACTTTTGGATTTCATGCTTTTTTTTGGAAGCTATGTATTTTTTTAACTTATGGATATTATGTCTTCTATTGTTTTTGTTTTAAGCAAAATCCATTTTTTTGTAGGTGGGAACCAAGATGGGAAGTTCATGGTTGGGTTTCGTGATGGCATTCTGAGAACAGTTGTGAATCTTGATCGTGAGACCATGGCTTCTTACAGTCTAATGCTAGAAGCTATAGGTAAGAAATTATTATTATTATTATTTATCCTATCATTATAGCGCCATTTATTCCATGGTGCTTTACATTTGAAAGGGGTATACATAATAAAAAACAAGTACAATAATCTTAAACAATACATGTCACAACTGGTGGAGAGAGGTCCCTGCCTGCAAGGGCTAACAATCTACAAGGGCTGGGTGAGGATACAGTAGGCAAAGGTAGAGCTGGTCATGTAGTGGTTTGGTGGGTACTGCAGGTTGCAGGCTTGTCGGAAGTGGTAGGTTTTCAGGTTCCTTTTGAAGGTTTTCAAGGTAGACGAGAGTCTGATATGTTAGGGTAAAGAGTTAAAGAGTAGGGAGGATGTGTGGGAGAAATCTTTTATTCAATTGTGGGAAGAGGAAATAAGAGGGGAGTAGAAAAGGAGATAATGTGAGGATGGGAGGTTGTGTGCAGGTAAGTACCGGGAGACAAGGTCACAGATGTATGGAGGAGACAGGTTGTGGATGGCTTTGTATGCCATGGTTAAGGTTTTGAACTGGAGTCTCTGGGTAATGAGGAGACAGTGAAGGGATTGACAGAGAGGAGAGGCCATAGAATAGCGGGGGTACAAGTGGATTAGTCAAGCAGAAGAGTTTAGAATAGCTTGGAGGGGGTGCGAGAGTGTTAGAAGGGAGGCAACAAAGTAGGAGGTTGCAGTAGTCAATGTGGGAGATGATGAGCGCATGACTAGGGTTTTTGCAGATATTTGGTTGAGGAATGTATGGATCCAGGAAATATTTTTGTGTTGAAGTTAGCAGGATGTGGAAAGTGCTTGGATATGTGGTTTGAAGGAGAGATCAGAGTCAAGGATTACCCCAAGGCAGTAATCTTGTGGGACTGGGGAGAGTGGGCAACCATTTACTTTATTGGATAGGTCTGTTGGGGGAGTCGAGTGAGATGGGGGAAAGATTATGAATTCTGTTTTGTCCATGTTAAATTTTATAAATCTAGCGGAGAAGGATGAAATAGCAGACAGACATTGTGGGATTTTGGTTAGTAGGGAGGTGATATCTGGTCCAGAGAGGTAGATATGTGTGTCGTTAGCATAGAGATAATACTGAAAACCGTGAGATTCTATGAGCTGTCCCAGGCCAAATGTGTAAATGGAGAAGAGCAGGGGACCTAAGACTGAACCTTGCGGGACTCCGACAGATAGGGGGCGAGGGGAGGAGGTGGTGTGTGAGTGGGTGATGCTGAATGTCCGGTCTATTAGGTATGACAAGATCCAAGATGGGGCCAAGTCTGTGATGGCAAGAGATGAGAGGGTCTGTAGTAACAGGGAGTGGTCCACTGTATCAAAGGCATAGGATAGGTCCAGGAGGAGGAGGACAAAGTAGTATCCCTTGGCTTTGGCAGTTAGTAGGTCATTGACTTTATTTAGGGCAGTTTCAGTGGAGTAATGCAGTCCGAAGCCAGATTGTAAGCGGTCAAACAGGGAGCAGGAGGAGAGGTGGGAGGACAATTCGAAATGGACGTGTTATTCCAGTAGTTTTGAGGCAAAGGGGAGAAGTGATATGAGGCGCTAGCTAGATACAGAGGAAGAGTCAAGAGAGGGCTTGTTGAGGATGGGTATGATTGAGGCATGTTTGAAACATGATGGGAAATACCAGTTGTTAGTGATAGCTTAAACATATGGGTTAGGGTTGGGAAGAAGACTGTGGTGAGGTTTGGGATGAAGTGGGATTGGATCGGGTCAATTGCACAGGTGGCGAGATGTGATATTGAGAGTAGGGGAAAAAGTTGATCTTCTGTAATGGTGGAAAAGTTGGTTTTGGAGGAGGAGGGCTGAGTAGTTAGGAAGAGGGTTTATGGGGGTTATAGGGCAAAGCTTTCAATGATGTTATCAATCATCTGCTTGAAGAATGAGGCAAAGTCTTCAGCTGAAATGAGTGGAGAGGGAGGAAGAGCTGGGGGACAGAGGAGAGAATTTAAAGTGTTGAATAGCTGTTTAGGGTTGTGAGATGAAGGATATGAGAGATGAGAAGTAGGTTTGTTTTGCTGTGGTGAGTGTGGCCTTCGAGAGCTGCAACTATTGTGGTGTTATATAAAGCTGCATCCGTATTGTGTAGGGAACTTATGTCTGTAAGAGGGAGAAGGGATTCAGAAAGTGAGTGTGGATCGAGGTGTTTAAGATTTCTGCGAGGGTGTGCAAGTTTGTAGGGTGGGGATTGTGGGCCTGGAGAGGAGAGGGAAGAAAATGTAAGAAGCTTGTGGTCCAAAAGAGGGAGAGATGAGTTACAGAGGTTATAGATAGGGAGCAGATGAAGATGAGGTCCAGTGTGTGGCCAACTTTGTGAGTGGTTGGAGAAGACCATTGAGCGAGGCCGAAGGAGGAAGTGAGAGATAGACGTTTAGTGACAGCTGAGAGGGAAGTCTCAATTGGGATGTTGAAGTCACCCATTATGATAGTGGGGATGTCAGTGGAAAAGAAATGAAGTAGCCAGGTGATGAAGTGGTACAGAAATAAGAAATACACTTTTAAATGAAAAAGGCAGCTATATCCACGCAGGGAATGCTTCCAATAACTGTATAAATATACCGCTCAGCAATACAAAGTCTAGTCTCCCCTACCAACGAAAAATCACTGTTTGGGTGGAGAAGACTTCCTTCCCTACTTTTTAGCACCGAGAGTCCAGGATCTGAAATAAAAATAAGTATTTGAAAACTTAATCTGCTCTGTAGCAAAAATCCCATTGGTTCCATTGCTATAGCTTTCAGGGAATGTTGGGAATTGTAGGTTCACAGAACAGGAGTTGTACGGTTGAAGCCAATATTAATTGTTAATTTGTTTTTATTCATATCAGCATGTTTATCATTTTGTATAGCAATAAATATGACATTTATAAAATATACAGTTGTGCTCAAAAGTTTACATACCCCGACAGAATTTATGATTTCTTGGCCTTTTTCAGAGAGTATGAATGATAACACCAAGACTTTTCCTCCACTCATGGTTAGTGGTTGGGTGAAGCCATTTATTGTCAAATTAATGTGTTTTCTCTTTTTAAATCATAATGACAGCCCAAAACATCCAAATGACCCTGATCAAAAGTTCATATACCCTGGTGATTTTGGCATGATAACATGCACAGAAGTTGACACAAATGAGTTTGAATGGCTAATAAAGGTAACATCCTCACCTGTGACTTGTTTGCTTGTAATCAGTGTGTGTGCATAAAAACTGAGTGAGTTTCTGGGATCCAGACAGACTCTTGCATCGTTCATCCACCCACTGACATTTCTGGATTATGAGTCATGGGGAAAGCAAAAGAATTGTCAGCAGATCTACTGGAAAAGGTAGTTGAACTGTATAAAACAGGATAGGGATATAAAAAGATATCCAAGGAATTGATAATGCCAGTCAGCAGCGTTCATACTGTGATTAAGAAAAGGAAAATCATGTGCTCTGTAAAAACAAAACCATGGTCACATAGGCCAACAAAAATGTTTTCCACAATTGCCAAGAAAATTGTTCAGGATGCAAAGAGAAACCCACAAATAACATCAGCTGAATTACAGGACTCTCCGAAAACTAGTTGTGGCTGTTTCAAGATGCACAATAAGGAGGCACTTGAAGAAAAATGGGTTGCATAGTCGAGTCACCAGAAGAAAGCCATTACTGTGCAAATGCCGCAAAGTATCTTGCCTACAATACGCTAAACAGCACAAAGATAAGCCTAAAAAGTTCTGGAACAAGGTAATTTGGAGTGATGAGACCAAAATTGAACTTTTTGGCCACAACCATAAACGTTACATTTGGAGAGAGGTCAACAAGGCCTATGATAAAAGGAACACCATTCCTGCGGTAAAGCACGGAGATGGATCGCTGACGTTTTGAGGATGTGTGAGCTACAATGGCACAGGAAACTTAGTCAAAGTTGAAGCAAAGATGAATGCAGCATGTTATCAGCAAATACTGGAGGCAAATTTTCACTCATCAGCCCGGAAGCTGCACATGGGACATACTTGGACGTTCCAACATGACAACAATCCTAAACACAAGGCCAAGTCGATCTGTCATTGTCTACAGCAAAACAAAGTGAAGGTTCTGGAGTGGCCATCTCAGTCTCCTGACCTCAATATCATTGAGCCACTCTGGGGAGATCTCAAGTTCATGCTAGACAGCACTGGAATTTACAGGAACTGGAGGCTTTTTGCCAAGAAGAGTGGGCAGCTTTACCAACTGAGAAAATAAAGAACCTCATCCACAACTAACACAAAAGACTTCAAGCTATCATTGATGTTAGAGGGAGCAAAACATGGTATTAAGAAATGGGGTATGTAAACTTTCGGGGTCATTTGGATGTTTTTGGTTGTCATTATGATTTAAAAAGAGAAAACACAGTAGTTTGACAATAAATGGCTTCACCCAACCACTAACCATGAGTGAATAAAAAGTTTTGATGTTATCATTCATATTCTCTGAACAAATGCCAAAAAGGCAAAAATTCTATTGGGGTATATACATTTTTGAGCACACCTGTGTACAGTTCGTGTGTATATATATATATATATATATATATATATATATATATATATATATATCCAAGAAGTATTGCTTCTCCTTGCAGAGATTGACATGCTAAGCATGCCGAGATGAGGAGGCTTAAAGCCGTAATGCTCCTCTGGGAAATATGCTAGTTATGCAAATTGTCTCTTCAGAGAGGAAGAGAACTAGAACTCTAGTGCCACCTATTGGAAGTAGCAATCCTACAAGTCAATGTCGACCCTTTTCACATGACTTAGGTTAATAGCAAAACCAGAATCTCAATTTGCAGACACTGTGTTTCAGGGTACTGGCCCTCGTCAGGGCAAAGTGGAGATCTGGTTTGGCTGTGTGAGAGGCGTCCGACTGATATCCAAGAAGTATAGTTTCTCCTTGCAGAGATTGACATGCTAAGCATGCCGAGATGAGGAGACTTTAAGCCGCAATGCTCCTCTGGGAAATATGCTAATTGTCTCTTCAGAGAGGAAGAGAACTAGAACTCTAGTACCACCTATTGGAAGTAGCAATCCTACAAGTCAATGTCGACCTTTTAATGAGCCTTGTCACATGATTTAGGATAATAGCCAAACCAGAATCTCAATTTGCAGACTATTGCAAATTAGTGATAGTGGGGCAAATTAGTGACAGAGAATCAAAGTCTAGAGTAAGTATAGTGAGCATTAGGGGTTTGTCAGTTGGGAGGAGGTAAAGAGTAGTGCAGCATAGAACGGTGGGATATAGAGAGGCATGTCCTGGTTGGGAGTAGTCAGGATGCAGCAATGAAGAGAGACAGTCTACTGGCCGTGGGGACAAGGCTGCTGAGGCAGGAAGGGACCCCAGGCTGAGAGGCATGCAGGCAGTCACCAGCTTGAATAGAAACCAACCCAAAGAGGATCCGGGGTCTACAACCAGGGCAGGTGAAGCTAAGACGGCAAGCCTAGCACCTTTTCCTTTTGAAGCCGGACAAGGGAATGGTAGGAAGCTCATGGGCCTAAAGGCACAGACGGGACAGAGATTGTCCAGAAACGAGGCATGAATTGCCGGAAGCTAAGCAGGGATTGCCAGAAGCAAGACAAGGACTGCCAGAAAAATCAGAGATTGCTTGGAAGGCAGGGAAAGCATGAGAGATGCCACTCTGTGTACACTGTGCTGCATTTGTGATGGAAACCCTACTGCTAAGTAAAGTTGAACTGATGAAAAAGGACATTGTCTCTGAGATGGTTTGTGGAGCTCGTGGATGCGGAGCCGGAGTGAAAGAAGTCGAGGGGACTCTGGTAGTGAATGTGAGTGTACTGCTGCACATGCTGCACATGCAGCAGAAGGGACATTGTATTTCATCTGTGGTGCGCTAGGGTGTGGGAACACTACAGCTCGTTGCCACGACTACCACCCTGGCCGCCTTACATAGCCAATAGGAGATGAGCATCGATTGAGTTCCTTACAAGTTCTTCTTCATGATAAACCAAGAAGCTGACTTTTGAGTTCTTTACCCCTCCTCCCTTTCCCCTCTCTACACAAAGGGTGGTGTAGACACTCCTAGAGAATAGCACTGGGTATCTACTCCTGGAGTAGTAAATGCTGATGCATAAATATAATGAATTAACAGTCACATTAGTAAACTGGAATCATGGGAGAATGGATCAAGGTAGAGAGAGTTGGATCATGAGTGGTAGATAAGCGCAGTTTAGGACGAGCAGCAGACAAGACACTTCTGCAGACAAAAGAGCTGAAGGGGCCTTTTTGCTTGGGCAAGGAATAATGTAGAAGGGATGTTTAGAAGCCTGAGACACTTGGACTTTAGCTAATGTCAGGTGTGATTAGCTAGGTCTTTAAGCTACTCAGAGCCAGTGGTAGTTAGCTAAAATAGGTTGGTCATCTTTAGAGGCAAGACATAGACATCACAATGTCACAGTCATAGTATTGTGTATATACTGTATGTCTTTAGGCAATGCATGTGAGTGCGTGTGTGTATTCATATATATTTGTTTTTTGTAATTGTTTATAATGTGTGTTTGCAGACAATGGACCAGCAGGAAATCGGAAAACCGGAACAGCCACTGTCCTAATCACAGTACTGGACGTCAACGATAACAAACCCATTTTTTTGAAAAGTATTTATGAAGCCACAGTTCCTGAAAATATCCCTGCATCCAGCAGTATCATTCAGGTATATAGTCATCCATTTTTACATGTTGCCTGAAAGATTGTCATTAAAAATATGTGGTCAAACAACCCCAAAATGCTGTAACTCTCTGAGGCCATTGTATGACAGACACTGACTAAATGGACTGCTACTTAATATGCACATGATTACTATTACCGATATTATTGAATTTCAGGTCTGTGCTACGAGATTTATAAACCTTTAGTAATTTACAAAAACTTACTAAGTATTAGAGTTTTATATAAACACTGGCTAAAGGATTTATCACCAGAAGTGACTACTGAGTGTAGAAAAATGAGCCAAAATCTGTCATTTGAATTCATCAGTGTTAGGGCTAGCGGAACGCACCAAGTATATATAGATGTTATTATTGGTGCGTTCGCAGCCCGGGGTCCACCGTGCAGGAGGAACCTGCTGCTATCAAATGACGGCACTATATGGCGGTTTAAGCGAACTCTGTTACTTCACAGAGTCGCATGGAAACAAGACGCTGTGCCCTGTTAACCTCATAGAGGTACACAGCTAACTGCCGAGCTGAAAGCAGTCTGTGGTCACACACACATACAATCTCCTCACCGGAGAAGCCGGTATTCTAGGGGCTTATTTCAGCCGGGGCCCTAGATCCACACACACAATCTCCTCGCCGGAGGTGCCGGCATTCTAGGGGCTTATTTCAGCCGAGTCCCTGAACACACACATAAATGTGACCACACAGGCGCATACACAAAACTGATTCAATACTAGCGCATGGCCGTGCGGCCATGCGAGCCTTAAATAGTTGCAGCACGTACAGGACCTTCCTGCAGGTGACCAATGAGAGGCTGCCACAGAGCGTGAGCACCTACAGGACCTTGCTGCAGTGTCTGATCATGTGACCCTCGATCTCCACTGAGAGATCTTACTCTGGGCATGCTCAGAATGAGAAAATCAGGACTTAGTCCCAGAAGCGTCTGCTCGCCGATGCCCAGCACTGACTTCAATGGCAGAAGCAGGAAAAGCAGCAGTAACTCTCTGTACAGAGTCAGACTGAGCGAGACGCTGGGACCGATGTCTCCGCTGAGCAGGCTCCACTGCGGCAGGGGAAGAATGGGAGACCGCAGCGGAGATGGCCCGAGATTCCCCCTGTGCAAAGGCGGGATCTCGACCCCTAACATTACCCCCCCTTCTTGGACCTCGCTACGGCAGCAATGAGCTGCGGCGCTCGAATTTGCTCAGCAGGCTCCCAGGACCTGTCCTCTGGGCCATAACCCCTCCAATCCACCAAATAAATTTTTTTGCCACGTATCACCTTGCACCCCAAGATAGCGTTCACCTTGTAATCGTCCGTAGATGACCCCGATGTCCCAGCCAATGACTCGGAAAACCGGGACATGTATACGGGTTTCAAGAGGGACACATGAAAGTTGTCGGTGATACCCAGGCGTGGCAGAGGGGCTAAACGATAGACCACAGGGTTAACCTGTTCGAGGACCTTGAAAGGACCCAAGTAGTGAGGTGCAAACTTAGAGGACTCAACTCGCAGCCTGATGTTACGGGCGGAGAGCCACACTAAATCGCCAGGAGCAAAGGTCGGAGTGGGGCGCCGATGTGTATCGGCGGAGGACCTCATTCTCTCCTTGGAGGCCCGAATGGCCCAAATGTCCCTTGCCTCCACAGCCCAGTCTGGCACCCTGGAGTTGGCGGAAGACACGGGCATGGGCACAGGTACCCGCGGATGCTGACCATAGTTAAGGAGGAATGGGGTCTGTCCAGTGGAGTCAGCTACAGCGTTGTTCAGTGCAAACTCTGCCCATGATAGCAAAGATGCCCAGTCATCCTGCCTGGCTGAGACAAAATGTCGCAGATATGTGACCAAGGTCTGGTTGGCCCTCTCTACCAACCCATTCGTCTCGGGATGATATGCAGAAGAGAGATTCAACTCAATGCTGAGAAGATGACAAAGCTCTCTCCAGAACCGAGACGCAAACTGGGGACCCCGGTCACTGACAATTTTGTCCGGCATACCGTGTAGACGGAAGATGTGTTTAATAAACAATGCTGCCAAGGCCCGTGCAGAAGGTAGCCGGGGAAGCGGCAACAAGTGCACCATCTTAGAAAAATGATCGGTGATAACCCAAATGATGGTACAGCCACGAGATTTGGGCAAACCCACCACAAAGTCCATCCCGACCATCTCCCAGGGCCTGTCTGCCACCGGCAGGGGATATAATAACTCAGCTGGCCGTTGTCGAGAAGACTTATTTTTGGCGCAGGAGACACACGCCCGAATATAGTCTCCGACGTCACGGACCATATGTGGCCACCAGTACGTTCTCGCCAGCAGCTCAGATGTCCTTTTAGTCCCAAAGTTCCCACCCACTCTGGATGAATGAGCCCAAGAGAACCTCCGGTCGCAAATTTGCTGGCACGAAAGTCCTACCCGGGGACACAGACTCAAGCGAAACTGGAGCCACGGTCCTCAGACTCTCAGAAGGGACAATAAGCCGAGGTTCCTCCTCCTCCTCCGCTGATGACACTACAGAGCGGGAGAGAGCATCGGCACAAATATTCTTCTCCCCAGAAAGAAAATGGAGAGTGAAATGGAACCGGGTGAAGAACAGGGACCAGCTGGCCTGGCGAGAATTTAGGCGCTGGGCAGTCTGAATGTAAACCAAATTCTTGTGGTCCGTGAAAACTTGGATGGGAAAACAAGCCCCCTCCAAGAGATGTCTCCACTCCGAGAAGGCCAACTTCATAGCTAGCAACTCCCTGTCCCCGATGGAATAATTCCTCTCTGCCGGTGTGAAGGTCTTAGAGAAAATGAAGCAGGGATGCTTCCGACCTTGAGCATCCTTTTGGAATAGGACTGCACCTGCACCGACAGATGAGGCATCCACCTCCATTATGAAAGGTTTATCTACATCGGGGCGATGTAGAATGGGAGCGCTAGCAAAGTGGGACTTAATAGAGAGGAAGGCCTTGGAGACCTCTTCTGACCACAATTTGGGATTTGCTCCCTTTTTGGTGAGGGCAACCAAAGGAGCCACCAAAGTTGAGAAGTGGGGAATGAACTGGCGATAGTAATTAATGAACCCCATAAAGCGCTGCACCACTTTGAGAGAATGGGGTTCCTGCCAGTCCATCACAGCCTGTAGCTTGGCAGGATCCATAGCCAATCCTTGGGCCGAGATGATATAGCCCAGGAAAGGCAAAGACTCCTGCTCAAACACACACTTCTCCAACTTGGCATAGAGGGAATTTGCCCGTAGGAGATTGAAGACTTTGCACACATCTCTCCGGTGGGAGTCTATGTCTGGAGAGTAGATGAGAATATCATCCAGGTAGACTACCACCGAGGTGGAGAGCATATCCCAGAAGATATTGTTTACAAAGTCTTGGAAAGCGGCTGGGGCATTACAGAGCCCAAAAGGCATCACCAGATACTCATAGTGCCCATCCTCAGTGTTAAAAGCTGTCTTCCATTCGTCTACCTCACGGATGCGAATCAGGTTGTAAGCACCCCGCAGATCTAGTTTAGTAAACACTCTTGCTCCCCGAAGCCTGTCAAAAAGCTCAAAAAAGCTCAGATATCAGGGGCAGAGGGTACTTGTTCTTAACGATGATGGCATTAAGACTAGGGTTGAGCGAAACGGGTCGTTCATTTTCAAAAGTCGCCGACTTTTGGCAAAGTCGGTGTCTCATGAAACCGAGCCGATCCCAGCGTTGCATCGGCCATGCGGTACGCAACTTTCGCGCCAAAGTCGCGTTTCAATGACGCGAAAAGCGCCATTTCTCAGCCAATGAAGGTGAACGCAGAGTGTGGGCAGCGTGATGACATAGGTCCTGGTCCCCACCATCTTAGAGAAGGGCATGGCAGTGATTGGCTTGCTGCCTGCGGCGTCACAGGGGCTATAAAGGGGCGTTCCCGCCGACCGCGATCTCACTGCTGCTGCTCTGAGCTTAGGGAGAGGTTGCTGCCGCTTCATTAGAAGCAGGGAGAGCGTTAGGCAGGGCGATTTCCACTGTCCAACACCACCTTCGGTGTGCAGGGACAGTGGAAGCTACATTTTTTTTTTCTCTCAGCGCTGTAGCTCATTGGGCTGCCCTAGAAGGCTCACTGATAGCTGTATTGCTGTGTGTGCGCCACTGTGCAAACCAACTGCTTTTTTCAAAGCACATATCCTCTTGTTCCTTCCTTTCTGCACAGCTATCTTTTTTGTTTGTCCACACTTTTTATTTAATTTGTGCATCAGTCCACTCCTTATTGCTGCCTGCCATACCTGGCTGAGATTACTGCAGGGAGATAGTAATTGTAGGACAGTTTCTTTTTTTTTTTTTGTGGGAGATTAAGATTGGCATTTCTGCTAGAGTGCCATCCCTGTGTGTGCCATCTCTCACTCAGTGGGCCATAGAAAGCCTATTAATTTTTTTGCTTGATTTGGGTTCTAAAATCTACCTGAAAAAAAATCACTACATCAATCAGTGGGAGATTAATATTGCCCTTTCTGCTTGTGTGCCACTCCTGACTCCTGTGTGTGCCATCTCTCACTCAGTGGGCCATAGAAAGCCTATTTATTTTTTATTATTTTGTTTCTAAAGTCTCCCTGAAAAAGAAAAAAAAAAGAAAACAGTGGGAGATTAATATTGCCCTTTCTGCTTGTGTGCCACTCCTGACTCCTGTGTGTGCCATCTCTCACTCAGTGGGCCATAGAAAGCCTATTTATTTTTTATTATTTGGTTTCTAAAGTCTCCCTGAAAAAGAAAAAAAAAATAAAACAGTGGGAGATTGATATTGCCCTTTCTGCTTGTGTGCCACTCCTGACTCCTGTGTGTGCCATCTCTCACTCAGTGGGCCATAGAAAGCCTATTAATTTTTTTGCTTGATTTGGGTTCTAAAATCTACCTGAAAAAAAATCACTACATCAATCAGTGGGAGAAAAATATTGGCCTCAGTCAGGGCTTGTGTGCCACTCCTGACTCCTGTATGTGCCATCTCTCACTCAGTGGGCCATAGAAAGCCTATTAATTTTTTTGCTTGATTTGGGTTCTAAAATCTACCTGAAAAAAAAACACTACATCAATCAGTGGGAGAAAAATATTGGCCTCAGTCAGGGCTTGTGTGCCACTCCTGACTCCTGTGTGTGCCATCTCTCACTCAGTGGGCCATAGAAAGCCTATTAATTTTTTTGCTTGATTTGGGTTCTAAAATCTACCTGAAAAAAAATCACTACATCAATCAGTGGGAGAAAAATATTGGCCTCAGTCAGGGCTTGTGTGCCACTCCTGACTCCTGTGTGTGCCATATCTCACTCAGTGGGCCATAGAAAGCCTATTTATTTTTTATTATTTGGTTTCTAAAGTCTCCCTGAAAAAGAAAAAAAAAATAAAACAGTGGGAGATTAATATTGCCCTTTCTGCTTGTGTGCCACTCCTGACTCCTGTGTGTGCCATCTCTCACTCAGTGGGCCATAGAAAGCCTATTTATTTTTTATTATTTGGTTTCTAAAGTCTCCCTGAAAAATAAAAAAAAATAAAACAGTGGGAGATTAATATTGACATTTGTGCTTGAGTGACAGTCCTGCGTGTGTGGCATCTCTGTGATTTGGTGCCACAGAAAACAGAGTGTGTAACATTGTGCCTGATTTTCCTTGTGGTCTCACCAACCTGTTAAGGGATATTGAAATCATACTGAAGTTATAGCTCACCGTGTAAGTTGTTTGACAGCAACAAATAAAGTTACTTTGGTTAAGTTTTTAAAACAATGAGGAAGTCTGGTGCAAGAGGTCGTCGTGGCCGTGGGCGTTCATTGTCAGCTGGTAATGATGGTAGTGGTAGTGGAGCATCAGGTGGTCGTGGGGATAAAAATATTCCACCTAAGTCTGGAGCTGTGGAGCCAGTTTCATCGTCTGGCTACACAAGGCCTCGAACGCTCTCTTTTCTGGGAGTACGAAAACCGCTTTTAAAGGCGGAGCAGCAACAGCAAGTTTTGGCTTACATTGCAGACTCAGCCTCTAGCTCTTTTGCCTCCTCTTCTGAAACTGGTAAATGTAAAAGCAGCGCGTCGCTTGTGGATGTTCACGGTCAGGGACAAGTCGCTTCCTTGTCCTCTTCAGCAAAAACTACAACAAGAGAGAAGGATGCAGCAGGCGACACAACGGGTTACTCCATGGAGCTCTTTACACATACCGTCCCTGGCTTAGAAAGTGAAACACTTAACAGGCCATGCCCATTACAAGTAGATTCTGACATGGAGTGCACTGATGCACAGCCACAGCCAGAGTACTATGCTGCTCCTTTGACTCAGACCACCACATTTCCCTCTCAGGGTACTGATCCACAATCAGACCCTGATGAGACTATGTTGCCCCGCCACGAACGCTATACCACCGACCGACACAGTGACACAGACGAAGTTGCACACGAGCTCGAAGAGGAGGTAATAGATGACCCAGTTGTTGACCCCAATTGGCAGCCATTGGGGGAACAGGGTGCAGGCGGCAGTAGTTCAGAAGCGGAGGTGGAGGAGGGGCCGCAGCAGGCATCAACATCGCAACAGGTTCCATCTGCCGGGCCCGTATCTGGCCCAAAACGCGTGTCAAAGCCAAAACCTGTTGGAGGACAGCGTGGCCATCCGGTTAAAGCTCAGTCTGCAATCCCTGAAAAGGGATCCGATGCTAGGAAGAGTGCAGTCTGGCATTTTTTTAAACAACATCCAATTGATCAGCGCAAAGTCATCTGTCAAAAATGGTCAACTAGCTTAAGCAGAGGTCAGAATCTGAAAAGTCTCAATACTAGTTGCATGCATAGACACTTAACCACCATGCATTTTCAAGCCTGGACTAACTACCAAATGTCCCTTAAGGTTGTAGCACCCTCGGCCAATGAAGCTAGTCAGCAACGCAACATCCCTTCCTGTTATGATTTTCCCAATGGCAGGGAAATCAAAATAACAACGGACTAGCTCTCGGGTGATGGGAACTAAAGTGACCGTGACCTGAACCTGACACGACACTGGAAGTAGCCGGGGAGTGTTTCCTACGATGCCCTAGACACCACGCGCCAGCCGGAGATCTAACTACCCCTATCAGAGGAATATACAGGCCTGCCTTACCTCCAGAGATGAACCCCAAAAGGAGATAGCAGCCCCCCACAGATATTGACGGTGAGTCAAGAGGAAAAGACATACGTAGGATGAACAGCAGATTTAGCACAGTGAGGTCCGCTTACTAGATAGCAGAAGTACAGGAAAGAGTCACTTCACGGTCAACTTCAAAACACTACTCAAAAACACCATCCTGAAATTACTTTAAAACTCCAGTGACAACTCATGCCACTGGAGTGGCAATTCCAGTCCACGAGAGCTTCCAGCTACAGAGAGTCACATTGCAAATAGCTGGACAAAAATAGAATAAACTAGAAACAAAATTCAACTTAGCTGAACAGGATCTTGAGGCAGGAGAATGAAACGGAATGCTACTGATACATTGTTGGCCGGCATCAGACCAGCAGCCAAGCAGCCTTAAATAGGAAACTCCCCTAATGGGTGTCAACAGGTGATCAAGGATAGAAGAAGGCAAATAAGTGGCACTACCATAAAACACCACCGGGGGAGCCCACAAACAGAATTCACAACAGTACCCCCCCCTTAAGGAGGGGGCACCGAACCCTCACCAGAACCACCAGGGCGATCTGGATGAGCACTATGAAATGCACGAACCAAATCAGGAGCATGAACATCAGATGCTGTCACCCAAGAATTATCCTCCTGACCATAGCCTTTCCACTTAACCAGATACTGAAGTTTCCGTCTGGAAACACGGGAGTCCAAGATCTTTTCCACCACATACTCCAACTCACCCTCAACCAGCACAGGAGCAGGAGGATCAGCAGACGGAACAACCGGCACCTCATACCTCCGCAACAATGACCGATGAAAAACATTATGAATAGTAAAAGATGCTGGGAGGTCCAAACGAAAGGACACAGGATTGAGAACCTCCAGAATCCTATAAGGGCCGATAAACCGAGGCTTAAACTTAGGAGACGAGACCTTCATAGGAACAAATCGAGAAGACAACCAAACCAGGTCCCCAACACAAAGACGAGGACCGACACGCCGATGACGATTAGTGAACTGTTGAGTCTTCTCCTGGGACAACTTCAGATTGTCCACAACCTGTCCCCAAATCTGATGCATTCTATCAACCACAGCATCTACTCCAGGACAATCCGAAGACTCCAATTGACCGGACGAAAAGCGAGGGTGAAACCCTGAATTACAAAAAAAAGGAGAAACCAAAGTGGCAGAACTGGCCCGATTGTTAAGGGCAAACTCTGCCAATGGCAAAAAATCAAGCCAATCGTCCTGATCAGCGGACACAAAACACCTCAAGTAAGTCTCCAAGGTCTGATTAGTACGCTCAGTCTGGCCATTAGTCTGAGGATGGAATGCAGACGAAAAAGACAAGTCGATGCCCATCCTGGCACAGAACGCCCGCCAAAATCTAGACACAAACTGAGTACCCCTGTCAGACACTATATTCTCAGGAATACCATGCAAACGCACAACATTCTGAAAAAATAGAGGGACCAGCTCAGAGGAGGAGGGCAATTTGGGCAAAGGTACCAAGTGAACCATCTTGGAAAAACGGTCACACACCACCCAGATGACGGACATCCTACGAGAAACAGGAAGGTCAGAAATAAAGTCCATAGAGATGTGCGTCCAAGGCCTCTTAGGAATAGGCAAGGGCAACAACAACTCGCTGGCCCGGGAACAGCAGGGCTTAGCCCGAGCACAAACATCACAAGACTGCACAAAAATACGTACATCTCGAGACAAGGAAGGCCACCAGAAGGACCTAGACACCAGATCCCTGGTGCCAAAAATTCCAGGATGACCTGCCAACGCGGAAGAGTGAACCTCCGAAATAACTCTACTGGTCCAGTCATCAGGGACAAACAATCTACCAGGCGGACAGCGATCAGGCCTATCCACCTGAAACTCCTGCAAAGAGCGCCGCAGGTCTGGGGAGACAGCTGACAATATCACCCCATCCTTCAGGATGCCAGTAGGTTCGGAATCACCAGGCGAGTCAGGCTCAAAACTCCTAGAGAGGGCATCCGCCCTCACATTCTTAGACCCAGGCAGATATGAAACCACAAAGTTAAATCGAGAGAAAAACAACAACCAGCGCGCCTGTCTAGGATTCAGACGCCTGGCTGACTCAAGATAAATTAGACTTTTGTGGTCAGTCAAGACCACCACCTGGTGTCTAGCACCCTCAAGCCAATGACGCCACTCCTCAAATGCCCACCTCATGGCCAAGAGCTCCCGATTTCCAACATCATAATTTCGCTCAGCGGGCGAAAACTTTCGAGAGAAAAACGCACATGGTCTCATCACTGAGCAGTCAGGACCTTTCTGCGACAAAACTGCACCTGCTCCGATCTCGGAAGCATCTACTTCAACCTGGAACGGGAGCGAAACATCAGGCTGGCGCAACACAGGAGCAGAAGAAAAGCGGCGCTTAAGCTCCCGAAAGGCCTCCACAGCCGCAGAGGACCAATTAGCAACATCAGCACCCTTCTTGGTCAAATCAGTCAAAGGTTTAGCAATGGCAGAAAAACCCGCTATGAATCGGCGATAGAAATTAGCAAATCCCAAGAATTTCTGAAGACTCTTTAGAGAAGTAGGTTGTACCCAATCACAAATAGCCTGAACCTTAACAGGGTCCATCTCCATAGATGAAGGGGAAAAAATATATCCCAAAAAGGAAATTCTCTGAACCCCAAAAATACACTTTGAGCCCTTCACAAATAGAGAATTAGCTCGTAAAACCTGAAAAACTCTCCTGACCTGTTGAACATGAGATTCCCAGTCCTCCGAAAAAATCAAAATATCATCCAAATACACAATCATAAATTTATCCAGATATTCACGGAAAATATCGTGCATAAAGGACTGAAAAACGGAAGGGGCATTCGCGAGACCGAAAGGCATTACCAAATACTCAAAATGGCCTTCAGGCGTATTAAATGCGGTCTTCCACTCATCCCCCTGCTTAATCCGCACCAAATTATACCCACCACGTAGATCAATCTTAGTGAACCACTTCGCCCCCTTTATGCGAGCAAAAAGATCAGTCAGTAAAGGTAACGGATACTGGTATTTAACTGTAATCTTATTCAGAAGTCGATAGTCGATACAAGGTCTCAATGAACCATCCTTTTTACCCACAAAGAAAAACCCTGCCCCCAGTGGAGACAAAGAGGGGCGAATATGACCCTTTTCCAAAGATTCTCTGATATACTCCCGCATAGCAGTATGTTCAGGTACAGACAAATTAAACAAGCGACCCTTAGGAAATTTACTACCGTGAATCAACTCAATAGCGCAGTCACACTCTCTGTGAGGAGGGAGAGAATCAGTTTTAGGCTCCTGAAAGACATCATAAAAATCTGACAGAAATGCTGGGATCTCAGAGGGAGTAGATGAAGAAATGGGAACCAAAGGTGCATCCCCATGAATCCCCTGACATCCCCAGCTCAGCACAGACATTGATCTCCAGTCCAAGACTGGATTATGAATTTGTAACCATGGTAATCCAAGTACTAATACGTCATGTAGATTATATAACACAAGGAAACGAATAATCTCCTGATGGTCTGGGGACAGATGCATAGTCACTTGTGTCCAATATTGTGGTTTATTGCTAGCCAAAGGTGTAGAATCAATACCCTTTAAGGGAATAGAAACCTCCAGAGGCTCTAAATCAAACCCACAACGCTTGGCAAAGGACCAATCCATGAGACTCAGAGCAGCGCCAGAATCCACATAAGCATCCACAGTAACAGATGATAAAGTACAAATCAATGTCACGGACAAAAGAAATTTAGACTGCAAGGTACCCATAGAAAAAGATTTATCAACCTTTTTATCAACCTTCTTTATGCGTTTAGAGCATGCTGATATAACATGAGCTGGATCTCCACAATAGAAGCACAACCCATTTTTGCGCCTGTAATTCTGTCGTTCGCCTCTAGACAATACACTATCGCATTGCATATGCTCTGGTGCCTTTTCAGAGGTCACCGCCAAATGATGCACAGGTTTTTGCTCAGAAGATACCGCCATATGGTGCACAGGTTTTTGCTCAGAAGATACCGCCATATGGTGCACAGGTTTTTGCTCAAAAGATACCGCCATATGGTGCACAGATTTTTGCTCAGAAGATACCGCCATATGGTGCACAGATTTGCGCTCCCGTAAACGCCGATCAATCTGGATAGCCAATTTCATGGCATCATTCAGACCTGTAGGCACAGGGAACCCCACCATGACATCCTTCACGGCATCAGAGAGACCTTCTCTGAAATTAGCTGCTAGAGCGCACTCATTCCATTTAGTAAGCACCGACCATTTACGAAATTTTTGGCAGTATATCTCAGCTTCATCTTGCCCTTGAGAAAGAGCTATCAAGGCTTTCTCAGCCAAAATCTCTAAATTAGGTTCTTCATAAAGCAACCCCAAAGCCAGAAAAAATGCATCTACATTTAATAACGCAGGATCCCCTGGCGACAATGCAAATGCCCAACTTTGTGGGTCACCCCGCAATAGAGAAATAACAATTTTAACCTGTTGCGCAGGATCACCAGCAGAGTGAGATTTCAGAGACAAAAACAATTTACAATTCTCTCTGAAATTCAAAAAACGGGATCTGTCTCCGGTAAAAAATTCAGGCATAGGGATCTTAGGTTCAGACATTGGAGCACGTATAACAAAATCTTGTAAGTTCTGGACCTTTGTAGCCAGGTTATTCAGACCTGCAACCAAACTCTGTGGATCCATGATTCAAACAGGTGTAACCAAAGCCATTCAGAGATTAAGAGGAGAGGAAAAAAAAAAAGGCTGAAGACTGCAGTTTAAGCAAGGAGTACAAATAAGCACTAAGGTGCACTTTCCAAACACAGAAGGAAAAAAAACCTTTTCATATCCTTTCCTGCTTAGTGCATAGTTTTAACACATGTGGGCCGGCCAAACTGTTATGATTTTCCCAATGGCAGGGAAATCAAAATAACAACGGACTAGCTCTCGGGTGATGGGAACTAAAGTGACCGTGACCTGAACCTGACACGACACTGGAAGTAGCCGGGGAGTGTTTCCTACGATGCCCTAGACACCACGCGCCAGCCGGAGATCTAACTACCCCTATCAGAGGAATATACAGGCCTGCCTTACCTCCAGAGATGAACCCCAAAAGGAGATAGCAGCCCCCCACAGATATTGACGGTGAGTCAAGAGGAAAAGACATACGTAGGATGAACAGCAGATTTAGCACAGTGAGGTCCGCTTACTAGATAGCAGAAGTACAGGAAAGAGTCACTTCACGGTCAACTTCAAAACACTACTCAAAAACACCATCCTGAAATTACTTTAAAACTCCAGTGACAACTCATGCCACTGGAGTGGCAATTCCAGTCCACGAGAGCTTCCAGCTACAGAGAGTCACATTGCAAATAGCTGGACAAAAATAGAATAAACTAGAAACAAAATTCAACTTAGCTGAACAGGATCTTGAGGCAGGAGAATGAAACGGAATGCTACTGATACATTGTTGGCCGGAATCAGACCAGCAGCCAAGCAGCCTTAAATAGGAAACTCCCCTAATGGGTGTCAACAGGTGATCAAGGATAGAAGGCAAATAAGTGGCACTACCATAAAACACCACCGGGGGAGCCCACAAACAGAATTCACAACACCTTCCGTCACTGTAAGGCCACCATTTTCCGCACCACCGGCAGTATCTGTGCAGGTTTCTTTGCCAGCCAAAAGCAGTCAGGGTCAGGGAATCACCAGTTTTGTAGGAGGAAATATTGCATCTAGGGCACCGGCGGAAACAATACCGTCTCCAACCGTCTCTCAGGCTGCCATGTCCACCGGCACACCCGAAAGTTCCACGATCTCCAGCTCTCCAGTCCAGCTCACACTACATGAGACTCTGGTTAGAAAAAGGAAGTACTTATCCTCGCATCCGCGTACACAGGGTTTTAACGGCCACATAGCTAGACTAATCTCGTTAGAGATGATGCCCTACCGGTTAGTTGAAAGCGAAGCTTTCAAAGCCCTGATGGAGTACGCTGAACCACGATACGAGCTACCCAGTCGACACTTTTTTTCCAGAAAAGCCATCCCAGCCCTGCACCAGCATGTTAAACAGCGCATCGTCCATGCACTCAGGCAATCTGTGAGTACAAAGGTGCACCTGACTACAGATGCATGGACCAGTAGGCATGGCCAGGGACGTTATGTGTCCATCACGGCACACTGGGTGAATGTGGTGGATGCAGGGTCCACAGGGGACATCAATTTTGGGACAGTTGTGCCTAGCCCACGGTCTAGGAAACAGTTGGCTGTAGGCGTTCGCACCCCCTCCTCCTCGTCCTCCTGCAGAAGCTACAGCTCTTCCACAGACCGCAGTCGGCCAACCACTCCATCGGCAGATGACACTGTTGCACACCAGTGGTCCCATTATGGGCCAGCTACTGGCAAGCGTCAGCAGGCTGTATTGGCTATGAAGTGTTTGGGCGACAACAGACACACCGCGGAAGTTCTGTCCGAGTTCTTGCAACAAGAAACACAGTCGTGGCTGGGCACAGTAGATCTTGAGGCAGGCAAGGTAGTGAGTGATAACGGAAGGAATTTCATGGCTGCCATCTCCCTTTCCCAACTGAAACACATTCCTTGCCTGGCTCACACCTTAAACCTGGTGGTGCAGTGCTTATTGAAAACTTATCCTGGGTTCTCCGACCTGCTCCTCAAAGTGCGTGGACTTTGCTCACATATCCGACGTTCGCCTGTACGCTCCAGCCGTATGCAGACCTATCAGCGGTCTTTGAACCTTCCCCAGCATCGCCTAATCATAGACGTTGCAACAAGGTGGAACTCAACACTGCACATGCTTCAGAGACTGTGCCAACAGAGGCGGGCTGTTATGTTTTTGTGGGAGGATACACATACAGGGGCAGGCAGTAGGATGGCAGACATGGAGTTGTCAGGTGTGCAGTGGTCAAAGATACAAGACGTGTCAAGTCCTTCAGTGTTTTGAGGAATGCACACGGCTGGTTAGTGCAGACAACGCCATAATAAGCATGAGCATCCCCCTAATGCGTCTGCTGATGCAAAGTTTGACGCACATAAAGGATCAGGCGTCTGCACCAGAGGAAGAGGAAAGCCTTGATGACAGTCAGCCATTGTCTGGTCAGGGCAGTGTACAGGACGAGGTAGCGGGCGAAGAGGAGGTGGAGGACGAGGAGGATGATGGGGATGAGTATATTTTTAATGCGGAAGCTTTCCCGGGGGCACTGGAAATTGGTTGCGTGGCAAGGCCGGGTTCTGGTTTTTTGAGGGACACAAGTGACATAGATTTGCCTGAAACTGCCCCTCAACCAATCACAACCGGAGATTTGACAACTGTAACTTTGGCCCACATGGCGGATTATGCCTTACGTATCCTAAAAAGGGACACACGCATTACGAAAATGATGAACGATGACGATTACTGGTTGGCCTGCCTCCTCGATCCACGCTATAAAGGCAAATTGCAAAATATTATGCCACATGAGAACTTGGAACTAATATTAGCAACCAAACAATCAACTCTTGTTGACCATTTGCTTCAGGCATTCCCAGCACACAGCGCACGTGATCGTTCTCACACGAGCTCCAGGGGGCAGCAGACTAGGAGTGTTAGGGGTGCACACATCAGAAGTGGCGTTGGACAGAGGGGTTTTCTGACCAGGTTGTGGAGTGATTTTGCTATGACCGCAGACAGGACAGGTACTGCTCCATCAATTGAAAGTGACAGGCGACAACATTTGTCCAGTATGGTTACTAACTATTTTTCATCCCTTATCGATGTTATCCCTCAACCGTCATTCCCATTTGATTACTGGGCATCAAAATTAGACACCTGGCCAGAATTGGCAGAATATGCATTGCAGGAGCTTGCTTGCCCGGCAGCAAGTGTCCTATCAGAAAGAGTATTCAGTGCTGCAGGTTCAATATTAACCGAAAAAAGGACTCGTCTGGCTACCCAAAATGTTGACGATCTAAGATTCATTAAAATGAACCACAACTGGATTTCGAAATCTTTTGCCCCACCTTGCCCGGCCGACACCTAGCTTTCCTATGAAAAGCTCTTGCCTGTGGACTACTGTGAATTACTTTTCTAATGTCTAATTTTCTGCAGCTGATTGTCCAGCATACGACATGTTTACACCTCCCTAAATGGCCAAACTCCCCACACGGGGCCGTGGTATCGCGACTTGGCGCAAGCACCCGTGAGACTTCTGTTTGTCTGAAGAGGTGGGTGTGCTTGCTTTTGGTCGACGGCATTGCTACTGGGTCCCTCATAGTACAATAAAGTGTCTCTGGCGGTGGTGGTGCGCACCCAACGTCAGACACACTGTTGTAACATGAGGGGCCCTGGGCCTGTACCGCCGGCCACAAGAGAGTTCACCCACCCCCAGGTCAAACATTGCTCTACCACTTCCACAGTTATCTCTCACACTTCCACCAATGTTTAGTCTATGCGCTGACATCCTTCCATACCTGCCACTGACAATACCATTGTGTTGACATGTATGATGGTACTTAACATAGTCAGGGGCAGTGTCCTCTATTTACCACAGTAAATACTTTGCGCTAAATTAGTAGGTCTGAAACAACACAGAGGATCCCACCCCTGAACCTAATGATTGCACCCTTTAGTGTTTTTGTTTTGTTTTAATGCGAGACATTCACATTTAATTGTTGTTTTTGACTACTAACTGGCAGACACTCATTACAATCGGCCTGCGTTGACCAGACCACTGCTGCCCGTGTACCCCTGGAAACAATTATAAAGTGCCTACAGCCAGCCCATTTTATTGTGTTAGGCCTTCGAAGCCTGTCTGCGGTCCCTCCTTCCACTAGGCCTCCACTGACCAGACCACTGCTGCCCGTGTACCCCTGGAAACAATTATAAAGTGCCTACAGCCAGCCCATTTTATTGTGTTAGGCCTTCGAAGCCTGTCTGCGGTCCCTCCTTCCACTAGGCCTCCACTGACCAGACCACTGCTGCCCGTGTACCCCTGGAAACAATTATAAAGTGCCTACAGCCAGCCCATTTTATTGTGTTAGGCCTTCGAAGCCTGTCTGCGGTCCCTCCTTCCACTAGGCCTCCACTGACCAGACCACTGCTGCCCGTGTACCCCTGGAAACAATTATAAAGTGCCTACAGCCAGCCCATTTTATTGTGTTAGGCCTTCGAAGCCTGTCTGCGGTCCCTCCTTCCACTAGGCCTCCACTGACCAGACCACTGCTGCCCGTGTACCCCTGGAAACAATTATAAAGTGCCTACAGCCAGCCCATTTTATTGTGTTAGGCCTTCGAAGCCTGTCTGCGGTCCCTCCTTCCACTAGGCCTCCACTGACCAGACCACTGCTGCCCGTGTACCCCTGGAAACAATTATAAAGTGCCTACAGCCAGCCCATTTTATTGTGTTAGGCCTTCGAAGCCTGTCTGCGGTCCCTCCTTCCACTAGGCCTCCACTGACCAGACCACTGCTGCCTGTGTACCCCTGGAAACAATTATAAAGTGCCTACAGCCAGCCCATTTTATTGTGTTAGGCCTTCGAAGCCTGTCTGCGGTCCCTCCTTCCACTAGGCCTCCACTGACCAGACCACTGCTGCCCGTGTACCCCTGGAAACAATTATAAAGTGCCTACAGCCAGCCCATTTTATTGTGTTAGGCCTTCGAAGCCTGTCTGCGGTCCCTCCTTCCACTAGGCCTCCACTGACCAGACCACTGCTGCCCGTGTACCCCTGGAAACAATTATAAAGTGCCTACAGCCAGCCCATTTTATTGTGTTAGGCCTTCGAAGCCTGTCTGCGGTCCCTCCTTCCACTAGGCCTCCACTGACCAGACCACTGCTGCCCATGTACCCCTGGAAACAATTATAAAGTGCCTACAGCCAGCCCATTTTATTGTGTTAGGCCTTCGAAGCCTGTCTGCGGTCCCTCCTTCCACTAGGCCTCCACTGACCAGACCACTGCTGCCCGTGTACCCCTGGAAACAATTATAAAGTGGCTACAGCCAGCCCATTTTATTGTGTTAGGCCTTCGAAGCCTGTCTGCGGTCCCTCCTTCCACTAGGCCTCCACTGACCAGACCACTGCTGCCCGTGTACCCCTGGAAACAATTATAAAGTGCCTACAGCCAGCCCATTTTATTGTGTTAGGCCTTCGAAGCCTGTCTGCGGTCCCTCCTTCCACTAGGCCTCCACTGACCAGACCACTGCTGCCCGTGTACCCCTGGAAACAATTATAAAGTGCCTACAGCCAGCCCATTTTATTGTGTTAGGCCTTCGAAGCCTGTCTGCGGTCCCTCCTTCCACTAGGCCTCCACTGACCAGACCACTGCTGCCCGTGTACCCCTGGAAACAATTATAAAGTGCCTACAGCCAGCCCATTTTATTGTGTTAGGCCTTCGAAGCCTGTCTGCGGTCCCTCCTTCCACTAGGCCTCCACTGACCAGACCACTGCTGCCCATGTACCCCTGGAAACAATTATAAAGTGCCTACAGCCAGCCCATTTTATTGTGTTAGGCCTTCGAAGCCTGTCTGCGGTCCCTCCTTCCACTAGGCCTCCACTGACCAGACCACTGCTGCCCGTGTACCCCTGGAAACAATTATAAAGTGCCTACAGCCAGCCCATTTTATTGTGTTAGGCCTTCGAAGCCTGTCTGCGGTCCCTCCTTCCACTAGGCCTCCACTGACCAGACCACTGCTGCCCATGTACCCCTGGAAACAATTATAAAGTGCCTACAGCCAGCCCATTTTATTGTGTTAGGCCTTCAAAGCCTGTCTGCGGTCCCTCCTTCCACTAGGCCTCCACTGACCAGACCACTGCTGCCCGTGTACCCCTGGAAACAATTATAAAGTGCCTACAGCCAGCCCATTTTATTGTGTTAGGCCTTCGAAGCCTGTCTGCGGTCCCTCCTTCCACTAGGCCTCCACTGACCAGACCACTACTGCCCATGTACCCCTGGAAACAATTATAAAGTGCCTACAGCCAGCCCATTTTATTGTGTTAGGCCTTCGAAGCCTGTCTGCGGTCCCTCCTTCCACTAGGCCTCCACTGACCAGACCACTGCTGCCCGTGTACCCCTGGAAACAATTATAAAGTGCCTACAGCCAGCCCATTTTATTGTGTTAGGCCTTCGAAGCCTGTCTGCGGTCCCTCCTTCCACTAGGCCTCCACTGACCAGACCACTGCTGCCCGTGTACCCCTGGAAACAATTATAAAGTGCCTACAGCCAGCCTATTTTATTGTGTTAGGCCTTCGAAGCCTGTCTGCGGCCCCTCCTTCCACTAGGCCTCCACTGACCAGACCACTGCTGCCCGTGTACCCCTGGAACCTATTTTACAGTGCCTACAGCCAGCCCATTTTATTATGTTAGGCCTTCGAAGCCTGTCTGCGGTCCCTCCTTCCACTAGGCCTCCACTGACCAGACCACTGCTGCCCGTGTACCCTTGGAACCTATTTTACAGTGCCTACAGCCAGCCCATTTTATCATGTTAGGCCTTCGAAGCCTGTCTGCGGTCCCTCCTTCCACTAGGCCTCCACTGACCAGACCACTGCTGCCCGTGTACCCCTGGAACCAATTATAAAGTGCCTACAGCCAGCCCATTTTATAATGTTAGGCCTTCGAAGCCTGTCTGCGGTCCCTCCTTCCACTAGGCCTCCACTGACCAGACCACTGCTGCCCGTGTACCCCTGGAACCTAATTTACAGGGCATAGAGCCTATTTTTTTATTTGTTTTAATATTAATAAAGCCATGATGGACTACGCTGTACCACGCTATGAGCTACCCAGTTGACAATTCTTTTGCGAGAAAAGCCATCCCACCCCTCCACCAGCATGTTAAAGACCACATTGTCCTTGCATTCTGTCAATCTGTGAGTCCAAAGGTACACCTGACAACAGACACATGGACCTGTAGGCATGGCCACGGAAGGTGACATGTCCTTTGTGGCGCAATGGGTTAATGTATTGGATGCATGGTCCACACAGGGGACAGCCTGCTAAGTCTGTCTGCAGTCCCTAATTCAAGTTGTCCTCAACTGAATACAGCTGAGCTTCTACCTTCTGGCTCTGATTAACTGCTGTTTTTTTAAAAATTGGTGGTTCCGGCCTACTAACGGTGTCTGCCCCTCCCTGGTGTTGCCCTCAACTGAATAAAGCTGAGCTTCTACCTTCTGGCTCTGATTAACTGCTGTTTTTTTAAAAATTGGTGGTTCCGGCCTACTAACGGTGTCTGCCCCTGCCTGGTGTTGTCCTCAACTGAATAAAGCTGAGCTTCTACCTTCTGGCTCTGATTAACTGCTGTTTTTTAAAAAATTGGTGGTTCCGGCCTACTAACGGTGTCTGCCCCTGCCTGGTGTTGTCCTCAACTGAATAAAGCTGAGCTTCTACCTTCTGGCTCTGATTAAGTTTTTTTTTTTTTTTTTAATTGCTGGATGGGGCCTAATACCTCTGTTTGCTGCTCCCTGGTGTTTGTCCTCAACTGAATAAAGCTGAGCTTCTACCTTCTGGCTCTGATTAACTGCTGTTTTTTAAAAAATTGGTGGTTCCGGCCTACTAACGGTGTATGCCCCTGCCTGGTGTTGTCCTCAACTGAATAAAGCTGAGCTTCTACCTTCTGGCTTTCGGCCTATACTATCAGATATTAAACTGCATTTGGCCTACTAGTGTGGTTGGGCCCTTGAAACAGTGTCTGCTGCTCTTGGGTTTGCTACTCCACTGAACAAAGCAATGCCGCCTGTTTAGTCCTGTTACCAATTTTGAACTGCATTTAGCCTACTTTATTCTTTGGCCCTATATCTGTTTCCTCTTCATCCTGCCCATTGCCCAGCCACTGCTAGATGAGTCTGCTGGTACATTGACCTAGACCACTACATTCCCCTTGCACTCTACACAGCCAGAATCTGACCCTGCTGAAAGTAAGGTTCCCCTTCCTGCATGTTATACCACCTTACACAGGGACAAAGAGGAAGGTGCAGATGAAAGTGCAGGTTCCTTCATCAGGTGGGGGGGGGCATACTCGTTGGCGACGTCACTGGCACAGGGCCCCTCAGAGTACGCAAAAGTGTCGCTGCTGGTGGGAGGCGCCCCCGCCATGCAAACACACCGCCGTACTTTGAGGGGCCCTGTGCCAGTGCCAATGCGAACGAGTGGGCCCCCCCTGCTTGCTCAGGATCACAGCACTTGCAACGTTGAAATACTTACCTCTCCCTGCTCCACCGCCGTGACGTAGTCCGCGTTTCCTGGGCCCACGAAAAACTTGAGCCAGCCCTACTCCCCCCACAACTTTTGCCAAATGACCCCCAATTTCCAATGCCCAACTATTATTATAAAGTTAATTAAGATTGACAAGCTTCAGAAACAAGAATGGATGTTTTTGGCATTAAAATGGGCACTGTAGGTGTTTTCCTGGCCTCCACTCACTGCCGACTATGCTTCCCCATTGACTTGCATTGGGTTTCGTGTTTCAGTCGATCCCCGACTTTCAGCGATAATCGGCCGACTGCACTCGACTCGACTTTGGACAAAGTCGGGTTTCAGAAAACCCGACTCGATCTTAAAAAAATGAAAGTCGCTCAACCCTAATTAAGACCCCTGTAATCAATGCATGGATGTAATTCTCCGTTCTTCTTCTGCACAAAGAAGAACCCAGCCCCTGCAGGTGACACAGACTTCCTAATGAATCCCCTTGCCAAATTCTCCTGGATGTACTGAGACATAGCCTCCGTCTCTGGGAGAGACAATGGGTAGACTCGACCCCGGGGAGGCTCAGCACCAGGCAAGAGGTCAATAGGACAGTCATAGGGGTGGTGAGGCGGAAGAGTCTCCGCAGCCCTTTTGGAGAACACGTCCGCATAGGGCTAATATTGCTTGGGGAGAGAGGAGAGATCTGCGGGTAGCAACCTGAACGCATTCCCTCTGACATCTACCCCCACAAGATTTACTCCATCCCAAAATCCTGCCAGTGGACCACTCAATATGAGGAGAGTGGTACCGCAGCCAAGGATCCCTAACAGGACCTCATCAATTCCCTCTGGAATGATGAGCAGAGATATTATCTCCTGATGAGATGGCGACATGGATAGCGTAAATGGGATGGTCTGGTGTGTAATCTGTGAGGGCAGTGTCGACCCATTCACCACTCGTACGGTCACTGGTTGGGCGAGCATCACCACAGGTATTGCGTGTCGTTGGGAGAAGGCAGAAGACATAAAATTGCCCTCTGCCCCGGAGTCCACGCAAAGCTCTACCGAATGAGTGGATGGGCCAATGGTAATTGTCCCCTTAAAGGACAATTTGGAGGCAAACGTCGCCGTGTCTAGTGAACCTCCACCCACTACCACTAGACGCTGACGTTTCCCCGACCGCTGAGGACATCTGGTGGCAAAATGTCCTGACTGCCGGCAAACATGACAGACCCTAAGTGCACGAGCGGTCCGGGACTTAGGTCCCGCTCGTGGCAACTCCATGGCCTCATGTGACTCGGTTGCCTGAACCGGAGATTCCAAAGGGATCTCAACCCCTAACAATCAGTTTCCCAAAATTCAATTGACAGTAAATTGATCACCACCAATCAAAGTGTTGCAACGCCTCCGATCACCAAGAAAAAACCAAAAGACTCTTAGGTCTCCTAGGACTGTGTACAACCTATTTAAATTTCTTTAATGCAAACACAGTGTTAGTAATGTCAAAGTGAACTCAACATTTATGGGTATGGGTAAAAGGATGGTTATAAGTAATAACCAGGAGGTTGTTTAATAGCACTCTGCAGTGTTGGACTTTTTATGGTTTTTTAAATTAAAAATTAATTCCAAAAATGGTACCAATTTGGAGGTAGATGTCTTTTGTGTCATTGTTTAAACAAATGTGGTGTTGTTACCAAGTGCTTTATGACAAGCTATTACCAAAATTCTAACTTTTTGGAGAGTAGCCACAATCTTGTTGTTTTGGAAAATTAAGAAGCTTTATGTTTCCCAATAATCTTTATTGGTTTTATAAATTTTATAACGGGGAAGGGTAAAGAATAAGGGATAGCAAGGTAGAGGGGGAAAAAGGAAAAACCCCATATAATATAGGGAAAAGGGAAAAAAGACAGGTACACATACAGACATTCCCGTAGGTTTACACAACACAACTGTCACTTATTATCAGCACCTGAAATAGAAACTCAAACAGTACACATATACAACAAATGACATCAAATTAAATGTTGCTCAATATCAGCGCTTTGAAAATAAGTCAGACAGTATATATTATGTAAAGTATGAGAATCTGTCAAGTCTGGGAACACCTTAAGGTGACCCTAAGACTGGCTGGAGGGCAATGATCTGTTCTTTTTAGTAAAATAACAAGTGGAATAAAGGTCTTTTCAAGTAGGATGTATATTTGATGTACACAGAGAGGAGGTATCAGAAGAAACAGCTGATGATGTCAATCCTGTTCTTTTCAAAAAGTTAATTCCTTCCTCCGGAGATGAGAGCGTGAACGATTTTGAAGCAAATTTCACTTGTAGATTGGAAGTCTTTGTCCATTGGTAGGGTATTCCGGCGTGTAAAAGTTGATGAGTGGTTTGAAAGAATGATTTTCGTTTTTGTAGGGTATCTTTAGACAAGTCCTTGAAAAAAGATAAGTTGCTGTACGGAGATGGAAGGTGTTTTGAGTCTCTTGTCAGCATAAGGAGATCGTTCTTTACCCCTGTAGGATAGAGGGACACAATGACGTCTCGAGCAATGTTTGTAGGGATAGAGAGTGGCCTTTGGATTCTGAAAACCTGCTCGATCAGATTTTTTCCTTTGTTTTGGGGTAATAAGTGAGTGATCATTGAAGAAATATATTTTTTTAACTGTGAGGGCTGGACCGACTTCGGTATTCCTCTGATTTTTATGTTATTTTTCCTTTTGAAGTCTTCATAATTAGCCAAGTAGTCTCTAAAAAAGATGATGTCTTTTCGGATCCTCTCCAGAGAGTCCGAGAGCATGTGTGGACTATGAGCATGGATAGAGGGCGAGATCCGGTAGTTTTTGTCTAGAGAGTCTGTTATTTTTGAGTCTTGAAGAGGGGCATCAGGGGCCTTGGTAGAATTTAAGTTAGAGTCTTTGACTATAAAATGTAGTGTATCTTTAAATAGCTTCTTGATAAAAGATTCAGATGCTTTTACCGTATTTGATTGTTGAAGGTCGGATATTTTAGATTCGTATCGATGTGTATTAGTACTCTTTTCCAAGATGTTTGCCGATGCTAAACAGGCTCTGCAGATATTGATCATAAAGCTCTTAGATGGGTAGTCATCAGAAGCTGGTATGTTATCTATTAAAGAAACATTAGAGATATGGTCCTCAGGCCCTGCATCCGATTTCTCTTGACCCAAGTTAATTTTATTTGGCTGGAATAGGAATTTTCCTATGGGCTCATAAGTCTTGTATTCAGTAGAACTCTCTGAGGAGGAATGTTGGGATGAATTTTTCTCAGAATCTGTAAAATTAGTAAAGTCGCTGTCCCCATAGTCAGAGGTATCCATCATTTTGATAATTCTTCTGAGTGGACACTTTCTAGCCCCTCTGATGAATTAGAAGAATTATCTGTATCATGGTTTACATCCAGCTGTTCCTTTTGATCTACTGTGTTGCTATTGTTTTTGTCGGCTGGTTCCATAATAGAGGTCAAATTAGGAAGTATTTTTTGGATTATTTCTTCAAAGCTTTTAATACAAAAAAGCCTGGTTTCTTCTAGTATAGATTTTTGTTGTGACTGTATTTGTTTAAAGGGGTCACTTTCTGATGTGTCAGAGGACTGGTCACAGCCATTCCAATTTTTTGATAAAACCCATTTAACAGATGGGATTATACATAGTTGCCCGTTATTGTCAGAGTTTTCATGAGTTTCCCCTATGATTTTTGGGGTATCAATAGAAGGTTTATGGGTGGCACCTCTCCTCAATACAGGAAGAGGTTGTGAGGCATTATATAATTGTAGCGGTGTTCCAATCGCTATTCCACCACTTTGTAGTAGCAAGACTCCCTCCTCCCTAACTGTCGCCGCATCAGCCTCTTCACCTTCTGTAGTGTCGCTTCTGCATGATTGCCCCTTATTATTTGGGTAATTGTCAATTTCCCCTGTGATTTTTGGGCAATTATTTGAAGGATTAGAGGTAGCACACCTCTCTGAAGCACTAAGAGGCTGAGCGGCGCTATATAGTAGTGACGGTGTACCATTCGCTGCTTCACAATACAGCTGAACACCTCGCAGCGGCAAGACTTCCTCTTCCCTCACCGCTGCTGCATCAGCCGCTCTGCATGCGGTGATGTCACAAGCGGCTGGCGGAGGAATCACGGGGCTGCACCAGGCCTCGCTTTCCAGCCCCCACCGGACCGAGTCGGTCCTGAGGGACTTGCCTGGTGTTAAGGTAAAGGACAAGTCCTGGGGTCCTTTCTTCTGCAGCATCACGGCTCCCGATCTCACCGCAAACTCCCGACTCTTCTTCCCCTCCTTTTCAGCAGGTAACGGTGCCACGGGGAGTGCAAGGTTCTTCGCTAGTGGCAGCACTGACGTCGTCCGGCATATCACCTCCACAACAGTTGACGACGATTCAGCACAGCCGTTGGTATTTTCTGTCTTGAATCCCTGTTGTCTGGGGGAACATCTGAAGTCCTCCCCAACACAGGAGCAAAAGGGACTTTTCTCACATCTTTTACCGGAAACTTCTTGGCTCCAGCTCTTTCTGTTCCGTGGGTGACAGAAACCCTGAAGGACTTTCCTCTCCTCTCATGTTTGCCTGTGTGGCGGCCATCTTGATTGGAGGCCTTGATACAGGCTGAGAAGCTGTAGTGCTTGTTGTCCTTGTAATATCCACTATATTCTTAATTTTATTTGTTGTAGATAAGGACTAAAGGTTTTCCAAGCCCATAGATCTATAAGTTCCACTTTTTGGAAGCCAAAAGTAGCTCAATATAGGGGATTATTCAGGAGCTCTGTAAAGGCATGTCTGCTCCTATCCCCTGCAAACCACGCCCCTCAATTAAGAAGCTTTTTAACCCTTTCACGAACCCTTCAATACATGTACGTCATGGTGAACTAAAGTGTTATTTACTGCACCACACCGTACGTACAGCAGAAGGAAACAGCAGGAAAAGGAACTGTGCCTGTGCCATTGGTATTGGGAGCCAGCTGTTAGATAAAGCAACAGCCAGGAGAGCAGCTATGTGCGATCTCGGATGTTTAACTCTTTTCATGCCATGGTAGCTATTGGCTGTGCAAAAAAGAAGTTTTACAGTGGAAAAGTGCTCCTTCGGTCATTAGATTGGCACTTCAGCAGCCAACAAATTGCCATGGCAGCCGGAGGCCTAACAATATTTTTTGTGTCTGCAATATTTATTATCCTATCAGATTTTGCCATTCCTTCGTTGCCTTTATTTCTGTCCAGGACTGTTTCATAAGTTTTTATTTTTTTTTTATTTCTGTGGAAGCATGGTTGAAAAGCAATGTCTGAATTTCAATTGTTCATTTTCATAGATTTTTAATGTATTATTACTTTTGTCAGATTCAAGTTATTTCTGTGACCACTGTGGGTTTTTCTGTCATGAAACGATGGGTACCAACAATTTTGACCACGTGTGTATAATATATACCGTATGTACTCGAATATAAGCCGACCCAAGTATAAGCCGACCCCCCTAATTTTGCAACAAAAAACTGGGAAAACGTATTGACTCGAGTATAAGCCTAGGGTGGAAAATGCAGCAGCTACAGATATATTTCAAAAATAAAAATAGATACCAATAAAAGTAAAATTAATTGAGACATCAGTAGGTTAAGTGTTTTTGAATATCCATATTGAATCAGGAGCCCCATATAATGCTCCATGCAGTTGTTTATGGCCCTATAGATGCCCCATATAATGCTCCATGCAGTTATGGCCCCATAGATGCCCCATATAATGCTCCATGCAGTTATGGCCCCATAGATGCCCCATATAATGCTCCATACAGTTATGGCCCCATATAATGCCCCATATAATGCTCCATGCAGTTATGGCCCCATAGATGCCCCATATAATGCTCCATGCAGTTATGGCCCCATAGATGCCCCATATAATGCTCCATGCAGTTATGGCCCCATATATTGCTCCATGCAGTTCTTTATGGCCCCATAGATGCTCCATATAACATTGTGCCACATGTAATGCTGCTGCTGCTGCAATAAGAAAAAAAGTCACATACTCACCTCTTGTCGCTGCCCGCTGCTCCTCAGCATCCCGTCACTCCGCACTGACTGTTCAGGCAGAGGACGGCGCGCACACTCATACATCATCGTGCCCTCTGACCTGCACAGTCACTGCAAGAGGATGGGAAGACGGAGCGGCACCCGGCGAATGGAACGCGGACAGGTGAATATGAAATACTTACCTGCTCCTGGCGCTCCTGACGCTGACCCTGCCTGTCCCATGGCACCGCAGCTTCTTCCTGTAATGAGCGGTCACCGGTACCGCTCATTGCAGTAATGAATATGCAGCTCCGCCCCTATGGGAGTGGAGTCCATATTCATTACTTTAATGAGCGGTACCACGTGACCGCTGAATAGAGGAAGAGCTGCAGTGAGGGAGACCATGAGACAGGCTGAGACAGGCTGAGACAGCGTTAGGAGCGCCGGGACCAGGTGAGTATGCGACACTGCTCTCTCCCCCTCACCCGCCGACCCCACTGCTGACCATGACTGGAGTATAAGCCGAGAGGGGCACTTTCAGCCCAAAAATTTGGGCTGAAAATCTCGGCTTATACTCGAGTATATACGGAGATATATATATATATATATATATATATATATATATATATATATATATATACAGTACAGACCAAAAGTTTGGACACACCTTCTCATTTAAAGATTTTTCTGTATTTTCATGACTATGAAAATTGTACATTCACACTAAAGGCATCAAAACTGTGAATTAACACATGTGGAGTTATATACTTAACAAAAATGTGTGAAACAACTGAAATTATGTCTTATATTCTAGGTTCTTCAAAGTAGCCACCTTTTGCTTTGATGACTGCTTTGCACACTCTTGGCATTCTCTTGATGAGCTTCAAGAGGTAGTCACCAGAAATGGTTTTCACTTCACAGGTGTGCCCTGTCAGGATTAATAAGTGGTATTTTTCATAGTCATGAAAATACAGAAAAATATTTAAATGAGAAGGTGTGTCCAAACTTTTGGTCTGTACTGTATATATACTGTGCATGTGAGCAGGGGCATAACTATAACAGGTGCAGGGGTTGTTGAGCTTCAACTTATGCCACTGTGTGTGTATCTATATGGAAAAGTTTACCTCCGAAATGATATCATGTAATGGTACATTACAGCTTATTGCACAGAAAAGAAGTCCTCATACAGTTCTATAGGCAAAAAAAAATAACATTTTTTTACCTCTGAGGTGATGACCCTCTCCAAAAAAAAACAATTTGTAAATGGAGACTTTCTGCTGCAAAAGTATTAAAAAATAAAAAATATATACAGCTAGGTCTAGAAATATTTGGACTGTCACACAATTTTTGGCATTTTTGTTGTTTACCAAAACATATTCAAGATGCAGTCAAATACTCAAAAAAGCTTTAAAGTGCAGACTCTCAGCTTTAACTGGACGATATTCACATACCAATTAAAGTAAGGGTTTAGGAATTACAGCTGCTTAATATGTAGCTGCTTTTTTATAGGGGCCAAAAGTAATTGGACAATTATTTCAAAAGCTCTTTAATGGGCTGCATGGACTATTCACTTGTTAATCCATCATCAATTAAGCAAGCAAAAGGTTTAGAGCTGATTCCAGGTATGGCATTTGCATTTGCATTTGGAAGCTGTTGCTATGAACCCACAACATGCAGTCGAAGGAGCTTTCAATGGAAGAGAAACTGTCCATCATTAAGCTTAGAAAAATAAGAAATCAATCAGAAAGATAATAGAAATGAGTGGCCAAATCAACAGTCTGGTACATTCTTAAAAAAAAGAGCGCACTGGTGAGCTTGGGAACTCAAAAAGTCCTGAAAATCCATGGAAGACAATGGTAGTGGATGATTGCATGGTGTAGAAGAACAACTTCAAAACATCTACCCAAGTAAAGAACATTCTCCAGAAAGTAGGTGTTTCAGTATCTAAGTCTACCGTGAAGAGAATACTTCATGATAGCAAATACTGAGGTCTCACCAGAATGTGCAAGCCATTACTCAGTCTTAAAAATAGAAAGTCTGGATAACACTTTGCCAAAAAAATCTAAAGAAATAAGCCCAGCTCTGTAAAAGGATTCTTTGGACAGATGAAACTAAGATCAACCTGTAAAAGCACACCACGTCCTCTGTTGGGTAAGACATGGTATGATGACATGGGTATGCATGACTTCCAATGGCACTAGGTCACTAGTGTTTATTGATGATTTGATTGAAGACAGAAGTAGCTAAATGAATTCTGAAGTGCACAAGGCTATACGATTTGCTCAGATTCAACCAAATGCAGCAAGTTTAAGTGGCAGGCACCTCAAACTACAGATGGACAATGACTCAAAACATAATGCGAAAACAACCCAGGAGTTTTTAATGCAAAGAAGTGGAATATTCTGCAGTGGCTGAGTAAATCACCTGATCTCAACCCCATCGAGCATACATTTCACATGCTTAAGGCAAAACTTAAGTCAGAAAGACCACGAACAGACAGCAACTGAAGTCAGCTGCAGTAAGGTTTTGGAAAAGCATCACAAAGGAGGAAACCCAGCATTTGGTGATGTTCATGGCTTCAGAACTTCAGGCAGTCATTGCCTGCAAAGGATTCTCTAAAAAGTACTAAAAATTAACATTTTATTTATGATAAAGTTAATTTGTCCAATTACTTCTGAGCCCTTGAAATGAAGAGGCTTTCTAGAAAAATGGTTGCAATTCCTAAACGGTTCATAGGATATTGTTGTTCAACCCCTTTAATTAAACCTGAGTCTACCCCTCAATTGCATCTCAGTTGTTTCAATTCAAATGGAAAGCATTACCATGCAGAGCCCAAGTCAAGAAGATTTGCTCACCCTCCAAATATTTCGGGATCTAACTGTACAAACGATAAATTACGTCATTTAGATGGAAGCTACCATATAGTCGCTGGAGGCGTTTCGAGCACAAACAGTGCTCTTAGACTTCAGCATGAGACTAAACAAACAAACCCAATATATGACCACTAAAAACAGGTGAAAATAATTCAGCTAATTACTTTGGGTCAATACCATGCCGACTTTGCGGGAGGGAGAGAACCAAAGCAAAGCTGCAATAACAACAAGGCATGTAAAATGCTCATGAAAAAACAAATACAATGATTTCTTCATTTAAAACAAAAAATCCTACTTTTTACCCTGTTCAGACCAGAACGGATTCTATGGACCGGTTCCAAGAGAACGTGGAAAGAGATATCTGTAATCTTGTTTCAAAATCTCTGGATAAAATGTATAAACTAAATTCATCCAAGCTTGAACGGAAATCTTTCGAAAATATCAAAAATAACCATAACATCGTTATAAAGATGTCGGACAAGGGAGATTCCGTAGTCATTTTGAACAGAACTGACTACTTTGAATCCATTTATTGTACGTTATCTGCAAACGATGATTATAGACAGATCAAGTCAGATCCAACACTGGAATATGTTATACAGTGTAAAAATATTATTGACAGTGGTCTTAATCAGGGCTTCTTCTCTCAGAAACAGGCAGATTATTTATTTGTTGAAAATCCAATGATCCCCATCCTACATGCTCTTCCTAAAACACACAAAGATATATATTTCCACCTCCTATGCGACCAATTATTTCGGGTATCGGCTCATATAGTGAGCATTTAGGTGAATGGCTGGATACTGTTTTACAACCTCTAGCGCAGAGGGTGCCGGGTTATTTAAAGGACTCTCGGGATGTTTTATACACGTTTGAAGGCGTGGTCTGGAACTCACATTGGTCATGGCTCACTTGTGACGTTGTTGCTTTGTATACTTCGATCGATATTGGGTTTGTTTGTTTAGTCTCATGCTGAAGTCTAAGAGCACTGTTTGTGCTCGAAACGCGTCCAGCGATATATGGTAGCTTCCATCCAAATGATGTAATTTATCAAAAGAAATCCAGCTTCCAAAAATATCAAAATTTATTGAGGATAAAATCCAAAGTCCAATGACATGGTTCACAGGAGAATGTGTAGCAGCAAGCTACGCGTTTCGAACAATAAGTTATTTTTCAAAGCTTTGAAAAAGAACTTATTGTTCGAAACGCGTAGCCTGCTGCTACACATTCTCCTGTGAACCATATCATTGGACTTTGGATTTTATCCTCAATACATTTTTATATTTTTGGAAGCTGGATTTCTTTTCCTGTTTGCCCCATTGTTTCACGTGATGACTGCACGGTATCCGGGCTTCCCCACAACAAATGCCTAATAGGTGAGCTGGTTTTTCACTATTTTTCAATGTAATTTATCGCTTGCCAGCAGTTTTCCAAATTTTAATGTTTAAATACATTTTTGATACTTTTTATTCCTGGAGCTGGATTTTTCTTTCCATGTGCACAAGTTTCAACGTCAGACAGAGATGTTTTTTGCTTGCTCGGGTATTATGTGGACTACAGACGAAGGTTTCTACTGGGTGAGCTGAAAAGTTTTTCTGTTTTTCTAACATGCTAATTATACAGCATTATGAACACTGTATAAAAATATCAATTTAAAAAATTCCAGATAGTTTTTCATTCATCTGTGGTCAGATGGAATAAAAAGTAATCAAAAAGTTCTATGTGCACAAGTGTGCTACCAATGAAAAGTAGTTTGTCACACAAAATAAACAACAACACATATAACAGCTATGTCTATGGAAAAATAAAAAAGTCACAGTTACATACATTTTTCTTTCTACAATATTGGTGGCCTGATTTTGATGTAAATACATAGTAATAATATGATATCATTAAAGAGTAATATTTGAATGTCCTTCTGCATGAATAATGAAAATGTTTTAACATAGCTATGTACAGTAGTGCTCAAAAGTTTACGTACCCCAGCAGAATTTTTGCTTTCATGGCCTGTTTTCGGAGACTATGAATGATAACATCAAAACTTTTTCTACACTCATGGTTAGTGGTTGGGTGAAGCCATTTATTGTCAAACTACTGTGTTTTCTCTTTTTGGGGGGTTGTCATTATGATTTAAAAAGAGAAAACACAGTAGTTTGGCAATAAATGGCTTCACCCAACCACTAACCATGAGAGGAGAAAAAGTTTTGGTGTTATCATTCATATTCTCTGAAAAAAAGGCCAAGAAAGCAAAAATTCTGCCGGGGTGTGTAAACTTTTGAGCACAACTGTAGGTTGAAAAAAAAAAGATGTATGTCCAATTTTGAGATACAGCAGTTTATCACTGACTACCAGCTCTCTTATTTGCATCTCTCCCTATCATTTGAATGTCTGTATTATTCTCTTTTCGTCACATGCTCTATACTAATCTTCTTCACAACTATGCGATAACACACACAATCTGTTGAATTTGTTCACAGTGTTATGGCTTTCTCACCCTATCTGTATTATTGACCCATGAACTTTGAAGTCCTCACACTATCCAGATTCACCACAAAAAGGCGGCTACATTTCCTGCCCCTGCTTTTATACAGACTATAGTCTTAGCAGATTGGCTATGCTATACCATGCTATATAATAGCTCAAGATCATGTAACCTTTTCAGACGACTCATGCCATCTTCTGAAATTAAAAAATTGCCATTTTTAAGACAATTCATGTGAAGAGAATCGAATTTTCTTTTAATTCGTTGAATTTAGTGAATTCCTAAAAAACCAACATGAATTCGATTTGCATCTAATCCATTTGCTCATTTCTAGAGAAAACTTCCAAAGGCTTTCTACCGCTCATTGTTATTTGTAATCAATCATGTGGTGTTAGAAACATGTATCTCATTCAGCTTTCCAATAAAGCAAACATTATGTTGTCACCTACACAAGCTAAGAAAATGCACCTTTATGCTCTTTTTTAGTTATTTGAATATTCATTGCCTCCAATTAGAGAGAAGCCACTTGTGCTTTTCACACTACGTAAATTCACAGGTTTCCCTCAGCTTCTTCCTCTTTAAGTTGCAGTGTGTTACATTAATAAAATGCGTTGTAAATGTTTACATGTGTAAAAAAGCAACTTTTATTCATGTTGCATGATAAGTTTATAATGATTGAAAATTTGTGAGGATCTGCAGCCAGACGTGACGGCAAGCAATTAAAGAAAAGACCAGCTAAGAATACAACTAAATTCACCTATATCAATTTCATGCTCACACTTCAGCATCCAGAGGCATAAAATCCTGTTTACATGTCCAAGGATCTTTGAACAGTCATTATTGATATAGATATATGGTCTTTCTGTCGTCTTGGTATAACTTTCTCTGTTTCGTGCATTTACATAATTGTTTAGTCAAATGTTATAGAAAATGAGGATTCAGATTTAGCAAGATTGCAGCAATGCTTCTTTACATTTTAGTAGACTCAAAAAAGGACCAGTCTCGAGTGGTTGGTGTCTGTCTTGGACACGTCCTTTGGCATTGGGAGATTGGCCGAGTACGTCTGAAGCTGTTGATGGATTGCCTGAGTGAACCTAACCTCTTCCAGAGTCGAAGTTGTGGTTCACTGGCATCTTCCACATGGTAGGGCATAAATTCCCGTGGTCCATATAGGGATTGGTCTAGGGCAGCAGGCTTGCAGAGCGTTACAAATATGAGGCAGGTGGCAAGGAGGAGGAAAATGCACACAAGAGAGATAATGATGGGCAGTGGGTCTGTAAATTCCATTGGGATGTTGGTGGTATTTACCGAAATATTGTCCATGGTGCTGTTATAAAGGTTAGTAATAGCTGTGCTCTCTAGTGTTTCATTATTGAATTTGAAAGTAGTTTCAGTGGTCATCTTTTCTGGAAAATAAAAAGTCATAATATTATATTTTGTGTAAGTGTACATAGAAATCACAACGTTTTAATGAAGGTGGGTTTACACAAGTGTATTTTCGGGTTGTTCGGAAAAAATGAACAGCACATGGACCAATGTTATTCAAAGGGGCAGTGCAGATTAGCATTTTTTTTGTTCACAGACTGAATCTTTACTTGAAAAAAAATTATCATATGCTAGTTTCTTCCGTATGTCAGATAATACTTGCCCATTCAAGCCTCTGGGGGTGCATCTGATTTTTCAGATACTGTGCAATTGTTTAACATAGGAAATTGTATGTAGAGTTGTACATTACTAATCAATGCTGTTGTATAAAATGGATTGCACATGGGTGAAAAATGAGAACATTTTTCTGGGTGAAACTCAAACTATTTTTTTATACACTCATGTAAACCCAGCTTAATTGTTCTGAACTTTGTGGGTAGTAATAACAATAATAATAGTAATTTATATTTCTATATCGCTAACATATTCCGCAGCACTTTCCATTACAGAGGGTAATTGTACAGACAATAAAGACACAACAGAATGAACACATAATTCAACAGATATAAAAATAAGTGGGAACCTTGCTCTCAAGCTCACATTCTATTAGGAAATAGGGGAGGCACGAAAGGTAAATGATAAAATATGCTTGTATTGTGTGGTCCAGCCATCAATATAATAAACAGGGTATTCAAATAACACTGCACTGCATTTATTTGAATTAATTGGCCAGATCATCAGCAGTGAGGTTGGTTGTTGGGACCTGAACTCTGGGACAGAGGAGGGAATGAAAAGTAGCAAAGAGTTGTTTATGATTGCTGGATAATGAGGTGATGAAGTAGGTTTGTTTAGAGAGGTGGAGAGCAGAGTTGTATGCTTTAAGCATAAACTTCTAATGGATGAAATCTTCAGCCAAACTGGATTTCTTCCACAGATGTTTAGCGCACCAGAGCACCACTGGAGAAAATGTGTTTGCAGTGTGTCACTAGGTTGCCGCTATTTGTGTCAAATTGTTTTATGTGTAGGAGGTGCAGCTTCATCCACTTTGCAGTGTCTCATTATGATGTTTCAGAGCACAGTCGGGACATGAGAGGGAGGAGGTTGGGGACATTGATGACTGCAAATCCTTCATACGTTTCTGGGTATTAATGGAAGTGGTAAGTGGGGGTGTCCTGAGCGGTGTGACTGTTCTTGATAAAGAATGAAAGAAGATTGTGGTCAGAGAATGGGAGAGGGGAGTTTGTAAAATGATGCAATGAGCAGAGCCAGGAGAAGATCAGGTCCAGAGTATTACCGTTTTCATGTATAGGATAGTTAGTAAGCTGTGAAGAGAGGAGGTTAAAGATGAAAGGTGAGCAGCAGATGGGGAGATAGGTTCAGTAATAGGGATGTTAAAGTCCCTCATGATGAGAGTGGGAATGTCACAGGATAGAAAGTGTGGAAACCAGATGATAAAGTGATAGAGGAACTGACTGGTGGGGGCCGGATGGCAATACACAACCACTACTCATAGAAAGAAAGACCATAAAAGTCTGAAAGTGTGGCTCTCAAAAGAAGGGAAGATACGTGAGGGTACTGGGGGATAACTTGAAAAGTACATTTTGTTAAAAGGAGCAGACCACTACCTCCACCTTGTCTGCTCTTATCAGTGACGTATCTAGGGCGGGCAGCCGGGGCATGTGCCCCGGGCGCAGCCGGCAGGGGGGGCGCAGTCGGGCAGCCTAATCCGGCGGTCTGCAGTGTCTCCCCCGGCGGCTGCATTCTGCCGCCCCCGGTCTGGGAGTCAGCTGTTCTCTGTGCCGACTGTCAAGCTGACAGCCGGCACAGAGAAGCTGCAGAGCGCTGGCTCCCAACGTGTGCAGAAGTGGAGGGGAGCCCCTGCAGAGTGGCTGCGGTGGGCAGGGAGAAATCCCTGCAGCTCCGCTGCCCAGCGATCTGTCTTCCTGCTTCCTCTTGCTTCCTCTCACACAGATGTGCCTCTAGATGACGTCATCATTCAGCGGCCAGCTGTGTCAGAGGAAGGCGATGAGTTGCTGCGGCAGAGCGCGAGGAGAGGTGAGAGGTGTGTGTGTATGTGTGTGTGTATGTGTGTGTGTGTGAATGTGTGTATGTGTGTGTATGTGTGTATGTGTGTATGTGTGTGTGTGAATGTGTGTGTGTATGTGTGTGTTTGTGTGTGTATGTGAATGTGTGTATGTGTGTGTGTGTGTGTGTGAATGTGTGTATGTGTGTGCGAATGTGTGTATATGAATGTGTGCATGTGTGTGTGTGAATGTGTGTTTGTGTGTGTGAATGTTTGTATGTGTGTGTGAATGTGTGTATGTGTGTGTGTGAATGTGTGTATGTGTGTGTGTGTGAATGTGTGTGAATGTGTGCGTGTGTGTGTGTGTGTGTGTGTGTGTGTGTGTGTGTGTGTATAGGGGGGAGGAAAGTCCAACCAATAACCTATGGTCTTTCAGTAAAAGTAGCTATATTGTGGAAGGCACGGAGACGGTGGCAACAGTGATTAGCCACCAGGCAAGATACACACAACAAAAAACAAGAAAAGGGCACTGGGAACCATACATGCCATGTTAGTAATGTAAACAGTATATATACATAACTAAAGGGCCAAAGATGTATCCAGGAACATGCGAAAATTTGTAGGCATCTACATAGATATATACAGGGCTAGGTCACACACAAGTCAATGCCATCCCAGCTCTAAAAAGAGCCCCACATGATCCACTAACAAGTATATAACAACCACATTATATTCAGATCAAAAAACGGTAACAGGAATACATCATGTGTGTGTGTATGTGAATGTGTGTGTGTATGTGAATGTGTGTATGTGAATATGTGTATGTGAATGTGTGTATGTGTGTGTGTGTGGCTCAGTATTGTGTGTGTGTGTGTGTATCGCGCTGCAGGGGAATGTGCAGAGAAGTGAATGGTGTGTGTGTGTCCTAGGAATTTAGGACCTGAGAATTACGTCACGGCTTGTGATTGGTCGCGTGGCGGTCACATGGGCGGCCGCGACCAATCACAAGCCATGACGTCATCTAAGGCCCTGAACGCGCTCATTCTTAGGAAGGAAGGCTGCCGGAAAGAAGCCGAGGGTGAGTATATTCCTATTAGGTATATACTCACCCTCGGACGCGCCCTGCTTCTTTCCGGCAGCCTTCCTTCTTAAGAATGAGCGCGTGAAGGGCCTTAGATGACGTCACGGCTTGTGATTGGTCGCGGCCGCCCATGTGACCGCTCACGCGACCAATCACAAGCCGTGACTTAATTCTCAGGTCCTAAATTCCTAGAATGAGGAATTTAGGACCTGAGAATTACGTCACGGCTTGTGATTGGTCGCGTGGCGGTCACATGAGCGGCACGCGACCAATCAGAAGCTGTGACGTCATGGAAGGCCGTAAACGCGCTCATTTTAAGCAAAGAAGGCTGCCAGTTACCAGCGGCGATGTCCAGGGGCCTCCGGAGAGGTGAGTATATCAATATTTTTTATTTTAATTCTTTATTTTACACTTAAATGTTGATTCCGATACCGATTTCCGATATCGCAAACATATCGGAACTCGGTATCGGAATTCCGATACCAGATTCAGAAGATCGCCGACCTCATGGCCGACCCCACACAGGGGTCGGGTTTCATGAAACCCGACTTTGCCAAAAGTCGGCGACTTCTGAAAATGGCCGACCCGTTTCGCTCAACCCTAGTTGTAACCGCTGCAACCGGCAGCCTCCGTTCCTAAGAATGAGCGAGTTAAGGACCTGCGATGACGTCGCGGTCTTGTGATTGGTCGCGTGAGCGGTCACATGAGGGGTCACGCGACCAATCACAAGCCGTCACGTCTTCGAAGGTCCTTCACTCGCTCATTCTTAGGAACGGAGGCTGCCGGTTAACACCGCTAGGTCCAGGGTCCGCCGGAGGGGTGAATATATCCCTATTTTTTATTCTTTATTTTACACATGAATATGGATCCCAGGGCCTGAAGGAGAGTTTCCTCTCCTTCAGACCCTGGGAACCATCCAGGATCACCTCCGATATTTGTGTCCCATTGACTTGTATTGGTATCATGTATCGGATATTTTACGGATATCGGCCTATACAATCCGATACCGATACTTTCAAATATCGGAAGGTATCGCTCAACACTATATATAAGTAATACAGCACATTCACCAAGAAGGACTAAGCATAGTGAAGAATAATTTTGTAATACAATAAGGAAATATTTGCCACCAGTAACCACTATTAGGACCCGGGATTCTAGAAAATCACAACACTCAAATGGCTGTGATTGTTGGCAGGCAAAGTATTTCCATTTTTTATGTAATTGTTCATAAATGCCCCAAATGTATGGTAAACAGAAGATATAGCAAAAAATTAACAATTTAACCCTTGTAAAAAAAAATGGTGGTACCAATAGCCAAAAAAATCTATGAAAGGAAACAAAAGTACTCTAGGAACAATACCTTTTTTGGCAACCAAAAACATTGACTCTGATCAATTAAAACTGGCATTTTGCACACTAGTCTTAATGAGGGGCGATGAATGCCCCTTAATGACTTTGGCAAATTTTATCATGGCGTGCACCATTGTGTACCTATCCAGAAGAGTTATGCAAGTCAGTGACTGGAGTAATATTTCTGACTTGAGAAACACTGCCACTTTCCATGAAACTATGCTTGTCTCCAGTAAACATTGGCGGTCACAAACTGCTGGAGACCAATGCGAGTAGCAGTGATAGAAGGTTAAGATGGTGGCTTGTAAATATAATAGTAGGGTCAGTGACCTTAGATTAGAAGCTTCACTCCAGCAGTAAAATAAAATAAATACTGGATTAAGTCATTATTCAGCAGTGTTATAATGTCATCACACATTAGTATTATAATTAGAGATGGGCCAACCCGAAGAGTAAAGTTTGGCATCCATACCAAACACTTACTTTCGGGCACAGACACCAAACATGGACTTCACCAGGATGTCCATGTTACTGTTTGGGTTCGGCACCCCGAACATCTTGTGTTTATTGTGCTCTCATGTGCATGACAGCACAGCAAACACTGCTGTGTATTCCTAAAACCAGCATCCCGCAGCCTTCCAAAAAAAGGGCATCTATTAGATGCATGAATGCATGGTGCTTTGCCCGGCTCTTGCAACTTGCCCAGTAGCGGTGGCAAGTGGGGCTCATTCAGTGCCTTGCGAAAGTATTCGGCCCACTGGAACTTTTCAACCTTTTCCCACATATCATGCTTCAAACATAAAGATATGAAATGTTAATTTTTGGTGAAGAATCAACAACAAGTGGAACACAATTGTGAAATTTAATGAAATTTAAATTTATTGCTTATTTTAACCCCTTACTGACATCGGACGGGATAGTACATCCGATGTCAGCTCCCCTGCTTTGATGCAGGGCTCCGCGGTGAGCCCGCATCAAAGCCGGGACATGTCAGCTGTTTTGAACAGCTGACATGTGCCCGCAATAGCGGCGGGTGAAATCGCAATTCACCCGCCGCTATTAACTAGTTAAATGCCGCTGTCAAATGCAGACAGCGGCATTTAACTACCGCATCCGGCCGGGCACCCGGAAATGACAGCATCGCCGACCCCGTCACATGATCGGAGGTCGGCGATGCTTCTCCATTGTAACCATAGAGGTCCTTGAGACCTCTATAGTTACTGATCGCCGGTAGCTGTGAGCGCCACCCTGTGGTCGGCGCTCACAGCATACCTGATTTTCTACTACATAGCAGCGAACAGCAGATCGCTGCTATGTAGCAGAGGCGATCGTGCTGTGCCTGCTTCTAGCCTCCCATGGAGGCTATTGAAGCATGGCAAAAGTAAAAAAAAAAGTTAAAAAAAATGTGAAAAAAATAAAAAAAATATAAAAGTTTAAATCACCCCCCTTTCGCCCCAATCAAAATAAATCAATAAAAAAAAAATCAAATCTACACATATTTGGTATTGCCACGTTCAGAATCGTCCGATCTATCAAAAAAAAAAGCATTAACCTGATCGCTAAACGGCGTAACGAGAAAAAAAAATCAAAACGCCAGAATTACTTTTTTTGGTCGCCGCGACATTGCATTAAAATGCAATAAAGGGCGATCAAAAGAACGTATCTGCACCGAATTGGAATCACTAAAAACGCCAGCTCAGCATGCAAAAAATAAGCCCTCAACCGACCCCAGATCATGAAAAATGGAGACGCTACGAGTATCGGAAAATGGTGCAATTTTTTTTTTAAGCAAAGTTTGGAATTTTTTTTCACCACTTAGGTAAAAAATAACCTAGTCATGTTAGGTGTCTATGAACTCGTAATGACCTGGAGAATCATAATGACAGGTCAGTTTTAGCATTTAGTGAACCTAGCAAAAAAGCCAAGCAAAAAACAAGTGTGGGATTGCACTTTTTTTGCAATTTCACCGCACTTGGAATTTTTTTCCCATTTTCTAGTACATGACATGGTAAAACCAATTATGTCATTCAAAAGTACAACTCGTTCTGCAAAAAATAAGCCCTCACATGGCCAAATTGATGGAAAAATAAAAAAGTTATGGCTCTGGGAAGGAGGGGAGTGAAAAACGAACACGGAAAAACGAAAAATCCCACGGTCATGAAGGGGTTAAATTTTTGTGGAAATTTAAAAACTGAAAAGTGGGGCGTGCAATATTATTTGGCTCCTTTAACTTACTACTTTGCTGCACCACTAGTGTTGAGCGATACCTTCCGATATTTGAAAGTATCGGTATCGGATTGGATCGGCCGATATCCAAAAAATATCGGATATCGCCGATACCGATACCCGATACCAATACAAGTCAATGGGACACAAATATCGGAAGTGATCCTGGATGGTTCCCAGGGTCTGAAGGAGAGGAAACTCTCCTTCAGGCCCTGGGATCCATATTCATGTAAAAAATAAAGAATAAAAATAAAAAATATGGATATACTCACCCTCGGACGGGCCCTGGTTCTCACCGCTGCAAGCGTCTGCCTCCGTTCCTAAGAATGCAGAGTGAAGGACCTTCGATGACGTCGCGGCTTGTGATTGGTCGCGTGACCGCTCATGTGACCGCTCACGCGACCAATCACAAGCCGCGATGTCATCGCAGGTCCTGCCGGTTGCACGGCTGAGGTCCGGGTCCGTCGGAGGGGTGAGTATATCCATATTTTTTATTTTTATTCTTTATTTTTTACATGAATATGGATCCTAGGGCCTGAAGGAGAGTCTCCTCTCTTCCAGACCCTGGGAACCATATGCACCGCACATGCCTGGGAACTTATAGGAACTTCCGACTCCGATTTCCGATATCACAAAAATATTGGAACTCGGTATCGGAATTCCGATACAGCGAATATCGGCCGATACCCGATATTTGCAGTATCGGAATGCTCAACACTATGCACCACCTTTTGCTGCGCTTACAGCTGCAAGTCGCTTGGGGTATATCTCTATCAGTTGTACATCGAGAGACTGAAATTCTTGCCTATTCTTCCTTGGCAAACAGCTTGAGCTCAGTGAGGTTTGATGGAGATCGTTTGTGAACAGCAGTTTTCAGCTCTTTCCACAGATTCTCGATTGGATTGAGGTCTGGAATTTGACTTGGCCATTCTCACACCTGGATACATTTATTTGTGAACCATTCCATTGTAGATTCTGCTTTATGTTTGGGATCATTGTCTTGTTGGAAGAAAAATCTCCTTCCCAGTCTCAGGTCTTTTGCAGACTCCAACAGGTTTTCTTCAAGAACGGTCCTGTATTTGGCTCTATACATCTCCCCATCAATTTTAACCATCTTCCCTGTCTCTGATGAAGAAAAGCAGGCCCAGACCATAATGCTGCCACCATCATGTTTGACAGTGAGGATAGTGTGTTCAGGGTGATGAGCTGTGCTGCCTTTACGCCAAACATATCATAAGTTCGATTTTGGTTTCATCTGACCAGAGCACCTTCTTTCACATGTTTGGTGTGTTTCCATGGTGGCTTGTTGCAAACTTTAAATTACACTTTTTATGGATATCTTTGAGAAATGGCTCTCTTCTTGACAGTCTTCCATAAAGGCCAGATTTGTGCAGTGTACGACTGATTGTTGTCCTATGGACAGACTGTCCCACCTCAGCTGTAAATCTCTGCAGTTCATCCAGAGAGATCATGGGCCTCTTGGCTGCATCTCTAATCAGTCTTCTCCTTGTTTGACATGAAAGTTTAGAGGGATGGCCAGGTCTTGATAGATTTGCATTGGTATGATACTCCTTCCATTTCAATATGATCGCTTGCACAGTTCTCCTTGGGATGTTTAAAGTTTTGGAAACCATTTTGTATCCAAATCTGGCTTTAAACTTCTCCACAGCAGTATCACAGACTTGCCTCTTGTGTTCCTTGGTCTTCATGATGCTCTCTGTGCTTTAAACAGAACCCTGAGACTATCACAGAGCAGGTGCATTTATACGGAGACTTGATTACACACAGGTGGATTATATTTATCATCATTAGGCATTTAGGACACCATTGGATCATTCAGAGATCCACAATGAACTGCTCGAGTGAGTTTGCTGCCCTGAAAGCAAAGGGGCCGAATAATATTGCACGTCCCACTTTTCAGTTTTTGAATTTCCACAAAAATTTAAAATAACCAATAAATTTCGTTCAACTTCACAGTTGTGTTCCACTCGTTGTTGATTCTTCGCCAAAAATGTACATTTCATATCTTTATGTTTGAAGCGTGATATGTGGGAAAAGGTTGAAAAGTTCCAGGGGGCTGAACACTTTTGCAAGGCACTGTATTTGTGAAGTTGATGTCACCTTTGTATTGTCCGGTGACATCAAGCCCATGGCTTAGTAATGGAGAAGTGTCTATAAGACGCCTATCCATACTAATCATATAGTTTTATTTTAAACAAACACACAGACACAATAGTTTTTTAATTGAAAGAATGACACAGACTCCTTTCATGATTCTAAATTAAGCCATTTATTGTATTGTACATAAACACACATCCAGAATAAAGTGATTTAATTGAAAGAATGACATATACTCCTTTAATATTTCTAAATTAAGCCATACTCACGTCATCGCCCATTCCATTGAAGCCATCGTCTCCTGTAATAAAGCAAAAATAAAAAAAAACAACCATATCACTCACCTTTCCTTCGTTATGTCCCACACCATAATCCATGTCTTGGCATTAACAGTTTTCAACCTGGACCAAGTGTAACCGTCTGGGCTTAGAACCACTGGGATGGATTACGGCGTGGGACAGAACAACAAACAGGTGAGGAATATGGTTGTTTTTTATTTTTGTTTTATTACAGGAGACGATGGCTTCAATGGAATGGGCAATGACGTAAGTATGGTTTAATTTAGAATCATTAAAGGAGTATGTGTCTTTCAATTAAAGGACTTTATTCTGGCTGTGTGTTTATTTGCAATACAATTATAGGATTAGTAATAGATAGGCATCTTCCCACGCCTCATTTCACAGTGTGGGAACCGTGGCTGTCTAACCAGGGTAATGATTTTACCGCCTATCACAAGCAGTGTTTGTAGCGCTTTCATGCACCTGACAGCATGGAAAACACTGGATGCTCAGGCCCCACATTCAAGAGAATGGGGTTCGAGTACTGTTCTGGTACCTGAACCCAAACTTTTTTTTAACAGTTCGGCCGAACCTTGCCGGACCCAAACATCCAGAGGTCCACCCATCTCTAATTATAATGTTAGTAGTAGTATTACATTATAAAGAAGTGTTGTATTGTCATTACACCGTAGTATTGTAATGTTGTTGGTCAAAAGTATTTTTATGGCATCACACGGTAGTATTATGATATCATTACACAATAGAATGTTTATCAATTTTTCATATAGTCCAAAATTTGTGCAGTCTGCTAAAGGAAGTCCATATTTTTTTCATCTGAAGAATCAATTTACGGAAAGAATAAATTGAGGACTTCAGCTGCTGCAAAACTTTGTTTGCCACCACATTCGAATTATGACAGTACCGGAAGAAGGCACATAAAAACAGTGCCAGCAGGGTTCTCCCAATAAACAATACTATTAGAAGAGTGACACTTCACATAATCGCATAATATTTCCCTTCAAGTGGTCATATCATTAAGTAAATCTGTATACATTTAATTGAGAGGAAATAAATACTCTCCTTTTTGACTCCATGCCAATCTGAGAAGGAAGTAAAGTATTAAAAAAGTTGTAAGAATCAAAATCAAATCAACCAGTGTAATCTGAGAAAAAAAAAAGAAAAAGAAATTCTCCCCATGGCCAAGACAGTCTTTCAGCAAAAAATGGATTGCAATAGTCTGCAGCATTGCAGTCTGCATTCTGTCTGTGGGCCAGCAAACCCCAGCTGTTCTAAGGCTGACCACAGAAGAGAAGGTTCCATCTTTTATTATCAGATCTCTCCTGCTTATCATAGAGGTGTTGTTTCTGCTGTCCTTTATACAATCTTGTCTCTTGTACAAGATTAAGTTCACCCCAAGTCAATTTATAACTAAGCTGAACTGAATCTAGTTAATGTTTACCTGTGAGGCATGACTTTATATAATGTATAATGCTCATTCTTTAAGATTACTGAATTGAAAGGATCTAGTGCATGGATATTTTTATCATTAGTAGCACATTCTAGAATTCTCTAGTCACTAAGAACTTACCCAATGAGTTGGAAGATGCACAGAGATGTCAAGTAGTAGAAAGCAAAAAGTTCTGGTTTTAGTTGTGATCCAGTAGAAAAGACAATGAGAAGCATTTGGTGAAACCTTTTATAGCACAATCAGTTTGGTTGGTTTTCTGTCTCAGAAGGCCTCGTGTTTCATGGCTGCTCAGGTCTCTGTAGATGTATATATACCAGTGAATGCAGATCATCTCAGCAGGGAATCTTCTAAAGGAGTGTGAGAGGATTAGCATACATTATGGAAAGATGTTCAAGTGCCAATGCTATGAATCCCTAAATACGGTAATACAGGTGTGGGGCATTGTGGGCCTCCTAAGGAAATTGGATTATTAGGAGACAATCTATTATCTTGTTATGTGCATATGACAGTTTGTAAACTTGAAAACATTAAGAGCTGGGGAAGGGAAGTGAATTAAAATTCTTATATACAGTATATTCTTTTTCTCTTATTCTTATAAATTTCTTATATATAATAACTGAGAAGATCATTGATCATGATTTCAATGCATGTAATACTTTGAACCTGATGTATGAGAAACAATTATAACACTATACTTGTATGTTAACAAGATTATTAGAATTAACTAGAGATGAGCAAATTTATCTTCGTGGGATTGAATTCTCCTTGCATTTGACAAAACTTCATGTTCTTCATAATATGGATCCTATATATTTAGCTCCTCACAAATTCAGCAAAATGGCAGCCAGCTGTGGCCATCAATTTACTGAACCAGAAAGGGCCAGGCAAAAGTTTAGAAAAAGAACAGTTCTCTCTTCACTGCTCATCTAGCCCAGCACCGAGTATGTTTTTGCATTCGTCGCCATTTTCTGAGACGCGCAACATTTCCATTTTTCGGGATTTGGGGCTAGGTAATGGCTTATTTTTTAATTACTAATTACCAGTAATTACTGATAGATTTCAGCTGGTGTCATGACTTTCAATGGCTTTTTGCACCTCTATTTCTTCATTTGTTGAATACTTTTTCCATGTTATTTCTCATTATTACACATAACAATTTGTGGACTTCTTTGGTTTGATTTCTTCGCCTGTGTGGATTGAATGGGTTTTTATCGACATCTGGTGAGAATTTTTATGTCAACAGCACTTTTAGAAATATATTTACTTATAAAATTTGTGACATGTTCAATACTTATTTCACCCACTATAAGTGCCGTGAGTAAAGCATTGCAGCACATGCTTGTTCATAGTCTTGTTAGATAGTGTGCCATCATTGGAAATTCATAATTTCAAAGGAAGGTCATATAACATAGTGTGCCCTGATGACATTCTGATCACCATGAGAATCTGCTGCCACAGCTTATTGTAAAAGGTAGCGTTACCAATGTGATATGTAATAACTGCTTTCCTGATCTCACTGCAGAGTTGTGTGTGATTACAAGTAGCAAAGTACAGCAGAGTTGAGCTTTGTTTCATTACAAACATTTTTACATCTGCAGTTGTCCTCTCATGGTACTTCCTTCTGCAGATCTGTGCCTGACTGCAACTAATAATTTTCAGCTTCCATTCCACAAGCAGCCTGCGTGTGGGAAAGGGAATGAAGCTGAGCTGAACTTTGTCTAATTTCTACTACATTTACTGCTGCCAAAATTGCACTCTCATAGTGCTTAAGCTACATCTCACAGACAGCTAGTGTGAGTGAAGAGACAGTACAGGAGCCTGACAGCACTGTGTGAGATGAAAGCTGCAGCTACACTTTTTTTTTAATGAGACAAAATTCAGCTCTGATGTACTGTGCTAGTTATAATTAATCACAGCTTTGCAGCTTGAGCTGACAGAACTACGAGAGGACAACAGCAACTGCAGATGTGTTTCTAACGAGACAAAGTTCTGCTGTGTTCCCCTCCTCCCACATTGGCTGCCTGTGAGATGGAAGCTGACAAACTGCTACTTAAAATCACACACAGCTCTGTAGTCAGATCGGGCTACTGTGCAAGTGCCGCTGGCTTCATTTTGCTTGAGAAAAAAATTGTCTGCAGTTAAATGGCACCTGCGGCGGGGTTTGCGCAGTAGCATCTATCGGAACGCGACAAATGCTACTGCGCATGTGCCCCCACAGGCGCCAATGTGATGAAGGTATTTTTTCTTTAACCCGGCAATATTAAAAGCCTAATGCTTTAGATGCTACTGCACAGGCGACACCGCCGCTGCTGGTGCCATTTTGCCTAATGTCAATTTAGTTTTTCCTAATCCCACCATAGTATATGCAACATGTAATATTGGGGGCAGGTCACTAGAGCCCCGCCCACAGGCCCGCCCCGAAGCACCAGACTCTCATTGGCTGAAAACTACAAATACAGATTAAACAACAAGCACAAGATGGATTTAATCAACCAAGGTTTCATTTTAATCAGTATGAAGGTGCCCACCTGACAGTGTCTGTAGTTTACTCAGCAAAATCCCCCTGACAGGTTCGCTTTAAGTGTAGTTATTGTTTCCCTCTAAATTTACTTCCAGTTGCTACTTTGCTGTTACATTCTTGGCTTGCATTATTTGTGCAAAGATGTAACACAGGCTATCTGATATTTAAATAATACTGTATAGTTGTCATTGAAATGTTCCTAGACGGTCATCTCTGTACATGCTACTTTTGGGTGCAGAATAAAAATAATGCTTTGGAATTCCATAGAAATCAATTTGCATATTTAAAGATATCATCTTCTCTGATCTGCTAGTATTGTAGCTATGAGGTCTGAAACTCAGAATGCAGTCAGTATGCAAATGTGTGGTATGTGCACAGTGTATTAAACTTCCCTGATATTTGAGAGAATAGTACTGGAGCTGTAGTGGCAGCGTCTTCTCTGAAGGGTTTGTCAATAGCTGGAAACATTATAGTAAAGCACGGGGGGGGGGGGGGAGTAAAGTGATTCTACTGGAGAATGAAGAAACACAATAAAAGCAAAAATGTGTGCTCCATATCAATCAGATTTCTGTTATTCAATGTATGAATCCTTTTCTATGAGGCTGATAAGAGTTAACCCTATCTAGCCTGACTGTGTGTAAAAGCTAAAAACTTAATGTTGGGTGCATTTCTTAATTTAATGTATAGTTTAAAATATAACTGGTAATAAATGGTACGGATACTAAAAATGTCATCACTCATTTCGTAATACTAGAGATTGGCAACTTTATTTGAGTGAAATTGAATATTGCTTGAATTTTATAAAAAACATATTTTGCTTGCTGCAGTTACCATTTTGTTGAAGGCTAAAAATAAACTGTAAGGTTATGTTCCCACAATGATCTTTTGATGTTGCAGAATTTCTGCACCATTTCTCCACCTTTTATTTAAATTAGGGTACTTGCGATTTCTCATTGCGCTTTTGTGTGTGGTTCATTAAAGGGACTCTGTCACTTGAATTTGGAGGGAACAATTTTCAGTCATATGGGCAGGGTTTTCGGGTGTTTGATTCACCCTTTCCTTACCCGCTGGCTGCATGCTGGCTGCAATATTGGATTGAAGTTCATTCTCTGTCCTCCGTAGTACACGCCTGTACTACCAATCTTGCCTTACGCAGGCGTGTACTATGGAGGACAGAGAATGAACTTCAATCCAATATTGCAGCCAGCATGCAGCCAGCGGGTAAGGAAAGGGTGAATCAAACACCCGAAAACCCCGCCATATGACTGAAAATTGTTCCCTCCAAATTCAGGTGACAGAGTCCCTTTAACATGCGTTTTCATCGCATTTCTGACTGTAATTTTTGTCTCCTTTTGGTGTGTCATGCTTTAACCCCTTAGCGACCACCAATATGCCTTTTCACAGTGGCAATTAAGGGTACTTAAACCACAGCTCCGCATTTTTTAACGGTGCTGTGGATTAAGTGTATAGTGCCCCCTCATAGTCAGAATTTCTCCAAGGTCTCAGCTACCGGGGGTAGCCGAGACCCCAGGTTTTTACCGACCCCGGTGTTGCGATCGCGTTATTAACAGTATAACGACGACCACAAAAAAAGTCAGATTTTCCATTTAATGTCTCTCTCCTCTGAGGTGATCACACATCAGAGGAGAGAGAAACAGGGTCTCCCAGTCTCCCAATCACCCCCTCCTGTACCTCTGGAGTTCGGGAATTCCCCCGGGATGTTCCCCAGGCCGCCGGCTTCTTCTTCCGAAATCTGCTGGCCGGCACCTGGCAACAACAGGAACATTTTCCTATTGGTTAATTTTTATTACTGTGATAGACACTATCACAGTGATCAAAATAAAAAAAAATAGTAAATAAAAATTAATGAAATAAAAAAATAGGTTAGAGTTGGGCTAAAGTGAGTTGGGCTAAAGTTAGGGCTAGGGTTAGCGCTAGGGCTAAGGTTAGGGTTAGGGCTAAGGTTAGGGCTAGGGTTAGGGCTAGGTTTAGGGATAGGGTCAAGGTTAGGGGTTAGGGTTGGGATTGGGATTAGGGTTATGGGTGTGTTAGGTTTGTGGTTAGGGTTATTGTTACGGTTGGGATTAGGGTTAAGGGTATGTGGGGGTTAGGTTTGTGGTTAGGGTTATGGTAAGGATTGGGATTAGGGTTAGGTGTGTGTTGTGGTTAGGGTGGGGATTAGAGTTAGGGGTGTGTTGGGGTTAGGGTTGGAGTTAGAATTGGGGTTTCCACTGTTTAAGTACATCAGGGAGTCTCCAAACATGCCACCACCATTGATTCCAGCCAATTTTGCATTCAAAAAGTCAAATAGTGCTCCCTCCCTTCTGAGCCCTGCCATGCACCCAAACAGTGGCTTTCCCCCACACATGGGGTATAGGCATACTCAGGAGAAATTGCACAATAAATTTTGTGGTCCATTTTCTCCGGATACCCTTGTGAAAATAAAAAAAATGGTTCCAAAGTAATTTTTTTGTGAAAAGAGTAAAATGTTCATTTTTTCCTTCCATATTGCTCTGGTTCTCGTGAAGCACCTGAAGGGTTAATAAACTTCTGTTACATTGACCCCCCCCCCCCCAAAGTCACTTCAAATGTGAAATGATTTTGTAAATTTTGTTGGAAAAATGAAAAATCACTTGTCAACTTTTAACCCTTATAACGTTTCAACAAAAAAAAAATTTGTTTGATGTATAGCAGACATGTGGGAAATGTTATTTATTAAGTATTTTGTGCGACACCACTCTCTGATTTAAGGGCATAAAAATTCAAAGTTTGAAAATTGCAACATTTTCAAAATGTTCGCCATATTTCCGTTTTTTTTCATAAACACAAGTCATATCGAAGAAATTTTACCATTAACTTGAAGTACAATATGTCATGAAAAAACAGTCTCAGAAACAGTGGGATCCATTGAAGCCTTCCAGAGTTATAACTCTAGCAGCAAATTGGCTCTGTCACTAAGGGGTTAAATAAAGTTGCTTTGATTGGGATATTTCCTGGTATTTGGCTTTAACTTGCAGAATTTCCACACTTAATGCAAGTCTATTGGAAAGTTATGCACAGAAAACTCAGAATACCAGCATGAAAAATTGACATTCTTGACATGATTTGAAACATGTACCTCGGGCGAGTTTATGCTGCTTTAAAAAGAAGAACAGTTGACCTAAGATTTCTATAAATCTCATCCACTTTGCTGGAACTGTAAGTTGCTGCGATTTTGTTTCAGCAAAAATATGCAGCTTCAAAAATACACCAAAAGCTCACTGTGGTAAAGTGGCCTTACCACACTGCTCACCTATTCAAGCACCCCCACTGCATCTGGTATGCATGGCCCGCCGTCTGGTCTTCAGGGCCACTTCTTTCTGCACTCCGGTGTCTTGACTCTAGAACAGGACTTCTGGCTGTGACCAGGTCTTGGAGATCATGATCTGTTATGATGTTACAAACTGCTGTGAAATTGAAGCCTGGTCATGACTAACAATTTGGTTCTGGAATGAAGACATCAAGCCTTTGAAGTCACAACATATCGGGACGATACAACATGCACCACAACACTATGACGTTTCATGACCTCTGAGGACTGGAGTCTTCCCTCCAGAACAGGAGTTCGGTCACTATGTGCCATCTATTTCCAAGACTAGGTAGCGGCTCAGAAGTTTTATTCTAGAGCAAAGACAATGTCCGCAACTGTGGAAAGAATAAAGCCTTAGAGCTTAGAACTTAGGCTGGCTGTGGGGGGTGTCAGGATGTCAGGGTGTTGTGAAATTGGATTTTGGGCTCCCCCCGGTGGCCACTGGTGGAATTGAACTTGTGTGCATCATCCCCTCTGTTCACCTGTTCCCATCAGGATGTGGGAGTCGCTATTTAACCTTGCTCCTCTGTCACTTCCATGCCGGTCAACATTGTAATCAGAAGCCTTTCTGTGCATGTTCCTGCTACCAGACAACTTCCAGCTAAGTCGGACTTTTGTCCTTGTTTGTTTTTTGCATTTTGTTCCAGTTCACAGCTGCAGTTTCGTTTCTGTGTCTGGAAAGCTCTTGTGATCTGAAATTGCCACTCTGATGTTATGAGTTAATACTAGAGTCTTAAAGTAATTTCAGGATGGTGTATTGATAGGGTTTTCAGCTGACCATGAAAGTACCCTTTCTGTCTTCCTGCTATCTAGTAAGCGGACCTCGATTTTGCTAAACCTATTTTCATACTACGTTTGTCATTTTCATCTTAAATCACCGCCAATATATGTGGGGGCCTCTGTCTGCCTTTCGGGGAAATTTCTCTAGAGGTGAGCCAGGACTATATTTTCCTCTGCCAGGATTAGTTAGTCCTCCGGCCGGCGCTGGGCGTCTAGGGATAAAACGCAGGCTACGCTACCCGGCTACTGTTAGTTGTGCGGCAGGTTTAGTTCATGGTCAGTTTTAGTTTCCATCCTTCCAAGAGCTAGTTCCTATGTATGCTGGGCTATGTTCTCTTGCCATTGAGAACCATAACAGTTTGACCGGCCCACAAAGGGTTAAATTAATTGGCAGAGAAAGGAGAGAAAAAAGAAGTCTGCTGAAAAATTTTTTTTTTTTTTCCTTCAGTTCTGAGTGTGCTTTCAATTGAATCACTTGCTAGTCTGCCTATATTGCAGCCTTCCTCTCTCTCTCTCCTTCTAATCCTGGAATGGCTCTGTGTTCACCTGTTTAAAATGGATATTCAGAGTTTAGCTGCAGGTTTGAATAATCTCACCACGAAAGTTCAAAATTTACAAGATTTTGTTGCTCATGTTCCTATATCTGAACCTAGAATTCCTTTGCCTGAATTTTTCTCGGGGAATAGATCTTGCTTTCAAAATTTCAAAAATAATTGCAAGTTGTTTTTGTCCCTGAAATCTCGCTCTGCTGGAGATCCTGCTCAGCAGGTCAGGATTGTGATTTCCTTGCTCCGGGGCGACCCTCAAGATTGGGCTTTTGCATTGGCTCCAGGGGATCCTGCGTTGCTCAATGTGGATGCGTTTTTTCTGGCCTTGGGGTTGCTTTATGAGGAACCTCATTTAGAGCTTCAGGCAGAAAAAGCCTTGATGTCCCTATCTCAGGGGCAAGATGAAGTTGAAATATACTGCCAAAAATTCCGTAAATGGTCTGTGCTTACTCAGTGGAATGAGTGCGCCCTGGCGGCGAATTTCAGAGAGGGTCTCTCTGATGCCGTTAAGGATGTTATGGTGGGGTTCCCTGTGCCTGCGGGTCTGAATGAGTCCATGACAATGGCTATCCAGATCGATAGACGTCTGCGGGAGCGCAAACCTGTGCACCATTTGGCGGTGTCTACTGAGAAGACGCCAGAGAATATGCAATGTGATAGAATTCTGTCCAGAAGCGAACGGCAGAATTTTAGACGAAAAAATGGGTTGTGCTTTTATTGTGGTGATTCAACTCATGTTATATCAGCATGCTCTAAGCGTACTAAGAAGCTTGATAAGTCAGTTTCAATTGGCACTTTTCAGTCTAAGTTTATTCTATCTGTGACCCTGATTTGTTCTTTATCATCTATTACCGCGGATGCCTATGTCGACTCTGGCGCCGCTTTGAGTCTTATGGATTGGTCCTTTGCCAAACGCTGTGGGTATGATTTAGAGCCTCTTGAAACTCCTATACCTCTGAAGGGAATTGACTCCACCCCATTGGCTAGTAATAAACCACAATACTGGACACAAGTAACTATGCGAATTAATCCGGATCATCAGGAGATTATTCGCTTTCTTGTGCTGTATAATCTACATGATGTGTTGGTGCTTGGATTGCCATGGCTGCAATCTCATAACCCAGTCCTCGACTGGAACGCTATGTCTGTGTTAAGCTGGGGATGTAAGGGGATGCATGGGGACGTACCTTTGGTTTCCATTTCGTCATCTATTCCCTCTGAGATTCCTGAATTCTTGTCTGACTATCGTGACGTTTTTGAAGAACCTAAGCTTGGTTCATTACCTCCGCACCGGGAGTGCGATTGTGCCATAGATTTGATTCCGGGTAGTAAATACCCTAAGGGTCGTTTATTTAATCTGTCTGTACCTGAACATGCTGCTATGCGAGAATATATAAAGGAGTCCTTGGAAAAGGGACATATTCGTCCTTCGTCATCTCCCTTAGGAGCCGGTTTTTTCTTTGTGTCTAAGAAAGATGGCTCTTTGAGGCCGTGTATTGATTATCGGCTTTTGAATAAAATCACGGTTAAATATCAATATCCGTTGCCACTGCTGACTGATTTGTTTGCTCGCATAAAGGGGGCCAAGTGGTTCTCTAAGATAGATCTCCGTGGGGCGTATAATTTGGTGCGAATTAAGCAGGGGGATGAGTGGAAAACCGCATTTAATACGCCCGAGGGCCACTTTGAGTATTTGGTGATGCCTTTTGGCCTTTCGAATGCCCCTTCAGTCTTTCAGTCCTTTATGCATGACATTTTCCGTGATTATTTGGATAAATTTATGATCGTGTATCTGGATGATATTCTGATTTTTTCGGATGACTGGGACTCTCATGTCCAGCAGGTCAGGAGGGTTTTTCAGGTTTTGCGGTCTAATTCCTTGTGTGTGAAGGGTTCTAAGTGCGTTTTTGGGGTTCAAAAGATTTCCTTCTTGGGATACATTTTTTCCCCCTCTTCCATCGAGATGGATCCTGTCAAGGTTCGGGCTATTTGTGATTGGACGCAACCCTCTTCTCTTAAGAGTCTTCAGAAATTTTTGGGCTTTGCTAACTTTTATCGTCGATTTATTGCTGGTTTTTCTGATGTTGTTAAACCATTGACTGATTTGACTAAGAAGGGTGCTGATGTTGCTGATTGGTCCCCTGCTGCTGTGGAGGCCTTTCGGGAGCTTAAGCGCCGCTTTTCTTCCGCCCCTGTGTTGCGTCAGCCTGATGTTGCTCTTCCTTTTCAGGTTGAGGTCGACGCTTCTGAAATCGGAGCTGGGGCGGTTTTGTCGCAAAGAAGTTCCGACTGCTCCGTGATGAAACCTTGTGCTTTTTTTTCTCGTAAATTTTCGCCCGCCGAGCGGAATTATGATATTGGGAATCGGGAGCTTTTGGCCATGAAGTGGGCTTTTGAGGAGTGGCGTCATTGGCTTGAGGGGGCTAGACATCAGGTGGTGGTATTGACCGACCACAAAAATTTTATTTATCTTGAGTCCGCCAGACGCCTGAATCCTAGACAGGCGCGCTGGTCGTTGTTTTTCTCTCGGTTTAATTTTGTGGTGTCATACCTACCGGGTTCTAAGAATGTTAAGGCTGATGCCCTTTCTAGGAGTTTTGAGCCTGACTCCCCTGGTAATTCTGAACCTACAGGTATCCTTAAGGATGGAGTGATATTGTCTGCCGTTTCTCCAGACCTGCGGCGGGCCTTGCAGGATTTTCAGGCGGATAGACCTGATCGTTGCCCACCTGGTAGACTGTTTGTTCCTGATGATTGGACCAGTAAAGTCATTTCTGAGGTTCATTCTTCTGCGTTGGCAGGTCATCCTGGAATCTTTGGTACCAGGGATTTGGTGGCAAGGTCCTTCTGGTGGCCTTCCCTGTCACGAGATGTACGAGGCTTTGTGCAGTCTTGTGACGTTTGTGCTCGGGCCAAGCCTTGTTGTTCTCGGGCTAGTGGATTGTTGTTGCCCTTGCCTATCCCGAAGAGGCCTTGGACGCACATCTCGATGGATTTTATTTCGGATCTTCCTGTTTCTCAGAAGATGTCTGTCATCTGGGTGGTGTGTGACCGTTTCTCTAAGATGGTCCATTTGGTTCCCCTGCCTAAGTTGCCTTCTTCTTCCGAGTTGGTTCCTCTGTTTTTTCAAAATGTGGTTCGTTTGCATGGTATTCCGGAGAATATCGTTTCTGACAGAGGAACCCAATTCGTGTCTAGATTTTGGCGGGCATTCTGTGCTAGGATGGGTGTCATGATCTCTGCAGGCAGAGATCATAGCAAGCCTATAGAGGGACAAGCTCTCGGAAGATGGAACTATACTGACCATGAACTAAGCCTGCCGCGCAACTAGAAATAGCCAGGTAGCATTTCCTATTTATCGCTAGATGCCCAGCTCTGGCCTAAGACCTAAATAGCTAGCAGAGGGAAATATAAGACCTGGCTCACCTCTAGAGAAATATTCCAAAGAAGACAGTAGCCCCCCACATATAATGACGGTGAGTTCAGATGAAACAACAAACGCAGCAGGAAAATAGTCTTAGCAAATTTGAGGTCCGCTTACTAGATAGCAGAAGACAGATAGTATACTTTCATGGTCAGCAGAAAAACACTAACAAAACACCATCCAGAGATTACCTTAAACTCTGGCATTAACTCATAACGCCAGAGTAGCAATCCCTGATCAACGAGAGCTTTCCAGACACAGTAACAAAACTTCAGCTGTGAACTGGAACAAATAGGCAAAACGAAACATGGACAAAAGTCCAACTTATCTAGTAGTTGTCAGAAGCAGGAACAAGCACTGAGAGGCATCAGATAACATTGTTGACCGGCAAGAAACCACCAGAGAAATGAGCTTAAATAGCGACACCCACTACTGATGGAACCAGGTGAAACAGGAAAGAGGATGACAAGTCCAATTCCACAAGCGGCCACCGGGGGAGCCCAGAATCCAAATTCACAACAGTACCCCCCCCTCAAGGAGGGGGCACCGAACCCTCACCAGATCCACCAGGGCGACCAGGATGAGCCCTATGGAAGGCACGAACAAGATCAGAAGCATGAACATCAGATGCATTGACCCAAGAATTATCCTCCTGGCCGTAACCCTTCCAGTTGACCAGATACTGGAGTCTCCGTCTGGAAACACGAGAGTCCAAAACTTTCTCCACAACGTACTCCAACTCACCCTCAACCAACACCGGAGCAGGAGGCTCAACTGAAGGTACAACAGGTACCTCATACCTGCGCAATAACGACCGATGAAAAACGTTATGAATGGAAAAGGACGCAGGGAGGTCCAAACGGAAAGAAACAGGATTAAGAATCTCCAATATTCTATAAGGGCCGATGAACCGAGGTTTAAACTTAGGAGAAGAGACCCTCATAGGGACAAAACGAGAAGACAACCACACCAAATCTCCAACACAAAGCCGAGAACCAACACGACGACGACGGTTGGCAAAACGCTGAGTCTTCTCCTGGGACAACTTCAAATTGTCCATAACCTGCCCCCAGATGTGATGCAATCTCTCCACCACCGCATCCACTCCAGGACAATCCGAGGATTCCACCTGACCGGAGGAAAATCGAGGGTGAAACCCCGAATTACAGAAAAACGGGGACACCAAGGTGGAAGAGCTGGCCCGATTATTGAGGGCGAACTCTGCCAATGGCAAAAAAGCAACCCAATCATCCTGGTCAGCAGAGACAAAACACCTCAGATATGTCTCCAGGGTCTGATTAGTCCGCTCGGTCTGGCCATTAGTCTGAGGGTGAAAAGCAGATGAAAAAGACAAATCTATGCCCATCCTAGCACAGAATGCCCGCCAAAATCTAGACACAAATTGGGTACCTCTGTCAGAAACAATATTCTCAGGAATACCGTGCAATCGGACAACATTCTGAAAAAACAGAGGAACCAACTCAGAAGAAGAAGGCAACTTGGGCAGAGGAACCAAATGGACCATTTTAGAGAAACGGTCACAGACCACCCAGATGACAGACATCTTCTGGGAAACAGGCAGATCTGAAATAAAATCCATCGAGATGTGTGTCCAAGGCCTCTTAGGAATAGGCAAGGGCAACAGCAGTCCGCTAGCCCGAGAACTACAAGACTTGGCCCGAGCACAAATGTCACATGACTGCACAAAGACTCGCACATCTCGTGACAGGGAAGGCCACCAGAAGGATCTTGCCACCAAATCCCTGGTACCAAAAATTCCGGGATGACCTGCCAATGCAGAAGAATGTACCTCAGAGATGACTCTACTGGTCCAATCATCCGGAACAAACAGTCTATCAGGCGGACAACGATCCGGTCTATCCGCCTGAAACTCTTGCAAGGACCGCCGCAGATCAGGAGAAACGGCCGACAAAATTACTCCCTCCCTAAGGATACCTGTGGGTTCAGCATTACCAGGAGAGTCCGGGTCAAAACTCCTAGAAAGGGCATCTGCCTTAACATTCTTAGAACCCGGTAGGTATGACACCACAAAATTAAAGCGAGAAAAAAATAAAGACCAGCGCGCCTGTCTAGGATTCAGGCGCCTGGCAGTCTCAAGATAAATCAAATTTTTGTGGTCAGTCAATACCACCACCTGATGCTTAGCCCCCTCTAGCCAATGGCGCCACTCCTCAAACGCCCACTTCATGGCCAAAAGCTCCCTATTCCCAACATCATAATTCCGCTCTGCGGGTGAAAATTTGCGAGAAAAGAAGGCACAAGGCCTAATGACGGAGCAGTCGGAACCTTTCTGCGACAACACTGCCCCAGCTCCGATCTCCGAAGCGTCAACCTCAACCTGAAAAGGCAGATTCACATCAGGCTGACGTAACACAGGGGCAGAGGCAAAACGGTGCTTAAGCTCCTGAAAGGCCTCTACAGCATGAGGGGACCAATTAGCAACATCAGCGCCATGTCTGGTCAAATCAGTCAGTGGTTTAACGACATCCGAAAAACCAGCAATAAATCGGCGGTAAAAGTTGGCAAAGCCCAAAAATCTCTGAAGACCCTTAAGAGAGGAGGGCTGAGTCCAGTCACAAATAGCTTGCACCTTGACGGGATCCATCTCAATGGAAGAGGGAGAAAAAATATACCCCAAAAAGGAAATTTTCTGGACCCCAAAAACGCACTTAGACCCCTTCACACATAAAGAATTAGACCGCAGAACCTGAAAAACTCTCCTGACCTGCTGGACATGAGAGTCCCAGTCATCAGAAAAAATCAGAATATCATCCAGATATATTATCATAAATTTATCCAGAAAATCGCGGAAAATATCATGCATAAAAGACTGGAAAACTGAAGGGGCATTAGAAAGACCAAAAGGCATGACCAAATACTCAAAGTGGCCCTCGGGCGTATTAAATGCGGTCTTCCACTCATCCCCCTGCCTGATCCGCACCAAATTATACGCCCCACGAAGATCAATTTTAGAGAACCACTTAGCACCCTCTATACGAGCAAACAAATCAGTAAGCAATGGCAATGGGTATTGGTACTTAACAGTGATCTTATTCAGAAGCCGATAATCAATACATGGTCTCAAAGAGCCGTCCTTTTTTGAGACAAAGAAAAACCCAGCTCCCAAGGGAGAAGAAGATGGACGAATATGTCCCTTTTCCAAAGACTCCTTTATATATTCCCGCATAGCAGCATGTTCCGGCACAGACAGATTAAACAAACGACCCTTTGGATATTTGCAACCCGGTATCAAATCTATGGCACAATCGCACTCACGGTGCGGAGGTAACGACCCAAGCTTGGGTTCGTCAAAGACGTCTTGATAATCAGAGAGGAACTCAGGGACTTCAGAGGGAATGGACGACGAAATAGAAACCAAAGGTAAGTCCCCATGAATACCCTTACATCCCCAGCTCAACACAGACATTGCTCTCCAGTCCAAGACTGGATTGTGAGACTGCAACCATGGCAATCCCAGTACCAAATCGTCATGTAAATTATATAGCACCAGGAAACGAATAATCTCCTGGTGATCCGGATTGATACGCATGGTTACTTGTGTCCAGTATTGTGGTTTATTATTAGCCAATGGGGTGGAGTCAATCCCCTTCAGAGGAATAAGAGTCTCCAAAGGCTCTAAATCAAAACCACAACGATTGGCAAAGGACCAATCCATAAGACTCAAAGCGGCGCCAGAGTCAACATAGGCGTCCGTGGCAATGGATGACAAAGAGCAAATCAGGGTTACAGACAAAATAAACTTAGACTGAATGGTGCCAATGGAAACAGACTTATCAAGCTTCTTTGTACGCCTAGAGCATGCTGATATAACATGAGTAGAATCCCCACAATAGAAGCACAATCCATTCTTCCGTCTAAAATTCTGTCGCTCGCTCCTGGACAGAATTCTATCACACTGCATACTTTCTGGCGTCTTTTCCATAGACACCGCCAGATGGTGCACCGGTTTGCGCTCCCGCAGACGCCTATCAATCTGAATAGCCATTGTCATGGACTCATTCAGACCTGCAGGCACAGGGAACCCCACCAAAACATCCTTAACGGCATCAGAGAGACCTTCTCTGAAAGTTGCCGCCAAGGCGCACTCATTCCACTGAGTAAGCACAGACCATTTACGGAATTTTTGGCAGTAAACCTCAGCTTCGTCTTGCCCCTGAGATAGTGCCATCAAAGTTTTTTCTGCCTGAAGTTCCAAATGAGGTTCCTCATAAAGCAAGCCCAAGGCCAGAAAAAACGCATCCACATCGCGCAACGCAGGATCCCCTGCTGGCAATGAGAAGGCCCAATCTTGAGGGTCACCCCTGAGCAAGGAAATCACAATCCTAACCTGCTGAGCAGGGTCTCCAGCTGAACGAGACTTCAGGGACAAATAAAGCTTACAATTATTTCGGAAATTCTGGAAGCTAGCTCTATTCCCTGTGAAGAACTCCGGCAAAGGAATTCTCGGCTCAGATACTGGAGCATGTACCACAAAATCTTGTAAATTTTGTACTTTCGTGATGAGATTATTCAAACCCGCAGTTACACTCTGAAGATCCATTATTGTCAGGTGCACACAGAGCCATACAGAGATTAGGAGGAGAGAGAGAAAAAGACTGCAGCAAGGCAAACTGGAGGCAAAAAAAAAAAAAAAAAAAAAATTCCAGCAGACTTCTTATAACTCTCCTTTCTCAACCTGGGTTTTTAACACTTTATTGGCCGGTCAAACTGTCATGATCTCTGCAGGCAGAGATCATAGCAAGCCTATAGAGGGACAAGCTCTCGGAAGATGGAACTATACTGACCATGAACTAAGCCTGCCGCGCAACTAGAAATAGCCAGGTAGCATTTCCTATTTATCGCTAGATGCCCAGCTCTGGCCTAAGACCTAAATAGCTAGCAGAGGGAAATATAAGACCTGGCTCACCTCTAGAGAAATATTCCAAAGAAGACAGTAGCCCCCCACATATAATGACGGTGAGTTCAGATGAAACAACAAACGCAGCAGGAAAATAGTCTTAGCAAATTTGAGGTCCGCTTACTAGATAGCAGAAGACAGATAGTATACTTTCATGGTCAGCAGAAAAACACTAACAAAACACCATCCAGAGATTACCTTAAACTCTGGCATTAACTCATAACGCCAGAGTAGCAATCCCTGATCAACGAGAGCTTTCCAGACACAGTAACAAAACTTCAGCTGTGAACTGGAACAAATAGGCAAAACGAAACATGGACAAAAGTCCAACTTATCTAGTAGTTGTCAGAAGCAGGAACAAGCACTGAGAGGCATCAGATAACATTGTTGACCGGCAAGAAACCACCAGAGAAATGAGCTTAAATAGCGACACCCACTACTGATGGAACCAGGTGAAACAGGAAAGAGGATGACAAGTCCAATTCCACAAGCGGCCACCGGGGGAGCCCAGAATCCAAATTCACAACAGATGGGCATAGATTTGTCTTTCTCGTCTGCTTTCCATCCTCAGACTAATGGCCAGACCGAGCGGACGAATCAGACTTTGGAGACATATTTGAGGTGTTTTGTGTCTGCAGATCAGGATGATTGGGTTGCTTTTTTGCCTTTAGCGGAGTTTGCCCTCAATAATCGGGCCAGCTCTGCCACCTTGGTGTCTCCTTTTTTCTGTAATTCGGGGTTTCATCCTCGATTTTCCTCCGGTCAGGTGGAATCTTCGGATTGTCCTGGAGTGGATGCTGTGGTGGAGAGGTTGCATCAGATTTGGGGGCAGGTGGTGGACAATTTGAAGTTGTCCCAGGAGAAGACTCAGCTTTTTGCCAACCGCCGGCGTCGGGTTGGTCCTCGGCTTTGTGTCGGGGACTTGGTGTGGTTGTCTTCTCGTTTTGTCCCTATGAGGGTTTCTTCTCCTAAGTTTAAACCTCGGTTCATCGGCCCGTACAAGATATTGGAGATTCTTAACCCTGTGTCCTTCCGTTTGGACCTCCCTGCATCTTTTTCTATTCATAATGTTTTTCATCGGTCATTGTTGCGCAGGTATGAGGTACCGGTTGTGCCTTCCGTTGAGCCTCCTGCTCCGGTGTTGGTTGAGGGCGAGTTGGAGTACGTTGTGGAAAAAATCTTGGACTCCCGTGTTTCCAGACGGAAACTCCAGTATCTGGTCAAATGGAAGGGATACGGTCAGGAGGATAATTCTTGGGTGACTGCCTCTGATGTTCATGCCTCCGATCTGGTCCGTGCCTTTCATAGGGCTCATCCTGATCGCCCTGGTGGTTCTGGTGAGGGTTCGGTGCCCCCTCCTTGAGGGGGGGGTACTGTTGTGAAATTGGATTTTGGGCTCCCCCCGGTGGCCACTGGTGGAATTGAACTTGTGTGCATCATCCCCTCTGTTCACCTGTTCCCATCAGGATGTGGGAGTCGCTATTTAACCTTGCTCCTCTGTCACTTCCATGCCGGTCAACATTGTAATCAGAAGCCTTTCTGTGCATGTTCCTGCTACCAGACAACTTCCAGCTAAGTCGGACTTTTGTCCTTGTTTGTTTTTTGCATTTTGTTCCAGTTCACAGCTGCAGTTTCGTTTCTGTGTCTGGAAAGCTCTTGTGATCTGAAATTGCCACTCTGATGTTATGAGTTAATACTAGAGTCTTAAAGTAATTTCAGGATGGTGTATTGATAGGGTTTTCAGCTGACCATGAAAGTACCCTTTCTGTCTTCCTGCTATCTAGTAAGCGGACCTCGATTTTGCTAAACCTATTTTCATACTACGTTTGTCATTTTCATCTTAAATCACCGCCAATATATGTGGGGGCCTCTGTCTGCCTTTCGGGGAAATTTCTCTAGAGGTGAGCCAGGACTATATTTTCCTCTGCCAGGATTAGTTAGTCCTCCGGCCGGCGCTGGGCGTCTAGGGATAAAACGCAGGCTACGCTACCCGGCTACTGTTAGTTGTGCGGCAGGTTTAGTTCATGGTCAGTTTTAGTTTCCATCCTTCCAAGAGCTAGTTCCTATGTATGCTGGGCTATGTTCTCTTGCCATTGAGAACCATAACATCAGGGCAAGCGAGCAGTAAGGTGAGAATTAGTATGAGTCACAGGGTTTAGAGCGAATGAATAGCACCAGTAAGCATTTCTTATATTTTCTCTAACATTATGTCCTCACTTTATCTAAAACTGAATTTGTCAAAAACGTGTTTTTGTGTTACCTCCCTCTAGTAACCTTCACATACCTAATATTGCCATTTCCATGTGTGGTTCTACCATTACTCCCCTGCAGCATGACCATGTCTTGGGGTTATATTTGACTCAGATATTTCCTTCACCCCCTACATCCAATCACTCTCTCGTTTATGTCATCTACACCTCAAAACATCTCTAGAATTCAATCTTTTCTTACATTTCACTCTGCAAAAACTCTTACTCTAGCTCTTATCCATTTTCATGTGGAATATTTCAACTCTCTACTAATCGGTCTCCCTCTTACTAAACCCGCTCCTCTCCAATCCTTCCAGAATGCAGCAGTCAGGATCATTTTCCTCTCCAACCGACACCCCAATGCCTCTACCCTGTGCCAGTCTTGCACTGGTTGCCTATCCACTGCAGAGTCCAATATAAACTTATCACTTTCACCTGCAAAGCTCTCCACAGTTCTGCATCATCCTACATCTCCTCCCTCATCTCTGTCTATCACCCTACCCATGTCCTCTCTTATGCCAGTGATCTAAGACTAACATCCTCAATAATCCAAACCTTCCACTTCAGTCTCCAAGACTTCTCACGAGCTGCGTTACTTCTCTGGAATGCACTACCCAGGAAAATTGAGTTAATTCCAAATGCACACAGTTCTAAGTGTGTCCTAAAAACCAGCTTCTTTAGACTGGCCCATTGCCTCACCTCACTTATTTAATTAATAAAGTTTTGCCCTTCCAAAATTTTCTTTCAAATGTGATCCCTCATAGCTAGTGTTGAGCGATACCGTCCGATACTTGAAAGTATCGGTATCGGATAGTATCGGCCGATACCCGAAAAATATCGGATATCGCCGATACCGATACCAATGCATTTCAATGGGACGCAAAGTATCGGAATGGTTCCCAGGGTCTGAAGGAGAGGAAACTCTCCTTCAGGCCCTGGGATCCATATTCATGTGTAAAATAAAGAATTAAAATAAAAAATATGGATATACTCACCTCTCCGGTGGCCCCTGGATCTTACCGCTGTAACCGGGAGCCTTTCTTCCTAAGAATGAGCCCGTGAAGGACCTTCGATGACGTCGCGGCTGACGTCGCGGCTTCTGATTGGTCGCGTGAGCGGTCACGCGACCAATCAGAAGCCACGACGTCATCGAAGGCCCTTCACGCGCTTATTCTTAGGAACAAAGGCTCCCGGTTACAGCAGTAAGATCCAGGGGCCACCGGAGAGGTGAGTATATCCATATTTTTTATTTTAATTCTTTATTTTACACATGAATATGGTTCCGATACCGATTCCCGATACCGCAAGAGTATCGGAACTCGGTATCGGAATTCCGATACCGCAAGTATCGGCCGATACCCGATATTTGCGGTATCGGAATGCTCAACACTACTCATAGCATCTGTTACACCCTCCATGTACTTAATAGCATTTTGTATCTGTACTTATACACATACTGGCTGGTTCATGCAGCGTCATTTAAATACCCTATTTATTATATTGATGGCTGATGGTACAACACAAGCAATTTTTACCATGTACCTTTCGTGTCTCCCCTATTTCCTCATAGATTGTAAGCTTGTGAGCCGGGCCCTATTTCCTCTTGGTATCTGCATTATTCTGATATGTCTTTATTGTCTATACAAGTCCCCTCTGAAATGTAAAGTGCTGTGGAATATGTAGATATGTAGGCGCTATGTAAATATAATAATAATATTCATTATTATTATATTATTATATTTTATGCAGGACATTCATAAGAGGTTGTTTAGTAGTGGAAAATTCCTTCAATATAAAGTTTGCATTGTGAAATCTGGTGGCAGATCCATTTTATGTAATATTTTTGTGTTGTTCCCATTTACAGACACACTGGATTAGGGAGGAGTGTGGATGGGATTAATATTTGTAAGATGCTTTAATATCTTTAACTGTTGTGATATGTCTGGATTAAAAAAAAAAATTCTAAAGAAAAATGTCTGTTCGGCAGCACAATAAAATAATAGAATTCCTGCTGTAGGAAAGATGCAGTAAGCAACTGGCTTGTTGATAACATGGAAGGTTAGTGCCTTGAAGCAGAAGCTTTCAATCCTTACAGTTTCGCTGCCGGAACACAGAACTTCAAAGGTGGATTTGAAGTGTGAATGAGCAACACTTTATGTCACGGACATCCATCGCTTTACATTTTTTCTGTGAAATAGTGCTCTTAGCAGTTAGCTTTCTTGCCTTTTGCACACACAAATCAAAACATTGATTTTTCCATGAATAAACAGAACAATGTATTTTGAGGAAGGAAAATGTAGAAAATCAATTTTACATTGTGGCAGGCTAGGAATGACAAACTGACTTCTGCTTCTATCCTCAAAATACTCATCACTAACACAGTTTGCAATCGATCTTTTCATGCTATATCCTTTTAGCAAACTGGGGAGAATATTGTACTATCATGTAACATTATTATACAAGGGATTCCACACAGTTTTGGCATGTGACATCATTTTATATGGATTTTCTTTAGCCTTGATAAAGGGAAAAGGAATGAACGTTTTCATTTTAGGCCCTTATAAAGCAAAAATTGTACAAGTGCATCTAAATAACTGGGATTTTCTGCAACTGCACTGTAAATCAAAGCAGTTAAAAGGGTGGTCCGAATCTAAATTTATTTTAATCCCAAATGTCTGTCTATTTAACCCCTTTCCGACATCAGGCATAATAATACGCTGATGACAGACTCCGCCTGTTTGGTGCGGGCTCCGGAGCTGAGCCCACACCTTTCCGGGCACATATCAGCTGATATATACAGCTGACATGTGCCCGCAACAGCCGCGGGTGGAATCACGATCCAACCACAGATGTTAACTAGTTAAATGCTGCTGTCTATTTCTGACAGCGGCATTTAACCCGCGCTTACGGCAAGAGTGCCGGAAATCCCACCCATCAGTGAACCTGTCACGTGATCGCGCATCACCAATGGGTTGGCATGACAACCAGAGGTCTCCAGCAGACTTTTATGTTTGTCACTGCCTGATTACGATGAGCGCCACCCGGTGATCAGCGCTCATAGCAAGTGAGCATTTCTAATCTGATCATCGCCTGTATAATCTGATCATCGCCGATCAGATTAGGGCAGCTTCTAGTTTCCCATGGAGACTACTGAAGAATGCAAAAAGAAAAAAGTATTTAAAAATATTTAAAAAATAAAAAATGCATAAAAGTTCAAATCACCCCCCTTCTACCCCATTCAAAATAAAACAATAAAAAAAAAAAAAAACCTACACATGTTTGGTATCGTCACGTTCAGAATCGCCCAATCTATCAACATAAAAAAGAATTAACCTAATTATTGAACGGCACAAAGAAAACAAAAGTCAAAACACCAGAATTACTTTTTTGGTTATCGCAACATTGCATTAAAATGCAATAACAGGTGATCAAAAATAGTATCTGTGCCAAAATGGTATCCTTAAAAACATCAGCTCGCCACGCAAAAAATAAGCTCCCACTTAACCTGAGATCACGAAAAATGGAGACGCTATGAGTAGCGGAAAATTATGCAATTTTTTTCTTTCAACCAAAAATTGGAATTTGTTCACTACTTAAAAAGAACCTAGACATGTTTGGTGTTTATGAACTCGTAAAGACCTGGAGAATCATCATGGCAGGTCAGTTTTAGCATTTAGTGAACATGGTTAAAAAAAAAAAACAACTGTGGGATTGTACTTTTTTTGCAATTTCACAGCAATTGGATTTTTTTTTCCATTTTCCAGTACGAGATATGTTACAACCAATGGTGTCGTTCAAAAGTACAACTCGGCCCGCAAAAAACAAGCCCTCACTTTGCCATGTTGACCAAAAAATTAAAAAAAATATGGCTCTGGGAAGAAGGGGAGCAAAAAACAAAAACACAGAAACAGAAAATGGCATGGGGGTTAAAGGGTTAATATCAATCTAATCTCTTTCCTAATATACTTTAATTAAAAAGTGTCTACCATTCCCTAACTAAACTATCTAACTGCTTTATTTATTTTTTTTACTACTTCCTGTGTGATGACGCTTTGTTTGAGAATCCCAGTGCAGTCATCAAGGGTCAGAGGCTACAGTTACTGCTACCCGCTCATAAGTGTCCATTTCAGAGGCTGGGCTGCCCCTGTTATGCTGAGCATGGATGGGTTTTTAATGCTGGCATATGCTCAGTAGATTCTAGTCACTGTGCAATATTCACAGTGACGTTGCGCTCCCCCATCTCTTATCAGAAGTAACAAGCTGGGAAGAGAGCGCACTGTCAGTGTAGGCTGTCAAAAGAATACCCAGTGCACAAGAAAAGGAGAGATGAGCCCCACCCCTGCAAGTGACATCACATGTATCCATTTTTATACATACTGTACCTAAAAACTGAATATTGTATGCCGATAGATATTTTTTTTGTGCAAAACAACATGGTAACTGAGTGTTCACAATAGGAGAGTTGGAGCCCAAGTCATCATACTATCATCAGATGGCAGGATTAACCCCTTCACAACCTTGGATGTTTCCACACATCCTGGTTGGTAAGTACTTCCCAACCTTACATGCATGGATACATCCTGATTATTTTGCGGGCACAGGAGAGTGGGCTCCCTCTGCCCTCCAATCAGCGCCACTACAAGTAGTCGATCGCTGCCATGGTGACCTAATATCATCATGAAGACATCTGGGTCACCAGAGCTAGGAAGCTTGTTACACTATACTCAGAGCATGTAAGTATGTATGTTAGTGCAGCACTGACAGTTTAAATGCAAACATATATTTTGTAGAAAAAAAATCACAAAATCATAACAAAAAATAAAAGTGTATTGCACCCATAAATAAACATTTTTAGGAAAAAATAAACAAAAAAGTATACATATTTGTTATTGCTATATCCAAAATGACTCGACCTGTAAAATTGTCACCCTAGCTAACTCCTTCAGTGAACATCGTAAAAAAAACATGCAAAAACTAATACTTTATCATCATGCCACCAAACAAAAAGTGGAATAAAGCGCGATCAAAAAGACGATTGTAAATAAAATTGGTACTACTGAAAACGTCATCTTGTCCTGTAAGAAACAAGCTGCCACACAGCTTCATCAGAAGAAAAATAAAAAAAGTTATAGCTGACAGGATAAAGACATACAACAATAATTACTTTTTCTATATAAATAAATAAATAAATATATAAATACATATATATATATATATATATATATATATATATATATATATATATATATATATTTTAATATGTAAAATGGCAAAACATAAAAAAAAAAAAAAATGTGGTATTGCTGTAATCATACTGACCCAAATAATAAAGCTGCCTTATCAAATTTACCACATGCAAAACGGCATCAAATTTTTTTAAAAAAATCCTGAATTGCTGGTTTTTGTCCATTCTGCCTCCCAAAAATCAGAATAGAAAGCGATAAAAAAAAGTCATGTGACTGAAAATGGTACCAACAAAAGGAAAAATTATAGCTCTCAAAATATGGAGATGCACGTTTTTGCAATAAAATAACGTCTTTTGGTGTGTGACAGCAGCAAAACATAAAAAACAATATAAATCTGATATTACTGACCAGAAGAATAAAGTCGTCTAATCACTTACACCGCATCGAGAATGGTGTAAAAAATAAATAAAACCAATTCTTCACCTGCTGCTGATTTGTTCATTCTGCCTCCAGAAGATTGCAGTAAGGCTCTGCTCACATTCAGCATTTTGGTTAATGAAAGTTCCGGAGCGTGCTTACAGCTGATGTTAACAATATAAGGAGCGATGGCGTCATCACTCCGTGCATGCCCCACCATGACTGAAAGCCGGCACTTCTCAGGAGGAAAGAAGTTCATTTTTTCCCAATAGTCGCACTTTTAGTAAGTCGGGTGATCAGCATTGCAGTGCCATTTACCTGCACATTAACCCTATATCTGTAGGTACACAGGGTCCATTTAAGGAGAGATAACCAGTAAAGTCCTGAAACCCCCTTTAATTTATATATCTCTGGCATTATTCTGTTCTCCTTAGAAAGGACTGCATTTTAGGCAGAATTTAGTATGACATTTTGCACATATGATACCACAGCGGGGCTATTTCTTTTAATCCGATCTCAGGTAGAAATGGTTTGCTAAAGCTATGGATGAGTGCGCCATCTGCTGTCAGATTATGAATGTACATGCTTCCAGTGCACAGTAATCTTCACAGCAGCCATGGATGTGTCTCTCTGATAGTTTTATTTTACAAAATGTAGAATTAACCGCTTCTGCTTATACATTAAAAGTAAATTGTCTCACAGGATATAGCATTAAAGGTTATAAAGAGTCCACGTTTACTGCTAGCTCCTCATTTAGATTCAGAGGGAAACACCTGAAGACAATATCTCAATATAGGGTTTTATCCAGCGCTGATAGGAAATGTGAGTGCAGGGACGCGCTCACCTGGTGGGGTTGTGTTTCCACAACACTGTACAATGTCTTATACGAGCGGCTGCTGCAAATCCATGGAGGGAAGCAGATGAGTGGAGATACAGATGTTTTTGGCAATGCCGGAGACACCACTGGATTCCTGGTGTATGTGTGATGAAATAATCCAGGAGGCAAAAAATGTTGAACTGCGATTTTTAATGGTCAACGCGTTTTGAAATATATCTGGACAAACCACATACGTATAGACATGTTTGACGCGATGAAGAAGTCGGTGTACTTTGAAATGCGTTGACCACTAAAAACCACAGTCCAACATTTTTTGCCTTCTGGATTCATTCATCACACATACCGAGGAATCTATTGATGTCGCCAGCAGCATAACAAAGAACTGTTTCTCCACTCATCTTCTGTTAGATTCATGAGATTACTTTTGATTTCTCTCTAATTAAAGGGAATCTGACAGCAGGCTTGTGCTATTTAATCTGACTGCCCCATGATGTAGGAGCAGAGAGCCTAATGTGACTTGTCACTTAATAGCCTGTGCTTTGTTGTTTCAATATAATCAGTGTTTTATCAGCAGGAGATTATCGCTATAGGGCAACTGGCCTCATGCAGGGTAGTCAAATCACACTCTGTCACTATACAATGTGGTATGGGTGGAGAACACACACACACACAGCTCAAAAACTGAGCTCTGCTAGAGCTGCATCAGAGAAGACTGTGACTCCATCATAACTGCTGCACCCAGCAAATCAAGTGATACGTAGATGGAATCTGAGTCTCTGCCCCTACATCATGCTGCTGTGAAATTAAATAGTAGAAACCTGCTGGCAGATTCCTTTAAAGTATGTGAAAAATGACCTTGTCCAATTTCCCAAAATTAACTTTTATTGCCGGAAAGAGATCATTTGAAGACAGGTTTTGTAAATCCTATAAAAGTCCTAGTATATGAGCAAATGTCTTCTGTGTGCATTTAAAGGGTAACTCTATTTTCAGGAAAATTTTCAGAGTAAGCTGTCCTTTATGTGTAAATGATGAATAATGCTAAGTCTGGCCACTATGTGGCTTTAAGGGCTCCTTTCCACTTGCGAGATAAACGTCCGTGCCTCGCAGGTGAAAACCAAGCTGTGGCGCCGGCACTTGGGAGCGGAGCGTACAGCTCCATGTCTTGCTATGCAGCCGCACGCTCCGCTCTGGAGTGCCGGCGCCAGAGCTTGGTTTTCACCTGCGAGACACGGACGTTTATCTTGCAAGTGGAAAGGAGCCCTTAAGCCTCCTTCACACGTCCATATTTAAACTGGTGCCATCAATGTGTCACCTGTGTGTCCATTTTCACCATCATCATTCGGGTTTTTCTGGTATGGATAAAAAAAAGAATAAAATGACGCTTCTCCTATACTTTGGGTTGGTGGTGCCTCCCCTCCCAACTTGGAGGCTTTCTTATCCTGTCTATTTTAATTGTTTTTATAATAGAAATTTTCTTTTAAAATTGGCATACTAATCTATATATATAATCGTCTAAGGGTCACTTCCGTCTGTTTGTCTGTCACGGAAATCCCGTGTTGCTGATTGGTCGCAGCTGGTCTTCTCACCTTCCGCCATCCACCGATGTGCGCGATGCTGCCGCCAGCTTCCATTCCCAGTGATGCATTGCAAAATTACCCAGATGACTTAGCGGTCTCGCGAGACTGCTAAGTCATCTGGGTAATTTCACAATGCATCACTGGGAACGGAAGCTGGCGGCAGCATCGAGCGCATCAGGACAGCTTTGGTGGACTCCAGAGGGTGAGTGTATAACTATTTTTTATTTCAATTTTTTTTAACAGGGATATGGTGCCCACACAGCTATATACTGCGTGGGCTGTGTTATATACTGCGTGGGCTATGTTATATACTGCGTGGGCTGTGCTATATACTGCGTGGCCTGTGTTATATTGTACGTGGGCAGTGTCATATACTGCGTGGGCTGTGTTATATACTGCGTGGCTGCTATATACTGCATGGGCTGTGTTATATTCTACGTGGCCTGTGTTATATACTGTGTGGCCTGTGTTATATACTGCGTGGGCTGTGCTATATATTACGTGGGCTGTGCTATATATTACATGGGCTGTGCTATATATTATGTGGGCTGTGCTATATATTATGTGGGCTGTGCTATATACTGCATGGGCTGTTACTGTATATACTACATGGGCTGTGCTATATACTACGTGGGCTGTGCTATATATTACATGGGCTGTGCTATATACTACGTGGCTGCTATATACACTACGTGGCTGCTATATACTACGTGGCTGTGCTATATACTACGTGGCTGTCTGTGTTATGTGGGCTGTGCTACATACTATGTGGCTGCTACATACTGGCTGTGCTATAGACTACTTGGCTATTTGTGTTATATACTATGTGGCTGTGTTATATACTGTGTGGCTGTGCTGTATACTACGTGGCTGTGCTATGCGCAAAGTACATACATACATACATCTTCTAGAATACCCGATGCGTTCGAATCGGGCCACCATCTAGTTTATATATATATAATTGCCTAAGGGGTACTTCTATCTGTCTGTAATTTCCATAACGGAAATCACGGGTCGCTGATTGGGGCGGGAGTTAAACACCACTTCACTTTTTACTATTGATGCTGCCTATGCAGCATCAATAGTAAAATCAGAAAATATTAAAAATAATAATAAAAAAAACCATTATATTCTCACCTTCCAGCTTCCGCAGCACCCTTTCCCGCTCCTCGCGACGCTCCGGTCCCAAGAATACATTGCGGCAATGACTCGAGATCACGTAGCAGTGTCGCAAGATGATGATGTAGCGGTCTCGCGAGACTGCTACATGATCACGGGTTATTGCCGAAAGGCATTACTGGGAACGGTAAAGGTCTGGGCTGGATCTGGCGGCAGCCGGAAGGTGAGTTAAAAAAACAATTAAAATAAAAAATAGTTATTAACAAGGATATGGTGCCCACACTACTATATACTACATGGGCTGTGTTATATACTGCGTGGGCTGTGTTATATACTGTGTGAGCTGTGTTATATACTATGTGGCTGTGCAATATACTACGTGGGCTGTGCTTTATACTACGAGGGCTGTGTTATATACTACATCGCTGTGCTATATACTACGTGACCTGTGTTATATACTGCGTGGCTGTGCAATATACTACATGGGCTGTGTTATATACTTTGTGGGCTGTGCAATATGCTACATGGGCTGTGTTATATACTGCGTAGCCTGTGTTATATACTACGTGGGGTGTGTTATATACTATGTGGCTGTGCAATATACTACGTGAGCTGTGTTATATACTACGTCGCTGTGCTATATACTACGTGGCTGTGCTACATACTATGTGGGCTGTGCTATATACTACGTGGGCTGTGCTACATACTACATACATATTCTAGAATACCCAATGCGTTAGAATCGGGCCACCATCTAGTCTATTTATATAATTGCCTTGTAATGTTTTAATTTCCTGTTCTGTCCAGATGTCACCATATCACAGAATTCCAAGCGGAGGAAGTTCACCAACTGCCATATTGGGACACCCAAGTGATGAGTGTCTCAATATGGAAACTGCTGCTGGTACCAACCTATTGCGCGGTACCACCAGCGCAACACTGTCGCACCACACACACTCTATATGCCGTACACACCACACACTCACACTCTCACACACACTCACTCACACACTCAAACACTCACAAACTCACACTTTCACACTCACGCAGCCTCTTGCACGGTACCACCAACGGAACACCATCTCGAACACGCCGCCACCGGGATCAGTCGAATGATTCACTGACTGCCGCCATCTTTGTACAAGAGGACATAACGAATTATGCGCATGTGCAGTGAATCATTCAGCTGATCCCGGATGCGCAACGGGTCTACAGACAGAGGAAGCCAGTCACATTAAAGGGCTTTTCCCTTTTTTTGGCAACATCTGAGTTAATTAGAGACACACATGTGGATGTATTTTAAAGCAGACCTGAAACACACTACTTCTTTGTGTAGAATCATGGGAAAGTCTCAATAAATCAGCTAAGTTATCAGGAAGAGAATTTGTGGACTTGCACAAGTCTCGCTCATCCTTGGGTACAATTTCAAGATACCTGAAGGTGCCTCGTTCATCTGTACAAACAATTATACGAAAGTATAAACAAGATGAGAATGTCCAGCCATCATACTGCTTAGGAAGGAGACTGGTTCTGTGTCCCAGAGATGAAAGTGCTTTGGTCCGACATGTGCATATCAACCCAAGGAAAGAAGCAAAAGACCTTGTGAAGATGATGGCAGAAGCTGGTAAGATTGTATCAATATCCACAGTGAAGCAAGTACTGTATCAACATGGGCTGAAAGGCCACTCTGCCAGGAAGAAGCCATTACTCCAAAAGAAACATAAAAAAAGCCAGATTAATGTTTGCAAATGCACACAGGAACAAAGAACTTAATTTTTGAATACATGTCCTGTGGTCTGATGAAACTAAAATTGAATTTTTGGGGCATAATGACCATCATTACGTTTGGAGGAAAAAGGGAGAAGCTTGGTAGCCTAAAAACACCATCCCAACTCTGAAACACGGGGGTGGCAGCATCTTGTTGTGGAGTTGTTTTGCTGCAGAAGGGACTGATGCACTTCACAAAATAGATGGCATCATAGGAAAAGAAGATTATGTGGAAATACTGAAGCAACATCTCAACACATCAGCCAGGAAGGTAAAGCTTTGGGGGAAATGGGTCTTCCAAATGGACAATGACCTGAAGCATACTGCCAAAATGGTAACAAAGTGGCTTAAGGATAGCAAAGTCAATGTTTTGGAGTGGCCATCACAAAGCCCTGATCTCAATCCTATTGAAAATGTATGAGCAAAGCTGAAAAGGCAGATGTGAGCAAACCTAGATCAGTTACACCAGTTTTGTCAGGAGGAATGGGCCTAAATTCCGACTAACTATTGTGAGAAGCTTGTGGAAGGGTAACCCAAACGGTTGACCCAAGTCATTCAGTTTAAGGGTAATGGTACCAAAAACTAATTAAATGTATGTAAACTTTTGACTTAGCAGTTAGTAATAAAAATGTGTTAAAACATTCTCTCTCTCTCATTCTTCTCGCATTTGGCAAATAATAATAATTATGGTAATCCTAATTGACCTAAAACAGATATTGAGAAAAACATGCTGATGTGTCTTTTTATATAGTGTATGTAAACTTCTGGTTTCAACTGTATATGGGTTGGTAGGACCGTGCTGTGATTAAAACCGCCATAGGCTGATGGGTGAAGTGGTTAGTCAGAGAATCTATGTGTCATAGTTACAGATGGGGTTCCACCCCTGCTGTCATGGGGTTAATGTTCTGTGCCTCTATTTGGATCTGGGAGGGACATATATACCCCTTCCTGGCTAAGATTCTCTGTCAGTTATACATGTCAGATAATCAGTCAGATTCTCAGTCAGTTCTGACTGTGTGTCTGACCCCCTGGTGTGCGTGTATACGGCATTGCTTGATTGCCTCCCATGTATAACCTGGTCTGTCCGCTCACTCTGTTCTCTGTCTCACATTTTGGTACTATTGTCTTCTTCGGTTCTGACTCTCTGGCTTGGCTATTGATACTCCATTACAGTTTGTCCCTATTGTACCACACTGCTCGTTCTAGCTTTTTGACCTCTGGCTTCGACTTGACTACCCTTACGTCTCAGTCCATGGAACCGCTTGGATCTCTCGGTTCTGAACTTGGCACGCATTGACTTGTCTCTGGGTTTTTTTTTCTCCGCTGGCCGTCAGCGCCTGGCTCCACCCCCGGCCACTCCTCCACAGTCATGTGGGACAAGTCCTGTACACAGTCTTTTAAATCATGTATTTTTTATTAAAGCATATGACACGCCATTAACACAGTCCGATACAATTTCCAGACAAATACCGTACATTAGATACATGACCTGATAATATATTTTCATTTTACTAAACAACACCCTTACCACCTAACCAACCCCTCTCCTCCTCCCCCCAATCTCTTGCCCATTATCCAATACAACCATTTGACAGCATCACCTCTTGAGAAAAGATAACAAGCTTTACAAAAACATGCCTGTACATGTAGGAGTCCCCCCAGAATTAACTACACAACACCCATTCTACTTTGCAGTAACTCAGCAGATGCCACACCTGGGTAATCCATCCATCCACCCCACACATTTTCAAATTTTGTATTCTGACCTTTCTTACTGTATATATTTCTTTCCATAAGGACAATAAAATTTATCTTGTTGATAAATTCCTTTTTCCCTGGTGGTTTTTCATCCAACCAGTGCATTGCGATAAGCTTTCTCGCAGCATACAGCAATCTTGCGATAGTCAGCCTTCCACATTCATTCGTAGCAATATCATCCATACAGCCCAAAAGGCAAGTCAGTGGGTTACACACCACATCTACACCTGTCACCTCCTGGATCAAGTTAAGCACCTTCACCCAAAAGGGTTGGAGGCGAGCACACGACCACATCATATGTAGCAGATCAGCGCCTTCCTCACCACACCTGGGACATTCTGAGTCACCTCTCAGTCCTGCCTTCCTCATCCATGCCGGGGTCCTGTACACCCTATACACCAGGTATAACTGTGACACCCTCTTAGACTCACTCAGGGAAGCCCTGGGGATATATTGAAGTATGGACTCCCACTGGGACTCCGACAAGGGGCCCACATCCGCCACCCATTTCTCCTTAATCCTTAACGGATGCTTCAATAAAAAGGTATCCATCAGACCCCTGTACATCAAGGTAATGAACCCCCTCGTACTCCTCCGAGGCCCAATAAGATTCAGCAAGCTATCTGACTGCAGATTCACGTGCCACACCTCATTTTGACAGTTTAGGGCATGTCTCAGCTGCAGGTACTGAAAGAATGACTTCTGGATTAAAGGAAACTCAGTCCTAAGTGTCTCGAATGTTTTAATAACATCTCCATCAAGCAACTGAGACACGAATCAAATGCCAATGCGCCTCCACTGACCGAACCCTCGCAATCTCATGAGCTCTGCCAACCTAGGTTCAAACCAAATTGGCGTATATCTCGTAAATTCCGTTACTCCCCTCCATTGCTTAATTTTCTGCCATACTTTCCCCATCATAGCTATTGTTGGGAATTTTGGGGGGTTAATTCTGAATCTACCTGCTTCAAGACTGGCCAACAATGGGCCCTTCCCTACCGCGCGTTCAATGATTATCCCCACTGAAGAACTCTGTTCTGGCTCTCCCCAACCTACCATGTGCTGGCATTGAGATGCTATATAGTAAATCCATGGATTGGGGACTGCCAGACCACCCTCATCCCTTGCCCTTTGCAGATGTTCCAATTTGATGCGCGCCCGTCCACCCTTCCAAATTAAATCCCTAAATAGAGTATTGATCCTATAAAATTTACTCTGAGGCAGCCACACTGGAGCATTATGCAATATGTAGAGGAGTAGGCATAAGTATCATTTTGATCAAATTGGCTCTGCCTGCGACCAACAGAAATAGCTTCTTCCAGGCCACAATCTTCTGCTGGAACTTCCCAAGTAAAAGAGTCAGGTTGAGCCGCACATAGTCCTCTATTTTGTCCGAAACCACAATGCCCAGATACTTAAACTCATGTACTACTCTTAAGGGATTCCCAGGGTCAAGAGTCAGAGGAGCCGCCGCGTCCATGGGCAACAACACAGACTTCTCCCAATTAATAGATAATCCGGAAAGAGCCCCAAATTTAGAAACACTGTTCATAGCGGCCCCCAGAGACTCCTGTGCATCTTCCAAGAACAATAACATGTCGTCAGCGTACAGGGCTATTTTTGTCTTCATAGTTTCCATACCGAAACCCCTTTACATCCCTGTCCCTCCGTATTGCCACCGCCAAGGGCTCAACAGCAATTGCAAACAGCAGAGGAGACAAGGGGCACCCCTGCCGCATTCCCCTATACAAAGGGAAATCCCCCGACAAGACTCCATTCACCCGTATCCTGGCTCTTGGAGACGCATACATCAGCTGCACCCAACGTATGAACCACTCACCAAAACCCATAGCCTTCATGACCGCCCACAAATACCGCCTCTTCACACTATCAAACGCCTTAGCGGCATCTAAAGACACCACAATCCTCCGACCCATATTATCCGCCTTTACCTGCATATTGAGAAACAGTCGTCGAAGATTACACGCTGTAGAACTATTGGGCATAAATCCGGACTGGTCCCGGTGTATTAGTGTTGTTATCACCTTGTTAAGACGGTTAGCCAACATCTTGGCCAAGATTTTGATATCTGTCGTTAGTAACGAGATTGGGCGATAAGAAGCTGGATCCCTCGGATCCTTACCCTGTTTTGGCAGTACAACAATTATTGCCTCCCGCATGGACCTTGGCAGCTCCCCCTCCACCAGACCAGTAGCATACACCTCCAATAAGGCAGGAAGCAGTATATCTTTATATTTTTTATACACCTCCCCCGGGATCCCATCTACCCCCAGGGCTTTATCATTGGGCATAGAGACCAATGCGGCGTCAAGCTCCTCCAAATTAAACGGCTCCTCGAGAAGTCCGCGATCAGCCACTTAGAGTCTGGGAAGCTGTACCCCTGTCAAGAAACCATCCACCTCCTCCATTGTTGGCTGTACCCGTGATTTATAAAGATCCGAGTAATACTCCGTCATCACCTCCAAAATTGCTTTGCAACCAGTGTGCTCCTTCCCATCCCTTCCCTTCAAAGCGACTATATGTGTGGAATCTCTCTGCGCCGTCACTATTCTGGAAAGGAGATGGCCCGCCCTGTCCCCCTCTTCAAAGTATTTGGTAGTTTGAAACATTCTTCTACGTTCCGCTGTTTTCATTGCCATCTGACATACTCTATTCTGCGCCACCTTTAACCTTCCCTGTGCCTCTGGGGATTGATCGTTAATTAATGCCTCCTCAGCCTCCTCCAACTCTTTTATCAACATCTGATCCTTCCTGCCTGTTTCTGCCTTGATTTGGGATATCCCCTTAATACAGAGCCCTCTGAAATAGGCCTTCATGGCCTCCCATACCGTCAATACCGAAGCCGACCCAGCATTAATTTTAAAATATTCCTTAATTCCCCCCCCCCCTATGTGTCCATCTAAATCAATAAGGTGTAGACAGAACGGATTCAGCCTCCACATGCACCCCCTAGCAGGCAAGGATCCCACACCCTCAAGTATCACACTCATGGGGGAATGATCAGATATTGTTCTAGCCATATACGTTACCTCTCCTACAAGGCCCAACATCTGTGAATTGCCCAAGGCCAGATCTATTCTTGACAAAGAAGTGAAAGAGGATGAAAAACAGGAATACTTATACACCTCAGGATGAGAAATCCTCCATAAATCATGCAGAGCAGTTTCCCTCAGGATGGCACCAAATGGTATGCAATTACCACCCAACTTCAACGGCTCTCGTCTCCCCCTATCCCAGTGTGCGTCCAGAATGTTGTTAAAGTCCCCTCTTATAAAAACGGTATCCGCGGTGTCTCCTCCAATATTCCCAGAACTCTGTGGATAACCTTTCCACAATATGGTGGTGGAATATAAACTGAAACCAGCCACATCAGACATCCGTCCAATTTACAAAGCAAACATACGAATCTACCCGACTGATCTATAACTACTTTGTGATACACAAAAGGTACCCCAGCACAGATGAGGATGCTGACCCCCCTGGAATATGCTGAAAATGTGGCATGGTACCCCACCTGAACACATCTCTTAGCCAGAAAATGCGTTCTCTCCTTCACCATGTGAGTCTCCTGCAGACAGATCACTGACGGCTTGGCATCATTCAAAAATTTAAACACAGCTTGCCACTTCACATCAGACGCCAAACCCCTGACATTCCAACTCACAATTCTCATTCTTCCCACCATTTTCCCTCCTCAGTACATATTATCCCACATTCTTTAATCCATTTGCGGCCAAAGCCACAACCACAGTAACCATGGTGATGTACATTATACAAATATTTCCCCAACCCCACCCCCCTCCCCCCACACAACAGAGAAACATCACCAACAAATCCCCATCCCATCCTTTCATCCCTCCTAACATGGAGGGGAGAGCGCACTTTATCCGGAACAGTCTGTTAACCCCGTCCAACAGTCCCGCCGCTTGTCCCAAACTATTGGGACTCTCACATGACTTGTGGATTGCAGCCTATTTAAATTTCAACTCGAGATCCAACAAGGGCCCATCCCCACCTCATAAGAACACAAAAAACCCAGGGGGGGTAAAAAGGAGCCAATGGATCCCTCCAAAAAAAAAAATAAAAAGGAGGCAGTAAAAGAGAAACAAGAATAAGAAAGGATAGTTCTATCATCCCACTGAGTCCTTTAATTTCACTTGACGCAAATGTTGCTCGTTGCTGTCCAGCCATCCGAGTGCCTCTTTATCCTCCGTGAAGAAGTGCACTTTCCCTTCAGCGACCACTCTTAGTTTGGCCTGGTACAGCATCGAGTAAGTGACGCCGATCTCCCTCAGCCTCTTCTTGATATGGACAAATTTGGCTTTCTGCTTCTGCACCTCTATGGAGAAGTCCGGAAATATGGAAATCCTGGAGCCATTTATCTGCAAATCCGGGTTCTCTCTGGCATGTCTGAGAATGGCTTCTCTGTCACGGTAGTGCAAGACCTTGACTAGCACTTGTCTAGGAGGACGCCCAGGGGGGAGGGGATACATAGGCATGCAGTGTGCTCTTTCAATAGCATACATCCGAGATAACTTGTCGGCTCCAATATGGTTTAATAGCCATTTTTCAAAGAACTCTGTTGGCGCCGCGCCTTCCGTCTTTTCAGGCACCCCAATCAGCCGCACATTATTGCGCCTGGACCTATTTTCAAGGTCGTCCGTTTTCACTTGTATGGCAGAAATCGCAGCACTCATGCGTTTTGTAGCCTTATCCGCCTTAGCAATACAGTCCTCGGCACCACTAATGCGTTTTTCCGCCTCTCCCATCCTTTCCTTAGTCACATGCAAGGAATGTTGCATTTTGGACATGTCTGCCTGCATGACCCCATCTGTGGAGCCATGTTGGTGATAGTATTGTGACTGTATAAAACCACCTTAAACACATCCTTCAGAGTGGGCTCCTCAGGAATCTGCATTCCCTCGATGCATAGCACAGAGCCTTTCATGATTCCCCCGCTCTCCTCCTCCTTCTCCTGCAGAGAACAGCTCCCACCATCGCTGTCCTCTCCCTCCTCCTCCTCCAGCTCCTCCATATCTCCGTACTCCACAGGCTTATCTTTCACCTTTCCTGTCACAGCTGGGCTCTGGATCTCCTCTGTCTGTCGGGCGAAGCGCTGCAGCCTGGCTGCTGCATCTGCTCTCCTAGGATCCTCCCCCGCAATCACAGGCTCCTCTAACAGCCTTTCCTCATGGCCAGCGCCATCTTGGGTCTTTCTCTCCTGCTCCCCAGCCGCCTTCCTGGAGCTCCTTCTGCCGGTCATTGCCCCGCAGGCACTCAGATCCGCAGGCACCACACTGGTCATGGATTCCCCAATAATTTCAGGTACCTGGCCACCAATTTTACAGGCTGCAATCCTGCATATAGCTTATACAGAGCAAGAGCACCTGCCTCAGACGACTGCTCACATCATGCTCAGGCCACGCCCCTGTCCTGTACACAGTCTAGTGAAGTTCTCTGCCGTTCCCTGGCCACTCCCCCAGAGTCACGTGGGACAGGTCCTGTACACAGACTAGTGAGTTCACCTACATTCCTCAGTTACTTCTCCTATTTCAGTGTGCAGCCCCCTGCGGTAAGTTGCGCAGCGGGTCGTTACACTATGTATACAAATATCAAAAGACTGACCGTCACTTCCATCTTCCGAAAACAGGTGTGAACAGGTGCAAGCTAAGTGTAGCCTCCTCCATATAGCCTATAGCAGTTTTAATCACAGCAGGATTATTATTATTATTATCTATTATTATTATAGCGCCATGTGTTCCATGGCGCTTTACATGTGAGGGTCTTACCTACCTATATAGTTTTGGGTTAGCAGCCCGGGAGAGGTAACATTTAGCTTAGATTCCTAAGCTAAAGAAAAAGAGGACTTGAACTCTATAGCACCACTTATTGGAAGTAGCGATCCTACAAGTCACAATCAACCCTTTAACGAGTCGTGCAATAGGACTTCGGATAAATAGCCAAATCAGAATCTCAATTCGCAGACACAGTGTTTCGGGCTGTTGGCCCTCATCAGTGCGAAGCATGAGAACTGATTTGGCTAGGTGAGAGGCTCTGGACTGAGGTCTAAGGGGTAAGATTTCTCCTTGTGGAGAGTGACATACCAGCTCTGGCTTGTCAAGGTAATTTTTTATAAGCTGTCCAGAAAAAATAAAAAAGTCAAATTGGCAACTCTGGTGCCCAGAGAAGCAAATGCCCACACTATCACATACAGGAGGATGCCTGTAAATGACAGGTGGCCTCTGACAATCCATTAGTAGCTGCTCTCTATAGTGAATGTGGTGTCTAATTGATGAGAACTAAGATAGTGGGCTACCAGTTTACATTTTCCACCCAAAATAACCTTTGCAAGTTAACTGTTAAAGTATATGTACCCCGAAATATGCTATCAAGTTACAAGTGCTTCCCACTAAATTAGAATATCAGTTCTAAAATACAAAAGTGAAACTCATGTATTATATAGAGTAATTACAAACAGATTGATCTATTTCAAGTGCTTATTTCTGTTAATGATAATGATTATGGCTTAATAATGTTTGTAAAGTGCTGTGGAATTAATGGCACTATTTAAATGAGTAAAATAAATAAATAAATAAATAAATAAATAATGCCAATGACAACCCAAAAGTCATTATCTCAGCAAACTTGAATACTTTATAACACCAGCCTGAAAAATTATTGTAAAATTTGAAATGTTGGCCAACTGAAATGTATGTTCAGTAAATGAACTCAATACTTGGTCGGGGCTCCTTTTGCATCAATTACTGCATCAATGCGGTGTGGCATGGAGGCAATCAGCCTGTGGCACTGCTGAGGTGCTGGTCTGCATTGTTGGATCTGGTGTCTCTCATCTTCCTCTTGACAATATCCCATAGATTCTCTATGGGGTTAAGGTCAGGAGAGTTTGCTGGCCAATCAAGCACAGTGATACTGTTGTCCTTAAACCAGGTATTGGTACTGTTGACAGTGTGGACAGGTGCCAAGTCCTGCTGGAGAATGAAATTCCCATTTCCAAAAAGCTTGTCGGCAGAGGGAAGCATGAAGTGCTCTGAAATTTCCTGGTAGACAGCTGCGCTGACTTTAGTCTTGATAAAACACAGTGGACTTACACACCAGCAGATGACATGGTTCCCCAAACCATCACTGATTGTGGAAACGTCATACTAGACCTGAAGCAGCTTGGATTGTGTGCCTCTCCACTCTTCCTCCAGACTCTGGGACCTTGATTTCCAAACGAAATGCAAAATTTACTTTCATATGAGAACAACACATTGGACTACTGAGCAACAGTCCAGTTCTTTTTCTTCTTGGCCCAGGTAAGATGCTTCTGGCATTGTCTATTGGTCATGAGTGGCTTGTCACAAGGAAAGTAACACTTGTAGCCCATGTCCTGGATAAGTCTGTGTGTGGTGGCTCTTGAAGCAATGACTCCAGCAGTCCACTCCTTGTGAATCTCCCCCAAATTTTTGAATGACCTTTTCTTAACAATCCTTTCAAAGCTGCGGTTTCCCGGTTGCTTGTGCACCTTTTTCTACCACACTTTTTCCTTCCACTCAACTTTCCATGAATATGCTTGGATACAGCACTCTGTGAACAGCCAGCTTCTTTAGCAATGACCTTTTGTGGCTTACCCTCCTTGTGGAGTGTGTCAATTACTGTCTTCTGGACATCTGTCAAGTCAGCAGTCTTCCACGTGATTGTGAAGCCTACTGAAATAGACTAAGGAACCTTTTTAAACACTTAGGAAGCCTTTGCAGGTGTTTTTATTTATTCTAATTTACTGACTTTTGGGTTTTCATTGGCTGTTAGCCATAATCATCAACATAAACAGAAATAAACACTTGAAACAGAACACTCTGTTTGCAATAACTCTATATAATATGAGTTTCACTTTTTTTATTGAAGATTAACTTTTTGATGATATTCTAATTTAGTGAGAAGCACTTGTATATAATGGGATCCATTAAAAAAAAACAATTAAGTTAGAATGTGCATGTAAGTGAAACGCACATTATAGTACAGTCAACGGGTGCTACAGGTGCAAGGACTGTTGCAGATCTGTTTTTTATCAGTTACTGCAGCTCCACTTTAAGGATTTAGTGTCAAACTGGGAGTTAACTCAACATCACAGACACACATGACATCGTCTTTTCTCGTAAGAGATTGATAGGGAGTAGCATTCAATTATAAATTTCTTTATAGCTCAGGAATAAACACAAAATTCTGCATGACAAATCTTATGAATAACCTGAGAGATGGAAGCAGTTTTACTCCTCGACCTAGAAGTGATTACGAAGGTGTATTAGATAGTATGTAGCCTTCCTCAGCCGTATCCACACATCACTGACGTAAGATTTGTCTACATTGTGATATTTATGCAACCCTTGCTTATTTGTACTGTCATTAAATTTATAACAAGTTTATAACTAAGTTTGACATTACAATGACTTATGTATCACAATAAATCCCACCTGATTCTGAGCTTCTCATCCAGTTTTCCAGTCTCTCATGGTTCTACAGCGCCCTGCTGGATGCCTGTTTTTCTCAAACTTGGTTGCCCTTTGCTGGGGGGGTTGGATGGAAAGATAGAGGCAGCAAGAGGGAGGAGAGGGGAGTGGATGATGCAGACAAAGGAGAGAAAGTAAAACGTTAATGGAAACTAATTAGAAACATTTCGTAAATCTTGTCCTATCTGCAGAACAAGAGAAAAGTAAAGCGGCACCCACCGGATTGCCGTGACATCAAGGAGAAATCCTCCAAACTTGGCATTACCTTTTCTTAGATCTTCTCCAGATTTGCTCCCCTTGGAAAAGTTTAATGTTGTCTCCCTAACAGCTCATTTCCCCCTGTGGGATGTTTACATGGTACAGTCTGGTCGCTGGGTTTTATTCACTGAATGCCAGCCTTCAGGTTGTTCTGAAGTTGAGATGGGCTTTAAGAGGAGGGGGAGGGAAAGATGGTGTGAAGGTTCCTATAAAGAGCCTCTTTATAGTCTTTTCCTCCAGCCTATTTCCCAGAAATCTTTTAGTCAATATGTCCAGTGACAAGAGATTTGAAAGCATAATAATATGAATTCCTTTACTATAGGATAAGCATGATTAGAATTCTCATTCATTTGTAGCAGGAGAAAGCATCTGTAAACCTTGATTTTTGTTATTGGCATGTTGTGTGACCTGAAATGATATACCCTATCCTGATTTTGTTTACTTTGGGCTCAATATTGTTGCTTTTTTGCAGAATTAGAAAAAAAAATACAATTGTTCAGAAGTCAAATGCACTTTAACAAAATGAAAGTAAATGTTCCATTCAGAATAAAAAGATAAAATTATGCTAAAACAGGCCTATATTTATATATAAAAAATATAGTATAATAACTGTAAAATGGTGGACATGGTTTAAAGGGAACCTGTCAGGTTGGATAATGCTAAGTACTTGCAGATATGGGGTTAATCTTCAGGTTAAAAGTGTTATGAAAGTGCCTGTCTGCTGTACCGAAAGTGTAACTACCAGCAGAAAATGAACTTTATTCCACCTGGAAGTCACCAGTGTTCCGTCATACAGGTGTGGCGGTGCGGATACAGTCACTGTTCACAGCCTTGTAAGCATGCCCCGGAACTTTGACTGACAGATGACTCCCGACTCTGCAACGAGTGCAAGCAAGCTGTCAGTCAAAATGTCGGAGAATGCTTACAGGAAAAAATTCATCTTATTTGATGAATTGGCAATTTTAGTATAGTAGTCTCGGACCTTTCTAACTCTGTTGATCTTCAAATTAACCTTATCTGCAGGTTAGTAGCATTAGCTTACCTGACAGGTTCCCTATAAAAAGGGGGTTATACAGTCATCATTTTTTTATCACTTATAATGCAGATCAAAGCTGGGTATACTGCGTCCCACAGGTCACATCCAGCCCTCTGGCTATTCCATTCCAGCCCACGAACCAAGACAGCCAAAACAGTATCCCTTCAGCCGCACTATTTCCTCGCCTGCCATCTATTATCTACTGCTTGCTGTCACCGCTGTTCGCTTCCTCAGGATGCAGACAGCGGTGAAGTCATCAATGGAGGACAGAGGCGTCATGTCCTTCTTCCACCAATCAATGTTCATGGATGTGACAGCAGGCACGATGACATCAATTCAATGTGTTTACTGTACAGAGTCAATGCACCGAAGACAGGAGCAAAGCGCGAGGGCAACGGGACAGAGGTGAGTATGTGGTGTTGTTTTTTTTTCATATGTGTATAGGATGTGTGCCTGTATAGAAAAGGCTTAGACTGTATATAGGAGGCTATGTGGGTACTTACACTGCATACAGGAGGCTATGTGGGTCTCATACTGTACATAGGAGGTCATTTGGGGCTCATACTGTATATAGGAGGCTATGTGTGGCTCATACAGTATATTGGGAGCTATGTTGGGTTTCATACTGTATACCAGGGGCTAAGTGAGTGATCACACTGTATACTGGGGGGTTTGTTAAGGCTCATTGTATATACATAAGCTATGTGGGGTCTCATACTGTATATGGAGAGGCTATGTGGGGGTTAATACTGTATATAGGGGGTTATGTGGGGGCTCACACTGTATACAAAGGGCTATATGAAGACTGATATTGTATATATAAAAGGGAGCTGTACAGTCATACATTTTTATGACTTAGAATTTAGATCAAAGCTGGGCATAGAGAGGCCATGTGGGGTCTCATAAAGTATATGGAGAGGCTATATGTGGGCCCATACTGTATATAGGAGGCTATGTAGGTTTCTTACTGTATGTAGGGGGCTATCTAGATTCTCATACTGTATTTAAAGATGCTATACTGTATATGACTCATACTGAATATAGGGCTATGTGAGGGCTCATACTGTATATAGGAGGTTATGTGAGGGATCATATTGTATATAAAAAGGCAATGTGAGTGTCACATACTGTATATTGAGAGGCTATGTGGGTGCTTACACTGTATACAGAGGGTTATTTGGTGGCGCATACTATATAGAGAGGGGCTGTATGGGGGCTCACACTGTATAAAAGGGTTATGTGGATCTCTACTGTATTTATAGGGACTATCTGGGGGCTCACATTGTGTGTGGGGGGACGGTGTGCGGGCTCATGATATATAGGGTGGCTGCGTATGGGCTGATATGGTATAGAGGGGCTGTGAGTCAGGTCATACTGTATATAAGGGATGTCAGCATACTTAATTCTGCTCAATATTAACTGATACAATTAATGTTAATATAAAATAATTATAATTAATACGTTAATATTTATATTGAACAGAATTAATTTCTGCCTTTTGGTTTAGTCCTCCACAACAGTCACAATCTGTCATGTCACCCCTAGGGAAAATGAATTGCCCACCACTGATTTAGATAGATCATTATTAAATATCATATTGTGGGGGTCTGACCGACAGCATTCCAATGGAATAGATAAGCTGTTATAAATTTTAGCAGTGATAGGACATGACCACATTGAATGGAGCTGCATTATGCAGCTCTATTCAAATGTGTAGTGGTCACTGCCATGTACTGCAATACTGCTCTTATTCTCCTAATCTGAAATTGATGGCCTGATGTACGTGTGGCCTTGAGATCAACACACGTAAACTAGTGGTCCATTCGGTGTTAATATTGCAGAGCTACTGCCAGTGAAAAATGTTAATAGCAACTGCAAGTGCCTGTAATTTTGTAAAATAGGAGACTGTAAACATAGATTAATTCCTTATGTGTGGCGTTGGCACCGATGGGCAAAACAGCAGAGAGCCATGCACTCTCATGTAGAGCAGGCAGATATGTACACACTGCCAGCTTGAGGAGTATCTGAGAATCAAAAGCAGAGGCCAAAGGAGAGTAATCACTGAAATGGGCAGAGTTCATAAACTGCAGTCAAATTTGGATTTCTTCATATCTGCAACAAATATGAGCCTTATATATTACAAGTGCATGTAGCTGGCTTTGTTACTCACACTCAGCTCTGCGTTATACTAAACAGTAGTTGCAGAGAACGGGCTGTCTATCATTACATCTCACAGGAGAAACTATGTTCTTCTGACCTTGTGAGGATGTTTTCTTTCCCTTGCATGATGCTTCCTGCTTACGATTGGTCAACGTCATGCAAGGGAAAAAGTACGCACCCCCAGACAAATCTCTAACACCCATTGAGCTTATAATAAATTGTAACCTAAGTTTTACAAGTGAATATCTCTGCAATGCAGATGAGAAATTAAAAACTCAGAAAGACATTTTGCTCAGCTCTGGAGCCACTGATCCATAATGTGGTCAGGTTAACATGCTCAAACTGGTAAAAGGTCTTCTTTAAAACTGCTGTACATTGCAAAGGGTGAAATCTTAGTTCACAATTCATGACAAATCTGCAGCAGGTTTGTCATATCCAAAAATTCCACAGCATGTCCGGTTTCAAGCAGATTTTGTTTCCATTATATGTGGTTGAACTTTTAGAAATGTAATCACATGTATTGGACCTTAGGCTGATGCATATAACTAGATAAGGAATCTTCAGTAATCTGAAGCAATTTCTTAGTTTGCAAGTGTAACACCCCAGGTAACCAGTTGTTACAGTGGTATTGCTTTCCTTTTGGGGAGAGTGATGCCATGCTTGGTAGAGAGGAAAGATTCCTTTAACAGGTATTCAGCACATGTAACACTGTTCTGACTCCAGGTCAGAAGGGGGAGCTCTGATCCAGCTTGAGGGTGGCTTCCCTTGATGTATATACAGTACAGACCAAAAGTTTGGACACACCTTCTCATTTAAAGATTTTTCTGTATTTTCATGACTATAAAAATTGTACATTCACACTGAAGGCATCAAAACTATGAATTAACACATGTGGAATTATATACTTAACAAAAAAGTGTGAAACTACTGAAATTATGTCTTATATTCTAGGTTCTTCAAAGTAGCCACCTTTTGCTTAGATGACTGCTTTGCACACTCTTGGCATTCTCTTGATGAGCTTCAAGAGGTAGTCACCGGGAATGGTCTTCCAACAATCTTGAAGGAGTTCCCAGAGATGCTTAGCACTTGTTGGCCCTTTTGCCTTCACTCTGTGGTCCAGCTCACCCCAAACCATCTTGATTGGGTTCAGGTCTTTTGACTGTGGAGGCCAGGTCATCTGGCGTAGCACCCCATCACTCTCCCTCTTGGTCAAATAGCCCTTACACAGCCTGGAGTTGTGATTGGGGTTATAGTCCTGTTGAAAAATAAATGATGGTCCAACTAAACGCAAACCGGATGGAATAGCATGCTGCTGCAAGATGCTGTGGTAGCCATGCTGGTTCAGTATGCCTTCAATTTTGAATAAATCCTCAACAGTGTCACCAGCAAAGCACCCCCACACCATCACACCTCCTCCTCCATGCTTCACGGTATGAACCAGGCATGTAGAGTCCATCCGTTCACCTTTTCTGCGTCACACAAAGACACGGTGGTTGGAACCAAAGATCTCAAATTTGAGCTCATCAGACCAAAGCACAGATTTCAACTGGTCTAATGTCCATTCCTTGTGTTCTTAAGCCCAAACAAGTCTCTTCTGCTTGTTGCCTGTCCTTAGCAGTGGTTTCCTAGCAGCTAGTTTACCAGGAAGGCCCGCTGCTCAAAGTCTCCTCTTAACAGTTGTTGTAGAGATATGTCTGCTGTTAGAACTCTGTGTGGCATTAACCTGGTCTCTAATCTGAGCTGCTGTTCACCTGAAATTTCTGAGGCTGGTGACTCGGATAAATTTATCCTCAGAAGCAGAGGTGACTCTTTGTCTTCCTTTCCTGGGACGGTCCTCATGTGAGCCAGTTTCTTTGTAGCGCTTGATGGTTTTTGCCACTGCACTTGGGGACACTTTCAAAGTTTTCCCAATTTTTCGGACTGACTGACCTTCATTATTTAATGTAATGATGGCCATTCATTTTTCTTTACTTAGCGGCTTTTTTCCTGTCATAATACAAATTCTAACAGTCTATTTAGTAGGACTATCAGCTGTGTATCCACCAGACTTCTGAACAACACAACTGATGGTCCCAACCCCATGTATAAGGCAATAAATCCCACTTATTAAACCTGACAGGGCACACGTGTGAAGTGAAAACCATTCCCGGTGACTACCTCTTGAAGCTGATCAAGAGAATGCCAAGAGTGTGCAAAGCAGTCATCAAAGCAAAAGGTGGCTACTTTGAAGAACCTAGAATATAAGACATAATTTCAGTTGTTGCACACTTTTTTGTTATGTATATAATTCCACGTGTTGATTCATAGTTTTGATGCCTTCAGTGTGAATGTACAATTTTCATAGTCATGAAAATACAGAAAAATCTTTAAATGAGAAGGTGTGTCCAAACTTTTGGTCTGTACTGTATATATATACAGTGGGGCAAAAAAGTATTTAGTCATTCACAATAGTGCAAGTTCCACCACTTAAAAAGATGAGAGGCGTCTGTAATTTACATCATAGGTAGACCTCAACTATGGGACACAAACTGAGAAAAAAAAAACCAGAAAATCACATTGTCTGTTTTTTTATCATTTTATTTGCATATTATGGTGGAAAATAAGTATTTGGTCAGAAACAAAATTTCATCTCAATACTTTGTAATATATCCTTTGTTGGCAATGACAGAGGTCAAACGTTTTCTGTAAGTCTTCACAAGGTTGCCACACACTGTTGTTGGTATGTTGGCCCATTCCTCCATGCAGATCTCCTCTAGAGCAGTGATGTTTTTGGCTTTTCGCTTGGCCACACGGACTTTCAACTCCCTCCAAAGGTTTTCTATAGGGTTGAGATCTGGAGACTGGCTAGGCCACTCCAGGACCTTGAAATGCTTCTTACGAAGCCACTCCTTCGTTGCCCTGGCAGTGTGCTTTGGATCATTGTCATATTGAAAGACCCAGCCACGTTTCATCTTCAATGCCCTTGCTGATGGAAGGAGGTTTGCACTCAAAATCTCACGATACATGGCCCCATTCATTCTTTCATGTACCCGGATCAGTCGTCCTGGCCCCTTTGCAGAGAAACAGCCCCAAAGCATGATGTTTCCACCACCATGCTTTACAGTAGGTATGGTGTTTGATGGATGCAACTCAGTATTCTTTTTCCTCCAAACACGATAAGTTGTGTTTCTACCAAACAGTTCCAGTTTGGTTTCATCAGACCATAGGACATTCTCCCAAAACTCCTCTGGATCATCCAAATGCTCTCTAGCAAACTTCAGACCGGCCCGGACATGTACTGGCTTAAGCAGTGGGACACGTCTGGCACTGCAGGATCTGAGTCCATGGTGGCGTAGTGTGTTACTTATGGTAGGCCTTGTTACATTGGTCCCAGCTCTCTGCAGTTCATTCACTAGGTCCCCCCGCGTGGTTCTGGGATTTTTGCTCACCGTTCTTGTGATCATTCTGACCCCACGGGGTGGGATTTTGCGTGGAGCCCCAGATCGAGGGAGATTATCAGTGGTCTTGAATGTCTTCCATTTTCTAATTATTGCTCCCACTGTTGATTTCTTCACTCCAAGCTGGTTGGCTATTGCAGATTCAGTCTTCCCAGCCTGGTGCAGGGCTACAATTTTGTTTCTGGTGTCCTTTGACAGCTCTTTGGTCTTCACCATAGTGGAGTTTGGAGTCAGACTGTTTGAGGGTGTGCACAGGTGTCTTTTTATACTGATAACAAGTTTAAACAGGTGCCATTACTGCAGGTAATGAGTGGAGGAAAGAGGAGACTCTTAAAGAAGAAGTTACAGCTCTGTGAGAGCCAGAAATCTTGATTGTTTGTTTCTGACCAAATACTTATTTTCCACCATAATATGCAAATAAAATGATAAAAAAACAGACAATGTGATTTTCTGTTTTTTTTTTTCTCAGTTTGTCTCCCATAGTTGAGGTCTACCTATGATGTAAATTACAGACGCCTCTCATCTTTTTAAGTGGTGGAACTTGCACTATTGCTGAATGACTAAATACTTTTTTGCCCCACTGTATATATATATATATATATATATATATATATATATATATATATATATATATATATATATATATATACACATATTCTGGCTTGGAGGAGGTTAGTCAGTCTCAGAGGAGTGAGGAGGAGAGTCTGAGAGCTGGAGCCGTGCAGCCACGTGAGGTGCTGCAGCTCCTGGGAAAGGAAAGAGGAAAGCAGAGCAGTCTGTAGGAGACTGAAAGGGAAGAGAAGCAAAGGCGAAGTAAAGAGCTGGAGGGAAGCTGTGACTGAGATTACTCCACGTTGAAGCGCAGAATTTCGGTAGCTGGAAGACCGAGGTTGTGGGGGAAACTTCATGCCCCACGGCAGAAACCGGCGGACAGCTGGATTTCAAGTCACCTGTCCACTATTAACACCCGAAGGCACAGTAACACAATTAGAGATCCTGTAAAAAGGCTCGCGTTACCTGCCATGTGGGTTAGTGTCCTACGTAAAGGGGGACAGATAGAAAGGGAGGACCTTGTGGGAGGCCTAAGGCAGCAAGGGACTGCAATACAGCGCTAGAAGGAAGGCTTCCAATTCCACCTGGCTAAGGGGATTCCTGAGTCGCTTCCAGGCCCGTCGGGCCACACCAACACCCGTGATCTGGACCCTGGACTGTGGCTGCCTTGCATCAGTAAAGAGGTAAAGAGACTGCAACTGGTGTTCTTTGTTTCTTTCTACACCACCTACCATATTTATCTACTACACCGGGAGCCCTGCGGACCCAGCTTCACCTGTGGGAAGTCATACCATCCCTGCTGCCATAACTGTTGTGAATTGTATTTCTTGGCTCCCTCTTGTGTTCTCTAGCGGTATGACACTTGGATTGTCTGTCTCCAGGTTTTTACCCACCTGGGTCGTTTGGCCTGGGTGTTCCTATTTAGACTTCCTGGAAACTCAGTATGGTGCCTGGAATCGATGTAACCAGTCTAAGTCCTTTGGCTCCTGTCTCCTGCTTTTTGCAAAATAAGCTAAGTCCTGCTTCCTTATTTTTGTTTATTCGCATTACTGATATTTTGTTCCAGCTAGTAATAAGTTGATTCTGATTTTTGCTGGAAGCTCAAGGGGGCTGATATTCTCCCCCCGCACCGTTAGTCGGTGCGGGGGTTCTTGGATATTCAGCGTGGATATTTTGGTAGGGTTTTTGCTGACCGAATAAGTTCTCTTTCTATTTTCTGCTATTAATTAGTGGGCCTCACTTTGCTAAATCTAGTTCATACTTACGTTTGTCTTTTCTTCTTCCCCTTTTCCTCTGAGTGGCTTGAAGCTCTGCTGCAGACATGAATGTTCAGACTCTGATTACTAGTGTGGATCAGCTTGCTGCAAGAGTGCAGGGCATTCAGGATTTCGTTACTAGCAGTCCTATGTCAGAGCCTAAGATACCTATTCCTGAACTTTTCTCTGGTGATCGATTTAAATTTAGGAATTTCAGGAATAATTGTAAATTGTTTCTATCTTTGAGACCGCGTTCGTCTGGAGACTCAGCTCAGCAAGTTAAAATTGTTATATCTTTCTTGCGCGGCGACCCTCAGGATTGGGCTTTTGCATTGGCGCCAGGAGATCCGGCATTGGCAAACATTGATGCATTTTTTCTGGTGCTCGGTTTACTTTATGAGGAGCCCAATCTTGAAATTCAGGCAGAGAAAGCGTTGCTGGCTATCTCTCAGGGCCAGGATGAGGCTGAAGTGTATTGCCAAAAATTTCGGAAATGGTCCGTGCTCACTCAGTGGAATGAGTGTGCTCTGGCCACAATTTTCAGAAATGGCCTTTCTGAAGCCATTAAGAATGTGATGGTGGGTTTTACCATTCCTACAAGTCTGAGTGATTCTATGGCTTTGGCCATTCAGATAGATCGGCGTTTGCGGGAGCGCAAATCTGCTAATCCTCTGGCAGTGCTGTCTGAACAGGCACCTGACTCAATGTTATGTGATAGAATTCAGACTAGAGCGGAACGAAGAAATCATAGACGTCAGAATGGGTTATGTTTTTACTGTGGTGATTCTACACATGTTATCTCGGCATGCTCTAAACGCCTAACAAAGATGATTAGTCCTGTCACCATTGGTAATTTAAATCCTAAGTTTATTTTGTCTGTGACTCTAATTTGCTCATTGTCTTCCTACCCTGCTATGGCGCTTGTGGATTCAGGTGCTGCCCTGAGTCTTATGGACTTGTCATTTGCCAAGCGCTGTGGTTTTGTCCTGGAGCCTTTAAAAAATTCCATTCCTCTTAGAGGAATTGATGCTATGCCATTGGCGGAGAATAAGCCGCAGTATTGGACACAAGTGACCATGTGCATGACTCCTGAACATCGGGAGGTGATTCGTTTTCTTGTTCTGCATAAAATGCATGATTTGGTTGTTTTAGGTCTGCCATGGTTACAGACCCATAATCCAGTCTTAGATTGGAAGGCAATGTCTGTGTCAAGTTGGGGTTGTCAGGGAATTCATTGCGATTCCCCGTTGGTGTCTATTGCTTCTTCTACTCCTTCTGAAGTTCCGGAGTATTTGTTGGACTATCAGGATGTATTTAGTGAGTCCAGGTCCAGTGCCCTTCCTCCGCATAGGGACTGTGACTGCGCTATAGATTTGATTCCTGGTAGTAAATTTCCTAAGGGACGTTTATTTAATTTATCTGTACCTGAACATGCTGCAATGCGTTCTTATATAAAGGAGTCTTTAGAGAAGGGACATATTCGTCCATCCTCTTCCCCTCTTGGTGCGGGATTTTTTTTTGTAGCCAAAAAGGACGGGTCTTTGAGACCTTGTATAGACTATCGACTTCTGAATAAAATCACGGTCAAATTTCAGTATCCTTTGCCACTGTTGTCGGACTTGTTTGCTCAGATTAAGGGTGCTAAGTGGTTTACCAAGATAGATCTTCGTGGTGCGTACAACCTTGTGCGCATTAAGCAGGGAGAGGAATGGAAAACTGCGTTCAATACGCCCGAAGGTCATTTTGAGTACTTGGTGATGCCTTTTGGGCTCTCTAATGCCCCTTCTGTGTTTCAGTCTTTTATGCATGACATCTTCCGGAAGTATCTAGATAAATTTATGATTGTTTATCTGGATGATATTCTGGTTTTTTCTGATGATTGGGATTCTCATGTAAAGCAAGTCAGGATGGTGTTTCAGGTTTTGCGTGATAATGCTTTGTTCGTGAAGGGCTCGAAGTGTCTCTTTGGAGTGCAGAAGGTTTCCTTTCTGGGTTTCATTTTCTCCCCTTCTACAGTGGAGATGGACCCAGTCAAGGTCCAAGCTATTCATGATTGGACCCAACCCACGTCCGTTAAGAGTCTTCAGAAATTCTTGGGTTTTGCTAATTTCTACCGTTGTTTTATTGCTAATTTCTCTAGCGTTGTGAAACCTTTGACGGATATGACCAAGAAAGTTTCTGATGTGACTAATTGGGCTCCGGCAGCCGTAGAGGCTTTCCGGGAGCTGAAGCGCCGGTTTACTTCGGCGCCTGTTTTGTGCCAGCCTGATGTTTCACTTCCCTTTCAGGTTGAAGTAGACGCTTCTGAGATCGGTGCAGGGGCTGTTTTGTCGCAGAAAGGCTCTGGTTGTTCTGTGATGAGACCTTGTGCTTTTTTTTCTAGGAAGTTTTCGCCTGCGGAGCGGAATTATGATGTGGGTAATCGGGAGTTGTTGGCCATGAAGTGGGCATTTGAGGAGTGGCATCATTGGCTCGAGGGAGCTAGGCATCGTGTGGTGGTCTTGACTGATCACAAGAATTTGATGTATCTCGAGTCTGCTAAGCGCCTGAATCCTAGACAGGCTCGTTGGTCATTGTTTTTCTCCCGTTTTGACTTTGTGGTTTCATACCTGCCTGGTTCGAAGAATGTGAAGGCAGATGCTCTTTCTAGGAGTTTTGTGCCTGACTCTCCGGGAGTCTCAGAGCCAGCTGGTATTCTTAAAGAGGGAGTAATTTTGTCGGCCATTTCTCCTGATTTGCGTCGTGTGTTGCAGAGATTTCAGGCTGGTAGACCTGACTCTTGCCCACCTGATAGACTGTTTGTTCCTGATAAATGGACCAGCAGAGCTATCTCTGAGGTTCATTCCTCGGTGTTGGCAGGGCATCCTGGGATTTTTGGTACCAGAGATTTGGTAGCTAGGTCCTTTTGGTGGCCTTCCTTGTCACGGGATGTGCGTTCTTTTGTGCATTCCTGTGGGATTTGTGCTCGGGCTAAGCCTTGCTGTTCTCGTGCCAGCGGGTTGCTTTTGCCCTTGCCGGTCCCGAAGAGGCACTGGACACACATTTCCATGGATTTCATTTCAGATCTTCCGGTTTCTCAAGGTATGTCTGTCATCTGGGTGGTGTGTGATCGCTTTTCCAAGATGGTCCATTTGGTGCCCTTGCCTAAGTTGCCTTCCTCTTCCGATCTGGTTCCTTTATTCTTTCAGAATGTGGTTCGTTTGCATGGCATTCCTGAGAATATTGTGTCTGACAGAGGATCCCAGTTTGTGTCCAGGTTCTGGCGATCTTTTTGTGCTAAGATGGGCATTGATTTATCATTCTCATCTGCCTTTCATCCTCAGACTAATGGCCAAACGGAGCGAACTAATCAGACGCTGGAGGCTTACTTGAGATGTTTTGTTTCTGCGGATCAGGATGATTGGGTGACCTTTTTGCCATTGGCTGAGTTTGCCCTCAATAATCGGGCTAGTTCCGCTACTTTCGTTTCGCCATTTTTCTGCAATTCTGGTTTTCATCCTCGTTTCTCCTCGGGGCATGTTGAATCTTCTGACTGTCCTGGGGTGGATTCCGTGGTGGATAGATTGTAGCGGATTTGGAATCATGTGGTGGACAACTTGAAATTGTCACAGGAGAAGGCTCAGCGTTTTGCCAACCGCCGCCGCGGTGTGGGTCCCCGACTTCGTGTTGGGGATTTGGTTTGGTTGTCTTCTCGGTATGTCCCTCTTAAGGTTTCCTCTCCTAAGTTTAAGCCTCGCTTTATTGGTCCGTATAGAATTTTGGAAAACCTTAATCCAGTTTCTTTTCGTTTGGATCTTCCGGTGTCATTTGCCATTCACAATGTGTTCCATAGGTCTTTGTTGCGGCGGTATGTTGTGCCTGTGGTTCCTGCGGTTGACCCTCCTGCTCCGGTCTTGGTTGAGGGCGAGTTGGAGTACGTGGTGGAGAAGATCTTGGATTCTCATCTCTCTAGACGGAGGCTTCAGTATCTGGTCAAATGGAAGGGCTATGGTCAGGAGGATAATTCCTGGGTGGTCGCCTCTGATGTTCATGCGGCCGATTTGGTTCGTGCTTTTCACGCGGCTCATCCTGATCGTCCTGGTGGTCGTGGTGAGGGTTCGGTGTCCCCTCCTTAAAGGGGGGGTACTGTTGTGAATTGTATTTCTTGGCTCCCTCTTGTGTTCTCTAGTGGTATGACACTTGGATTGTCTGTCTCCAGGTTTTTACCCACCTGGGTCGTTTGGCCTGGGTGTTCCTATTTAGACTTCCTGGAAACTCAGTCCTTTGGCTCCTGTCTCCTGCTTTTTGCAAAATAAGCTAAGTCCTGCTTCCTTATTTTTGTTTATTCGCATTACTGATATTTTGTTCCAGCTAGTAATAAGTTGATTCTGATTTTTGCTGGAAGCTCAAGGGGGCTGATATTCTCCCCCCGCACCGTTAGTCGGTGCGGGGGTTCTTGGATATTCAGCGTGGATATTTTGGTAGGGTTTTTGCTGACCGAATAAGTTCTCTTTCTATTTTCTGCTATTAATTAGTGGGCCTCACTTTGCTAAATCTAGTTCATACTTACGTTTGTCTTTTCTTCTTACCTCACCGTTATTATTTGTTGGGGGCTTGTATCATACCTTTGGGGTTCCCTTCTCTGGAGGCAAGTGAGGTCTTATTTTCTCTGAAAGGGTTAGTTAGTTCTCCGGCTGGTGCGAGACGTCTAGAATCAACGTAGGCACGTTCCCTGGCTACTGTTAGTTGTGTGCTAGGATCAGATATTCGGTCAGCCTAGTTACCACCTCCCTTGGAGCTAGATTTTGTGTTACGGACTTAGTTTGTATATTTGAGATCCTCTACCACTAGGATCACAACACATAACATCACCCCAGTGGACCCCTTTAAGCAGCGTCGGTCATCCCTGACCGAATACTACAGGTGGCGTCACGAACATTCTTATTCCTTAAAACCCCTTTAAAGACCTTTCCTTTAATTTGGATGCCCACGGCCACGGACCAGGTCACTGCCTCCGTGACCACCCATTTAAGAATGGCCTGGTTCCGGGTAACCCCTAGGCCCCTTGGTGGAGTGCTCCACAAGTTTACCACAACAGTTGAGTTAAAAAAGCCATCACATCAAATTTTTTATCCCATTGACATATTGCAATTAACATATTATGCAGCACTTTGTACTTGCAATTGCTCATTTTGCCCTTCTACCCAGCTAATTATTCTCTTTTTAATTAGCTCTATGAAGTCGCATGATTAAAAGCTGACTATTTGAGTCCTTCTAAGCTCTATTTAGAAACAGGATGTCAGTTTTCCCTGTATGAGTCACGAGTCACTGCAAAAGTCCCTGGTTGGGTGGAGGAAAAGCAGAGTCAAGAGTTGGGGAGGGGAATTATAAATGCAGGTAGAATAGACATTCTGTTTGCACATAGAGCAGAGAAAAGAAAAGAACTAGCTGGGTAGAAAGGTGTTATGACCCCAATGGCGAGGGTCTCAGAGGAACGTGGAAGTCTGCAGAATACAAAAATCCAGCTCATAGGGCAGTGGCAACTGGGTTGACCATATATCTACTCCTAACGCCAACACTAGAAGTAGCCGGGGATCATTCCTACGTTGATTCTAGATGACACGCGCCAGCCGGAGAATCTAGCTACCCCTAGTAGAGGAAAACAAAGACCTTTCTTGCCTCCAGAGAAGGGGACCCCAAAGCTGGATAGAAGCCCCCCACAAATAATGACGGTGAGGTAAGAGGAAATGACAAACACAGAAATGAATCAGGTTTAGCACAGAGAGGCCCGCTTACTGATAGCAGAATAAAGAAAGGTAACTTATATGGTCAACAAAAACCCTATCAAAATCCACACTGGAAATTCAAGAACCCCCGAACCGTCTAACGGTCCGGGGGGAGAACACCAGCCCCCCTAGAGCTTCCAGCAAAGGTCAGGATATAGATTTGGAACAAGCTGGACAAAAATACAAAACCAAAACAAATAGCAAAAAGCAAAAGGCAGACTTAGCTGATATAACTGGAACCAGGATCAGTAGACAAGAGCACAGCAGACTAGCTCTGATAACTACGTTGCCAGGCATAGAACTGAAGGTCCAGGGAGCTTATATAGCAACACCCCTAACTAACGACCCAGGTGCGGATAAAAGGAATGACAGAAAAACCAGAGTCAAAAAACTAGTAACCACTAGAGGGAGCAAAAAGCAAATTCACAACAGTACCCCCCCCTTAGTGAGGGGTCACCGAACCCTCACCACGACCACCAGGGTGATCAGGATGAGCGGCATGAAAGGCACGAACTAAATCGGCCGCATGAACATCAGAGGCGACCACCCAGGAATTATCCTCCTGACCATAGCCCTTCCACTTGACCAGGTACTGAAGCCTCCGCCTGGAGAGGCGAGAATCCAAGATCTTCTCCACTACGTACTCCAACTCGCCCTCAACCAACACCGGAGCAGGAGGCTCAGCAGAAGGAACTACAGGCACAATGTACCGCCGCAACAAGGACCTATGAAATACATTGTGAATAGCAAACGACACAGGAAGATCCAGACGAAAAGATACAGGATTAAGGATTTCCAATATCTTGTAAGGCCCAATAAAACGAGGTTTAAATTTGGGAGAGGAGACCTTCATAGGAACAAAGCGGGAAGAAAGCCATACCAAATCCCCAACGCGTAGTCGGGGACCCACACCGCAGCGGCGGTTGGCAAAGCGCTGAGCCTTCTCCTGTGACAACTTCAAGTAGTCCACCACATGATTCCAGATCTGCTGCAACCTATCCACCACAGAATCCACCCCAGGACAGTCAGAAGGCTCCACATGACCCGAAGAAAAGCGAGGATGGAAACCAGAGTTGCAGAAAAAAGGCGAAACCAAGGTGGCGGAACTAGCCCGATTATTAAGGGCAAACTCAGCCAACGGCAAGAATGTCACCCAATCGTCCTGATCAGCAGAGACAAAACACCTCAAATAAGCCTCCAAAGTCTGATTGGTTCGCTCCGTCTGTCCATTAGTCTGAGGATGGAAAGCAGACGAAAACGACAAATCAATGCCCATCCTACTACAAAAGGATCGCCAGAACCTGGAAACGAACTGGGATCCTCTGTCTGACACAATATTCTCAGGGATGCCGTGCAAACGAACCACGTTCTGGAAAAACACAGGAACCAGATCGGAAGAGGAAGGCAGCTTAGGCAAAGGAACCAAATGGACCATCTTGGAGAAGCAATCACATATCACCCAGATAACGGACATGCCCTGAGATAGCGGAAGATCAGAAATGAAATCCATGGAGATATGTGTCCAAGGTCTCTTCGGGACAGGCAAGGGCAAGAGCAAACCGCTGGCACGAGAACAGCAAGGCTTAGCTCGAGCACAAGTCCCACAGGACTGCACAAATGACCGCACATCCCTTGACAAGGAAGGCCACCAAAAGGACCTGGCCACCAGATCTCTGGTGCCAAAAATTCCCGGGTGACCTGCCAACACCGAGGAATGAACCTCGGAAATGACTCTGCTGGTCCACTTATCCGGGACAAACAGTCTGTCAGGTGGACAAGACTCAGGCCTATCAGCCTGAAATCTCTGCAACACACGTCGCAGATCCAGAGAAATAGCTGACAAGATAACTCCATCTTTAAGAATACCAACAGGATCAGCGACTCCAGGAGCATCAGGCACAAAGCTCCTAGAAAGAGCATCGGCCTTCACATTCTTTGAACCTGGTAAATACGAGACAACAAAATCAAAGCGGGAGAAAAACAATGACCAGCGGGCCTGTCTCGGATTAAGGCGTTTAGCAGACTCGAGATACATCAGATTTTTGTGATCAGTCAAGACCACCACACGATGCTTAGCACCCTCGAGCCAATGACGCCACTCCTCAAATGCCCATTTCATGGCCAACAACTCCCGATTGCCCACATCATAATTTCGCTCGGCAGGCGAAAACTTCCTAGAGAAAAAGGCACAAGGTTTCATAACAGAGCAACCAGGGCCTCTCTGCGACAAAACGGCCCCTGCCCCAATCTCCGAAGCATCCACCTCAACCTGAAAGGGAAGTGAGACGTCAGGCTGGCACAAAACAGGCGCCGAAGTAAACCGGCGTTTCAACTCCTGGAAAGCCTCCACGGCAGCAGGAGCCCAGTTAGCTACATCGGAGCCCTTCTTGGTCATATCCGTCAAAGGTTTCACAATGCTAGAAAAATTAGCAATAAAACGACGGTAGAAGTTAGCGAAGCCCAAGAACTTCTGAAGACTCTTAACTGACGAGGGCTGAGTCCAATCAAGAATAGCTCGGACCTTGACTGGGTCCATCTCCACAGCAGAAGGGGAAAAAATGAACCCTAAAAAGGGAACCTTCTGTACACCAAAGAGACACTTTGAGCCCTTGACAAACAAAGAATTTTCACGCAAAATTTTAAAGACCAACCTGACCTGCTCCACATGCGAATCCCAATTATCAGAAAAAACCAAAATATCATCCAGATAAACAATCAAAAATTTATCCAGATACTTCCGGAAAATGTCATGCATAAAGGACTGAAAAACTGAAGGCGCATTGGAGAGCCCAAAAGGCATCACCAAGTACTCAAAATGACCTTCGGGCGTATTGAATGCGGTTTTCCATTCATCACCTTGCTTAATGCGCACAAGGTTGTACGCACCACGAAGGTCTATCTTGGTGAACCACTTGGCACCCTTAATCCGGGCAAACAAGTCAGACAACAGCGGTAAAGGATACTGAAATTTGACAGTGATCTTATTTAAAAGCCGATAATCAATACAAGGTCTCAAAGATCCGTCCTTTTTTGCCACAAAAAAGAATCCCGCACCAAGAGGGGAAGAAGACGGACGAATATGTCCTTTCTCCAGAGACTCCTTGATATATGAACGCATAGCGGTATGTTCAGGTACCGACAGATTAAACAGTCTTCCCTTAGGAAACTTACTGCCTGGGATCAAATCTATAGCACAGTCACAGTCCCTATGAGGAGGCAGTGCACCGGACTCAGACTCACTGAAGACATCCTGATAATCAGACAAATACTCCGGAACTTCCGAAGGCGTAGAAGAAGCAATAGACACAGGCAGGGAATCCCCATGAATACCACGACAGCCCCAACTTGAGACTGACATAGCCTTCCAGTCCAGGACTGGATTATGGGTCTGTAACCTTGGCAGCCCTAAAACAACCAAATCATGCATTTTATGTAAAACCAGGAAACGTATCACCTCGCGGTGTTCAGGAGTCATGCACATGGTAACCTGTGTCCAATACTGCGGTTTATTTGCTGCCAATGGTGTAGCATCAATACCCCTAAGAGGAATAGGATTTTCTAATGGTTCAAGAGTAAAACCACAGCGCTTAGCAAATGAGAGATCCATGAGACTCAGGGCAGCACCTGAATCTACAAACGCCATGACAGGATAAGATGACAGTGAGCAAATCAAAGTTACAGACAGAATAAATTTAGGTTGCAAATTACCAACGGTGACAGGACTAACAACCTTAGCTATACGTTTAGAGCATGCTGAGATAACATGTGTAGAATCACCACAGTAGTAGCACAAGCCATTCCGGCGTCTATGAATTTTCCGCTCATTTCTAGTCAGGATTCTATCACATTGCATTAAATCAGGTGTCTGTTCAGACAACACCATGAGGGAATTTGCGGTTTTGCGCTCCCGCAACCGCCGGTCAATTTGAATAGCCAGTGCCATAGTATCATTCAGACCTGTGGGAATGGGAAAACCCACCATAACATTCTTAATGGCTTCAGAAAGGCCATTTCTAAAATTAGCGGCCAGTGCACACTCGTTCCAATGTGTCAGCACGGACCATTTCCGAAATTTTTGGCAATACACTTCAGCCTCGTCCTGCCCCTGAGACATAGCCAGCAAGGCCTTTTCTGCCTGAATCTCAAGATTGGGTTCCTCATAAAGTAACCCGAGCGCCAGAAAAAACGCATCAAGATCAGCCAATGCCGGATCTCCTGGCGCCAGCGAAAAAGCCCAATCCTGAGGGTCGCCCCGTAAGAACGAAATAACAATTTTTACTTGCTGAGCAGAATCTCCAGATGAACAGGGTCTCAGGGACAAAAACAATTTACAATTATTCACGAAATTCCTAAACTTAAACCTGTCTCCGGAAAACAGTTCAGGAATCGGTATTTTAGGTTCTGACCTAGGATTTCTGATAACATAGTCTTGTATGCCCTGCACACGAGTAGCCAGCTGGTCCACACTTGTAATCAAGGTCTGGACATTCATGTCTGCAGCAAGCATAGCCACTCTGAGGTAAAGGGGAAGAAGAAAAAAAAACTCAGAATCTTCTTTCTTATAATCCCTCTTCTGCAATGCATTAAACATTTAATACTGGCCTGGCAAACTGTTATGACCCCAATGGCGAGGGTCTCAGAGGAACGTGGAAGTCTGCAGAATACAAAAATCCAGCTCATAGGGCAGTGGCAACTGGGTTGACCATATATCTACTCCTAACGCCAACACTAGAAGTAGCCGGGGATCATTCCTACGTTGATTCTAGATGACACGCGCCAGCCGGAGAATCTAGCTACCCCTAGTAGAGGAAAACAAAGACCTTTCTTGCCTCCAGAGAAGGGGACCCCAAATGTTGTGAATTTGGATTCTGGGCTCCTCCGGTGGCTACTGGTGGAATTGAACTGGTGTCTTCATCTTCTCTGTTCACCTGTTCCCATCAAGATGTGGGAGTCGCTATATAACCTTGCTGCTCTGTTAGTTGCTTGCCGGTCAACAATGTTATCAGAAGCCTCTCTGTGCTTGTTCCTGCTCCTAGACAACTACTAGATAAGTTGGACTCTTGTCCATGTTTGTTTTTGCATTTTTGTTCCAGTTCACAGCTGTAGTTTCGTTACTGTGTCTGGAAAGCTCTTGTGAACAGGAATTGCCACTCTGGTGTTATGAGTTAATGCCAGAGTTTTAAAGTAATTTCTGGATGGTGTTTTGATAGGGTTTTCAGCTGACCATGAAAGTGTCCTTTCTGTCTTCTGCTATGTAGTAAGTGGACCTCAAGTTTGCTAAACCTATTTTCATACTACGTTTGTTGTTTCATCTTAACTCACCGCCAATACATGTGGGGGGCCTCTGTCTCCTTTCGGGGTATTTCTCTAGAGGTGAGTTAGGACTAATATTTTCCTCTGCTAGCTTTATTTAGTCCTCCGGCTGGTGCTGGGCATCTAGAATCAACGTAGGCATGCTACCCGGCCACTGCTAGTTGTGCGTTAGGTTTAGTTCATGGTCAGCTTAGTTCCCATCTTCCAAGAGCTAGTTCCTATATATGCTGATGCTATGTTCTCTTGCCATTGAGAACATGACAGTTTGACCGGCCCACTAAAGGGTTAAAATCCTTGGCTGAGTAAGGAGAGAAATAAGTAGTCTGCTGAAATTTTTATTTTTTTTTTTCACTCCTTCTAATCTTTGAATGGCTCTGTGTCCACCTGTTTGTAATGGATCTTCAGAGTGTAACTGCAGGTTTGAATAATCTCGCCACGAAGGTACAAAATTTGCAAGACTTTGTTTGTCATGCACCTGTATCTGAGCCGAGAATTCCTTTGCCGGAATTTTTCTCGGGGAATAGATCTGGGTTTCAGAATTTTCGAAATAATTGCAAATTATTTTTGTCCTTGAAATTTCGCTCTGCCGGAGACCCTGCACAGCAGGTCAGGATTGTGATTTCCTTGCTCCGGGGCGACCCTCAAGACTGGGCTTTTTCATTGACACCAGGGGATCCTGCGTTGCTCAATGTGGATGCGTTTTTCCTGGCCTTGGGGTTGCTTTATGACGAACCTCATTTGGAGCTTCAGGCAGAAAAAACTTTGATGTCCCTATCTCAGGGGCAAGATGAAGCGGAAATTTACTGCCAAAGATTCCGTAAATGGTCTGTGCTTACTCAGTGGAATGAGTGCGCCCTGGCGGCGACTTTCAGAGAGGGTCTCTCTGATGCCATTAAGGATGTTATGGTGGGGTTCCCTGTGCCTGCGGGTCTGAATGAGTCCATGACAATGGCTATTCAGATCGATAGGCGTTTGCGGGAGCGCAAACCAGTGCACCATCTGGCGGTGTCCACTGAGAAGTCGCCAGAGAGTATGCAGTGTGATAGAATTCTGTCCCGAAGCGAGCGGCAGAATTTTAGACGGAAAAATGGGTTGTGTTTCTATTGTGGTGATTCTACTCATGTTATATCAGCATGCTCTAAGCGCACTAAAAAGCTTGATAAATCTGTTTCCATTTGCACCTTACCGTCTAAGTTTATTCTATCTGTGACCCTGATTTGCTCTTTGTCATCTATTACCACGGACGCCTATGTCGACTCTGGCGCCGCTTTGAGTCTTATGGATTGGTCCTTTGCCAAACGCTGTGGGTATGATTTAGAGCCTTTGGAGACTTCTATTCCTCTGAAGGGGATTGACTCCACCCCATTGGCTAATAATAAACCACAATACTGGACACAAGTAACTATGCGTATTAATCCGGATCACCAGGAGATTATTCGCTTTCTGGTGTTGTATAATCTACATGATGATTTGGTGCTAGGATTGCCTTGGCTGCAATCTCACAACCCAGTCCTCGACTGGAGAGCTATGTCTGTGTTGAGCTGGGGATGTAAGGGGACTCATGGGGATGTACCTGTGGTTTCCATTTCATCATCTATTCCCTCTGAAATTCCTGAGTTCCTGTCTGACTATTGTGACGTCTTTGAAGAATCCAAGCTTGGTTCGTTACCTCCGCACCGAGAGTGCGATTGTGCCATAGATTTAATCCCGGGTAGTAAATACCCAAAAGGTCGTTTATTTAATTTGTCTGTGCCTGAACATGCTGCTATGCGTGAATATATAAAGGAGTCCTTGGAAAAGGGACATATTCGTCCATCGTCATCTCCCTTAGGAGCCGGTTTTTTCTTTGTGTCAAAAAAAGACGGCTCTTTGAGACCATGTATTGATTATCGGCTTTTGAATAAGATCACTGTTAAATATCAATACCCATTGCCGTTGCTGACTGATTTGTTTGCTCGCATAAAGGGGGCCAAGTGGTTCTCTAAGATTGACCTTCGTGGGGCGTATAATTTGGTGCGAATCAGGCAGGGGGATGAGTGGAAAACCGCATTTAATACGCCCGAGGGCCACTTTGAGTATTTAGTGATGCCTTTTGGTCTTTCAAATGCTCCGTCAGTTTTCCAGTCCTTTATGCATGATATTTTTCGCGATTATTTGGATAAATTTATGATTGTGTATCTGGATGATATTCTGATTTTTTCGGATGACTGGGACTCTCATGTCCAGCAAGTCAGGAGGGTTTTTCAGGTTTTGCGGTCTAATTCTTTGTGTGTGAAGGGTTCTAAGTGTGTTTTTGGGGTACAGAGGATTTCCTTTTTGGGATATATTTTTTCCCCCTCTTCCATTGAAATGGATCCTGTCAAGGTTCAAGCTATTTGTGATTGGACGCAGCCCTCTTCTCTTAAGAGTCTTCAGAAATTTTTGGGCTTTGCTAACTTTTATCGTCGATTTATTGCTGGTTTTTCGGATATTGCTAAGCCATTGACCGATTTGACTAAGAAGGGTGCTGATATTGCTGATTGGTCCCCTGATGCTGTGGAGGCCTTTCGGGAGCTTAAGCGCCGTTTTTCCTCTGCCCCTGTGTTGCGTCAGCCTGATGTTGCTCTACCTTTTCAGGTTGAGGTCGACGCTTCTGAAATCGGAGCTGGGGCAGTTTTGTCGCAGAGAAGTTCCGATTGTTCCGTGATGAGACCTTGTGCCTTTTTCTCGCGTAAATTTTCGCCCGCCGAGCAGAATTATGATGTTGGGAATCGGGAGCTTTTGGCCATGAAGTGGGCTTTTGAGGAGTGGCGCCATTGGCTTGAGGGGGCCAGACATCAGGTGGTGGTATTGACTGACCACAAAAATTTGATTTATCTTGAGACCGCCAGGCGCCTGAATCCTAGACAGGCGCGCTGGTCATTATTTTTCTCTCGGTTTAATTTTGTGGTGTCATACCTACCGGGTTCTAAGAATGTTAAGGCGGATGCCCTTTCTAGGAGTTTTGAGCCTGACTCGCCTGGTAACTCTGAGCCCACAGGTATCCTTAAGGATGGAGTGGTATTGTCAGCCGTTTCTCCAGACCTGCGGTGGGCCTTGCAGGAGTTTCAGGCGGATAGACCTGATCGTTGCCCACCTGATAAACTGTTTGTTCCTGATGATTGGACCAGTAGAGTCATCTCTGAGGTTCATTCTTCTGCGTTGGCAGGTCATCCTGGCATTTTTGGTACCAGGGATTTGGTGGCAAGGTCCTTCTGGTGGCCTTCCCTGTCACGAGATGTGCGAGGCTTTGTGCAGTCTTGTGACGTTTGTGCTCGGGCCAAGCCTTGTTGTTCTCAGGCTAGTGGATTATTGTTGCCCTTGCCTATTCCTAAGAGGCCTTGGACGCACATCTCGATGGATTTTATTTCAGATCTGCCTGTTTCTCAGAAGATGTCTGTCATCTGGGTGGTGTGTGACCGTTTTTCTAAGATGGTCCATTTGGTTCCTCTGCCCAAGTTGCCTTCTTCTTCCGAGTTGGTTCCTCTGTTTTTTCAAAATGTTGTTCGTTTGCATGGTATTCCTGAGAATATCGTTTCTGACAGAGGGACCCAATTCGTGTCTAGATTTTGGCGGGCATTCTGTGCTAGGATGGGCATAGATTTATCTTTTTCGTCCGCTTTCCATCCTCAGACTAATGGCCAGACCGAGCGGATTAATCAGACCCTGGAGACATATCTGAGGTGTTTTGTGTCTGCTGACCAGGATGATTGGGTTGCTTTTTTGCCATTGGCGGAGTTCGCTCTCAATAATCGGGCCAGCTCTGCCACTTTGGTGTCCCCGTTTTTCTGTAATTCGGGGTTTCATCCTCGATTTTCCTCTGGTCAGGTGGAATCTTCGGATTGTCCTGGAGTGGATGCTGTGGTGGAGAGATTGCATCAGATCTGGGGGCAGGTGGTGGACAATTTGAGGTTGTCCCAGGAGAAGACTCAGCTTTTTGCCAACCACCACCGTCGTGTTGGTCCTCGGCTTTGTGTTGGGGATTTGGTGTGGTTGTCTTCTCGTTTTGTCCCTATGAGGGTCTCTTCTCCTAAGTTTAAGCCTCGGTTCATCGGCCCGTATAAGATATTGGAGATTCTTAATCCTGTTTCCTTCCGTTTGGACCTCCCTGCATCCTTTTCTATTCATAACGTTTTTCATCGGTCATTATTGCGCAGGTATGAGGTACCGGTTGTGCCTTCCGTTGAGCCTCCTGCTCCGGTGTTGGTTGAGGGTGAGTTGGAGTACGTTGTGGAGAAAATCTTAGACTCTCGTGTTTCCAGACGGAGACTCCAGTATCTGGTCAAGTGGAAGGGATACGGCCAGGAGGATAATTCTTGGGTGAATGCATCTGATGTTCATGCCTCTGATCTGGTTCGTGCCTTTCATAGGGCCCATCCTGATCGCCCTGGTGGTTCTGGTGAGGGTTCGGTGCCCCCTCCTTGAGGGGGGGGTACTGTTGTGAATTTGGATTCTGGGCTCCCCCGGTGGCTACTGGTGGAATTGAACTGGTGTCTTCATCTTCTCTGTTCACCTGTTCCCATCAAGATGTGGGAGTCGCTATATAACCTTGCTGCTCTGTTAGTTGCTTGCCGGTCAACAATGTTATCAGAAGCCTCTCTGTGCTTGTTCCTGCTCCTAGACAACTACTAGATAAGTTGGACTCTTGTCCATGTTTGTTTTTGCATTTTTGTTCCAGTTCACAGCTGTAGTTTCGTTACTGTGTCTGGAAAGCTCTTGTGAACAGGAATTGCCACTCTGGTGTTATGAGTTAATGCCAGAGTTTTAAAGTAATTTCTGGATGGTGTTTTGATAGGGTTTTCAGCTGACCATGAAAGTGTCCTTTCTGTCTTCTGCTATGTAGTAAGTGGACCTCAAGTTTGCTAAACCTATTTTCATACTACGTTTGTTGTTTCATCTTAACTCACCGCCAATACATGTGGGGGGCCTCTGTCTCCTTTCGGGGTATTTCTCTAGAGGTGAGTTAGGACTAATATTTTCCTCTGCTAGCTTTATTTAGTCCTCCGGCTGGTGCTGGGCATCTAGAATCAACGTAGGCATGCTACCCGGCCACTGCTAGTTGTGCGTTAGGTTTAGTTCATGGTCAGCTTAGTTCCCATCTTCCAAGAGCTAGTTCCTATATATGCTGATGCTATGTTCTCTTGCCATTGAGAACATGACACCCAAAGCTGGATAGAAGCCCCCCACAAATAATGACGGTGAGGGAAGAGGAAATGACAAACACAGAAATGAATCAGGTTTAGCACAGAGAGGCCCGCTTACTGATAGCAGAATAAAGAAAGGTAACTTATATGGTCAACAAAAACCCTATCAAAATCCACACTGGAAATTCAAGAACCCCCGAACCGTCTAACGGTCCGGGGGGAGAACACCAGCCCCCCTAGAGCTTCCAGCAAAGGTCAGGATATAGATTTGGAACAAGCTGGACAAAAATACAAAACCAAAACAAATAGCAAAAAGCAAAAGGCAGACTTAGCTGATATAACTGGAACCAGGATCAGTAGACAAGAGCACAGCAGACTAGCTCTGATAACTACGTTGCCAGGCATAGAACTGAAGGTCCAGGGAGCTTATATAGCAACACCCCTAACTAACGACCCAGGTGCGGATAAAAGGAATGACAGAAAAACCAGAGTCAAAAAACTAGTAACCACTAGAGGGAGCAAAAAGCAAATTCACAACAGAAAGGCAAAATGTGCAATTGTGTACACAGTGTTGTATAATATGAGGATTGCAATATATTAATAGGATAAAAACTTTAATGGGAGTGCTCCTTTAATGTCTTTCTGAAGCTTCAAGGCCTTTATACAATTCAATTTCATGCCCCAAAACCACATTAACTTTTAATCTCTCATTTAGATGTAATTTTTTTCATGCAGGAAATAAACAGATTGAGTTTCCTCATTTGTATCAGTGCCATAAAAGTTAGCTTTTCATCAGTTTTTTCAATGATTAGAAAGAAAAGTTTCTCCACCTTCTCCTATCAGTTAGTGAAAATCAGACTGCCATCCAAGTGGCGTATAATTTCTTTGAATGACCCATATACTTTAATTGCTGAGTTTGATCCGACACTCGAATCAATATTGGACAAGCCTCTGCTATTTTGCAAGGACCACTCGGTCTGCATTAGGTCACGGTGGATACCGCGACATATGATATCCGGCACATACCTAGTTTGGGTCACAGTATACCTGATTGCAGGTCACTGACCACCTACGCTCTAGGCTACACCCTTTAGCTCAGTGCTTCTCAACTCCAGTCCTCAAGACCCCACAACAGGTCATGTTTTCAGGATTTCCTTAGTATTGCACAGGTGATAATTTCATCACCTGCTCAAGCATTATTTCCATCGCCTATTCAATACTAAGGAAATCCTGAAAACATGACCTGTTGTGGGGTCTTGAGGACTGGAGTTGAGAAACACTGCTTTAGCTGATCTTTGGCTACTGTTTGTGTTCTACTCACACTAGCATCTAAAAATTAACCCTAGTACACTGATGAAGGACTATCATGACCGAAACGTTGGTAACTAGTGGCTACTGTATGTATTAAATTTTGATTTTTGCACTAAAAATCCCTGAGTGTGCCCGGTATTTGATACCTAGCTATAAGGTTTGGAAACCTACTGTGTGGCACCTCCAAGTTTGGCTGTGCTAACATTTATTCCTTTGCATTAGGTCACTGACCTGTGAAAAGCCCCACAGACTTTCAGAGGTATGAGTACTATCCATGAAAAAAATTGATAGTACTTATACATGCAAAATTGACTCCTGAATGAGGCCTAAGTTCACGTTCACATGTTCAGTATTTAGTAAGCATTTTACATCAGTATTTGTAAGCCAAAACAAGGAGTGGGCGATAAATCCAGAAGTGGAGCATATGTTTCTATTATACTTTTCCTCTGATTGTTCCACTCCTGGTTTTGGCTTCTAAATACTGATATGAAATACTGACCAAATACTGAATGTGTGAATGTGGCTTAAGGCTGTACTTTGCATCAGGAGTGGAACCTCCTGCTGTGTGAATAAGTTCACAGTCAGACAGCAATATAGATTGGATCGAGATTGCATCATAATGCACGGACTGGCCGGTGACTCTCCCGACCCTAGAATAACAGCTTCATATACTTCTGTGCAGCTGTCACTCATGGGTCGGGAGAGCTGTGGCCAGACTGAGCATTGCGATCAGATCTCGGTTCAATTTATTTAGCTATCTGACTGCGCCCTTAGAGTCACTACTGGTTTTGGATTAGGTTATATTTACATAGAGTTTATAATCTGGAATTTGGAGCCTATTTTGCTTCAAATTCCACATAAAAACCTCTTCAATTACTCTTTAAATAAGAATACTATTGATTTACATTGGGAAAACATGCCCATATTATGCATACTGCTGTTTATCTCCATTTATGTTTCTGCGTTAAAAAAAAACAACATGTCAATTGATGCATCCAGCATTTGGTAAAAAGTCATCTAAAAAAGGCGTTTGAAAAAAAATGTAACAGGAAAAATTCACTTAAAACCTACAAGAGAAAAAAATTAGCAAAAACCCTTCTGTAACTAAGTAAATAAAAAATCAAAAGTGCATCTAAATAACACAGAGTTTTTAGTAATACTGTTTTTGATCAAAAATAGCATAAAAGCCATCCCACCACAAAAAGGTAATTATGATCGGGACAGTCCTACACTGTCTAATATTAAAACCTTACCATGTGTCAAAGTTGACCTCAGTGTGTGAATAAGGGCAGACAAAAGGACTGGGCCCAACCAGTGGCAACCAGTCAGGGGAAGCCTTATATACAATTTCCAGCTCAGGAAAGGGAGGCCACACCCCAGCTTGCACAGAATGCAATAATACAAAGAAAAAACACAAAAATTGAGCTTGACTTGAGTTGGTACACATGCAGCACATAAATGCATATTCACATTGGCCATAAAACATATAAAACCTACAAGAGAAAAAATTAGCAAAACCCCTGATGTAACTAAGTAAATAAGAAAAGAGCAAAAGTGAATTTAAATAACACGGTTTTTAGCAATACTGTTTTTGATCAAAAATAGCATAAAAGCTATCCCACGGCCACAAGGTAACTCTGATCGGGACAATACTACACTGTCTAATATCAAAATCCTTACTATGTGTCAAAGTTGACTTCAGTGTGTGAATAAGGGCAGACAAAAGGACTGGGCCCAACCAGTGGGATACCAGTCTGGGGAAGTCTTATATACAATTTCCAGCTCAGGAAAAGGAGGCCACACCCCGGCTTGCACAGAATGCAATAATGCAAGAAAAAACACAAAAATTTAGCTTGACTTCAGTTGGTACACATGCAAAACATAAATGCATGTTCACATTTGCCATAAAACATACAAATCCTATAAGAGAAAAAATGAGCAAAACCCTGCTGTAACTAAGTAAATAAAAAAAAGCAAAAGTGAATAAAAAAACACAAAGTTTTTAGTAATACTGTTTTTGATCAAAAATAGCTTAAAAGCCATCCCACTATGACAAGGTAACTCTGATCGGGATAGTCCTACACTGTCTAATATTAAAAACCCTACCATATGTCAGAGTTGACCTCAGTGTGTGAATAAGGGCAGACAAAAGTACTGGGCCCAACCAGTGGGACACCAGTCTGGAAAAGCCAGTCTGGGAAAAATTCACTGTAATGTTTTCAAAATTCCCCTTTGGTTTATAAATAATGTCTCTGGAGTAGTGTTGAGCATTCCGATACTGCAAGTATCGGGTATTGGCCGATATTTGCTGTATCGGAATTCCGATACCGAGTTCCGATATTTTTGCGATATCGGAAATCGGAATCGCAGGTGTGTGGTGCATATGGTTTCCAGGGTCTGGAGGAGAGGAGACTCTCCTTCAGGCCCTGGGATCCATATTCATGTAAAAAATAAATACCGTATATACTCGAGTATAAGCCGAGATTTTCAGCCCAAATTTTTGGGCTGAAAGTGCCCCTCTCGGCTTATACTCGAGTCACGGTCTGTGGCAGGGTCGGCGGGCGAGGGGGAGAGAGCGCTGAGGCATACTTACCTAGTCCCGGCGATCCTGACGCTCCCCCTGCCCGTCACACTGTCTTCGGGTGCCGCAGCTCTTCCCCTGTACAGCGGTCACGTGGGACCGCTCATTAGAGAAATGAATATTCATTTCTCTAATCAGCGGTGCCGGTGACCGCTGATAGAGGAAGAGGCTGCGGCACCCGGAGACCAGCTGTCCGGGGGAAGGAGCGGGACACCGGGAGCAGGTAAGTATCGCATATTTACCTGTCCTCGTTCCACACGCCGGGCGCCGCTCTGTCTTCCCGGCGTCTCTCCGCTCTGACTGTTCAGGTCAGAGGGCGCAATGACGCATATAGTGTGCGCGCTGCCCTCTGCCTGATCAGTCAGTGCGGAGAGACGCCGGGACCGGACGCTGGAGAGCTGCAAGCAAGAGAGGTATGTGTTTTGTTTTTTTTATTGCAGCAGCAGCAGCGTTATATATGGCACAGATTTATGTGGAGCATCTATGGGGCCAAACTGAACGGTGCAGAGCATATAGGGCACAGCTATATAAGGAGCATCTATAGGGCCATAATGAACGGTGCAGAGCATATATGGCACAGCTTTATAAGGAGCATCTATGGGGCCATACTGAACGCTGCAGAGCATATATGGCACAGCTTTATAAGGAGCATCTATGGGGCCATACTGAACGCTGCAGAGCATATAGCGCACAGCTATATAAGGAGCATCTATGGGGCCGAACTGAACGGTGCAGAGCATATAGGGCACAGCTATATAAGGAGCATCTATGGGGCCAAACTGAACGGTGCAGAGCATATATGGCACAGATTTATAAGGAGCATCTATGGGGCCAAACTGAACAGTGCAGAGCATATAGGGCACAGCTATATAAGGAGCATCTATGGGGCCAAACTGAACAGTGCAGAGCATATAGGGCACAGCTATATAAGGAGCATCTATGGGGCCAAACTGAACAGTGCAGAGCATATAGGGAACAGATTTATAATGAGCATCTATGGGGCCAAACTGAACGGTGCAGAGCATATATGGTACAGCTTTATATGGAGCATCTATAGGGCCATAATGAACGGTGCAGAGCATTGTATATGGGGCACAGCTTTATATGGAGCATCTATGGGGCCATAATGAACGGTGCAGAGCATTCTATATGGCACAGCTATATATGGATAATATATGGGGCAATAATCAATGGTATGGAGCATTATATATGGCACAGCTTTATATGGAGCATCTATGGGGCAATAATGAATGGTATGGAGCATCTATTTTTATTTTTGAAATTCACCGGTAGCTGCTGCATTTTCCACCCTAGGCTTATACTCGAGTCAATAAGTTTTCCCAGTTTTTTGTGGCAAAATTAGGGGGGTCGGCTTATACTCGGGTCGGCTTATACTCGAGTATATACGGTAATAAAAATAAAAAATATTGATATACTCACCCCTCCGGCAGACCCTGGACTTAACGATGTAACCGGCAACCTCCGTTCCTAAGAATGAGTGAGTGTAGGGCCTGCGATGATGTCGCGGCTTGTGATTGGTCGCGTGAGCGGTCACATAAGCGGTCACGTGACCAATCACAAGCCGCAACGTCATCGAAGGTCCTTCACTCTGCATTCTTAGGGAACGGAGGCAGACGCTTGGACCGGTGAGAGCCGGGGCCGTCAGAGGGGTGAGTATATCAATATTTTTTATTTTTATTCTTTATTTTATACATGAATATGGATCTCAGGGCCTGAAGGAGAGTTTCCTCTCCTTCAGACCCTGGGAACCATTCCGATATTTTGTGTCCCATTGATATGCATTGGTATCAGGTGCCGGTATCGGCGATATCCGATACTTTTTGGGTATCGGCCGATCCAATCCGATACCGATACCTTTGCATATCGGAAGGTATCGCTCAACACTACTCTGGAGTGTTTTTTGGTAAGAAAAGGTGGCTTAACTAAATCAAAAACTGTGATATATTTACATGGTTTTGTCATTGTGATATAATTTTTGCTGTGATTAGTGCAAAATGATGTTAAAAGAGCAGAAAAAGAGCAAATGGGACTACATTGAGTCGGTAATTTTGAATGAAAGAGGTTTCAACCCTAAGATAAAATCAAACAAAAAGTTTTAGACCAAACACTGGCGTGAATCCAAAAAAAGTATGTCTATTTCAGGCGGATTTTACCTGGAACCAACCTGCAAAAGTGGCGCAAAACCTCAGTAAATAGTGAACATAATGCACTAATTGTAAAAAAGACTGTGTTCAGTCTGTTGTTGCTTCTCTTAACCACTTCGAGGTTCAGAAACCACCAAGCGGGTAGTAAAAAGTAACATCCTCATTCTTCGGTAGGCTTCCTGGCTAGTTATAGTTTAAATCATAAAACAACATGTGAGGCAAAAATGGCAAAAAGCAACAGAAAAACTGCCAATTAATCCTTTTCAGGAGTAAGACCACTAGCTTTTTTCTGCTGACTCTTTTTGACAGCCGCTTCACCTAGGAAAGCCATGGCAATTCCATATGTTCCTTAGAGACACCATATGCACATAACCTGTAGGAGTGTTACCTGCTGATCACTATGTCTGGGATACAATAGCGTGGTTGACCATACCATCTAACTTTGATGGATAGGGACAAGATACCAAGTATCATAGTGTGGCAATTTTTTATGCTAAGTGAAGTTCTTTATATATGTGCTCACACAGACAATCCATTTCAAAATCAATGGCTACATTCACTTGTAGTAATCCTCTCATGGCTCCCAAAGAACTCTCCCTCCTCAAACACAGTAACATGCCCCAACAGTCCCACACACACGCACATTATGATGCCCACCACAGTCCCACACACAGTATTATGCCCTGAAAGTCCCCACACAGTATGATGCCTTCATAGCCCCCCATACATAGTATAATGCCCGCTACTGTCACCTATATCCTGTATGATGCCTCCATAGCCCTCCTCACATAATATGATGCCCACTACTGTCTCCCACACACAGGGTAATGCCTCCAAGTCCTCACCCACACAGTACGATGCATCCAAAGCCATCCACACACAATATGTCCCTCAGTATTCCCTCACAAATTGTAATAACCGTCCCACTGAAGGATGGTTGAGTGGTAAGTTTTTGACTGTACTATTGTTTCCTTCAAAAAAACAGACATCTACAGAAAGGTCAAACACAGTCTAAATTTTAATTTTATGGGATACGTGTGAATCCTACTTTCTGGTAAAATGAACAGTTAACAATTCCAATAATACCTTGATCTACATGATGGGTGAAACCAAAGGAGCCTGGCTGGCTGTGCCTAGAGGCTCCTGAGATGTACAGTAACTCCAATGCTGCTTTCAGTTATCATTATATAATCCTAAACCAATTGGGAGCTAAATACATATTAATAGGCCTGTGTGCTATTTTATGAAGCCATGCAGCGTGCTTCCATAAAAATAATTTGGCATTAACTTTTTTTTAGGTATATTAAAACTTTATAATTGTGGTATGTCATAAAGTGACACTAGAGGGCAACCCTGACATATGCCTTGTAGAAAATATGTCAGAAATGTACTGCAGTGTACTTTCTCCCGAAAGCAGGAATAGCCAGACGTCTTTTAAAATAGTCACATTGTATACTATTTAATAATCACCGCTATATAAAACCTGTACGGACAACATGTGCGCTACACTACATAGAAAAAAACTTGTTTGATAGGACCTTACTGTTCATCTAATAATTTTGCCCTAGCTCTCAGAAAAAATCAATGAATGATCATGTTCAAGTTTATGAGTTAGCTACTTGTATGCAGGTCCGGCGTTAGGGGCCTAGCACACCCACTCCTCCAAGGGCCCCCATCTAGTGGCGTACCACTAAAAGTGGCACACCGTGCAGCCACTATGGGGCCCGTGAGTAAGAAGGGCTCAACGCCGCCGCCCACCACATCACGCATTTAACTTATAGGCATCTATGATGACACTTCCTCTCCCATCATTCCCCCTGTGACTCAGTGGGCATGCCATGATGTCACTTCATCGAGCGCCACGCTGTGCCAGCAGTGGAGCTGATGAAACACTCTGCAGAAGCCAGAGAGAAACAAAACCAAAGTGGGCTGAGTGGGCTGCAGTATAGTCTGAGAGGGCTGCAGAATACTCTATGAGGGGGGCTGCTGTATACTGAGGGGGTGGCAGTATACCCTGAGGGGGCTGCATTATACTCTATCAAGGACCATAGGGAGTGCATTGTACTATATGTACTGTACTATATGGGACATGCATTATATGTGAGTAAGTGTAGAGCTGCTGATCCAAGTGATTAGCTGCAGAGGTGTAGCCATGAAGTCACCATTAGAGCCTGTAAACAATCAAAGGAGCTAGGGTGAAGATGCAGCGCTGAACCTGTGGAGGGTAAATAACAGCTCAGCTTTTGGTTTTATACCTCTGCTAGCCTATGGATAATAAGTTTAAAACAGGAGAACTCTTTAAAAGGTTATTCCTTCCCACTCTAAAAACAAAAATAGTCAATATATGTTTACATCACCAGAATCACTATCAGTACATGAACATATCACCAGAACCACCATCAGTACATGACTACAGTATATCACCAAACTTAGTACAGCAATCAGTTGTACTAACAAGTACTATCAAGTCAGACACACATACATTTCTATCTCATGAACCTACAACTTCCAATGGTAAGGAGATGCTCAGATTTGTTCCATATAGGAACAACTGTTCTGATTAGACATATAGTTATTTCTTTCTTTTTGTCTCCATCTTGTCCAGATGCCATGATGACGTTTCATATCCACAGCTCTTCTTTGCAGATTTCCCTCTTCTCTGCTCTTCTGCAGCAAATCACAACATATAATTAATTGATATTAAAATGCCCTTTGCATAAAAATATATGCTCCTAAATAAGCATCCTATGGTATATGGGCATCCTATGCACACTGTCTGCCCTTGTAAGCTTTAGCCACAACTCTGTCTGCCATTGTCGGCTATAAGTGCTACACTGTCTGCCTTATGAACCATGATCTATACCATGGCTGTCCCCTCTCCACTGTCTTCCTTTATACTCGCTATATCTTCACACTTTCCCCACCATGCTAACCTCTCTCCATACTGTGCCCCTATTTCACACTGTTCCCTTTCCATATCCATTCTGTGCCCCCCTCTTCACACTGTGACCTCATACTGTCTACCACTTGGTACTCTTCAAACTGTATACCTACACACAAAAAGACGGGGGCAAAAAGCTGCCAAAACAGCTCAGATTAGGGGCAGACACCAGGAAATGTGGCATTAATTAACCCTGAGTACAAATAGTATAATTGTGCAGCATTGATGCATGGGACACGGCCTGGAACAGGAAAAGAGGCATCAATTGACCCACAGTAGAAACTGTATAATGGAACAGCAGCAGTCAGGCATGGGCCATTTATGAGCCAGGATCTGGGCTAGCATTTACAGCTTTGAATTTGAGTTCAAATTAAGAGATGGGTGAGGGACTGGTGTAGGCCTGCTGTGCTGGGAGCCCTGATACCCCAGGAAATAGCTCAAACTGCTTTTCTGCTCAGCCACACTCAGGTGCCAAAAGCATCAGTTTCATAGACTACTATTGGTAGAAATCTTTAAGGAAAATAACACAAGTAGTTGACTGATCAGTTCACCCACAATAGAAATTTGATAATGCACAGCAGCAGTCAGCCATGGGCCATGCATAAGGTATCAGGGTCTGGGCCAGCATTTACAGTTTTGAATTGAAGTTTAAATTAAGACAAGGTGGGTGAGGGACCGGTGTTAGCTTGCTGTACTGGCAGCTCTTATACCCCATGCAACAGCTCAAATTACTTTTCTGCTTAGCCACACTCAGTGGCACAACATCAGTTTCGTAGACTACTATTGGTAGAAAAATATAAGAATAATAGCACAGGTAATTGACTGAAAGTAAGTGCAGGCCTTCTGGTCCAGAAGCCCTACTGCTACAGGCAACACATATGAAGGATAACCAACTTGGAGTCCAAACATTTCAAAAAATTAGTTGTAGACATCAGGAAAAGTGGCATCAATTAACCCACAGTAGAAATGTTATAATGGCACAGCAGCAGTTAGCCATGGACCATGCAGGAGACAGGGTCTGTGCCAGCATTTACAGTTTTGAATTTAGTTTAAAATTAAATTAAGAGGTGTGAGGGTCCGGTGTATGCATGCTATGCTGGGAGCCCTGATACCTCATGCAAAAGCTTAAACTACTTTTCTGCTCAGTCAAACTCGGGTGGCACTAACATAATGTTCGTAGGCTACTGTTGGTAGAAAAATGGAAGGATAGTAACACAAGTAGTTTACGTAAAGTGAGTGCAGGGCTTCCGGTCTGGAAGCCCTACTGCTACAGGCAACACACATGAAGGAGACTCAACTTGGAGTCCAAACATTTCCCAAAATTATTGCCGCACACCACTAAAATGGCATTAATTTCCCCAGAGTAGAAATAGTACAATTGAGCAGCATTTTAACAACTTCTGTTACTGGACGGGCTACTAAACTACATTTCGTTGGCAGCCACACATTGGTATTGTTATTCTTACTATTTATTGCTATAGCTCCAATTATACTATGTCGCTTTACATGTGAAAAGGGGTATGCATAATTAAAATAATTACAATAATCTTGAACAATACAAGTCACCGACTTGTTCAGAAGGAGAGAGGAGGAAAATATTTACATTGATGCCCAATTTTTTTAAAGTTGAATTCAAGGCCGGACAAAGTATGGTTCAAGCAGAATCCAGACTCTTGTCACCAGATGTTAGCCCCCGGAGGTGGAGGTGAACCTGATGAGACTCAAATACCTGAGGCACACACAGACTGTACTGTGTTGTCAGGGCAGGAAGATGAGGAGGGTGACTCTCAGGCGATGAGTGGGAGAACAGAGAGGATGATGACAAGGAACTAGATCCCACTTGTTGTGAACCCAGAGGCATGCAGCTGAGTAGATGAAGGAGAAGGAAGATGAGGAGGTTACATTTTCACTTCCTGCACAGACATGGAGTGATGCCACCACGACAAACACTGCATCTTCAGCCACAACTCTAGCTGTAGCCAGCAGCGGTAGCAGGTTTGCAGTTCGCAGGGGCGGCAAGGGTTAACTGGTCTGGGTCTTTTTGACATCGAAAAGGATGACCCAATTCACATTATCTGCCAAATTAGTAAAAAAAAGACTCACTACATGCTTGAATCGGCACATGCGTTAGTCTTGGAATCTCACTGCGCTAAAATGTGGCCTAGCAGGCCTCGACAACCATCAGCAGCCCCATCAACCATATCTGCTGCTTCTTCCTCCTCCATGGCAAGTGTTCTCACACAGGACTCTGGCCGCAGAACCTTCGCTTGTTTACCCAATACAGTTGGGGTGAGTGAGAGCCCATCAGCCATTATGGAAGTGGCTATGCCTGCTGTTTGTTAACCAATCTCAGACACAGAGCACATCACATCTTTCTCAAACCACCAAAACATCTCCGTCTGAACCTCATTCACAGTCCAGAAGTTTGTCGTGTTCACCCTACTTCACCCTCTCATCACAGCTGCCAGCCCTCGGTCCTTCAGTTGTGGTCATGCAAAAGAATGTTTCCTCCTACACATGTCAAAGATAAGAGCTTGAACTCCACAATTTCCATTCTGTTGGAGATACTGCCTTTCCAGCTGATGGCCATCGCATTACCCCAGTACAAGTTGTCCAGTCACCATTACTTCTCTAAGAAAGCTGTGCCTGCGCCATACCAGCAAGTTGCAGACAATATCACCCGTTCCTTGAAAAAAATTATGTCTGCCAGGGTGCATTTCAGCACTGACACCTGGATGAGCAAACATGGGCAGGGGCGTTACATCTCGCTGACTGGGCACTGGTTGATTCTGGTGGCTGTGGGGGCAGGCAGTCAAGGGGGAAGAGATGGTGGTCCTGGAGGAAGAAGTGAAAGCAGAGGAGGATGCAGAAGGGATAACAATATCTCTAAGTTACAGACTGTCATCACACAGGCGGGTGCCATGGGAGGGTGGATTACAGAAATTGAGGGGGTGCTCATGGTGCCAGACAAACTGTTAGTGCAGGTGCTGGAGCTGAGGAACGCATAGAGGAAGATGAGGAGAAAGAGGTGATGGGTGCGCAATAGTCAGGAGATGAAGAGGAATATGATCCCCTATGTGTTGTCCATGGTTGATGGGAGAGGACAGAAGAAACAAGCTTGAGTGTTACCTTGCCACCAACACACCATGGACCTCATGGAAGCGCCAGACACATGAGCGCGTTCTTGATGCACCATGATCTGCAACATCATACCTGTATTCTTAGGGTTAGAAATAGTGCTGACTACTGGGTTGCCACTCTGTTAGATCCTCGGTACAAGAGTGCATTTGCCAGATGCTTCTTTCCCTGGAAAGGGACATGTGCATGCTGGAGTATGGAAACACGCTTGTAGACAGTCTTAAGAGTGGTTTTCCCCAAGACAGCAGTGAGGCACACAGTGTGCATTGCAGTTATAGAATTCCAACTCAGGGAATGTCGAGTCATCAAAGTAAAAACATTAGCAGCAGCAGTATAAGTGGCAGAATCAATTTCTGTGAGTTGTTTCACACATTTTTTAGACCAGCCTGTGCATCATCAGAACAGAGTACAAGTCTGACACGTTGTGAATAGTGTTGAGCGATACCGTCCGATACTTGAAAGTATCGGTATCGGAAAGTATCGGCCGATACCGGCAAAGTATCGGATCCAATCCGATACCGATACCCGATACCAATACAAGTCAATGGGACTCAAGTATCGGACGGTATTCCTGATGGTTCCCAGGGTCTGAAGGAGAGGAAACTCTCCGTCAGGCCCTGGGAACCATATTAATGTGTAAAATAAAGAATTAAAATAAAAAATATTGCTATACTCACCTCACCGAGGGAACCGGCAGCGTTGTTTGCTTAAAATGCGCGCTTTTCCTTCCTTCCGTGACGTCACGGCTTCTGATTGGTCGCTTGCCGCCCATGTGGCCGCGACGCGACCAATCACAGCAAGCCGTGACGTAATTTTCAGGTCCTTCTAGGCATTCAGTATTTTAAAATTACGTTCCGGCTTTGTGATTGGTCGCGTCGCGGTCACATGGGCGACGCGACCAATCACAAGCCGTGACGTCACGGGAGGCAGGAGACGCGCGCATTTTAAAATGCGCGCGTGTCCAGCCTCCCGTGACGTCACGGCTTGTGATTGGTCGTGTCGCCCATGTGGCTGCGACGAAACCAATCACAGCAAGCCGTGACGTAATTTCAGATCCTTCAGGATTGTAATTTTAAAATACTGAATGCCTAGAAGGACCTGAAAATTACGTCACGGCTTGCTGTGATTGGTCGCGTCGCGGCCACATGGGCGGCAAGCGACCAATCAGAAGCCGTGACGTCACGGAAGGAAGGAAAAGCGCGCATTTTAAGCAAACAACGCTGCCGGTTCCCTCGGTGAGGTCCAGGCTGCATCGGAGAGGTGAGTATAGCAATATTTTTTATTTTAATTCTTTCTTTTACACATTAATGTTGTTTCGATACCGATACCCGATACCACAAAAGTATCGGATCTCGGTATCGGAATTCCGATACCCGCAAGTATCGTCCGATACCCGATACTTGCGGTATCGGAATGCTCAACACTAGTTGTGAACAATTGGAGAGGATGGTGCAGGAGTGTCTCATGCTCAATAGCAATGCCATCGGGGGGTTGGACCCTTTTGCATTTTGGTCTCCAAAAAATGGAAGAGTGGCCTGAGCTCACCTGTCGTGTCTTGGAGGTTGAGAAAGATCTTTTGGATCGAAACGTTGCCACAGGAGGCAGAATAAAATGTGATTCTTTTTCACCAACGTTTGAGGCGCTGTCCTTTTTACTACTTGGTTTGGAGGTTTTGTCATGCCCTGCAGCCAGCGTTCTCTCAGAATATGTCTTCAGCGCTGCTGATGGTGTCCTGAAGGATAAGCGCATCTGGCTTTCCCCTGAAAGTATAGACCGCCTAACTTTCATCAAGATAAACAAGTCTTGGATCTCTAGTTACCTTTGCTCCCCAGTCACAGACTAGACAGACTAGTCGATGGTGTAGTTTTTCGTCTGCTTCATTGATCTCACATTATTGCAGTCTGTGAAACCTTTGTCATGGCTTCTGTGCCTGCTGTTGCTACTGCTGCTGATGTTACAAACAGTTTTTGAAATGTGGAGACTCCATGTTGGGTCTCCATCTGGTGGGATGCCTGTATTGGAAGGGGTGTTAGAGCCCCATTATGCTCTTTATGTACTGGTGAAATTGATACCACTTTATCTGTGTGTGACAATAATTTTTTGAAATGTGGAGAGTCCAAGTTGGGCCTCCTTCATGTGTGTTGCCTGTAGCAGTAGGGCTCCCAGACAACTACCTGTGTTACTATCCTTAAATGTTCCTAACAAAAGTAGTCTACGGCGCTGATGTAGCGCCCCCACTGCCGCAGGGCCGAGGGGTACCCGGTACCGGGCCTCTGAGTCTCTGTTCTGGGGTTGTCACGGTGGCTAGACCCAGTCCGTGACCCTGCTGAGGGGCGTCCAGTGAAAGGTGGTGGTAAATGGTGGTGATATTGCGGTGCAGTGTAGGTCGTAGTAAATAACGAGGACACCAGGTTGCAGTCTCTTCACCTCTTTACTAAAGGTTTTAGAATCCTCAGTCCAGAGCGCTGTCAACAGGGCTGTTTGAGACCGGCCGGTCCAAAGGCACATCAGGAGTTCTCTTTACAGGTGGGAATCAGCGTATACCTGCTAGCGCCTATGTGTTGTAGTCCTTCCCTGCTGAGCACCCCGGGATAGTCCTCACAACTGATTCTGTCTGTCTCTGATGTTCATTCTCTCCGTCCCCCAGGTGATATGGTAGGACGCACCCGTATGACGGGGTAGGCCTGGAGTTCTTCCGGGACCCTAGAGTCGCCCCTCTCCCACAGCTGCCTCCGTTGTCTGCTTAGGTGATTTGTGTGAGACAGCCAACCTATAATTGGCTGTCCGGCCGTGGTTTGCACTAGTACTTAGAGTCTCTTACTTGCTCGGCGTTCCGGCCACCGACTGTTTGCGCCTCAGAAGGATGTTGCCTCGGTCTAACAGCACGACTCCTTCTGGTCCTAATGCCTCTTTTCTGTATTCCCATTGTTCACTGGTTAGTTCTGCTCTTAGGAGTCTGCCAGGATCCCATCCCTGACAGGTCCTCTCACTAGCTCTTCCCAGTTACTTCTCTCCCTGTCTTCCTGTCCAACCCCCAGTTTTACCAGAGTGTGAGGAGTGGCCTACTAGATAGAACCACCCCCCCTGGTGGCCGGAGTGTGAAGTGTAGTGTGAGTGTTACCTGGTCAGAGAAACTCCTTTAGTGCAATCAGACGTAACATCACTCCCCTTAGTGGCAGAGCGACATTACTGCAACGACCAGGACTCTGGGGCGCTGCACTGATATTTGTGCCACCTGAGTGTGGCTGAGCAGAAAAGCAGTATGAGCTGTTGCATGAGGTATCAGGTCTTCCAGCACAGCAGGCTTACACTGGTCCCTCACCCACATCGTCTTAATTTAAACTTAAATTCAAAGCTCTAAATGCTGCCCCAGACCCTGATACCTCATGCATGGCCCAAGGCTGACTGCTGCTGTGCCAATATTAAATTTCTATTGTGAGTCAATTGATGCCACTATTCCTGGTGTCTGCCTCTAATTTTTGGAAATGTTTGGACTCTAAGTTGGGTCTCCTTCATATGTGTTGCCTGAGTTTGTCAGGACTCTCAGAGCAACAGGCCTGTACCTGTTACTCATCCACCTGTTACTGATCAATGTTTAAGCTAGAAATGCTGGTACAAGCCCTGTTCCAGGCCTTGTAACATGCATCCATGCTGCACAATTATTCTATTTGTACTCTTGGTCAATTGATGCCACTTTCCCAGCATCTGCTCTTAATTTGAGCTGTTTTGGCAGCTTTTTGGCTACCTGAAGGCATTGTGTATATATAGTATGTTTGGTTTTGCCTCCCATTGAATTCAATGGGGTTTGGATATGTACTACAAACCATTCGGCGAACATCAGGACTTTCGCCAATCCAAACCCAACCTTGAAAGGTTCTTTCATCTCTAGTGACCTTTGCTAAGAGGCAGAAAGGTTTCCAGACATTGATGGTCATGATGTAGACTATGTTTGGATCATGAACTGCAAGCACATTATTTTCTTCTTCTGTAATGATTCCTGACCCTGTAGGGTTAGGAGGCCTCATGTCTGGGGCTCTTGGGGGTGTTGGTATTGGCCACCTTGACCATAATAATAGTAACCTACATTAGGCCCATGCCTGGACCATGGTCGATGCCTCTCACCACATATGGATACAGCCATTTTAGCTCCTGGATCAGCCCACTCCCCTTATCTTTGACCAGTCATGTGCTTAGACTAAATGGTTGGTTGTCGGGCCACTGTGGGAGTTGTGAAGTAGGGAGCTGGTGGCATGCTAGGCTTTGTGAGGAATCTACATTAGCATCATCTTCGGCTGCCAGGCAAAGACGGTTTCTGTCTGACTGATGCCAGTTTTCCAGATTGTCAAAAACCTCGCTTGCATTGTTTGGTTTTATGGAGCCATCCAAAATAATATGGAAGGCGTTCCTGGCATGCAGCTGCACAGGCTTTTCGATGTTGTGAAGATACTGTGCCAGGCTCCGCATAAACGTCTCCTCCCCATCGTCATTCACCGTGCACCCCAAATAATCTAATACCCCACTATCTACCTCGTGCCTGGTGATGATGATGGGTAGCTCACTCCTGTGTCAAACCCTTCATGGGATTGGTGCAGCATCAGGAGAGTTGTCAAGTGGAATGATTGGGCTGCTGCTCTGGAGTCCTTCCACTTTCCCCGAAGCTGGTGCTGGTGATGTTGTTGGTGCTGGTGCAGATGGTGGTGCGGAATCAGATGATTGGCTTTCTGGTGGCCCAACATCCACTGCAGAATTGGCCACTGGATCCAGCAAGGCAGCATCTGACTCTGAGGCCTGTTCTTTAAATTTGATTCAGTTTTGCAGTTAAAAAAATGATGTAATGTTTGTTTAAATTGCACAACTAAATAAGTTATTAAATTTGAAAAAATGGTTAAAAAAGCCAAAACTCATAGACATAGGTTCAAATTGGAGACTAGGAAAATTGAGCAGGGCCATATAAATATAGGGCCATTTTCTGGATGCCGCAGACCTGCTTTTGGCACGCTATTACCGCTTCCATCTATAGGTATCCCGACAGCTGTACCAGCTTTGAGTGATATCATTCACTGTTTTAAAGGGGAAAAAATAAATAAAAACAAACAGTATTATGTAGGTTAATGAATACATATTGTTTGGTCAAATATAATACTGGAGAACACATAAAGCCTCCATAGATATAAATACAGCCACACGTACAAAATACATCAGTCAACTGTGCATGTGTGGCCATACAAATACTAACTAATTATGTAGTGCTGACATCCATGTAAATGTAAAGTTCCCAAGCGAGCTGTTGGTCTCACTCGTACTGGCACTCTACAGACAACACTTGTCCCCGTCCTGGTATGCTGCTGTATGTGGGGGCATCACACATATTTCTGTCCCGCAGGCCTCCTTTGGCTTCAGGCTTTCCTTTTCTGAAACTTTGGCAGCAATTAATCCAGGGGACACCGGATTCGTAAAAACATTCAAACTTTTAGACTTTTGGACAACTGGCAGTCTTTACAAGCAGGTATATAGGATAAGGCCCAACAAATTGTCGTCTTTCCCACAGGTACCGGACACAATTTCAGCCCTGGTTCTTGGTATGGGTAGAGCATCCCTCTTTCTAACTTGTCTAGCACTAGGAATTCTTCACCACCACTAGCAGAGAACACGGATTGCATCACCTCCTGCCTCTTAGAGTTTAACTCCATCTTTCCCTTTAGCTTCACAAGCTGAATGCACCCAAAGGCCCCAATGTCCATCTCGAGGTTCCCATGCCGGCAGACAGATTCACACGGCAATCCACTGCCCCGAGTATTATGCCCACGTTCTCCCTAGCAGCCTGTTGCCTGCAAATGCTGCTGTCACTTTTCACTACTGCTCTCTACTAACGGTCACTTCCTGAACTCGGTAATAACTCTCAGTTCCCCCTCTCAAAACTAGCCCTCACACTGTCTCTATGCCTGCTGTGTTACTGGGCAAACTTCACCTTTCACTTACATTTTAGATAGTAACATCTTGTGACTGTTAGTACTGCCGCCCACAGGGAAATTAACACTTAACACAAGAAAATCTATCAGAGGCAAAACATTTTTCACATCCTACATATTCTATAGCACAGTAACATTGATGTCTTCAGGGGTGAACCCGTGAGCTGGTCCATCTCCTTACATAAACATTTACATAACGGAAATTACAAATTTTAGGGATGTTGTTTGTTTAAAATATATTAATGTACTAACATTGTTATTATAGGACATACAGAAACTCACATTAATTGTTTTTAGGGGTACTTACTCCTCTCATGAGCGGATACCATAGCCCAGGTTCATCTGCTGGCATACATATGCCCAAGATGCATCACGTCGACTGTGGTCATGGTAGACACTGTTGACTTTTGCTCTACAGCTCTAGCAGCTCTTGCACCAGGATGATCAGCATTTCCACATTTATGCATGGTGCCATGGTTCTAATCTCCATGGAGGTGTGTGCTTTTTTTTATAGTTTGCCCGGATGCTTTGGGCTTACAACGTCCTGCAATGGGCTGATGCAATTCCCTGCCCCAATGGAGAAATTTGCAAGAATATCGCATGGCATTCAGAATGTCCATGTGCTGTCTGACTTTAAAATAACATCCATTGACTTGCATTGTCGATTGCGATCTGGTTTTCGCATCCAATTGCAGCATGCTCCGATACAAGCTGAAAAAAAAAACTTGTAGGTGAGCACAGAATCATTGAATAACATTGGTCCTAATGCAATACGATTTTTTTATTGGATTGCACTCATCTAACTTATTTGCAACTGTGAGTGAGCCCTTTGAAGGCAAAGATTCTCATCTGATGAAGAACTCAAAAATTTAAGGCTGGCAACTCATGATAATATACAGTTGTGCTCAAAAGTTTACATACCCCAGCAGAATTTTTGCTTTCTGGGCCTTTTACAGAAAATATGAATAATAACACCAGAACTTTTTCTCCACTTATGGTTAGTGGTTGGGTGAAGCCATTTATTGTCAAACTACTGTGTTTTCTCTTTTTAAATCATAATGACAACCCCAAAATTTTATGAGGAAATTTGAAAGCTTGTTGACTGATAAAGTGGATTGAAAAGTAGAGACAGATAATACAGAAAAAATGTATTTGACTTTTCTGTAAATTGATTAACATTAATTTTACTGCCAGTGTGTGGATACTTGTTGACTCACCTATTGAAGAAAAGTGTCTTATCTACAGCTTCTATGCAGGCTTTTGTGTCTCCATTGTCACAGCAAAAACAAATCCTGTGGGTAGTCTGCTTCAGCAGTCATGTATTGTTTTCTTTCATTATATAATTTCAGTAATCTCAGATAAATAATAACAGATTACTTTTTTCTGGTTTTAGTTGGATGCCACAGATGCCGATGAGGGGGAAAACGGGCGAGTTTGGTATCGTATTATTAGTGGTAAGTAAAAAAGTGGCCACTACTTCCATCCCCTAAGAAGGTAGCCAGCAACTATTTTGGACCTAAATGACATTGGAGTTTTTTGTTTTTCATTTCTGACTTTCCAGAGCCATAACTGGAACTAGGTTATTGTTTTGCTTTTCTTTTTTGTTTTTTTTTTCAAGAGAACATATACTTTTTAATGCCAGCATCTTTGCCTTCTCTTTGAAGACTCCAATTGTTTTCGACAGCCAAATCTCCGCTCCTGTAACTACATGCGATCGTTTAGCTGCACTACTATGCATTGACATTTTAGAGTGTCACTACAGAGTAGGAGCCAGACAACCAGGATGTTTAAAGTCCACAGGCAGTCACAAAGCAGTTAATGATATTCTGAAGTGCTTTCTATAACAGTTTTGTTAACATTTTTAAGGTTTTTTCCTTACGTTTTTTGCGCGCAATTTTATTAAATCCATTAAGCAATGAATTAAACGCTACCTTTTTTTTAGATGGAAATGCCTCAACATCAAGGATATAATGCTCAGAGTCTCCCAAGAGACTGTGGCATTTTCTTAGCGTTCACTTTGACTCCTTTTTGTAAAGTGGGGAGCGACCTCATACTGTAGTGTAAAATGCCTGAAGATTGGGCATTACAGACAAAATGATCAAAAGCCAGCATGTATGAATAACAAAGATGTTTTACATAGTGGTTTGAATAAGAAGAGTTTTGGAAGCATTTTTTGAGAGATTTTTCTAGGATTTTTTTGAAACAGATCTTTGGACTCCTCAAGAAACAGTAGTGTATAAATAGCTTTAGGATATGTGCACACAGTGTGATTTAGATGCAAGCGCAGCCGCTTTTTTTTCAGGAAAAGTTGATTCAGAAAAACACTGAGTGGTATTATCCTGAGTATAGATGGGCGGACCCCTGGATATTCGGCCGAACAGTTACAAAAAGTTCGAGTTGGGGTACCAGAGCAGTACCCGGACCCGAACCCAGACCCTATACACTTGAATGGGGGGCCAGAACATGACAGCGTGGCAAACACTGCTTCTGATTGGCGGTGAAATCTTTCCCACCAGTCAGAGAGCCGCGGTTCCCACGCTGTCAGAAGACATCGTGAACACTCAGCTGTGATTGGAGGTATAAGGTTTACCTCTGTCGCTGGTGTCAGCTGATGGGACTACTGATCTCATTTGACATCTGCTGCCACTAATAACAGTGAGAGCAGGAGCAGCGGATGGGAGTATTCATCAGCCACTATTGCACTGCAAATAAATGATTAAAAAAAAAACGGTGTTGGTTCCCCTGTATGTTTGATAACAAGCCAGGCAAAACTCACAGCTGGGGGCTGCAACCCTCAGCTGTCAGCTTTAACAAGGCTGTTTATCAAGAATAAATAATTTAAAAAACGGCATGGGGTCCCCCCATTTTTGACAAACAGACTTGCTAAAGCAGACAGCTGGGGTCTGGTATTCTCTGGCTATTAAGGGGCCATGGCTATTGAACCCCCCCAGCCTCAAAATAACAGCTGCCAGCTGCTCAGAAAAGGCACATCTATTAGATGCGTAAATTCTGGCACTTTGGCCAGCTCTTACCACTTGCCCTGTAGCAGTGGCAAGTGGGGTTTATATTTGTGAGGTTGATGTCACCTTTGTATTGTCAGTTGACATCAAGCCCATGGCTTAGTAATTGAAAATCATCTGTAAGACACCTATCCATTACTAATCCTACAGTTGTATGGTAAATAAAGACACAGCCAGAATAAAGTCCTTTATTAGAAATAAAACAAAACACACTTTTACTTTTTTATTTAAAAATACCATGCACAGTTATACACACCAAACGTCTAATTCCACAGAAGCCCTCATTCTCCTGTATTAAAACACTCACATGCTCACACACACGCTCACGCTCACACACTCACACACTCATGCTAACACACTCACGCTCACACGCTCATGCTCACATTCACACATTCACACGCTCACACTCACGTGCGCACAGGCACCCGCTCACACTAACACACTCACCCTCACACTAACACTCTAAGGCCATGTGCACACGTTCAGGATTTTTCGCGTTTTTTTCGCGTTTTTTCGCTATAAAAACGTGATAAAAACGCGAACAAAACGCTTACATATGCCTCCTATTATTTACAGGGTATTCCGCATTTTTTGTGCAAATGTTGCATTTTTTTCCGCGAAAAAATCGCATCGCGGAAAAAAAAGCAACATGTTCATTAAAAATGCAGAATTGCGGGGATTCCGCACACCTAGGAGCCCATTGATCTGGTTACTTTCCGCATGTGGCTGTGCACACCATGCGGGAAGTAAGCAGATTATGTGCGGTTGGTACCCAGGGTGGAGGAGAGGAGACTCTCCTCCACGGACTGGGCACCATATAATTGGTAAAAAAAAAAGAATTTAAATAAAAATAGTGATATACTCACCCTCTGATGGCCCCCGAAGTGTTCCCGCCTCTCCGGTGCATGCTCTCTCTTCCGTTCCTATAGATGGTGTGGTTCAGGACCTGTGATGACGTCGCTGTCTTGTGATTGGTCGCGTGACCGCTCATGTGACTCACGCGACCAATCACAAGCCGCGACGTCATCAAAGGTCCTGAACCACACCAGCATCTATAGGAACGGACGCCGCTGAGGAGATTAGCTGTCTGCAGAGGGTGAGTATAACCATTTTTTTTATTTTTTTTATTATTTTTAAACATTCTATCTTTTACTATAGATGCTGCATAAGCAGCATCTATAGTAAAAAGTTGGTCACACTTGTCAAACAGTATGTTTGACAAGTGTGACCAACTTGTCAGTCAGTTTTCCAAGCGATGCTACAGATCGCTTGGAAAACTTTAGCATTCTGCAAGCTAATTACGCTTGCAGAATGCTAAAAAAAACGCGAAAAAAACGGAAAAAAAATGCAAAAAAAAATGCGGATTTCTTGCAGAAAATTTCCGGTTTTCTTCCGGAAATTTCTGCAAGAAATCCGGACGTGTGCACTTACCCTAACACACTCAAACTCAGCCCGACACCCTCATTACTGAGCCGATAAGTAAACACAAACACACAAACCTATGCACACATTGTCACCAGCCTATGTAGAAGCGTTAACAGAATGAACGTACATAGGCTGTAACCAGACAGCAACTGTTAATTTTAAAGAAAAAAAATGCATGGGCTCCCGCATAATTTTAATAACCAGCAGAGGGAAAGCTGAGGGGCAGATGTTTATAGCCTGGAAAGGGGATAATACCTATGCAACTTCCCAGGTTATTAACCCCTTTCTGCCAGCTGACGGAATAGTACGTCAGCTGGCAGAACCCCCGCTTTAAGGTGGGCTCCGGCGGAGAGCCCACCTTAAAGCCGCGACATGTCAGCTGTTTTGTACAGCTGACATGTGCGCGCAATGAGCGCGAGCGGAATCGCGATCCGCCCGCGCCCATTAACTAGTTAAATGCCGCTGTCAAACGCAGACAGCGGCATTTAACTACCGCATCCGGCCGGGCGGCCAGATATGAGCGCATCGCCGACCCCGTCACATGATCGGAGGTCGGCGATGCTTCTAAATGGTAACCATAGAGGTCCTTGAGACCTCTATGGTTACTGATCCTCGGCAGCTGTGAGCGCCCCCCTGTGGTCGGCGCTCACAGCACACCTGTAATTCTGCTGTGTAGCAGCGATCTTATGATCGCTGCTACATAGCAGAGCCGATCGGGTTGTGCCTGCTTCTAGCCTCCCATGGAGGCTATAGAAGCATGGCAAAAGTGAAAAAAAAAAGTAAAAAAAAATGTGAAAAAAATAAAAAAAATATAAAAGTTTAAATCACCCCCCTTTCGCCCCAATCAAAATAAATCAGTAAAAAAAAATCAAACCTACAAATATTTGGTATTGCCGTGTTCAGAATCGCCCGATCTATCAATAAAAAAAAGCATTAACCTAATCGCTAAATGGCGTAATGAGAAAAAAAATCGAAACGCCAGAATTACGTTTTTTTGGTCACCGCGATATTGCATTAAAATGCAATAACGGGCGATCGAAAGAACGTATCTGCACCAAAATGCTATCATTAAAAACGCCAGCTTGGCACGCAAAAAATAAGCCCTTACCCGACCCCAGATCACGAAAAATAAAGACGCTACGAGTATCGGAAAATGGTGCAATTTTTATTTTTTTTTTTTTGCAAAGTTTGGAATTTTTTTTCACCACTTAGGTGAAAAATAACCTAGTCATGTTAGGTGTCTATGAACTCGTAGTGACCTGGAGAATCATAATGGCAGGTCAGTTTTAGCATTTAGTGAACCTAGCAAAATAGCGAAGCAAAAAACAAGTGTGGGATTGCACTTTTTTTGCAATTTCACTGCACTTGGAATTTGTTTCCTGTTTTCTAGTACACGACATGGTAAAACCAATTATGTCGTTCAAAAGTACAACTCGTCCCGCAAAAAATAAGCCCTCACATGGCCAAATTGACGGAAAAATAAAAAAGTTATGGCTCTGGGAAGGAGGGGAGTGAAAAACGAAAATGAAAAAACGGAAAAAGCTCCGGGGGTGAAGGGGTTAATATCAGCTCACAGCTGTATACTTAGCCTTTACTGGCTATTAAAATGGTGGACCCCCCAAAAAGTGACGTGGGGTACTCCTACAATTATTAACCAGCTGCGGGCTGATATTAATAACCTAGGAAGGGGCCATGGATATTGCCCCCCAGGCTAAAAACATCTGCTCTCAGCTGCCCCAGAAAAAGTATATATGATGCGCCAAATCAAATCTGGCACTTAGCCTCGCTCTTCCCACTTGCCCTTTAGCGGTGGCAAGTGGGGTTCATATTTTGTCAGGTTGATGTCACCTTTGTATTGCCAGGTGACATCAAGCCCATGGCTTAGTAATGGAGAGGCGTATATAAAACACCTATCCATTACTAATCCTATAGTTGTATGGTAAATAAAGATACAGCCCACAGGTTAGTAATGGAGAGGCATCTATAAGACACTTATCCATTACTAAACCCAGAGTGATAGTATATAAAAACACAGACACCCAGAATAAAGTCCTTTATTTGAAATAATGACAGACTCCTTTAATAATCTTAATTAAACTATACTCACCGAACGCCTAATCCACTGTAGCTAACGTCTCCTAATAAACCACAATATTCCTTACCTGTCCGCAGAGAAGATAATCCATAATGTTCCACGATCATCCTGATCACTTTGAGAGCAGTCACATCAGTGATGTGACTGCTCTCAAAGACAGCCGGCAATACACTGACAGGAGATAATCGCAACCACAGTGTATAGTATTGAGCTGCCCTTAGAGAGTTCATTGGAGTTCATCAGCTGATCAGCTCTGGTGATCTCCCTTATGGCACCACTGCTGCGTGGGATGAACTCCGGTGAACTCTCACAGCAGCTCAGTGATACACTGCGGGAGCGATTACTTCCTGTCAGTGTATCGCCGGAGGTCAGGTAGAGCAGTTACATCTCCTGATGTGACTGTTCTACATGTGAGATCACCGTGGGACACTCGGATTAAGTGGACTACGGCAGTCGGGTGAGTATATGGTGGCTTATTATTTTTTATTATTTCTAGGAGACGAGGGCATCGGGTATTGGGCATTAAGGTGAATATAATGTTTTTTTATTTTTATGTGAATATGTATGTAATTTAACTTTTTTTTTTTAACTGTGAGCACAGGCGCCGGCAGATGATACTACTCTCCCATCAGCAGCACCTGCTGTCACTGTTATCAGTGACAGCAGACATAGCCCCATGGGAGCAGTCATTTCACCGGCCAATGACATGGGAAAATAAAGCATACACTGCGGGCTACAACAAAGTGGCCGCGATCTCCTCCCACAGCTGTGACCTGACAGCCCAGGAGGGCATGCCCAAGTCACAGTTAAGAGGCAGAAGGAGTGGCCTCAATGCTAGAGATGTAGTCAAAGTCCGACCGCTGGCTCTTATGCTCCTGGCTGCCGTACGTGAGGTGTGCAAGTGTCATGCCCAGACACTTACGCCCACACTAATGAAAATGGCAGCCCCCAGTGGCAAACATAAAACTCAATAATTAAAAAACTACTAAAGTAGTTAATTTAACTTTGTATTAAAAATAATTGCTTGCATGATCAATAATTATTAATCCAAAAATTAATCCATTACTTGCCAAATTAAAATTTTTACAAGTACGGATTTTTCAGAAAAGGGCATCCCAATATTCAATTAAAAATGACAATGACATGATTTCCTATTTTGAAAACATTCATTTTACAAACACAACACAAAAAATTTGACGACCTAATTATAAAAATTATAAAATCTTAGTTGCTAGAAGCTAAAGATTAGGTTTCCCAAAAAAAGGACATTGGTAGATAATGGGTTAAAATCACGGCACCTTCCCTTTAACGCTAAAATAACATGTTGTATCTTTTAATGAAAGGAAATAGCAAGAATTTCCAAATTGATGTCAGTACTGGACTACTTATGCGAGGCCCACTGGCTCTGGACAGAGAAACTAATTCCTCTCATGTTTTGATGGTGGAGGCATATAATAGCGATCAAGGGCCAATGAGAAGTTCTGTGAGGGTAAGAACAATAAGCTGATTAATACGGATATAATATGTTAAAGATTGGTTTTTCTGACGTATGGATATCACAGTTGAAAAGTAATACCAAATTCATTGGATTAGATTCCAATAATAGAAATACAATTTGTTAATTGTTGTATTTATTGCATAATGAAGGACAGATCCAGGGTCCCAGGAAACTATTCTAATAATTATATTTTTTTTTCTTCAGGTGATTGTTTATGTAGATGATGTTAATGACGAACTGCCTGTCTTCACAAAACAGCAATACAGTCGTTTGGATCTTCGAGAAACTGTGGGGATTGGAACTTCTGTTATTGTTGTTAGAGCTACTGATCGGGACACAGGTACTTAAGAGAAAATGTTAACATATTTCTTATTCTTATTATAGTAATTTAATTCCATTGTTTTGCTCTATCACACAACACCTTCCATGCTGGAGACGAATGGTCCTCATTGACTATAAAGTGATTGTTCAGATTTTCAGAATTGCGCCGAGCATTTGACCAGACAATATAGCACAATATGACGTGGTATTTTCTCGCGTCAATTTTCTGAGGTTTTTGCTATTTTAGCATTTTACTACAAATCTTTTATAGCTATAACTGATAAAAATATGAAGTCATGAAACCCACTACTGTAAATAAAAAAAATAATATTTTATTATTTAACATACACTCACTGGCCACTTTATTAGGTACACCTGTCCAACTTCTTGTTAACACTTAATTTCCAATCCGCCAATCACATGGCGGCAACTCAGTGCATTTAGGCATGTAGACATGGTCAAGACAATCTCCTGCAGTTCAAACCGAGCATCAGTATGGGGAAGAAAGGTGATTTGAGTGCCTTTGAACGTGGCATGGTTGTTGGTGCCAGAAGGGCTGGTCTGAGTATTTCAGAAACTGCTGATCTACTGGGATTTTCACGCACAACCATCTCTAGGGTTTACAGAGAATGGCCCGAAAAAGAAAAAAAATCCAGTGAGCGGCAGTTCTGTGGGCGGAAATGCCTTGTTGATGCCAGAGGTCAGAGGAGAATGGGCAGACTGGTTCGAGCTGATAGAAAGGCAACAGTGACTCAAATCGCCACCCGTTACAAAAAAGGTAGGCCTAAGAGCATCTCTGAACGCACAGTGCGTCAAACTTTGAGGCAGATGGGCTACAGCAGCAGAAGACCACACCGGGTACCACTCCTTTCAGCTAAGAACAGGAAACTGAGGCTACAATTTGCACAAGCTCATCGAAATTGGACAGTAGAAGATTGGAAAAACGTTGCTTGGTCTGATGAGTCTTGATTTCTGCTGCGACATTCGGATGGTAGGGTCAGAATTTGGCGTAAACAACATGAAAGCATGGATCCATCCTGCCTTGTATGGAGCATCTTTGGGATGTGCAGCTGACAAATCTGCGGCAACTGTGTGATGCCATCATGTCAATATGGACCAAAATCTCTGAGGAATGCTTCCAGCACCTTGTTGAATCTATGCCACGAAGAATTGAGGCAGTTCTGAAGGCAAAAGGGGTAAAACCCGTTACTAGCATGGTGTACCTAATAAAGTGGCCGGTGAGTGTATATAAAAAAAATAAAAACTAAAAAAAATAAGATCCATGGTGAAGACTCAAACAAGAGGGAGGAAAAGCAATGGATGGCTAGAACTGATAATCCCTGTAATGTTTAAAGTCATAATCAGTGAACATAGAATGTAGACAATATCATGATTGCAATAAATAAAGTACATGCGGAGAGCATCGGCAATTAATAAAACAGTATTTAAACATCCAGTCACCACAGTTAAAGTTACATTCCAATCATGGTTAGCCAAATTAATTGAAAGCCTTCACTATAGCATGATCTCTAAATATCAAAATAATGAGTTCATGAGTATGATATTGTATAAAAAAAAGAAGTGTTCACAAATAGGTAAAGTAGGTAAATTCCCTAATTTTTTCCAATCCTAATGCACGTTTCACTTAAACTTCCTCAGGGGCTTTCATATATAGTTATAAGGTTTTTTTTAAATTCTCTTCGGACTACAGCTACATGTTTAGAAACCATATAGTTTTGAAGTCTTGCTACTTTTTACTTGTACGAAGAAAGAAAGAACCCCTTTGCTAGGACATTATTTTTCTATTTGACAAGTTCTTTTCCAGGAACACTGTAACTCTTGTATCTGCTTTTGTAACCTTTACTCTTTTAGACAATAGGGAACACTGTAATTACTGAAAAAAATTGTGTGAAAAAGCTGTTTACATTAAGGTGATGTCCATTGCATCTGGAGTTCAAGCCCTGAGTAACCCCCCTAAACAATAGCAGTATAAAAACTGCTTAAAGCCCCTTCACACGTCCGTATAATACCGGTGCTGGAAAAAATGGTACCCGTGTCATGTGTTTCAGATCAGTGAGCCATCAGTGTGCCAACCAATTTTGTCTAGCAGGGCTTCAGAAAAATCAATTCCAAAGCTTTTCCTATACTTTGCAATGGATGACACACAGATGCCACCCGTGTGCTGTTCGTGTTTTACAAGGACCCATAGATTTGTATTGGCCCTTGTCATCCATGCTTCTGGTAAGAAACGGACAAGTCTCCGTGTAGTTTGTACGGACACACGGACATGTGTGCAGCACCATAGATTATAATGGGTACGTGTGGCATCAGTGAAAAAAACGGATGCCACACGTACTGCAAACATGGACATGTGAATTAGCCTAAGATAGGGAACTTACTTTCCATGAATTTCTCTGACTTTTTATTGTTTATCACAGACTCCTACTTTAGCATATTTTTTGGGGGGGCCCTTGGTTGTCTGCTTTTTTTCTTGCTTCGTGGATTCATCTTCAACATTATTTTTATATTATGTTTTAACCCCTTAGAGACCACCAATACGTCTTTTTTACTGACCTCACATAGCATCCCGCGACTGGTGAAAATGCAACAGCTGTCAACTCAACACTATGGCTGACACCTTGCTGTATCAGCCTTGATTGGTTTTGGCACCAACCATGGCTTTTTAGCCCGTTATATGCTGATATCAATAGTGACTATAACATGTAAATGCTTAACAGAGTATGGGGGCTCCCTATTTAACCCCAACGGCATCCTGAGATCATTGCGTGGTCCTGATGTTTCCCATGGCAATTCACGGCCAAATAACGGCTTTAGAGTCTTCCTGCTATAGCGACCTATTCAAACTTAGCAACATTTAGGTGGTAACAATCTCATTTTTCCTCCCTGTCATGTCACTTTTTATTTATTCCTGAAAATCACCTGAATGGTTAATAAACTACCTGACAGCAGTTTTGAATTCCTTTGAGAGGTGCTGTTTTTAAAATAGTCAGTTCAAAATCGAATAAGTCCCTAAAGTAAGTTTTTTTAAATTTCCTTGAAAAAAATGAAAAATTGCTGTTACAATTTTAAACCTTTTATCATCTTTAAAAAATAAAAGGATAATTTAAAAATAGTACTGATGTAAAGCAGACATGAGGTAAATGTCATTTAATGACTATTTTATGTGGTCTGACTGTCTGGATTAGAGGGATAATCATTCAAAGTTTGAAAATTGCACATTTTTAGAAATTTTTGACAAATTTCTGATATTTTTATTTAAAGAAAATTATAGAATAGCATAAATTTGCAATTAACATAAAGTACAATGTGTCACAAAAAAAACAGAAAATCTCAAAATCAATGCGATCTGTTGAAGCATTCTAGAGTTATTACCACATAAAGTGACACTGGTCAGATTTGAAAAATTTTGCCCAGCCACTAAGAGGTTAAGCTATATGAAATTTTAACAGAGATTGTATTTTTAGAATACTGAGCTATTGTTTGGTCTTGCTCATACTTTATCTATGTGTGTGACTTGTTACAATCTTCAAGTGACCATTTACTGCTTAGACTAATTGGTGTGTGAGGTAGAAGACCCTGTTACATATTTAGGAGCTGAGACCCGGGAGCTCCTAAATAAGTTACACCTCTAAATAATTACATCAAATATTCAAACCATAATTACATGTGAAGATATTGTCAGTAAATCATGTTTTTTGGTACTACACCTAAAAACCCTATATTTATTCCCTGCAGGTGATGGTGGACTAGTGGTGTACAACTTACTTTCAGGATCTGATGGAAAGTTTGAGATTGATGGCAGCACCGGCCTGCTGACCACTATCGATTACCTTGACTATGAGACTAAGACAAGCTACATTATGAATGTGTCGGCCACTGATCAAGCTCCGCCATACAACCGTGGTTTCTGCTCTATCTATGTTACTTTGATGAATGAACCTGATGAAGTTGTTCAGTTCTCTAGCAGCAAATACGAGGCAGTGATTGTAGAGAACATTGCCACCGGCACTGAAGTGATTCGTGTCCAGGCTCGATCGATTGATAACTTAAACCAGCTCACTTATCGATTTGACCAGAGCTCAAATGCACAAGCTTTGGCTCTTTTCAAAATTGATAAAATCACAGTAAGTAGATGTTCATTACCATGATTTGTCATTAGGGGCTTATAATAAAGAGAGCCTGGGAATTTTTACAGTATGTTATTGTGATGAGAATATACTAGACTTTGTAATGTTACTCCAGAAAGAAGATTATCAGGACATGCTTCTAACCACCTAGGTTTTGGTGCCTCCTGTCAAGAATTTGCTTCAGCTATAGGTCGATACAGTCTCCACTGCAATCTAAATTCCCACCTATTTGTATGCCATGATTTAGTCTTACATGTGACAGTGCAAAAAAAAGTGGGAGGAAGGATTCTTGTAAACTCAGTGACACATAATAGGGTCTTTGGCTATGATTACTATATTACAGTTCTCCCCAACAAAGATCTGTAAACCATAGGGTGCATAAAGTCAAAAGGTGCCAGTATGTATTCAGATTCCATCCTTCTCCCCAACCAAGGAGCCATACACTATTCTACTTTAATACTATACTAGAATCATCAGGATACCAACACCAAAAAAGTTGTTACTAGTAGGGACATGCTGCGGGGGGGGGGGGGAATGCATCACTCTGTAGGCTCAGTAAGCAGAACTATTCTGTGTGGTGGTTCTACATATAGTGCCAAAGTGTCTGGTGTGCCCTCAAGCCTTCTACAAAAGAGAGCGGTGGGATAATATTACTGTGCGGAAGAACCACCTGTGCAAGTAACCTGCCATTGCTGCTGACTCCTCATGAAAGTTTGCTGAGAAAGTGAAGCTCTTAGGCCGGGGTCACACTAGAGAGAAATACGGGCGTATGAGAGGCGCAAAACAACGCATTGCACTCGGACCAATGTTTCTCTGTGGGGCAGCTCCCATCAGCCGTATATTTCTCGGCTGTATTTTACGGGCTGAGAAAATCGCAGCATGCTGCGATTGTCAGTGTATTCCGAGAAAAATCCGCCAATGCAAGTCTATGGGGGAGAGAAAAATACAGATTACACACGGACCACACTTGTGACTAGAGATGAGCCACCTCCCTAGTGTTCGGGTTCGGTTTGTCGAACAGAGACATGTTCGATGAACTGTTCGTCGAACGTTCAACGAACACCATCGAACCCCATTGAAACCAATGGCAGGCAAACACACACATACAAACACATGGAAAACACATAGAAAACACCTTAAAAGGTGTCCAAAAGCAGACAAACTGCTCAGAAGACACAACAAACACATGGAAAAGTCACAACTACATATAGTCATGCGAAAAGAAAAGAGTTGAAGGAGTAAAAGGAGGAGGAGACACAGATATAGGCATGTCATGCCCTTCCAAAATCAAGAAAGGCTGGAGTAAAAATCTAAACTCACTCTACCAACACCCAGACGTCTTGCCAAAAAATTAAAAAAAGAAATATCTTTAAGTAGAATGGCGGCGGGTCCATTCAGAACACTTTCCTTAGAAGACGTAGTGGTACCCCTGTTGGGAGTTGTGCCAAAAAATGAACCCAATACATTCAGACTAATCCACCATTTGTCATATCCAAGGGGCAGGTCAGTAAACGACAACATCGACGCGGAACCAAGTACAGTACTATGTACTGTACCTCCTTTGACGAGGCAATCAGGCGGGTCAAGAAATTGGTAAGGGGCACCCTAATGACCAAAACAGACATTGAGGGGGCATTCCGGTTACTACCTGTGCCTCCGAATAGTGTCCTCCCATTGGGCTGCTTCTGTGAAGGAGCATACTACATAGATCGCTGTTTGCCCATGGGGTGCTCCATATCCTGCTCACTATTTGAGGCGTTTAGTTGCTTCCTCGAATGTGTCGTCATAGACGTTTGTAAGGCGGCACATATTATCCATTACCTCAACGACTTCTTATGCCTGGGCCCAAAAGATTCGCCACAGTGTGCAAACACGTGGTAGTTCACCTGTGAGAAGGATAGAGCTGGAGGGAGAGTGGACACCCCAGAGCCAAGGGGTTAGATTGCGAAAGAAAGAAGGCAGTGTAGCTTGCTTCATGGGTGGAGTACTGTTATGATCCCAGTGGCTTAGGATCACAAATCTAACCAGCTAAGTCAGAGACAATAGGACGAGCTCTGGGGATGTGGTAACTGGACTGACCGCAAAGCTGATCCTAACCAAACACACTATAGGCAGCCGTGGAACGTTTCCTGAAATCCTAGACGTCTCTTCACGGCCTGAGAAACTGACTACCCCTAGAGATAAAGTAAGACCTCACTTGCCTCAGAGAAATAACCCCAAAGAAATAGAACAGCCCCCCACAAATAATAACGGTGAGTTAAGAGGAAAAGACAAACGCAGAGATGAAACAGGTTAAGCAAATGAGGCCCGCTAACACTAGATAGCAGAAAATAGCAAGGGATCTGTGCGGTCAGTAAAGAACCCTATACAAAAATATCCACGCAGAGAATGCGAGAACCCCCACACCAACTAACGATGTGGGGGGGGGGCAACTCAGCACCCCAGAGCTACCAGCAAGCAGAGAAATCACATATTAGCAAGCTGGACAAAACTCATAATATTCTAGGAACATATTGAACACAGATGAGCAAGAATAAGCAAACAGAACTTAGCTTCTCTTGAAGAGACTGGTAACGGATGTAGACAGGAGCAAACAGAATAGCACTGAATACAACGACAGCAGGCATAGACTGAGATTCCAAGTGAGCTTAAATAGAAAACCAGCCCACAGATAACGAGACAGCTGATGCCAGTCACAAACCTGCAGAAAGACAGCACTCACACAGTACCACTTGTGACCACAAGAGGGAGCCCAGAAATAGAGTTCACAACAGAGTACTCTGCTGAGTAGCAGAAATTGCTACTAGGCCCAAAAGGATTTCCTGGGCCAGATGCCATTAAAAATAGTACTTAGGTAAACAGGCGGTGGGTGGCTGGGCTACTCTGCTGACTAGCAGACACTGAAGCTTTGGAGCAGACGTCTGAATCCCAGGCCATAGTATGAGTAAACAACTCTGCAGACGACCCCACCCACCTGGAATTGATGATGGCAACGTCATGTAAAACTCAGCAAGGGGACTAAATAAAAGAGTCTCCATTTTTTCAAAAAATTCGGCCACAGACACCACTTAAGTGGCATCAATTTCACCAGAGTTTTTTAAAACGGTTGGTGAGGTGATTTTCAAAAATCATCAAGCTTTCAGTCTCCCCAAGATGACACAGGGGTAGAAAAGTCCTTGCGGATCCAGGATTTGTTCATCTTGATGAATGTTAGTCTGACTACATTGTCACTGGACAGCCGCGTGCACTTATCTGTCAGCACACCACCAGCAGCACTGAACACTCGTTCAGAGAGAACACTGGCTGTGGGGCACGACAAGATCTCCAAGGCATGAGTGGCGAGCTCAGGCCATTTTTCAAGATTGGAAGCCCAAAATGAGCAAGGGTCCAGTTCCACAGTCATGGCATCGATGTTAACTTGAAGATACTCTTGTACCATCCTCTCTAGGCATTGGCTGTGCATCAGACTTCTTGTCTCCTATGGCCTTGCAAAGGATGGTCTAAAAAAATCTTGAAACGATTGGAAAAAATTGCTGTTACCACCAGATACAATGTTACTGTTACGGTTAGAGTGATGACTCGATAGTCCCACAGTTGGCACCGTGCACCACTGGTGTTTTGTGGAAAAGCAGATGTTAGATTCTGTAACAGTCTCTGCTGATACTCCTGCATTCGTGAATCCCTTTCTATGGCAGGAATTATTTTGCCAAATTTGCTTTTGTACCGGGGATCTAAGAGTGTGGCAACCCAGTAGTCAGCATTATTTCGGATTCTGACAATCCGAGGGTCATGTCGCAGGTAGTGCAGCAAGAAGGCACTCATGTGTCTTGCGAATCCAGGAGGACCAAGTCCTTGTTGTCTTGGCGGTGGCGAGGTGAGAATCATGCTTCCTTTGTCTGCCCTCTCCCCCCAACGTCGCACAACAGAAATTTGATCAAGGTCTCCCTCATCTGATGAGTCTTCCATGCCCAGCGCCAGTTCGTCCTCCACTTCTTGCTCACCTCCTGCACCTTCCTCAACAGTTAGGCTGCTACCATGCGCCCTCGGTAATCCCTCTCCCCCAGCCTTTAAAGCCAGCCGCCTTGGTGCTGCCAACCTTCTTTACCTTGGAGATATGATCCCTTCCACATACAACACCTCCTGTTCCTCCTCCTCCTCTTGTTCCACCACCTGACTCCAAACACTGTGTAAGGTATGCTCCAGCATGTAAATCACCGGAATGTTCATGCTGATAATGGCATCGTCAGCACTAAACATCTTTGTTGCTATTTCAAAACTGTGCAGAAGGGTGCATAGGTCCCTGATCTGAGACCACTCCTGCAGCGTCATTTGCCCCACCTCTTGAGCTCATTGGCCAAGGCTATACGTATTGCACCAGGGCTCGTCGGACACTGCAGACACTGCTTCTACGCCCTAAACTATTAACTGGATTAGATGCAATGAAAATAGAGATACACAGGCGGTATAGTTTGTTTCACAGGCGGGCTACTCTGCTGACGTGCAGACACTGCTCCTAGGCCCAAAACTATTAACTGGGTTAGATGCAGTAAAAATTGAGATACACAGGCGGTGTAGCTAGCTTCACAGGCGGGCTATTCTGCTGACATGCAGACACTGCTACTAAGCCCAAAACCCCAAAACGATTTACTGGGTTAGATGCAGTAAAAATTGAGATACACAGGCGGTGTAGCTAGCTTCACAGGCGGGCTACTCAGATGACTATCAGACAATGCTACTAGCCCAAAAGTATTGGCTGAGCTAGATTACACCAAATGCTGTGACTAACAATTGCACAGCACTGGCTCAGACCAGCCTGGCAAACAGTGCTATGAACTGCTGTAACCTACCCTGAAAAGGGCTGATATTACAACTAGTCCCAACTCCTCTCGACTCCCTAAACCTATCTCTCTGACAATTTGCTCCAAAAAACACTCTTAGTCTGTATAGCGCCCACAGCAGCAGCGGTGCCGTCTAACACTAAGCTGCAGCAGTGAGGAAATGGTGGCGACAAGGCAAATGGCTGGTTCTTATAGGGCAAGGACATTTGACATACACAGCCAATGACACATGCCCTTGCTTGTGTGCATCACATGCACATTGCTGTGTGTGTGTGCACTGCTGATAGGCTGAGAGACTGCAGCGCCCCTCTGTAAATGCGGGAAAGAAAAAAAAATGGAGATCGGCATTATTTCAGCACAGATATATCCCCCGCCCCCCCCGCCAACTATACACTGAAACAGTTTATTAACAATGATAAACAGTTTTAATGTGCAAATCAAGCTAGGCTTTTGGTGAACGAACAGTTATCGAACAGAAACTCGAACAGCCGAATTTTAAGCAAATTGTTCGGGTTCGTCGAACGACTCGAACACCGCCCAAAACAGCTCGAATTTGAAATTGGCGAACAGTTCGACTCGAACACCGCTCATCTCTACTTGTGACTTGCGAGAAATACGCACCGGTGTTCTAGAGAAAAATCCGTAATTCAGTGCGGTGTACAGTAAATTTACACTGACAGGTTAGAATAGAATAGATAAAATAAATGTACACATAGCATAGGTGTATATACAGTACAGACCAAAAGTTTGGACACACCTCATTTAAAGATTTTTCTGTATTTTCATGACTATGAAAATTGTACATTCACACTGAAGGCATCAAAACTATACATTAACACATGTGGAATTACATACTTAACAAAAAAGTGAGAAACAACTGAAATTATGTCTTATATTCTAGGTTCTTCAAAGTAGCCACCTTTTGCTTTGATGACTGCTTTGCACACTCTTGGCATTCTCTTGATGAACTTCAAGAGGTAGTCACCGGGAATGGTTTTCACTTCACAGGTGTGCCCTGTCAGATTTAATAAGTGGGATTTTTTGCCTTATAAAAGGGGTTGGGACCATCAGTTGTGTTCTGCAGAAGTCTGGTGGATACACAGCTGATAGTCCTACTAAATAGACTGTTAGAATTTGTATTATGGCAAGAAAAAAGCAGCTAAGTAAAGAAAAGCGAGTGGCCATCATTACTTTAAGAAATTAAGGTCAGTCAGTCTGAAAAATTGGGAAAACTTTGAAAATGTCCCCAAGTGCAGTGGCAAAAACCATCAAGCGCTACAAAGAAACTGGCTCACATGAGGACCGCCCAGGAAAGGAAGACCAAGAGTCACCTCTGCTTCTGAGGATAAATTTATCCGAGTCACAAGAATCAGAAATCGCAGGTAAACAGCAGCTCAGATTAGAGACCAGGTCAATGCCACACAGAGTTCTAGCAGCAGACACATCTCTACAACAACTGTTAAGAGGAGACTTTGTGCAGCAGGCCTTCATGGTAAAATAGCCCCTAGGAAACCACTGCTAAGGACAGTCAACAAGCAGAAAAGACTTGTTTGGGCTAAAGAACACAAGGAATGGACATTAGACCAGTGCAAATCTGTGCTTTGGTCTGATGAGTCCAAATTTGAGATCTTTGGTTCCAACCACAGTGTCTTTGTGCGACGCAGAAAAGGTGAACGGATGGACTCTACATGCCTGGTTCCCACCGTGAAGCATGGATGAGGAGATGTGATGGTGTGGGGGTGCTTTGCTGGTGACACTGTTGGGGATTTATTCAAAATTGAAGGCATACTGAACCAGCATGGCTACCACAGCATCTTGCAGCGGCATGCTATTCCATCCGGTTTGCGTTTAGTTGGACCATCATTTATTTTTCAACAGGACAATGACCCCAAACACACCTCCAGGCTGTGTAAGGGCTATTTGACCAAGAAGGAGAATGATGGGGTGCTACGCCAGATGACCTGGCCTCCACAGTCACCAGACCTGAACCCAATTGAGATGGTTTGGGGTGAGCTGGACCGCAGAGTTAAGGCAAAAGAGCCAACGAGTGCTAAGCATCTCTGGGAACTCCTTCAAGATTGTTGGAAGACCATTCCCAGTGACTACCTCTTGAAGCTCATCAAGAGAATGCCAAGAGTGTGCAAAGCAGTCATCAGTGCAAAAGGTGGCTACTTTGAAGAACCTTGAATATAAGACATAATTTCAGTTGTTTCACACTTTTTTGTTAAGTATATAATTCCACATGTGTTAATTCATAGTTTTGATGTCTTCAGTGTGAATGTACAAATTTCATAGTCATAAAAACACAGAAAAATCTTTAAATGAGAAGGTGTGTCCAAACTTTTGGTTTGTACTGTGTATATATACACTCACCGGCCACTTTATTAGGTACACCATGCTAGTAACGGGTTGGACCCCCTTTTGCCTTCAGAACTGCCTCAATTCTTCGTGGCATAGATTCAACAAGGTGCTGGAAGCATTCCTCAGAGATTTTGGTCCATATTGACATGATGGCATCACACAGTTGCCGCAGATTTGTCGGCTGCACATCCCAAAGATGCTCCATACAAGGCAGGATGGATCCATGCTTTCATGTTGTTTACGCCAAATTCTGACCCTACCATCCGAATGTCGCAGCAGAAATCGAGACTCATCAGACCAAGCAACGTTTTTCCAATCTTCTACTGTCCAATTTTGATGAGCTTGTACAAATTGTAGCCTCAGTTTCCTGTTCTTAGCTGAAAGGAGTGGTACCCGGTGTGGTCTTCTGCTGCTGTAGCCCATCTGCCTCAAAGTTCGACGCACTGTGCGTTCAGAGATGCTCTTAGGCCTACCTTGGTTGTAACGGGTGGCGATTTGAGTCACTGTTGCCTTTCTATCAGCTCGAACCAGTCTGCCCATTCTCCTCTGACCTCTGGCATCAACAAGGCATTTCCGCCCACAGAACTGCCGCTCACTGGATTTTTTTTCTTTTTCGGACCATTCTCTGTAAACCCTAGAGATGGTTGTGCGTGAAAATCCCAGTAGATCAGCAGTTTCTGAAATACTCAGACCAGCCCTTCTGGCACCAACAACCATGCCACGTTCAAAGGCACTCAAATCACCTTTCTTCCCCATACTGATGCTCGGTTTGAACTGCAGGAGATTGTCTTGACCATGTCTACATGCCTAAATGCACTGAGTTGCCGCCATGTGATTGGCTGATTAGAAATTAAGTGTTAACAAGAAGTTGGACAGGTGTACCTAATAAAGTGGCCAGTGAGTGTATATATATATATATATATATATATATATATATATATATATATATATCTCACTGACACACATATACTGTATATATATATATATATATATATATATATATATATATATATAATACTGGGCTAGATAGCATAAAAGCCGGCTAAGTCCTTACCAAACCGACAGGATATGAGACATGGTCTACATACAGTAAACCATTGCATATCTGTTATATTTTTGCATATCCCTCACTAATAATGTTAGTAGTGTGTGCAAAATTTGGGAGCTCTAGGTGTTAAAATAAAGGGTTAAATCACCAAAAAATCTGGCATGGGCTCCTGCGCAATTTTCTCTGCCAGAGTGGGAAAGCCAGTGACTGGGGGCAGATATTAATAGCCTAAAGAGGAACCATGGTTATTGGCCTCCCCTGGCTAAAAACATCTGCCCCCTGCTACCCCAGAAAAGGCACATCTGTAAGATATGCTTATTCTGGCACTCAGCCACTCTCTGCCCACTCCCCTGTAGCAGTGGGATATTGGGTAATAAGGGGTTAATGTCATCTTGCTATTGTATGGTGACATTAAGCCTGGTTAATAATGGAGAGATGTCAATAAGACACCTATCCATTATTAATCCAATAGTGGGAAAGGGTTAAAAATAAACACACACATTAAGAATAAAGTACTTTAATGAAAGAAAGAAAAACACAGGGTTTTATTATCTTTATTGAACATTCAATCCAGCTGAAGATCGTCGTTCTCCTGTAACAAATTCCAAAGTAAAAAAGCAACAATATCCCATGCAGAAAATCCATCTGAAGGGGTTAAATACAGTTACAATCAGAAGCGCTGATAATGCTGCCGCTCCCGGCTGTAAAAGACAGGGGAATGAATGGAATGAAGGTAACATAGCTTAGGTGACTAGCGGTGCTGTCACCGAAGCTGCGCCCCTGGTGGCATAAACTCATTTGAACTGTAGCATGAGAAAATATTCAGAAAAATTCCCACGCTGCAGTTCATCTGAGTTTAACTGTATTTAACTCCTTCAGATGGATTTACAGCATGGGACATGACGGTACGGAGCACAGGTATGGGAAATTGTTGCTTTTTTATTTTGGAATTTGTTACAGGAGAACGAGGGTCTTCAGTTGGATTGAGCGCACAATAAAGATAATAAAACCCTGTGTCTCTCTTTATTTTATTAAAATACTTTATTCTTAATGTGTGTGTGTTTATTTTTAACCCTTTCCTACTATTGGATTAATAATGGATAGGTGTCTTATTGACTCCTCTCCATTATTAACCAGGCTTAGGCTGCCGTCACACTAGCAGTATTTGGTCAGTATTTTACCTCAGTATTTGTAAGCCAAAACCAGAAGTGGAACAATTAGTGGAAAAGTATAACAGAAACATATGCACCACTTCTGAATTTATCACCCACTCCTGGTTTTGGCTTGCAAATACTGATGTAAAATACTGACCAAATACTGATAGTGTGACGGCAGCCTTAATGTCACCTTACAAGAGCAAGGTGACTTTAACCCCTTATTACCACATATACCACCGCTACAGGGGAGTGGAAAGAGAGTGGCTAAGTGCCAGAATAGGCGCATCTTAGGCTGGGGTCACACATGGCGTAAGACAATACGCAACGTATTATACGTCCGTATTACGCGTTGAATACGCCAAAATGTCTCCGTAAGCGACTTCCGTAGTTCCGGCGTTGCTGAGGTGTGGTCGCGTATTTTGCGCATGTGCTTGTGCGTGTGTGATGCGTGTGTGATCCGTATGGCGTATTTATCACGCACCATCACAAAATGGACATTTAACGGTTTTCAGGCCTGCAAATCATTTAAACCATCATTAACCACACTATTTAAGCCCTCTACAACAGGTGGAGCCCTCCCATCTGCCCTATATGTTCTCTAGCATATTTTGGCTGTGTTGCTTGGAGATTACAACCATGTCTGGCCCTGTGTATGTAAGCACAACTCAGCGGGTGTTGCTTCACTGGGTGTTGTCTCGTCGCTTTGGACAGCCATATTCGGTCAATGTGGATCCGCGAAGGAGGAGACGAAGATTGTGGGTCCATCCTCTATTGATCCAACGCCAGAGTAAAGGCCATTTCCAGAGACTATATTCAGCTTTGAGGGCACATCCAGAGAAGTTTTACCAGTATACTCGCATGTCCATCCGGACTTTTGACATGTTGTTGGAGCTCTTACGTCCTGGGCTCACCTTTAAGGACACCTGGATGAGAAAAGCCATCTCTGCTGAGGAGCGTCTGCTACTAACCTTACGGTATGTATTCCACATTTGAAAATACTGTTTTTTGGGGGTTTTTCTTAACAAATGTGAGGTGTACTACTAGGTTTCATTAACTTCACTTGGACATGAAGCCACAAGCACATATCCAAGAATGTTGGCAAGATTATAGTCTATTTATTTTTTCAACTGCCAATTTGTATACTGTAAATAATGTCATATTCTATGAAATATACACTTGGGCTTCTTCCTTGGATCTTAGTGCTCATGTTTTTTTCTTTTCCCTTTTTGTTGTATTGCAGCTTCCTGGCCACAGGATTGTCCTATGCGGGTCTCCACCTGGAGTTTTTGATTGGGCGGTCGACCATTTCAGGCATTGTTAGGACAACCTGTTCCCAAATCTGGCTGAAACTACATGAAGCTGTGTTGCCTGAGCCAAAACAGGACGATTGGCTTAAAATCGCCACAGGTTTCCAAAATAATTGTGACTTCCCTAATTGCATTGGAGCTGTGGATGGGAAACATATCAGGGTGCGTAAGCCGCCGAACTCTGGTTCCCAATTCTACAATTACAAGCAGTTTTTCTCTGTAGTTCTGTTAGCAGTTGCTGACAGTAACTACAGGTTTGTCATTGTAGACATTGGGGCCTATGGGCGAACTGGAGACTCTAGGGTCTTCAATTCGTCCATAATGGGTCGGCGGCTACGTGACAACCAGTTGAATCTCCCACCACCACAACAACTCCCAGGCTCCAATGCTGAAGCAGTGCCTTTTGTTTTTGTTGGAGATGAGGCCTTCCAACTGTCGCGGAACGTCATGAGGCCTTACCCCAGGCGCAACCTTGACCACCGGCGGAGGGTGTTTAATTTGAGACTTGCCAGGGCACGGAGACTGGTTGAGTGCGCCTTTGGGATTCTTGTGGCCAAATGGCGGGTTCTTCACTCTGCCATACAGCTGAGTGAGGCGACAATCAACGAAGTGATAAAAGCCTGTGTCATTCTACATAATTTCACAAGAATACATGATTGTTCATCACCAAGCGTGGAAGATAACCTCATGATCAATGTTCGTAGGCCTACCCCATATGTCCCTCCTCCGCGTCGGCCACTTTCTGGTCTGAAAGTTCGTGATATCTTTACCAATTTTTTTTTGTCTCCTCAAGGTGCTATTCCCTGGCAAGACTATGCCTTTTTGCATGTGTAATTAATTAGCTATATAAAGTATGTGTGAAACAATTTTCCAACTCTGTGTTTAGTTTTTTCTTATTTCACATATGGTTATCAGCATATCATGTGTGTGTGATGGAAGAATGAATACAGCGCAGGCAGACGGTGATTGCTAGTACAAAAACATTTTACTTACTGGGTAACTTTTTCAACTGTGTAGGTTATTCTTTTGTCATAACCTTTTTTGGGTCTCATATTTTTTTTTTTTTTGCCCAAAATTGCCACTCCGAACACAAGCAACCATGCTCTGTAGTGAGAATACAAGCATACAAATTGTATACAAATCATAGAAAAAAACAAAACAAAAAAAATTAAAAGAAACATAAAAAACAAAACAAACCTAAAAACAAAAAATTACAAGTCCTGGTAGGTAGGGGCAGGAGAAGCAGCTTGCTCTGGGTCTGCATCAGGTGGCATTTGTAGGCCCAATTGTCCAGAACCCTGTGCAGATGATGTTGTGGCCTGAGGGACATTTGGCCAGCTAGGATGCTGGGAACTTGGAAGAGTAGGGCGTGGATTTTGGACATACCCCTGCTGCTGATAACCATATGGCCGGGAATCATAACCCAACCCAAAATGACCATATTGTCCATACCCAGGTTGGGACCAGCCTCCAGCACTGGGTGTGGACAAGTGGCCATTTTGTGATGGTTGAACATATCCCGCCATATGTTGCTGAGGTGGCCATTGTGTGGTTGATGGGGGTTGGGGCTGAGGTGTTGGCTGACGTGGAGGGGGTGGTTCGGATCCTTGTTGAGCTGCCAGGCCTTGTAATCTCAGAGGCCGCAGAACATTTTCAGGTGACATCTGCCACTGTTCAATCATCAGCATGAGATTGTATGGGTTATTTGGGGGGGTGCATGCGTCAACAAGGATCTGAAAACACCCTCTCACACGTAGCCTTAACTCCCTCTCTATGGACCTTAAGTAATTGGCCATGCTCCTGGTAAATCCCTCCTCCCCATCATCGTCTCGAACACGTGCCAAGTAGCTCAGGACCCCAGCATCGACATTTTGGCGGCTTTGTCTCAATTCTCTTCTGCGGCGTGCAAGCTGTGGTCTGACTGCAGCCTGTGGGGATGGAGCCAGGGCAACAGTTGGGCTGCTGCTATTTACAGGGTCATCCTGGCTAGGTGGTGGTGCTGCTGATGAGGCTGCCGCTGAAGAGGCAAACTGTGGGTCCTCTGGGTGTGGGACTGAGACAGATCCAGCTTCATGAAGAGATGAGGAGGATCCAGGAGGGATGGAGCCAGAGGGAGCAGCAGATGGACCAGCCACCTCTTCACCTTCCCCAACTGGGTCAATGACCAGTTCGGAGTCAGACCCTGTCTCCCTGTCAGTGAGGTTAGACTGAGTTCTGGAACCAAAAAAAAAAGTAAGAACACAAATAATACCAAAACCCACACCAAAAATTATTGAGATTGGTACTTACGGCCTGAGGTCCATGCTGGGATTGAGAAAGTTGAGCCGGTCAAAGTATATGTACTTTTTTTTTTTGGGAGGTGCCCCGGCTCCACTTCTCTCCCGCTGCTGCCTCTCCCTCCTGTACTGGTCGCGGATACTCCGCCACCTTGTTGTAACATCACCCACTGAAACAACAAAAAAAACACACATTCTTTAGACCATTAATCAGTGAGCTCCAAAAAGGTGTAAATGACTACACAGATTTATAAGTGTAGCATCCAAATAGGCCTTTGGGGAGAAGAATTCATCTTAAATCGAAACAAAAACCCCAATTAGCAAGCAAAGCCACAAGGACAGAGTCCACTAACCTCTATCACAGAAAGGACAAATAATGGGAAACACTGTTAGTAAGTAAAAGGGACACCTATTGTAAACATTAATGAAATCCGTATATCATGTACCACACCTTGGATCTACTGGTGGGCTTTCTAGTTCCTTCATGACTATTTAGTACATTGCGCAGAAATTCAAAGTAGAAAGGGCCTGATAATTCCAAAGAACATTACATTTCAAACATGGGTGTACTTACTTATCTGTCGCTGTGCCTGACGTGGCTGCTGGTCATAATGTGGGAAGAGGGCCACACACACGCTCCTCCATGCTGCCTCTTTTTGGGCTCTGTTGGCGTAGTTTGGATCTCTTTGGTCCCAAATTACAGGCCTTTCTTGGACCAAAATAATGAGCATGTCCACATTGATAATGTGAGACATGGTGAATCTCACTCCGTGGAGGCGTGCAGCAGACTTCCGGGTTCACTGTCTGGCTTTTTCAGCTAATTAGCATGTCTCACCTGCCTAATTGAGGCCTTTGGACGTTTCAGGACATCTGCCATTAAGTTCCGTATTTCTCGCAAGGCACACGCATGGTCCGTAAGAATTCCGTATTATACGCTCTCCCATAGACTTGCATTGGCGTATTTTTTGCGCGATACGCTGACAAACGCAGCAGGCTGCGATTTTCTGCGCCCGTACAAAGCCGTATATTACGGATCCGTAAGATACGGCTGATAGGACTAGACCCATTGAGAATCATTGTGCCGTATGCAATGCGAGTTTTACGGACGTAGTTTTTTCGCTCTTACGTACGTAAAACACGCATGTGTGACCCCAGCCTTACAGATGTGCCTTTTCTGAGGTGGCTGGGGGCAGATGTTTTTAGCCAGTGGGGGGGGGCAATAACCATGGTCCCTCTCTAGCTCTCTAGGCTATAAATATCTGCCCTCAGTCACTAACTTTCACACTCTGGCAGAGAAAATTGCGCGGGAGCCCATGCCAGTTTTTTCAGTGATTTAACCCTTTATTTAAACACCTAGAGCTCCCAAATTTTACACACACACTACTAACATTATTAGGGAGGGATATATAAAAACATAATGGATATGAAATGGTTTACTGTATGTAAACCATGTATCACATCCTGTCGGCTTTCGTAAGGACTTCGCAAAAGCCGGCAATTGAATTACTGGCTTTTATGCTATCTAACTCTGTATGGAATACATATATATATACAGCATATAAGCATATATGTGTTTCACTGATATATATATATATATATATATATATATATAGAGATTAGAAAAAGGAAGGCAGCACTCCAATATTTGCAAAGGTGAAAAAAGCTGTGACGTTTATTTCAGACCCACATCTTCATGAAGATGTGGGTCTGAAATAAACGTCACAGCTTTTTTCACCTTTGCAAATATTGGAGTGCTGCCTTCCTTTTTCTAATCTCTATGATACTTGGGTGGATGAGTGGACTGTCCTGCCTGGAAGGCTTGGCACCCGTTGGTGAGCTTGTGCTGTTTTCATCTTTTCTTGTATATATATATATATATATATATATATATATATATATATATATATATATACGGATTATTTATATATATATATATATACACATACATACATACACACATATATATATATATATACTATTATTATTATTATTTATTGTTATAGCGCCATTTATTCCATGGCGCTTTACAAGTGAGGAGGGGTATACATAATAAAAACAAGTACAATAATCTTGAACAATACAAGTCAAGTCATAACTGGTACAGTATATATATAAGACTGTATATATGTTTTCACGAATATTTGAGCCCATGGATCCATATGTCCATTTTGCAAGCCGGTGAGACAATCTTACCGTACAGATGCCATATGGATGACACACGGATACTTTTTGGAGAAAAAAAATCACATCCTCGCATTGAATACGGATCACTGTTCAGGAACTTTTCTGCGTATCTCAGCCATAAAAAAACGGACCGCATTTTTATACGTTAGGTCTGACCCCAGCCTTACCCTTAAGGCAGACAACTTTGTATGTTCTCCATCCAAGATAAATGATCCGATTATGCTAATCACAATCTGATAAGAGTGGAATCCATTTTTCTTGATTGTGGAGAATTAAAAAAAAAAAGATATGTCTATCTTTTTTGTGTGTCAGTGAAAATTGGGCTGCACCCGGATTTCAACCGAATTTGGTCTGATATTTTCCACGGAACCATGAGCAAGTGCTATCCATTCTGAGGTAAATCATGTATGCTGTGATTTTTTTTCCTTGAACTACTCAGTCCAAGAGAAAAGATCTGCTATGTGCACAGTCTCACTGAATAATCCCGAGTGCTGTCTGATGTTTCGACGGATAGCACACGGACCAAAACTACGGTCATCTGCACGAGTCCTTAGGAATTCCACAAAGTAGTCAGTAACTACCGCTGACCTGTCACATCCAGACGCACTTTGGAACATGAGGCTTTCAGTGCAGCGACACTCGGGGGGATGTGCCGAGCCTCAGGTGATGACTGCACTGCCATTTATCTAACTGAAGCCTGTTGCACAGGTTGGAAGACTGGAATTTATCCGTCAAGATAAAATGCAAACAATCCCAGTCATTTATAGGTGTACCAGCTTGTTATAATAATGAACACGTTGATTATATCATTGCAAATACTAATAGTTCTTACTTATGAGTTAAATTCTACCACAACCGTATTGATTCTTATTCCATGTTTTCCTTATTTGTCACAATTACAGGGGACAATAACTGTGAAGGGGTTAGTGGATCGAGAGAAGGGAGACTTGTATTCCTTAACCGTAGTAGCAGATGATGGAGGACCCAAGCTGGAGACAACTGTGGTGAGCTATTTAATTATTCATAACTATTCATAACATATTAACATTGGACTTACTTATGTATACACTGTATATATAGAATGAGTTGTTCCCCTGCTGTATTAATGCTGCTCAATTTAACTTTGGCAATTTAAAAGTAATCTGTCTCCAGGTTTTTGTAACCTAGTCTGAGAGCAGCATAATGTAGGGACATAGACCCAGATTCTAGCAATGTATCACTTACTTGGCTACTTGTTGTAGTTTTCATAAGACAGTGTTTTATTAGCAGGACATTATCACTACAGGACTAGTAAACCTGCTGCCATGTAGTCCTCCATATTCATGAGCTCTGTATAACCCCGCCCTCACCACTGATTGGCAGATTTCTGTGTACACTGTAGACGGGCAGCAGGCTGCCAATCAGTGATGTGGGCGGGGATATACAAAGCTCTGCATTCAGAGAACTGCTAGATCAGTGATTTTAGCAGCCCAATAAGCAGCAAGCAGCCCAATAAGTGACACATCGCTGGAATCAGCGTTTCAGTCCCTAAATTATGCTGCACTCAGATGGAGTTACAAAACCTTGTTGATCCCCTTTAATCAAAATCTGAACAAGAAAAAAGTTCAGTTCAGTTTCTAAATTTAATATATTTAGAATTGAGAGTCCTCAGTGGTTGATACCTTTTATGGAACTAAATTTAATATATATTTTTTCATTTTCCTTTTTTTATTTTTAGAAATAAAGTACTGGATTTCAGGGTATATTGAAGTTTGTTCAACATCTAAGACATGGTATTTTTGGTAGTTTAATGTTGTATATCACTATGTGCCCATATCTCGTTCAATACTCGGCTTGCGTGGAGAAGGCTATTTAAGCATGCTAAGTTACGGGGGAAGGAGAGCCGATCATTGCTGATGTCACATAACATCAGCATCAAGAGATCCGAATAATGTATTCATGAGCTCTGCGGCTGCACCGGGCAATCGAGACTTTGCAGCTAATTACAACATATTAGTAAAAGAGACGTGATAGCCCAAACATTACATTATAATAAACATATTTAGTAGTTATATGGCAGTGAAACATTGGTACATCTTTATTACAATCTTCTATATTTTTTTAAGTAAAAATTATTGGTCAAATTAGATTAATAATGTATACAGAAATATGTCTGCATCAGCTCTAGTGTGGAAAATTCTAAGAAGGATCTGCACATTATTACATCGCAATAGGGTCAGAATATTCTCGCTGTCCAGGACAAGAGGTAGCGGTAACAATAGGACGCTGAATGCCAGCTCGTAGCAAACAATCACTTTATCCCCCATGCTCCCCACCATTTCCTTTAGGATGTAGTTATAATGATGGCTGCAGATCCACCTTCCTCTCCATGGGTTTGTCGTTCCTTAAATTTCATTGAAAAGTTGTTCTCCCACTATATAGTAGTGTGTTAATTGTGAATGACTGGCTTTCCTGCTTTTACACAACAAGCCCTTCTGTACAGCTCATGGTCCATTATGGGCTGCACCTGGGAGGCTATTTCTGGTGAAATATGAGAATAATAAATAAAGGGAAGAAGACTGAAGAAATGCGATGTCTCTTATAAGGCCTCATTCACATGTTCATGTTTAAACATGTAGATGAAAAATGGTACCGGTGTTGTCAGAGTTTTGGATCAAAGTGTTATCAATGTACAGGCCGTGTGTCTGTTTTACCATCAGTGGGTCATCAGTGTTTGGTCAGTGTGTCCATTTTTACCATCAGCGTGTCATCAGTGTTTGGTCCATGTGCTTGGTTTTACCATCAGTGCGTCATGAGTGTTTTTCATGCTTGGATAAATGAACAAATAAATTACAAAGCTTCTCCTATACTTTGCAGAGTTAACCCCTTAATCCCATATGACGTTCTATCCCATCGAGGTGACCTGGGACTTAAATCCCAGTGACGGGATAGTACGTCATATGCGATCGGCCGCTCTCACGGGGAGAGCGCGGCCGGGTGTCAGCTGACTATCGCAGCTGTATCCAGCACTATGTGCCAGGAGCGGTCACGGACCGCTCCTGGCACATTAACCCCAAGAAACACTGCAATCAAACATGATCACAGCGTTCCGGCGGTACAGGGAAGCATCGTGCAGGGAGGGGGCTCCCTGCGGGCTTCCCTGAGACCCACGGTACAAGGCGATGTGCTCACCTTGTACCCAGCTTCTCCTCCCTGCAGGCCCCGGATCCAAAATGGCCATGGGGCTACTTCCGGGTCCTGCAGTGGCTTACCAGCGCCTGCCCAGAGCAGGCGCTGGTAAGCCTGGAGCAGTGCACGTCATCCCATATTTATCATCCCATAAATACATTTTTTTTATCTAAATAATAAAAAAACAATAAAAGTACACATATTTAGAATCACCGCGTCCATAACGACCCCACCTATAAAACTATCCCGCTAGTTAACCCCTTCAGTGAATGAGGTAAAAAACCCAACACTTTATTATCATACCGCCGAACAAAAAGTGGAATAACACGCGATCAAAAAGACCAATATAAATAACCCTAGTACCACTGAAAACGTCATCTTGTCTCGCAAAAAATGAGCTGCCACACAGCATCATCAGCGAAAAAATAAAAAAGTTATAGTCCTCAGAATAAAGCGATGCAAAAATAATTATTTTTTCTATAAAATAGTTTTTATCAAATAAAAGCGCCAAAACATAAAAAAAATGATATAAATGAGGTATCGCTGTAATCGTACTGACCGGAGGAATAAAACTGCTTTATCAATTTTACCAAACGTGGAATGGTATAAACGCCCCCCCAAAAAGAAATTTGTGAATAGCTGGTTTTTGGTAATTCTGCCTCACAAAAATCGGAATAAAAAGCGATCAAAAAATGTCACGTGCCCAAAAATGTTACCAATGAAAAAAGTCAACTCGTCCTGCAAAAAACAAGACCTCACATGACTCTGTGGACCAAAATATGTAAAAATTATAGCTCTCAAAATGTGGAGACGCAAAAACCATTTTTTGCAATAAAAAGCGTCTTTTAGTCTGTGACAGCTGTCAATCATAAAAATCTGCTAAAAAACCCGCTATAAATAGTAAATCAAACCCCCCTTCATCACCCCCTTAGTTAGGGAAAAATAATAAAACTAAAAAAAGTATTTATTTTCATTTTCCCATTAGGGTTATGGCTAGGGTTAGGGCTAGGGTTAGGATTAGGGCTAGGGTTAGGGTTAGGGCTAGGGTTAAGGCTAGGGCTAGGGTTAAGGTTAGGGTTAGGGTTGGGGTTTCAGTTAGAATTGGGGAGTTTCCACTGTTTAGGCACATCAGGGGCTCTCCAAACGCGACATGGCGTCCGATCTCAATTCCAGCCAATTCTGCGTTGAAAAAGTAAAACAGTGCTCCTTCCCTTCCGAGCTCTGCCATGCGCCCAAACAGAGGTTTACCGCAGCATATGGGGTATCAGCGTACTCAGGACAAATTAGACAACAACTTTTGGGGTCCAATTTCTCTTGTTACCCTTGGGAAAATAAAAATTTGGGGGGCTAAAAAACCATTTTTTGTGGGAAAAAAATGATTTTTTAGTTTCTTGGCTCTGCGTTATAAACTGTAGTGAAATACTTGGGGGTTCAAAGTTCTCACAACACATCTAGATAAGTTCCTTGGGGGTATCGTTTCTAATATGGGGTCACTTGTGGGGGGTTTCTACTGTTTAGGTACATTAGGGGCTCTGCAAACGCAATGTAACGCCTGTAGACCAATCCAACTAAGTCTGCATTCCAAATGGCACTACATCCCTTCCGAGCTCTGCCATGCACCCAAACGGTGGTTCCCCCCACATATGGGGTATCAGCGTACTCAGGACCAATTGGACAACGACGTTTCCAGTCCATTTTCTCCTGTTACCCTTGGGAAAATACAAAACTGGGGGCTACAAAATAATTTTTGTGGAAAAAAAATGTTTTTTTTATTTTCACGGCTCTGCGTTATAAACTGTAGTGAAACACTTGTTGGGTCAAAGTGCTCACCACACATCTAGATAAGTTCCTTAGGGGGTCTACTTTTCAAAATGGTGTCACTTGTGGGGGGTTTCAATGTTTAGGCACATCAGGGGCTCTCCAAAGGCAACATGGCGTCCCATCGCAATTTCAGTCAATTTCGCATTGAAAAGTCAAATAGCGCTTCTTCCTTTCCGAGCTCTGCCATGCGCCCAAACAGTGGTTTACCCCCACATATGGGGTATCGGCGTACTCAGGACAAATTGTACAACAACCTTTGGGGTCCATTTTCTCCTGTTACCCTTGGTAAAATAAACCAAATTGGAGCTGAAGTAAATTTTGTGTGAAAAAAAAGTTAAATGTTCATTTTTATTTAAACATTCCAAAAATTCCTGTAAAACACCTGGAACGTTAATAAACTTCTTGAATGTGGTTTTGAGCAGTTTTTAGAATGGTGTCACACTTGGTTATTTTCTATCATATAGACCCCTCAAAATGACTTCAAATGAGATGTGGTCCCTAAAAAAAAAATGGTGCTGTAAAAATGAGAAATTGCTGGTCAAATTTTAACCCTTATAACTCCCTAAAAACAAAAAATTTTAATTCCAAAATTGTGCTGCTGTAAAGTAGACATGTGGGAAATGTTACTTATTAAGTATTTTGTGTGACATATCTCTGTGATTTAAGGGCATAAAAATTCAAATTTGTAAAATAGCAAAATTTTCTACATTTTAGCCAAATTTCCATTTTTTTCACAAATAAAAGCAGGTAATATCAAAGAAATGTTACCACTATCATGAAGTACAGTATGTCACGAGAAAACATTGTCAGAATCATCAGGATCCGTTGAAGCGTTCCAGAGTTATAACCTCACAACGGGACAGTGGTCAGAATTGTAAAAATTGGCCCGGTCATTAACGTGAAAAACACCCTTGGGGCTTAAGGGGTTAAATAACAATGACACACTGACTGCACTCTGATGCCATCTTTGTGCTCTATGGATATTTTACGAACCTATAGACTTGTTTTGGCCCTGGTATTCGGCCATGCTGCCGTAAAAAAAAATGTGTGCAAAGCAGCACAGAAAATATATCCGTATGTTTGGTATCCATAAAAAAAAATGGATAGAATACGTACAGGCAACATAGATGTGTGAATGAGGTCTAAAGATCATATGATCTTCTTTCCAGTTTTTTAACATTTACCCTGTAGGATGTATTATTATTTGATATTCCTTGAAATTCCATGTAAAGATAATGGGGAAGTAACTGCTAAAAATAAAATTGCAATAACTAGCTTTAAAGTGAACCTGTCAGCTAATAAATGCTGCCCACAAATTGGGAAGAATGCATAAGGCACTTCCTATAATATTTCAGCCATGTATGTTTGACTCTGAATTGTTGTAGCATTTTGGAGAAAAACAGACTTTAAAAGCCGCCTTCTCCCTGCCCAATGCCCTAGAGTGACAGCTCTGTGTCTATGTACATGTATAGGTAGAGACCTGTCACTCCACGGCATCGGGAGTCAAACATACATGGCTTAAAATCATATATCAGTACCTTATACATTCTGCTCTCAGATTGGCCAGCATGTTGGAGCTATCAAATTCACTTTAAATAGTTAACAAAAAATCTGATATTTTTATTTGGCCTCTATGAAACAAAGTACCGTAAGATCAGAGTTCAATACAGATCTTGTAAAAATAGTTGTTCAACAAGAAATTTAAATATTACTTTAGCTATTAATGAGTGTATTTTTAGTGACTGTTAATTTGTATATATATTTTAATCATATTTGCCATTTCGTTTCACAGGTTCAAATTACGGTTTTAGATGAGAATGACAATAGTCCAGTATTTGATCCAACATCAGAGTCAGTAGTGAGTGTAGCCGAGGATTGTCCAACAGGGAGAAGAATAGCTCTAGTCTTGGCCAGAGACCCTGATGCTGGAGATAATGGGCAAGTAAGTACTTTATAATTAACTTTAAGGATATGTTGCCACTGGCCATTAAAATCAGCTGTGAATTAAATGTAAGAAATGCTGCAAATTTTCCGCATATTTCACTCTTTACAATTCTGTGGTAACATCCACAGCATAAATTGACATACTGGAGGTTTTACATCTACAATGCCATTTACTTTAACTTTATTAAATCTCAATTACAATGCCGCTACTGTAATAGGCAGTGGATTTCCCACCTGTTAAAACTAGTCAGTAAACTCACTGTATATGTATTTGTTCAAAAATCTACTTAAGGCCGGTTTCATACGTCCGTATATTTACCAGTACCGGAAAAAACGGTACCGGAGATATCCGTGTCCGTGTGTGTACTATGTGTGGCAACCGTGTGCCACATTAGTACCACACGAACAGCCGCTGGGGAAGAAGTGCTTCAGTAAGCGCTGTTCCCCAGTGGCTTGTGCTGAAGCCGGCTGTCATCATTTTCCCCTGCTCTGCCGGCGAGCAGAGGAGAATGATGAGCATTATATTAAAGTCTGAATGACAGCTGTTGCTAATAACAGTCACAGTAGGTTAGGATGACCGGGGTATTCCACAGCCGCCGGCTGCAATTGTTCGGAAATAAATGAATGAAAAACTCGACTTGGGTTCCCTCCTATTTTATTGAACCAACCAGACAAAACTCACAGCTGGAGGCTGCAACCCCCAGCTGTCAGCTTCTGCAAGGTTGGTTATCAAGAATAGAGGAGTCCCCACTCTGTTTTTTTAATTATTTAAATAAATAATTTAAAAAAAGTGTGTGGGGGTCTCCCGCATTTTTGACAACCAGCTTTGCTAAAAAACAGCTGGTGACTGCTATTCTCAGACTGATAAGGGGCCATTGATATAGGCCCCCCAGCCTAAAAACAGCAGCCCACAGCTGCCCAGAAAAGGCGCATCTATTAGATGCACCTTTTCTGGCGCTTTGCCCGACTCTTCCCACTTGACCCGTAGCAGTGGCAAGTGGGGTAATATTTGTGGAGTTGATGTCACCTTTCAGGTGACATCAAGCCCACGGCTTAGTAACGGAGAGACCTCTATACGACACCTATCCATTACTAATCCTATAGTTGTAATGTTAAATAAAGACACCGGCTTTTTCCCACGGTTCAGAGGTTGCCTCAGTTCAAATCAGGCCATGATGATGTCACTGCTGTTGAATGATGCTGCGCTCTCTGTTGCTCATTCACCAGTGGTTTTCAGCCGGGACAGTCGCAAATTGGCACCATCCTGGTTGAAAACTATTTAGCCACCAGACTTGGATTACAGCGTGGGACACAATGATGGACAGGTAAGGTATATCGTTGGTTTATTATGTTATTTTTATTACAGGAAATCGTGTGCGTCGAGGAAATAGGTGTTACAGTAAGTATGGTTTAATTTAGAACATTAAAGGTGTCTGTGTAATTATTTCAAATAAAAGACTTTATTCTGGCCGTGTCTTTATTTAACATTACAACTATAGGATTAGTAATGGATAGGTGTCTTATAGACGCCTCTCCATTATTAAGCTGTGGGCTTGATGTCACCTGAAAAGTGACATCAACCTCACAAATATTACCCCACTTGCCACATCTAGTCACCACACGTACCAGAGACACATGTGAAAGGGGCCTAAAACCTAGCTTTGCAAAGTATATGCAAAATTTTATAATACAGTGGCTTGTGAAAGTGTTCACGCCCTTGGCATTTTTCATGTTTTGCTACCTCACAACCTGGAAATTCACTGGTTTTTTTGAGGGTTTGCATCAGTTCATGCAAAGAACATCCCTACAACTAGGAAAATTTGGTTTTCTTGTTATTGTGAAGTAAATAAGGACAAAATAACTAAAAATTTCAGTGTACATAACTATTCACCCCCTTAAAGTAAGAACTCTGTAGAGCCTCCTTTTGCAGCTGCAAGTCGCTTTGGATAAGTCTCTATGAGCTTTCCACATTTCGCCACTGGGATTTTTGCTCATTCCTCAATGCAAAACTTCTCCAGCTCCTTCAAGTTAGGGTACTGTCACACATTGGCACTTTGATCGCTACGACGGTACGATCCGTGACGTTCCAGCGATATCCATACGATATCGCTGTGTCTGACACGCAGCAGCGATCAGGGATCCTGCTGAGAATCGTACGTCGTAGCAGATCGTTTGGAACTTTCTTTCGTCGCTGGATCTCCCGCTGTCATCGCTGGATCGTTGTGTGTGACAGCGATCCAGCAATGCGTTCGCTTGTAACCAGGGTAAACATCGGGTTACTAAGCGCAGGGCCGCGCTTAGTAACCCGATGTTTACCGTGGTTACCAGCGTAAAAGTTAAAAAAAAAAAACAGTACATACTTACATTCCGGTGTCTGTCCCCCGGAGTTCTGCTTCTCTGCACTGTGAGCGCCGGCCAGCCGGAAAGCGAGCACAGCGGTGACGTCACCGCTGTGCTTTCTGGCTGGCACAGACACAGTGGAGAGAAGCAAAACGCCAGGGGACAGACACCGGAATGTGAGTATGTACTGTTTGGTTTTTTTTACGTTTACCCTGGTAACCACGGTAAACATCGGGTTACTAAGCGCGGCCCTGCGCTTAGTAACCCGATGTTTACCCTGGTTACCTGGGGACTTCGGCATAGTTGGTCGCTGGAGAGCTGACTGTGTGACAGCTCCCCAGCGACCACACAACCACTTACCAACGATCACGGCCAGGTCATATCACTGGTCGTGATCGTTGGTAAATCGTTTAGTGTGACAGTACCCTTAGATGGTTTCCTCTGGTTAACAGCAATCTTCAAGTCTGACCACAGAGTCTCAATTGGATTAAGGTCTGGGCTCTTACTAGGCCACTCCAAAACATTTACACATTTCCCCTTAAACCACTCGAGTGTTTCTTTAGCAGTATACTTTGGGTCACTGTCTTGTTGAAAGGTGAGCCTTCGTCCCAGTTTCAAATCACTGATAGACTGAAACAGGTTTTGCTCAAGAATTTCGCTGCTTTTTCTACCATCCATCTTCTCCTTGAGTTGGATCATTTTCCCTGTCCCTGCTACTGAAAAACATCCTCGCAGCATGATGCTGCCCGCACCATGTTTCACTGTGGGGATAGTGTTCTTGGGGAGATGAGCCGTGTTGGTTTGGTGCCAGACATAGTGTTTACCTTGGTGGGAAAAAAATAAATTTTGGTCTCATCTGACCACATCACCTTTCTCTGTACATTTGGGGAGTCTCTCACGTATCTTTTGGCAAACTCAAAACTAGCCTTTAAATTTTTGTGTATATGTAGAGGCTTCTTTTTCTGCCTTCTCTTCCATAAAGGCCACCTCTGTGGAGTGTATAACTTATTGTGGCCGCAAGGACAGATACTCCAGTCTCTGCTTGGGAACTTTGCAGCTCCTTCAGGGTTACCTTTTGTCTCTGCGCTGCCTCTCTGATTAATGCCCTCCTTGCCTGGGCTGAGAGTTTTGGTGGGAAGCCCTCATTTGGCAGGTTTGTTGTGGTACTGTATTCTTTCCATTAGATAATAATGGATTTGATGGTGCTCTGGTGAATCATCAGAGATTGTGATATTTATAACCCAACCCTGACTTGTCCTTCTCAGCAACTTTTTCCTTGACTTGTTTAGAGATCCCCTTGGTTGCACGGTGTTTGGTTAGTGGTGCCTCTTGCTCAATGGTGTTGCAGCCTCTGTTGCTTTTCAGAAAAGGTGTGTATATATTGACAGACCATGTGACACTTAGATTGCACACAGGTGGACTTGCTTTCATAGCAAAAGGGGTTAATATATATGCTGTGGTGCGGTAACCCATGTTACAGCCAGGTGGCACTGTGTGTGTGCTTCAGGATGCGCTTGGAGGCATAATTATGGTGATGAGAAAAAGTCTGGCAGGATTGTAAATGACCGGTATGTGTCGCAGAGGTGCTCTGCGCTGTAAGCCCAAAATGATATGGTTATGCTGCGACTTATAGTTCCACAAGAGTTTGTTGTGTTTACTTATAAGGGCGGGCTTATAGGGTTAGCTGGTGAGCTGGGCGGGACTGGCTAACCACACATACTCCCATCTAGGGAGTGGTTACAACCATATAATGTGACTGAGGTCTGGTCACATGGGTCAGAGTGTATGGATCTGTTTGGTCCATGTGCAAGGTCCTGGACGGTCGGTGTTAGAAGCTCCTGTGGGTGGAGTTTTCCTGGAAGCACCTGAGAGACCATGGACCTGGACGGTCGGTGTTGGAGTCTCCTGTGAGTGGAGATGTCCTGGAAACACCTAGAGAGACTGTGGACATGAATGCTCAGGGTGTTGGATTGTTCTGGGATGTACTGGAGTCCTTCCAGCACCTGGTGAGAGTGTGAGTCCTGAACGCTCAGGGTGTTGGATTGTCCTGGGATGGACTGGAGTTCTGCAAGCACCTGGTGAGAGTGTGAGTCCTGGAATGGTCAGGGTGTTGGATTGTCATGGGATAGACTGGAGTCCTGCAAGCACCTGGTGAGACCATGGACTGATGGCCTGTATTTTGGAAGTGCCTGTGATTGGACTTCCTGGAAGCGCATGGAAAGGCTGCATCTACAGAGCCTGAGACGGTTTCTGTGTTGGGAAAGCTAAAGTTCCTACTGTGGGTCTGGACTATCCGAGGTGCCCTGGTTACTAGGATGGTGATCCCAGTGAGGCAGCTTTTCCCTGTGAACCAGCATTGACAGGAGTCAGTGTGTGGAGCCGGAGCTCCTGTAAGGTAACTCCAGGTAACAAGGGGTTACGGGCAAACACGGATCTGCCATTGGAACAGACTGTGGATGGTAAATGTGTTCCGTTGATCTATTTAATGAACTGTATGTGTTATGGTTTATGATGTCTAATAAACCAAATAAGACTTTTTACGTTGAGAAACCGTGCCTGAGCGCTTAAATCCTGTGCCAAGCGAGTGTTCCCCAACCCACTCAGGTAGCGTTTCACCACAATGCACATACCAGTTTTTATTTATTTGATGCTAGCAATTTAATTTATGTCTATATTTTTATCACTTCACTCCACCAAATAAGATTATTTAGTGCTGATGCTTCATACACAAAAATCGGATTACAAAAATATTTAAACACAGGTTGTAATGTAAAAAAAATAAGAAAAAAGCCAAGAGGGTGAATACTTTCGCAAGCCACTATTTGAAAATTGGAAGTTTTAGTTTCAAATCCATTGAGTCTCTCTTTATTTTACCAAGAATGCATTGACTTGTGACTTACCATTAAGATAACATGTTTCCTTGAAATTTTTATAGGTGTCTTTTTCCATAGTCAGTGGAAATGTAGACAGACTTTTTGAGATCCGCATTACGAATGATACCTATGGAGCAGTTTTCCTTGTGAAATCACTGGACAGAGAACTACAAGAAGTGCATTCATTAAGGGTAAGGAGGACAAAATGTACAAGCCCTGATAAATATATTATATAAGGGTGTTGATTCAGTCTTTTCTAGCATTACTTGTGAACATGGCCGATTATATCTGTGGATGACTGAATTTTTTTTTCATACCAAGGAAAAGATCAGACACATGTCCACTTCTAATCCGAGTGTAGTATCAAAATCGGCAATGCAAGTCTGTGGTTCCGTGAAAAACATCGGACCGCACTCAGATGTGATCCGAATGTGGTCCAATTTTCACAGCTGCCTAAATGGAAAGGGTGGAGAAACTTTTTTGGTTTTCTCTCCACCTCCCAGAAATACTCCTGCTACTCTGATCAAAGTCTGATTAATATTATTATTATTATTATTATTTATTATTATAGCGCCATTTTTTCCATGGTGCTTTACATGTGAGGAGGGGTGTACATAATAAAAACAAGTACAATAATCTTGAACAATACAAGTCACAACTGGTACAGGAGAGAGGACCCTGCCCGCGAGGGCTCACAAACTACAAGGGATGGGTGAGGATACAGTAGGTGAGGGTAGAGCTGGTCGTGCAGAGGTTTGGTCTATCGGTGGTTACTGCAGGTTGTAGGCTTGTTGGAATAGGTGGGTCTTCAGGTTCTTTTTGAAGGTTTCGATGGTAGGCGAGAGTCTGATATGTTGTGGTAGAGAGTTCCAGAGTAGGGGGGATGCACGAGAGAAATCTTGTATGCGATTGTGAGAACAGGAGATAAGAGGGGAGTAGAGAAGGAGATCTTGTGAGGATCGGAGGTTGCGTGCAGGAAAGTACCGGGAGACGAGGCCACAGATGTATGGAGCAGACAGGTTGTGGATGGCTTTGTATGTCATGGTTAGGCTTTTGTACTGGAGTCTCTGGGTAATGGGGAGCCAGTGCAGGGATTGACAGAGGGGAGAGGCTGGGGAATAGCGGGGGGACAGGTGGATTAGTCGGGCAGCAGAGTTTAGAATAGATTGGAGGGGTGCGAGAGTGTTAGAGGGGAGGCCACAGAGCAGGAGGTTACAGTAGTCGAGGCGGGAGATGATGAGGGCATGGACTAGGGTTTTTGCAGATTCTTGGTTTAGGAATGCACGGATCCGTGAAATATTTTTGAGTTGGAGGCGGCAGGAAGTGGAAAGGGTTTGGATATGTGGTTTGAAGGAGAGATCAGTGTCAAGGATTACCCCAAGACAGCGGGCTTGTGGGACTGGGGAGAGTGGGCAGCCATTTACTGTAATGGGTAGGTTCATTGGGGAGGTCGTGTGAGATGGGGGAAAGACGATTAATTCTTTTTTGTCCATGTTAAGTTTTAGAAATCTAGCGGAGAAGAAGGATGAAATAGCGGATAGACATTGAGGTATTCTGGTTAGTAGGGTGGTGATATCTGGTCCAGAGATGTAGATCTGTGTGTCATCAGCATAGAGATGATACTGAAAGCTGTGAGATTCTATGAGCTGTCCCAGGCCAAAGGTGTAAATGGAGAAGAGCAGGGGCCCTAGAACTGAACCTTGCGGGACTCCTACAGATAGGGGCGAGGTGAGGAGGTGGTGTGTGAGTGGGAGACGCTGAATGTCCGGTCAGTTAGGTATGACGAGATCCAGGATAGGGCCAAGTCTGTGATGCCAAGGGATGAGAGGGTCTGCAGCAACAGGGAATGGTCCACTGTGTCAAAGGCAGAGGACAGGTCCAGGAGGAGGAGGATAGAGTAGTGCCGCTTGCTCTTGGCGGTTAATAGGTCATTGGTGACCTTAGTTAGGTGTTATGACCCCAATGGCGAGGGTCTCAGAGGCACGTGGAAGTCTGCAGAATACAAAAATCCAGCTCATAGGGCAGTGGTAACTGGGTTGACCATATATCTACTCCTAACGCCAACACTAGAAGTAGCCGGGGATCATTCCTACGTTGATTCTAGATGACACGCTCCAGCCGGAGAATCTAGCTACCCCTAGAAGAGGAAAACAAAAGACCTTTCTTGCCTCCAGAGAAGGGGACCCCAAAGCTGGATAGAAGCCCCCCACAAATAATAACGGTGAGGTAAGAGGAAATGACAAACACAGAAATGAACCAGGTTAGCACAGAGAGGCCCGCTTACTGATAGCAGAATAAAGAAAGGTAACTTATATGGTCAACAAAAACCCTATCAAAATCCACACTGGAAATTCAAGAACCCCCGAACCGTCTAACGGTCCGGGGGGAGAACACCAGCCCCCTAGAGCTTCCAGCAAAGGTCAGGATATAGATTTGGAACAAGCTGGACAAAAATACAAAACCAAAACAAATAGCAAAAAGCAAAAGGCAGACTTAGCTGATATAACTGGAACCAGGATCAGTAGACAAGAGCACAGCAGACTAGCTCTGATAACTACGTTGCCAGGCATTGAACTGAAGGTCTAGGGAGCTTATATAGCAACACCCCTAACTAACGACCCAGGTGCGGATAAAAGGAATGACAGAAAAACCAGAGTCAAAAAACTAGTAACCACTAGAGGGAGCAAAAAGCAAATTCACAACAGTACCCCCCCCTTAGTGAGGGGTCACCGAACCCTCACCACGACCACCAGGGCGATCAGGATGAGCGGCATGAAAGGCACGAACTAAATCGGCCGCATGAACATCAGAGGCGACCACCCAGGAATTATCCTCCTGACCATAGCCCTTCCACTTGACCAGGTACTGAAGCCTCCGCCTGGAGAGGCGAGAATCCAAGATCTTCTCCACCACGTACTCCAACTCGCCCTCAACCAACACCGGAGCAGGAGGCTCAGCAGAAGGAACTACAGGCACAATGTACCGCCGCAACAAGGACCTATGAAATACATTGTGAATAGCAAACGACACAGGAAGATCCAGACGAAAAGATACAGGATTAAGGATTTCCAATATCTTGTAAGGCCCAATAAAACGAGGTTTAAATTTGGGAGAGGAGACCTTCATAGGAACAAAGCGGGAAGAAAGCCATACCAAATCCCCAACGCGTAGTCGGGGACCCACACCGCGGCGGCGGTTGGCAAAGCGCTGAGCCCTCTCCTGTGACAACTTCAAGTTGTCCACCACATGATTCCAGATCCGCTGCAACCTATCTACCACAGAATCCACCCCAGGACAGTCAGAAGGCTCCACATGACCCGAAGAAAAGCGAGGATGGAAACCAGAGTTGCAGAAAAAAGGCGAAACCAAGGTGGCGGAACTAGCCCGATTATTAAGGGCAAACTCAGCCAACGGCAAGAATGTCACCCAATCGTCCTGATCAGCAGAGACAAAACACCTCAAATAAGCCTCCAAAGTCTGATTGGTTCGCTCCGTCTGTCCATTAGTCTGAGGATGGAAAGCAGACGAAAACGACAAATCAATGCCCATCCTACTACAAAAGGATCGCCAGAACCTAGAAACGAACTGGGATCCTCTGTCTGACACAATATTCTCAGGGATGCCGTGCAAACGAACCACGTTCTGGAAAAACACAGGAACCAGATCGGAAGAGGAAGGCAGCTTAGGCAAAGGAACCAAATGGACCATCTTGGAGAAGCGATCACATATCACCCAGATAACGGACATGCCCTGAGATAGCGGAAGATCAGAAATGAAATCCATGGAGATATGTGTCCAAGGTCTCTTCGGGACAGGCAAGGGCAAGAGCAAACCGCTGGCACGAGAACAGCAAGGCTTAGCTCGAGCACAAGTCCCACAGGACTGCACAAATGACCGCACATCCCTTGACAAGGAAGGCCACCAAAAGGACCTGGCCACCAGATCTCTGGTGCCAAAAATTCCCGGGTGACCTGCCAACACCGAGGAATGAACCTCGGAAATGACTCTGCTGGTCCATTTATCCGGGACAAACAGTCTGTCAGGTGGACAAGACTCAGGCCTATCAGCCTGAAATCTCTGCAACACACGTCGCAGATCCGGAGAAATAGCTGACAAGATAACTCCATCTTTAAGAATACCAACAGGATCAGCGACTCCAGGAGCATCAGGCACAAAGCTCCTAGAAAGAGCATCGGCCTTCACATTCTTTGAACCTGGTAAATACGAGACAACAAAATCAAAGCGGGAGAAAAACAATGACCAGCGGGCCTGTCTCAGATTAAGGCGTTTAGCAGACTCGAGATACATCAGATTTTTGTGATCAGTCAAGACCACCACACGATGCTTAGCACCCTCGAGCCAATGACGCCACTCCTCAAATGCCCATTTCATGGCCAACAACTCCCGATTGCCCACATCATAATTTCGCTCGGCAGGCGAAAACTTCCTGGAGAAAAAGGCACAAGGTTTCATAACAGAGCAACCAGGGCCTCTCTGCGACAAAACGGCCCCTGCTCCAATCTCTGAAGCATCCACCTCAACCTGAAAGGGAAGTGAGACATCGGGCTGGCACAAAACAGGCGCCGAAGTAAACCGGCGCTTCAACTCCTGGAAAGCCTCCACGGCAGCAGGAGCCCAGTTAGCTACATCGGAGCCCTTCTTGGTCATATCCGTCAACGGTTTCACAATGCTAGAAAAATTAGCGATAAAACGACGGTAGAAGTTAGCGAAACCCAAGAACTTCTGAAGACTCTTAACCGACGAGGGCTGAGTCCAATCAAGAATAGCTCGGACCTTGACTGGGTCCATCTCCACAGCAGAAGGGGAAAAAATGAACCCCAAAAAGGGAACCTTCTGTACACGAAAGAGACACTTTGAGCCCTTGACAAACATAGAATTTTCACGCAAAATTTTAAAGACCAACCTGACCTGCTCCACATGCGAATCCCAATCATCAGAAAAAAACAAAATATCATCCAGATAAACAATCAAAAATTTATCCAGATACTTCCGGAAAATGTCATGCATAAAGGACTGAAAAACTGAAGGCGCATTGGAGAGCCCAAAAGGCATCACCAAGTACTCAAAATGACCTTCAGGCGTATTGAATGCGGTTTTCCATTCATCACCTTGCTTAATGCGCACAAGGTTGTACGCACCACGAAGGTCTATCTTGGTGAACCACTTGGCACCTTTAATCCGGGCAAACAAGTCAGACAACAGCGGTAAAGGATACTGAAATTTGACAGTGATCTTATTTAAAAGCCGATAATCAATACAAGGTCTCAAAGATCCGTCCTTTTTTGCCACAAAAAAGAATCCCGCACCAAGGGGGGAAGAAGACGGACGAATATGTCCTTTCTCCAGAGACTCCTTGATATAGGAATGCATAGCGGTATGTTCAGGTACCGACAGATTAAACAGTCTTCCCTTAGGAAACTTACTGCCTGGGATCAAATCTATAGCACAGTCACAGTCCCTATGAGGAGGCAGTGCACTGGACTCAGACTCACTGAAGACATCCTGATAATCAGACAAATACTCCGGAACTTCCGAAGGCGTAGAAGAAGCAATAGACACAGGCAGGGAATCCCCATGAATACCACGACAGCCCCAACTTGAGACTGACATAGCCTTCCAGTCCAGGACTGGATTATGGGTCTGTAACCATGGCAGCCCTAAAACAACCAAATCATGCATTTTATGTAAAACCAGGAAACGTATCACCTCGCGGTGTTCAGGAGTCATGCACATGATAACCTGTGTCCAATACTGCGGTTTATTTGCTGCCAATGGCGTAGCATCAATACCCCTAAGAGGAATAGGATTTTATCACATTGCATTAAATCAGGTGTCTGTTCAGACAACACCATGAGGGAATTTGCGGTTTTTCTATCACATTGCACCGAATTAGGTGTCTGTTCAGCCAACACCATGAGGGAATTTGCGGTTTTGCGCTCCCGCAACCGCCGGTCAATTTGAATAGCCAGTGCCATAGTATCATTGAGACCTGTGGGAATGGGAAAACCCACCATAACATTCTTAATGGCTTCAGATAGGCCATTTCTAAAATTAGCGGCCAGTGCACACTCGTTCCAATGTGTCAGCACGGACCATTTCCGAAATTTTTGGCAATACACTTCAGCCTCGTCCTGCCCCTGAGACATAGCCAGCAAGGCCTTTTCTGCCTGAATCTCAAGATTGGGTTCCTCATAAAGTAAACCGAGCGCCAGAAAAAACGCATCAATATCAGCCAATGCCGGATCTCCTGGCGCCAGCGAAAAAGCCCAATCCTGAGGGTCGCCCCGTAAGAACGAAATAACTATTTTTACTTGCTGAGCAGAGTCTCCAGATGAACAGGGTCTCAGGGACAAAAACAATTTACAATTATTCACAAAATTCCTAAACTTAAACCTGTCTCCGGAAAACAGTTCAGGAATCGGTATTTTAGGTTCTGACCTAGGATTTCTGATAACATAGTCTTGTATGCCCTGCACACGAGTAGCCAGCTGGTCCACACTTGTAATCAAGGTCTGGACATTCATGTCTGCAGCAAGCATAGCCACTCTGAGGTAAAGGGGAAGAAGAAAGAAAAAAAAAAAAAAAAACTCAGAATCTTCTTTCTTATAATCCCTCTTCTGCAACGCATTAAACATTTAATACGGTCCTGGCAAACTGTTATGACCCCAATGGCGAGGGTCTCAGAGGCACGTGGAAGTCTGCAGAATACAAAAATCCAGCTCATAGGGCAGTGGTAACTGGGTTGACCATATATCTACTCCTAACGCCAACACTAGAAGTAGCCGGGGATCATAACTACGTTGCCAGGCATTGAACTGAAGGTCTAGGGAGCTTATATAGCAACACCCCTAACTAACGACCCAGGTGCGGATAAAAGGAATGACAGAAAAACCAGAGTCAAAAAACTAGTAACCACTAGAGGGAGCAAAAAGCAAATTCACAACAGTTAGGGCAGTTTCAGTGGAGTGGTGTGACCGGAAGCCTGATTGAAAGCGGTCGAAGAGGGAGCAGGAAGATAGATGGGAGGACAGTTCAAGATGGACATGTTGTTCCAGTAGTTTTGAGGCATAGGGGAGAAGTGATATAGGGCGATAGCTAGATACAGCGGATGGGTCAAGAGAGGGCTTTTTGAGGATAGGTGTGATTGAGGCATGTTTAAAGCTTGAGGGGAAAACACCAGTTGTTAGTGATAGGTTGAAGAGATGGGTTAGGGTTGGGATGAAGACTGTGGCGAGGTTTGGGATGAAGTGGGATGGGATCGGATCAAGTGCACAGGTGGTGACATGCGATCTTGAGAGTAGATTGGAGAGTCCATCTTCTGTAATGGTGGAGAAGTTGGTTTTGGAGGTGGAGGGCTGGGTAGTTGGGAGGAAGGGTTCTGGGGGTTGTTTACTAAAACTGTCTCTGATGTGCTCAATCTTCTGCTTGAAAAATGAGGCAAAGTCTTCAGCTGAGATGAGTGGGGATTGAGGAGGTGCTGGGGGGCGGAGGAGAGAATTGAAGGTGTTGAATAACTGTTTGGGGTTGTGAGACAGGGAGGATATGAGAGATGAGAAGTAGGTTTGTTTTGCTGTGGCGAGTGTGGTCTTGAAAGTAGTGAGGGACTGTTTGAATGCGATGAAGTGCTCTTTGGAGTGGGATCTTTTCCATCTGCGCTCAGCAGCCCTGGAAGCTCGCCTCAGTTCTTTCGTCAGGCGGGTGTGCCAGGGCTGTCTGTTGATTTTGCGAGCTTTGGTATGTGTGAGAGGGGCAAGAGATTCCAAAGCTACAGCTATTGTGATGTTATATAGAGCGGCAGCATCATCCGCATTGTGTAGGGAGCTTATGTCTGTGAGAGGGAGGAGGGATTCAGAGAGTGAGTGTAGATCAAGGTGTGGAGAGGGAAGAGAATGTGAGTAGGTTGTGGTCAGAAAGAGGAAGAGGTGAGTTAGAGAGGTTAGATAGGGAGCAGAGGCGGGTGAAGATGAGGTCCAGTGTGTGACCATCTTTGTGAGTGGCTGTAGAAGACCATTGAGCAAGGCCAAAGGAGGAAGTGAGAGATAGAAGTTTAGTGGCAGCTGAGAGGGAAGTGTCAATGGGGATGTTGAAGTCGCCCATGATGATAGTGGGGATGTCAGCGGCGAGGAAATGGAGTAGCCAAGTGGTGAAGTGGTCAAAGAAGGTGGTGGCTGGCCATGGGGGATGGTAGATGACAGCCAGTTGGAGGTTGGAGGGGGAGTAGATGCGCACGGAGTACTCCTCAAAGAAAGGGAGGGTAACAGAGGGCGGAAGTGGGATTGGGGTGAAGGAGCAGTTATCTGACAGGAGAAAACCAACTCCTCCACCATGCTTGCTGCTGGCGCGAGGGGTGAGAGAGAGGTGGAATCCACCATAGGAAAGCGCGGCTGGAGAGGCTGAGTCAGAGGGAGCGAGCCAGGTTTCAGTGATGCCGAGGAAGGAGAGTTTGTTATTGATAAAGAGGTCGTGGATAAATGACAGTTTATTCCAGACAGAGCGTGCGTTCCATAGTGCTCCAGATAGGGAAATTGATTAGAACAATAAGGCCGACGTCATATCTAACGTATAAAAATACGGTCTGTTTTTTATGGCCGAGATAAGCAGAAATGTTCATGAACAGTGATCCGTATGTAATAAGTATTCAATGCGAGGGCGCAATTTTTTTTTCTCAAAAAAGTATCCGTGTGTCATCCGTATGGCGAGATTTTCTCGCCGGCTTGCAAAATGGACATATAATGGATCAGAGGCGTAGCTAGGGTTTTGGTTCAGGGGGGGCGAAACTTCTGAGTGGGTCCCTAACCAGGTAACCTTGATTCCAACTGGGTGACGCGCCCTAATACTGGAGGAGAACCTCAGCAGATGACCCCGCTGTTACTGAAGATAATCTCTATATAAAGACCAATACGGATATTACTGCCATATGGTCAGTGGTAGATACCAGTCCTACAGAGCATATAAGAGATCACAGCACAGTTACAGGTAATGTCTTACCGCTGACGATCTTTCTGATGGAGTCATTCATTTTTCCCGTCTTTTCCATCTGGCCCAGACCGACATGACAACTTCTTCCAGTACAACTTGTCTGCAGAGATTACATGAAAGACACATTTAACTTCTCATATTCCAGCCCCATCACCATCTATTCCCAATGACACGTGCACAAACTCCTCATCCTGCTGATACCCCAATACTGAGCCGCTGCGGCCGTATGTGTCCCTATTACTGCTACTGATACTCCAATACTGAGCCGCTGCTGCCGTATGTGTTCCTATTACTGCACCTGATACCTCAAAACTGAGCTGCTGCTGCCGTATGTGTCCCTATTACTGCCCCTGATACCCCAATACAGAGCCGCTGCTGCCGTATGTGTCCCTATTACTGCCCCTGATACCCCAATACTGGGCTGCTGCTGCCGTATGTGTCCCTATTACTGTACCTGATACCCCAATACTGAGCCACTGCTGCCATATGTGTCCCTATTACTGCTCCTGATGCCCCAATACTGAGCCGCTGCTGCCATATGTGTCCCTATTACTATACCTGATACCCCAATACTGAGCCGCTGCTGCAGTATGTGTCCCTATTACTGCACCTGATACCCCAATACTTAGCCGCTGCTGCCGTATGTGTCCCTATTACTGCACCTGATACCCCAATACTGAGCCGCTGCTGCCGTATGTGTCCCTATTACTGCCCCTGATACCCCAATACTTAGCCGCTGCTGCCATATGTGTCCCTATTACTGCACCTGATACCCCAATACTGAGCCGCTGCTGCAGTATGTGTCCCTATTACTGCACCTGATATGCCAATACTTAGCCACTGCTGCCCTATGTGTCCCTATTACTGCACCTGATACCCCAATACTGAGCTGCTGCCGTATGTGTCCCTATTACTGCCCCTGATACCCCAATACTGAGCCGCTGCTGCCGTATGTGTCCCTATTTCTGCACCTGATACACCAATACTGAGCCGCTGCTGCCATATGTGTCCCTATTACTGCACCTGCTATGTGGTTCTCTGTGCCTTCTAAATTCTAAAGCACCCCTCTATAATATAGTAATGCAGGGTGCAAGTTCCCTAGAAAACAATGCCCATATTTTGCCCCTAGAAATTAATATTGCCCTGTGAGCCCCTTAGATAGTCACAGTAACCTGAGTTCCCCTATAGTAATAAGTGCCCACTTTACATTTAATAATGTCCGGAGTCTCCCCCCTGTACAGCTCCCCCATACACAACATGATGCTCTCTTATACACAGTATAATGCCCCCTCGCTGTATAGTACCACCCACACAGTATACTGACCCCTTAGTAGCCCCCAAACTCTTTGATGGCTCCAACAATGTATAATGACCCCCACACTGTATGATGGCCCCCTAGGTAGCCTCCATATACAGTAGCATAATGCACCAAATAGTCCACAATATAGTATAATGCACTCCCCATAGGCAGACTCTATAGCATATGGCAGCCCCCATAATCAGACCCTGTAATAAGGCAGCCCCCTCAGGCAGACCCTGTAATAAGGCAGTACTCCCATAGGCAGACCCTGTAATATGGCGGCAGACCCTGTAATAAGGCAGCACCCATAGTCAGACTCTGTAATAAGGCAGCACCCCTATAGGCAGACCCTGTAATAAGGCAGCCCCCATAGTCACAACCTGTAATAAGGCAGCCCCCCAATAGTCAGACCCGGTAATAAGGCAGCACCCCTATAGGCAGACCTGTAATAAGGCAGCCCCCATAGTCAGACCCTGTAATAAGGCAGCCCCCCATAGTCAGACCCTGTAATAAGACAGCTCCCCATAGTCAGACCCTGTAATAAGGCAGCCCCCATAGTCAGACCCTGTAATAAGGCAGCCCCCCCCATAGTCAGACTCTGTAATAAGGCAGCCCCCCCATTGGCAGACCCTGTAATAAGGCAGCAGCACCCATAAAAAACAAATAAATAAATACTCACCTCTCTTCTTCCTGGTTCCTGCGCTGCTCCCGCTGATCTCCTGACAGTGGGCGCCGGGCAGCGACGTCATCGCGCCCGCTGTCAGTGTCGTCGACGTCAGACGCCGACACTGACAGGGGGATGATGGGAGAAGGAGCGCAGCGTAGCGCTCCTCCCATCATTGTGGTCAGCTGTATCGGCTAAATGCCGGTACAGCTGATCTTCCTCTTCCGATGACGGCAGGGGGCCCACTGCTGGCACCGGGCCCCCAGCCTGCTCAGAGGCCCCATAGCGGCTGGGCGGCAGAGCAGGGAAATCAATTCTCCCTGCTCTGCCGCAGTTTGTAACTGTATTGGCACGCTGCACGCGCCGATACAATTACAGTAGCGTAGCTCCGGGTGGGCCCCCTCAGAGCACCGGGACGCCCGCACCCTCTGCCCCCCCCCCCCCCGGTAGTTACGCTACTGTAATGGATTCATGGCCTCAAATAGTGTGTAAAACCTATATTTAGTCATATATATATACATACATACATACACATGTATATATATATATATATATAAAAATAGATCAATGGTTACATTAGTCTGTGCTAAAAACTAAGGAAAATGTGAAATATGTGAAATAGGAAATAGCATACTGGCTTATGAACTTTATGAACAAACACATGAGATTTTTAGCACAAGATTTGCAAATATTGTGAGCCCATTCACCAAAACGTCAAGGTAATCTCAGATCGAATGGGTAACTACACTGACTGGTGTGAACACTTACTTGTGGTATCTGAGCTGACTGCCTAATGTGAACACTTACCTATGGCTAATAACAGGATAAAGCCTACTTATATAGGAGGCTCAGAACCAACTGTGTTGAGATGTAATTAAAACCTGGAGAAGGGCGGGACGTTCAAGTCAGAAAATAGTATATAGTAAATAGATCAACTGACTGAACAATATATATATATATGTATATAAATAATTTGTAACCAAAAAAATTCAAATACAAAAATAGATCAATGGTTACATTAGTCTGTGCTAAAAACTAAGGAAAATGTGAAATATGTGAAATAGGAAATAGCATACTGGCTTATGAACTTTATGAACAAACACATGAGATTTTTAGCACAAGATTTGCAAATATTGTGAGCCCATTCACCAAAACGTCAAGGTAATCTCAGATCGAATGGGTAACTACACTGACTGGTGTGAACACTTACTTGTGGTATCTGAGCTGACTGCCTAATGTGAACACTTACCTATGTAAGGTTACTTTGTTGCTTTTAGGTGTTGGTTTTGGGTAAAGTTATTATTCTTTGTTTAATTTCTTTCTCTGGCCTATATACGGATAATGGTCCTCTTGTAGTTTGAAACTATCGTTGGTATACACCATAATAAACGAATTGTGGATAAATTAAAATTTAGGATATTAAATATTCTCAGCATCATCTGTAATGTGTGTCCATATCTATTGTGATAAGAGAGGGTTACATTTTCCGCTATTGTAGCTTAGAGAGATATAGGTTAGTGTGCAGTATATTTTCTCTATACTATAGACTATATACACATGGTTTATATTTAGCTTGACTAGAGTATGAACATCTGACTAAATTTGAAGAGACCATATATCACATTAATATATTTAGCCAAAATTTGAACCAAGTGAAAGATATCATCAAACTACCACATTGAGTGGAGATAGCTGAATATAGACTCAATACAACTAAGGACAGTTGCGGTTATACATATCTAACTTTAGCTTCCTATTTAACAGTATTTGAACATTTAGCTAGTCAAAACAGATCAAAGAGAATTGTTCTAAAAATCATACTACTGCACACACATCTCTTTTTCTTTCTCACCTGCCTATTCATCACCTTCCTCACTCCCTGCCATTACAGGGCCCAATAGGGATAGCAGGGTCAGTCATCGAGGAGCGGGGGCGCCACTGCGCAGGTTCTTAGGGTGCCAACCTCCACAAATAGGTAGATTGAGATAGGCCAGTGTAGGGGTAGGCACCACCCCCTGGTTATTTTTCCTTTCTTTTTGTGGTGTTGGTGTGATGTTTAAGTATTAGATTTATTAAGGTATTTTAATTAGTACATAATAAAGGTTTAAAATTTTTTAAGATAAAGGGATAATTTCTGTGAGCTGAATACAAGTCAACCCTTTCAATAATTTAATCTGAAAGAAATAGTATGTGTGTGTAAAATTTTGGAGCTGTAGTTGTTAAATTAAGGGATTAAATCATGGAAAAAACTGGCATGGGCGCACGTGCAATTTTCTCTGCCAGAGAGGGAAAGCCAGTGACTGAGAGCAGATATTAATAGCCTAGACAGGCATGACATGAACTCTGTAGCATGGGAAAGTTTCTGAACATTTTCTCACACTGTCAAGTTCATCTCAGGTCTCTATCCAGAAAAGCAAAATGCTCGCAACAACTAAGATCCTGTGCAGAACCCTCAAACTCCCAGGCCTCTGGTAGAGGACCCGAGAATGAGAAAGGACAACAATGACCACCCCCATTGGGGGTTAGAAGAAAGTTTTATAAATATATATATATATATATATATATATATATATATATATATATATACACACATACATACATACAGGTGCGTCTCAAAAAATTAAAATATCATCAAAAAGTTAATTTATGTCAGTTCTTCAGTACAAAAAGTGAAACTCATATACGGTATTATATAAAGTCATTACAGAGTGATCTATTTCAAGTGTTTATTTCTGTTAATATTTATGATTATGGCTTACAGCCAATGAAAACCCAAAAGTCATTATCTCAGTAAATTAGAATGATTAACAAAAAACACCTGAAAAAGCTTCCTAAGCATTTAAAAGGGTCCCTTAATCTGTTGCAGTAGGCTCCACAATAATGGGGAAGACTGCTGACTTGACAGTGGTCTAGAAGGCAGTCATTGACATACTCTACAAGGAGGGTAAGCCTCAAAAGCTCATTGCTAAAGAAGCTGGCTGTTGACAGAGCGCTGTATCCAAGTATATTAATGGAGAGTTGAGTGGATGGAAAAGGTGTGGTAGAAAAAGGTGCACAAGCAATCGGGATAACCGCAGCCTTGAGAGGAATGTTAAGAAAAGGCCATTCAAAAATTTGGGGGAGATTCACAAGGAGTAGACTGCTGCTGGAGTCATTGCTTCAAGAGCCACCACACACAGACGTATCCAGGACATGGGCTACAAGTGTTGCATTCCTTGTGTCAAGCCACTCATGACCAATAGACAGCACCAGAAGCGTCTTACCTGGGCCAAGGAGAAAAAGAACTGGACTGTTGCTCAGTGGTTCAAGGTGTTTTTTTTTTCAGATGGAAGTACATTTTGCATTTCATTCGGAAAGCAAGGTCCCAAAGTTTGGAGGAAGAGTGGAGAGACCACAATCCAAGCTGTTTGAAGTCTAGTGTGAAGTCTCCACAATCACTGATGGTTTGAGAAGCCATGTCATCTGCTGGTGTAGGTACACTGTGTTTTATCAAGCCGTCTAACAGGAAATTTTAGAGCACTTCATGCTTCCCTCTGCCGACAAGCTTTTTTGGAGATGAAAATTTCATTCTCCAGCAGAACTTGGCACCTGTCCACACTGCCAAAAGTACCAAAACCTGGTTTAAAAACAACAGTATCACTGTGCTTGATTGGCCAGCAGACAGAATCTATGGGGTATTATCAAGAGGAAGATGAGAGACACCAGACTCAACAATGCAAACGAGCTGATAGCTACTATCAAAGCAACCTGGGTTTCCATAACACCTCTCAACAGTGCCACAGGCTGATTGCCTCCATGCCACGCCACATTGATGCAGTAATTGATGCAAAAGGAGCCCCAATCAAGTATTAAGTGCATTTACTGAACATACATCTCAGTAGGCCAACATTTCAGATTTTAAATCAGTTTTCAAGCTGGTATTTTAAAGTATTCTAATTTACTGAGAAAATGACGTTTGGGTTTCATTGGCTGTAAGCCATAATCATCAACATTAACAGAAATAAACACTTGAAATAGATCGTTCTGTTTGTAAAGACTCTATATAATGTATGATATTCACTTTTTGCATTGAAGAACTGAACTAAATTAACTTTTTGATCTTCTAATTTTGTGAGAAGCACCTGTATATATATATATATATATATATATATATATATATATATATATATATATATATATATGTTATTGTTTAATGATATTTTTGAGAAATGTTATTATTGGTATTAGGCTACATACAGACATTTGCGTGAGTGTTACTGTTAGAGGGTAATGGACCAATTTATTCTTGGGTTTTTTATTTCATTCCTTTTTGTCACTGCAGCAATAGACTTTCTGAACTGTTTCATCCATCCTTGACTCTTAACAATGTATTAATTAAAAATGGATGAAACTCGGATGGAACACTGAAGTACAAGTCTGTCTTCCATCTTTCATTCAGGACTCACCATAGACTTTATTTGCTGAGACTGATCTGCAAAACGGTTGTGAATAGAACATGCTTTAAAGGGAACCTGTCAGCTGTTTTTGCCGCTATAAGATGTGGCCACTGCTTTTCAGGGCTTATCTACAGCATTCTATAATGCTGTAGAGAAGCCCCCCATCCGACCTGCAAGTGAAGAAAAATACTTTTTATTATACTCCCCCAGGGGGGCGGTCTGGTGCTGTCCGTCCGATGGGTGTCGCATGTCCGGGTCCTGTGCCTCCCATCTTCTTGCGATGCCGCCCTCCAGCTTCTTCATCGCTCCCCAGCATTGTGCTCCTGCGCAGGTGTACTTATCTTCCCTGTTGAGGGCAGAGCCAAGTACTGCAGTGCGCAGGCGCCAGGAAAGGTCAAAGGCCCAGCGCCTGCACCAGAAAGGAGTTAGAGGGAGAGTATAGCTACATTGTCTATATGTAGCTGCTGCTCCAGCAATCGATCTTATATACACAGGGTTGAAACGTTATTTATCTGCACATTGATCCTATATCTGCAGGTAAATGGCATTTCTCAATGTGATGAGTTCCCTTTAATGGCATTCACTGTTTGGTGTTGTTGTCCTGCTGCACTATCAATATTGAGCCACTCAGTTGCCTCCCTGATGAGATTGCTTGATGAATCCTAGAGATGAGCGGATCTTTTGAAATTCAAATTTGCTGACTGACTAATTTTCCATAAAATTTGATTTGCAGCTAATACATTTGCGCAAATCTCAATATTGAAAAGCTTGTAATTGAAGGAAAGCAGAGATAGAGAGGACTCCGCTTATCATAAGACTTTTCACTTTACAGGCAAGTGTGAGAAGGAGGGCCCTGCTGACCATAAGAGCTTACACTCTCCAGGCGAGAGAGAGAGAGGACCCCACTGATCATAAGAGCTTACATTATTGGAGAGAGAAAGAGGGAAGGCCTACCCAGTGACTTTGGAGGTAGAAATGACTATTGCTTAAACTGCGCTCCATTAGGAAGTGGTGCTCTGTGATCATCCAGTTACAGGGTATGATAATCTATAAGATATTATAAGGAAAATCGACTCAAACTCGATCCTCTGTGGATCAATCCTCTCATCTCTAATGGATATACCTGTATTTCTCTCAGCATTGATGACACCATTATTTATACCTGACCAAGTCAACAACTCCATTTGCTGAAATTCAGTCCCAAACTTGCAGAGAACCTACCCCATGCTTCACTGTTGCCTCCTGACACTTAGTATTGTACCACGCTACAGCCCATCAGTGAACAAAAAAAAACTTCTGTTATAGACAAATGCTTTTAATACATTTTGACTCGTCATCAGTCCAAAGCACCTGCTGCTAGAGACAAGTGGATCAACCTGATCAGAATTGACTTTGAGTTGAATTTCCTGATTTTGTAGGTTCCCTCAAATTCAAAAAATTTGCAATTTAATTACTGAGAAAAAAAATGAACTATTATCACTAATATTTTTTAGAGCATGTGTACTTTGCCACAATTTTTCCACAATGGCCTAAAACTTTAGAACAGTACTGTAAATATTTTCTCCCCTTTAATATTTTTAGTCTTATGATGGAAGTCTTCATGCCTGAGACAGAACGGGGGAGGCATTCATACAGGGATGGAACGGGGGAGGCATTCATACCAGGACAGGGAAGGGGGAGGCATGCATATAGAGATGGAATGGGGGAGGCATTCATACCAGGACAGGGAAGGAGAGGCATTCATACAAGGACAGGGAAGGTGGAGGCATACATTCAGGGATGGAATGGGGGAGGCATTCATACCAGGACAGGGAAGGAGAGGCATTCATACCAGGACAGGGAAGGCGGAGGCATGCATACATGGACGGGATGGGCGAGGCATTCATACCAGGACAGGGAAGGGGGAGGCATTCATACAGGGACGGAACGGGGGAGGCATTCATACCAGAACAGAGATGGGAAGGCATTCATACAAGGACAGGGAAGGGGGAGGCATTCATACAGGGATGGAATGGGGGAGGCATTCATACAGGGATGGAACGGGGGAGGCATTCATACCAGGACAGGGAAGGGGGAGGCATGCATACAGGGATGGAATGGGGGAGGCATTCATACCAGAACAGAGATGGGGAGGCATTTATACAAGGACCAGGAAGGGGGAGGCATGCATTCAGGGATGGAATGGGGGAGGCATTCATACCAGGACAGGGAAGGAGAGGCATTCATACCAGGACAGGGAAGGGGGAGGCATGCATTCAGGGATGGAACGGGGGAGACATTCATACCAGGACAGGGATGGGGAGGCATTCATAACAGGACAGGGAAGGCAGAGGCATGCATACAGGGACGGGACGGGGGAGGCATTCATACCAGGACAGGGATGGGGAGGAATTCATACCAGGACAGGGAAGGGGGAGGCATGCAAACAATGACAGGGACAGGGGAGGCATGCATACAGGGACGTGGATGGGGAGGCTTTCATACCAGGACAAGGAGGGAGGAGCCATGCATAGCAGGACAGGGATGAGGGGGACAATGCATACCCGGCTTATATTCGAGTCAATAAGCTTACCCAGTTTTCCGTGGCAAAAGTAGGTGCCTCGTCTTATACTTGGTTTAGTTTACTTTAGAACAGTACTGTAAATATTTTCTCCCCTTTAATATTTTTAGTCTTATGATGGAAGTCTTCATGCCTGAGACAGAACGGGGGAGGCATTCATACAGGGATGGAACGGGGGAGGCATTCATACCAGGACAGGGAAGGGGGAGGCATGCATATAGAGATGGAATGGGGGAGGCATTCATACCAGGACAGGGAAGGAGAGGCATTCATACAAGGACAGGGAAGGTGGAGGCATACATTCAGGGATGGAATGGGGGAGGCATTCATACCAGGACAGGGAAGGAGAGGCATTCATACCAGGACAGGGAAGGCGGAGGCATGCATACATGGACGGGATGGGCGAGGCATTCATACCAGGACAGGGAAGGGGGAGGCATTCATACAGGGACGGAACGGGGGAGGCATTCATACCAGAACAGAGATGGGAAGGCATTCATACAAGGACAGGGAAGGGGGAGGCATTCATACAGGGATGGAATGGGGGAGGCATTCATACAGGGATGGAACGGGGGAGGCATTCATACCAGGACAGGGAAGGGGGAGGCATGCATACAGGGATGGAATGGGGGAGGCATTCATACCAGAACAGAGATGGGGAGGCATTTATACAAGGACCAGGAAGGGGGAGGCATGCATTCAGGGATGGAATGGGGGAGGCATTCATACCAGGACAGGGAAGGAGAGGCATTCATACCAGGACAGGGAAGGGGGAGGCATGCATTCAGGGATGGAACGGGGGAGACATTCATACCAGGACAGGGATGGGGAGGCATGCATACAGGGACGGGACGGGGGAGGCATTCATACCAGGACAGGGATGGGGAGGAATTCATACCAGGACAGGGAAGGGGGAGGCATGCAAACAATGACAGGGACAGGGGAGGCATGCATACAGGGACGTGGATGGGGAGGCTTTCATACCAGGACAAGGAGGGAGGAGCCATGCATAGCAGGACAGGGATGAGGGGGACAATGCATACCCGGCTTATATTCGAGTCAATAAGCTTACCCAGTTTTCCGTGGCAAAAGTAGGTGCCTCGTCTTATACTTGGTTTGTCTTATACTCGAGTATATACGGAACTTATATTGGAGAAAGAACTACATACCCTGCATATGTGTCATGTCTAGGACACAGGTTATAGATGCTATATAGAGATGAGTGGATAGACCTGTGGAGGTTTGAGTCTAAGTCTAATTTCCTGAACTCATGGTTCTATGTGAATTCAAATACTTTGAGATTCATTTCGCAGTTCGAAAAAAATATATGTAATGCATGGCACCATTTCACACACTCACTGCTAAAACATCTACAAGGGGGCTACTGCCATTTTATGTGGCCCTGTGGGCCTTTTCTCAAAATGCCCTGCAGCTGTGACATTTAGTGGTTTATCATACCTTGTACATTGGTGGTCATTCAAACCGCAGTGTTCCCATTGGGAACCATGGGGGTCAGGACTGGCAGCTTGTACAGCAGAGTCGATTTCCATCTCCAGATGGGGAAGTGGAATATACATATCATATTGAAATCTCTCTTCTCTCTATCCTCTCTCTCCTTTCTAGTATTGAGATTCGCACAGATTTATTAAACCATATTGAACTCTTATGGAAATTTCAACAAAGCCAGCGAATTTGTATTTCAAATGATCCTCTGATTTATAGTGTGTATGAAGCAGTTACATGAATCTCTTAAGTAAGATTGTACATAATGTTAAACGTAATTACCGATCTATTTCAGATCCAGGCGTCTGACAAAGGCTCTCCACCTCGAAAAACCGATTTTACATTAACAGTGAATGTTGTGGATGTGAATGACAACCCACCAGTTATTGACAGCCCTACTGGTTATAATGTCAGTGTGTTTGAGGTACGTGTTTTAGTTCTTTATTATCTCTATATAAAAAAGTGTTATGCACTAAAAGAAAAAGAAGCAACACAATGACTGAGATTTGTTAGAAAATAGGTAAATTCAGCATATTCATTTTTAATATATATTTTGTGCATCAGAACTATACTGAACTATCTTCCGTTGTGGCCTTCTACTGTACTAGTCTAAGCTTGTCTTCCATGTCACCTTCTCCATTTTATGGCGAATGGTGGAGGAAACAGATTTTTTTCATGTGCCCATTTCATCTGTTTGATGTACCGATACGACACCACATAAATTATTAGCATGCGTGTTGTTGGTGGTGATGTTGCTGCATTGGTATCCATGATATAATTTTTTTTACCCCGTGTTTGTAGAATGTTGGAGGAGGAACATCAGTTATTAGAGTGACAGCAACAGACAAGGACAAAGGACTGAACAGTGTCCTCTCTTACTACATTACACAAGGCAATGAGGACCTAATTTTCCGCATGGACAGGCTCACAGGTGAAATTGCCACTCGTCCATCTCCTCCTGACCGTGAAAAACAGAGTTTCTACCGCCTCATGGTTGTTGTAGAAGATGAAGGAAACCCTGCTTTATCAGTAAGTGCCATTCCAGAATTCTGCACTGTAGAATATTGCTATTTTAGGCCGGCGTCACACATGCGTGTTTTACGGATGTAAGAGCGCAAAAACTACGTCCGTAAAACTCGCATAACATATGGCACAATGATTCTCAATGGGTCTAGTCCTATCAGCCGTATATTACGGATCCGTAATATACGGCATTCTACGGCCGTAGAAAATCGCAGCATGCTGTGTTTGTCAGCGTATTGCGCAAAAAAAATCGCCAATGAAAGTCTATGGGGGCGAGAAAAATACGGATTACACACGGACCAGCAGTGTGACTTGCGAGAAATACGCAGCGGTGTTAGTGAAAAGTCGGTAATTCAATTGCCGGCTTTTCATTTCTCCTGCCTAAACCCGACAGGATATGAGACATGGTTTACATACAGTAAACCATCTCATATCCCTTTTTTTTTTGCATATTCCACACTACTAATGTTAGTAGTGTGTAAGTGCAAAATTTCAGCGCCAGTGACTGAGGGCAGATATTAATAGCCAGGAGAGGGTCCATGGTTATTGGCCCCCCCGTGGCTAAAAACATCTGCCCCCAGCCACCCCAGAAAAGGCACATCTGGAAAATGCGCCTATTCTGGCACTTGGCCACTCTCTTCCCACTCCCGTGTAGCGGTGGGATATGGGGTAATGAAGGGTTAATGCCACCTTGCTATTGTAAGGTGACATTAAGCCAGATTAATAATGGAGAGGCGTCAATTATGACACCTATCCATTATTAATCCATTTGTCTGAAAGGGTTAAAAAACACACACACACACACACACATGATTAAAAAGTATTTTAATGAAAGAAACAAACAGGTTGTTTTAATAATTTATTGCTCTCTCAATCCATCAGCAACACCCTCGCTTGGCAAAATAATAAACACACAATATACATACCTTCTGATGTCCTATCACGTCCCACGAGGTAATCCATCTGAAGGGGTTAACTAATATTACAGGCATGAGCTGCGCTAAACCACTCGCTCGTGCCTGTAATCCCCGGGTGCTGAAAGGAAAGCAGAGTGATCTATACTTACATTCAGTCGCGGTGATGCGCCCCTGCTGGATGTTCTCATGAACTGCAGCCTGGGAACTTTTTCCCACGCTCCAGGTCATATGAGGACATCCACCAGGGGGCGCATCACCGCGACTGAAGGAAATGTAGGTCAATGACCTACATTTCCTTCATTCGCCGGGGAATTACAAGCACGAGCACAGCTGCATTTGCAGGGCTCCTGCTTGTAAATTATTTTAACCCCTTCAGATGGATTACCTCGTGGGACGTGACGGTTCAACAGAGGGTATGTATCTTGTGCGTTTATTGTTTTGCCAAGCGAGGGTCTGCAAATGGATTGAGAGAGCAATAAAATATTAAAACAACCGCTGTGTTTATTTCATTAAAATGCTTTTAAATCATGTGTGTGTGTGTTTTTTAACCCTTTCTTACAATTGGATTAATAATGGATAGGTGTCATAATTGACGCCTCTTCATTATTAATCTGGCTTAATGTCACCTTACAATAGCAAGGTGGCATTAACCCTTCATTACCCCATATCCCACCGCTACACGGGAATGGGAAGAGAGTGGCCAAGTGCCAGAATAGGCGCATCTTCCAGATGTGCCTTTTCTGGGGTGGCTGGGGGCAGATGTTTTTAGCCACGGGGGGGCCAATAACCATGGACCCTCTCCTGGCTATTAATATCTGCCCTCAGTCACTGGCTTTACCACTCTGGCGGAGAAAATTGCGCGGGAGCCCACGCCAATTTTTTCCGCCATTTAACCCTTTATTTTAGCAGCTACAGCGCTGAAATTTTGCATACACACTACTAACATTAGTAGTGTGGAATATGCAAAAAAAAGGGGGATATGACATGGTTTACTGTATGTAAACCATGTCTCATATCCTGTCGGGTTTGTGAAGGAGAATTGAAAAGCCGGCAATTGAATTACCGGCTTTTCACAGATATCGCGCTGTAGTAAATATAAATACAGACTATATATATATATATGTGTCTCAATGACATATATATATATATATATATATATATATATATATATATATATACTGTATATATGTTTTCCCGAACATTTGAGCACATAAATCCATTAGATGTCGGTTTTGCAAGCCTGCGAGAAAATATCGCAGTACGGATGCCATACGGATTACATACGGAGGATGCCATGCGCAAAATACGCTGACACACCCTGCCTACGGATCACTATTTTGGGAACATTTCTCCGTATTACGGCCGTATTACGGCCGTAAAATACGGACCGTATTGTCTTACGCCGAGTGTGACGCCGGCCTTACACAGGGCTGCTGTGAAGAACTTGCATTTTTGTTTTTAATGTACGTAATTCTGATAATTAAATGTTAGTGAACAACATGAAATTCAACAGGCTTATTGATCGGTCTAAGGGGATGGTAATGTGGAGGGATGTTTATCACGGTTATGTAAAAAACATGTTTTCTTATTTACATTCTATCTGGATGAGAGCAAGGGAGTTGTATATAAAAGGATTTTGTAAGTCTAACATCTGTGAAAGAAAAGAAAACCTGGCTCACAAACCTACAAACTAGTTTCTGTAAAAATTTGAATAGCAAATTTTACATACAAGGACCATCTTAGACTATAGCAAAATATATATACAATGTTCCAAGAATTTCTTTGTACAGATTCGCACCTTAGTGCCATATATACAGTATATATATTTATATATTTTAGTAAAATTACCCTGCTTTGTATATGCTATTTTATTTAACTGTGTATAAACAGTTATAAACCTTGTTTGCTACTCATAAAGAGATGAATCCAAGTGTAAGACCTTTCAAAGTGCCTAATATACCTAAGTGGCAAATTTGTGCCAGATTGGTCCAGTCGTTTGGCTTTAAATACTGCATATACAAAGCGCTGCGGAATATGTTGGCGCCATATAAATAAAATTATTATTACTGTATATATGTTCTTTGGTGTTCCATTTTTTTTCTGGCAAATATCTCAAGGATGTTAGCTTTGAGAGATCTGAAACCTGGCCTAAAACCTTTAGAAGCGCTTAATTTACCTCTATGTTAAATTTAGAGCTGTTTAGGCCATAAATTTATATTTCTTATATTCCGTTTTTTTTCCTGAATGTGTCTAAATTTGGGAAATGTTGGTTCCATCGCTTGGCTGTAAATTAACATTTGCTTTCATGTTCTGTTTTTGTTTGTATTACATTTTTGGTGAATATGTAAATAATAGTGATGGGCAAACCCAAATGGTCAAGTTCAGGGTCCGTACACAGACCCTGAATAGAGACTACTCACAGAAGTCTGTGTTACGCCGGCTTCACACACAACGTATAAAAATACGAACTGTATTTTACTGTCATAATACGCAGAAATGTTCCCTGAACAATGATCCTTATGTCATCCGTTGGCAAGGTGTGGCTGTGCATTGTGCACATGTAATCCTCCGTATGTCATCCGTATAGAGTTTTTTTCTCGCAACTTTGCAAAATGACATTTAACGGTTTTGAGGCCTGAAAATAATTAAAATTATCATCAGCAACCCTATTTATTACCTCTACAACAGGTGGCAGCCTCCAATCTAGCCATTTTGTTGCTGTGCTTGTGTTGGTGTATTGGTGTTTTGTTGACAACATGTCAGATAGACTTAGGTTCACCCCAACTGAGCGTGTTCTATACAACTGGCTTTTGTCACGCCGCTTTGGCCTAGTGATAGTGGATCCGAGGAAGAGGAGACTAATGTGGGTCCATCCGCTTTTGAGGCAACACCTCACTAAAGGCCATTTCCACCGTCTCTATGCATCTCTGCGGACACATCCAGACAAGTTTTCTCAATATTGTTGCATGAGCCTTGCCACCTTTGATCTTTTGTTGGAGACAGTGCGCCCTGGGATCACCTATCAGGACACCAGGATGTGCAAATGTATATCTGCTGAGGAGCGTCTTATATTTACATTACGGTATGTATTCCTCCTCCTCATCATACTCTATGTTGATGATGTGTCTCTAAATGTCTTATCTAGTTCTGCTTACCAGTTTTGGTTCCTTTATTCTTAATATATCTCAAATCTCTACTCTTAGTAATAAGAATATGTTATTTATGTTAAATTCACATAGCCAGTGTTAATTTTTTAAGGTTTTGATAGCCTGGCTTGTTAGTTCCACACAGTACTTGTGTTCTATATGAATTGTTTCAAACCTTGAACCATTTTTAATGTTATTTTTGTAAACATTTGTTTTCTTTTAGCTTCCTTACAACTGGTCTATCCTATGCAGCACTCCATCATGAATTTTTGATTGGGAAGTCTACAATCTCAGGCATAGTCCGGTCTACCTTTTCAGTAATCTGGTCACGACTTCATCAAGTGGTCATGCCTGAGCCAAAGATGGAAGACTGGTTGCTGATTGCTTGGGGATTTGAGGAGCACTGCCAATTTCCCATTTGTATTGGAGCCCTTGATGGGAAGCACATCCGTGTGAATAAGCCGCCGAACTCAGGGTCCCAATTCTATAATTATAAACAATATTTTTCTGTAGTGTTGTTGGCTCTGGTTGACAGTCACTACAAGTTTATAATTGTAGACATTGGGGCCTATGGGAGAACTGGAGACTCTAGAGTCTTCAATTCTTCCATTATGGGTTGGCGGCTGCGCATTAACCAGTTGGACCTACCACCACCTCGTCACCTTCCAGGCTCCAATCAAGATTCTGTGCTTTATGTCCTTGTTGCAGATGAGGCCTTTCAATTAACCAGGCATGTAATGAGGCCATATCCTTGTTGAAACCTGGACCACTGGCGTAAATTCTTTAACTTGCGCCTATCATGCGCACGGCGACTGGTGGAGTGCGCCTTTGGCATTCTTTGTACCAAATGGTGGTTCCTCCAGTCTGCCATTTTAGCTGAGTGAAGCTAATGTAAATGAGGTCATCAAAGCATGTGTGGTCCTACATAACTTCACCCGACTTCATGAATGCTCCTCATCTGATGGTGCTGAAGGTGTTTTTAGGGCAATGTGGGTAGGCCTAGACCACTTTTGATCCCTCAGCGCCGTCTGCTTTCCGGACTGAAAGTACGTGATATTTTCACTAATTATTTTGTGACACCTCAGGGTGTTACACCCTGGCAAGAACATGCTGTATCTACAGTATGTTGTAGGTTTAAAATGTTTGTGTATATAAATATACTTTTTTCCATTTAAGTTGTTGTGTGTGTTCATTTTCTTTATGTTATAAATGTTTTTTTATAAAGCCAAAAGAAACTTTTTTTTTTTTTAAACCATATTTTAGTCATATGGCTTTTGTAGCCATAGAAATTTGTCCATACCCTTTTTCAAATGTTGTAAAACATAACAGTGAAACAAAGATTAATTTGCTATAGCAAAATCAAATACCAAAATACATTATAAATTTTGGAACGTTGGTGGAGGTGATGGCAGGAGTCCAGCCTCTCTTTCTTGAAGGCTTTGGTGTCCAACTTGGCCTTCACCCTGTGTGGGTGCAAAATCTTGGCCATGATGTATGTTGTGGGCAGAATCAGATTGGTAAGCGGCAAAGTGTCCATAGGGATAATTAACATTATAATCCTGGGGATTCTGGAAGTCACGTGACTCATACCCCCAATATGGCCATGTCGTCCAAAGCCAGGTTGGGACCAGCCTCCAACACTGGGTCTGGACAAGTGGCCATATTGGGCAGGTGGGTTATAGGATGCCATTTGGGCCTGATGTGCCCAAGTTTGATTTTTTTGGGGAATGGGTTGAGGTGCAGGCACCCGTGGAAGAGGTGCGTCAGATCCATATTGCCCATGCACTTCTGGGTTGGGGTTAACTCGGAGCAGGTTACGGGGTGACAGCTGCCACTTCTCCAATAACTCAAATACCCCATTAGGGGTATTGGGGGGTGTGCATGCATCAATGAGCATCTGAATAGATCCTTGCACATGTAGCCTCACCTCACGGGGTAGGGGACGGAGGTCCTCGGCCAGACTGCGGGAATATGCCTCCTCACTCTCATCCTTGGCAGCCCTGGACAGGTAATTCAGCACCCCCGTGTCAACATGCCTCCTTGTATCAGAGGCAGGGATCTCTCACCTTTGTTGCCCACGGCGGTGCAGCGCCCCAGAGTCCTGGTCGTTGCAGTACTGACGCTCCGCCACTAAGGGGAGTGATGGTACGTCTGATGGCACTAAAGGAGTTCACCTGACCAGGTATCACAGTCACACATTACACTGCACACTCTGGCCATCAGGGGGAGCAAAGGGTTCTATGTATTAGGCCACTCCTCACAATCTGATAAAACTGGGGGCTGGATAGGAAGTTAGACAGAAGCTGACTGGGTTTTGCCCAGGTAACACCTTGTGAGAGAAGGGGTTGCTTGGGAAGATTCAGGGGGGTCCCTGTCAGGGGTGGGATCCTGGCAGAGGCCTAGCGAAAAGGACAGATCGTTACGGAGCCGCGCCTGCACTTTATTGCGGCGGCATCTTAAGAAAGGACACGAAGCGAGGTATATTGTGGAGAAGTGAGAAACGAGATCACAGCACAAAGGTGATAGAACCAGTAGGAGTCGTGCCCCGAGATCGGCAACATCCTACTGAGGCGTGTAGCCGGTGGCCGGAACGCCGAGGAAGTATTGGGCTCCACGCATTACTTCAAACCAATGGCAGGGCAGTTAATTTTAGGTTGGCTGCCTCACCTAAATCACCTAATGAAGACAACGGAGGCAATTGTGGGAGAGGGACGTCTCTAGGGTCCCTATAAAATAACTCCAGGCATACCCCGTCATATGGGTGCGTCCTATCCATATCATCTGGGGGACGGAGAGAAAGAACAGAAACATACACGACAGTTGTGAGGACTATCCTGTGGTGCTCAGCAGGGAAGTACTACAACACCCAGGTGCTAGTAGGTAGGCACTGATTTCCACCTGCAAAGGCAACTCTGGATGTGCCTTCGGACCGGCCTGTCTCAGCCAGCCCAGTTAACAGTGCTCTGGATTGTGGATGCCGAAGCCTTCAGTAAAGAGGTAAAGAGACTGCAACCCTGTGTACTCGTTATTTACTGCAACCTACACCACCACCTACACTTTTTATTGGGCGCCCCTTAGCAGGACCACGGACCGGGTCAAGCCACCGTGACATCCTCAGAACCGATAGACCCGGTATTGAGTACCCTGCCGTCCTGCATCTGGGGGCCGCTCCAGCGGGATATGATAGCAGGCTGGGGGGAGGCCCCCAGAAGAAAAGTAGGGCTGCTGCTGTTGCCTGGTTCATCAAGGTGCAGGTGGAGCTTGGGTGATTCAGCTGGAAGGCTGAGAAGATGGGCCAGCCACCTCTTCACCTTCCACGATGGATCAATAATGGCCTCAGAATCCGACCCTGTCTCCCTCTCAGTGAGGTTGGACTGAGTTCTGTTAGGAAATTTAATTTTACAATAAAAAATTTAGACATATGACCCTATAAAGCATATGTGTAATGTGGTGTGATGTATGTACTTACGGTCTGAGATCCATACTGGGAGCCAGACATGCCAGGCAGTCAAAATATATGTATTTGTGCTTGGTCGGTGCTGCATCCCCACTGCTGACGTTCCCGCCTGTATTGGTCACGGATGCTGCACCAGCATCTCATAACATCTTCCACTGCAATGACAGACAATAATAATGTATAAGGACATTGCACACATTGGATCAACAAGTTTATTGACATTTTACATAGTCGTGTGGCCTAGTAAGGTGTAATTTCTAAACATTATCTATATTACTCATAATGGGATAAAAAACAACATAATAAGATTTAAGGGGATAGTGTTCTTTTGTGCAGTTAATATGATTTTAAAAACATGACTGAACTTACTAATTTGTTGTTGTCCCTCACGTGGACAGTCCGCATAATCTCCAAAAAGTAGCCCATAGATCCTCCTCCATGCCTCCTCTTTTCTGGCCCAGTTGGAGTAATGTGCATCCCTCTCGTCCCAAAGTTCTGGCCTGTTTTGTACCAAAACGATCAGCATCTCTACATTTATGAATGTAGACATGGTGCTCCTTGGAGGCATTCTTCCGTGTTGTCTAGAGCAGATTTTGAGCTAATTAGCATATCTAAGCTTGCTGATAATGGCTTGGCCCATTTCCTGTCACCTGGAAAAGTCTTGCATATTTCTCGCAAGTCACACACATGGTCCGTGTGTAATCCATATTTTTCTCGCCCCCATAGACTTGCATTGGCGTATTTTTCTCGGAATACGCTGACAATCGCTGCATGCTGCGAGTTTCTCAGACTGTAAAATATGGTCAAGAAATATACGGCTAATGGGAGCTGCCCCATTGAGAAACATTGGTCCGAGTGCAATGCGTTGTTTTTGCGCCTTTCATACGTCCGTCATTCTCTCTAGTGTGACCCTGGCCTTACTGTTTGAGTTTGGTAGATTAAGAAGGCTTGTTAAAATCTGCAATCTTTTCCAGTGTGGCTCTTCCAGCCACAACACAGTCATGCCAAATACTGGCATAACTGATTGGCCGGCACAGTATGAAAAAAAAAGACTAAAGGGTCCCTTGTATTTTTTATAAGAAGAGCAGGTAAATCGGACAGCTGTGGGCTGCAGCCCTCAGCTGTCTGCTTTATCTTGGCTGGTTATCAAAAAATAAATTTTAAAATAACATTTAAATAAATAATTAAAAAATCAGTGTGGGGTCTCCACTATTTTTAAAAACCAGCTATAGTAAAGCATACAGCTAGGGGCTTGTATTCTCAGGTTGGGAAGGACCATGGACAATTGGCCCTCCCCAGCCGAAAAAATGCAGCCCGCAGCCGCCCCAGAAAAGCCACGCCAATTCTGGCCGTTTCCCCAGCTCTTTCACTCTACCAAATGTTTTTGGTACCAAATATTATTGCTACTAAAGTTTGTTATCATGGCTCAAATTAGCTATGGCTTCTTCTCCATCCTCTTTCATCCTTCAAAAACTTTTTTATGGCCAACAGAAGTGAAACCATTTCTTCTTTAAGTCTGCAAATATCAAACCTGTTTTGACTCCTCAAAAAGGGATACTTTTTGGAACACCACTTGTTAAAAAAACATAGCTTCTTCTTTATAAAATGCATGTGTTTGTGTTTAAACACGTACATGACAAGCATCTGCTGTCAAAATGAGATCATTTTGGAATATTTTTTTAAACTGACTAAGTTTAAAAAGTCCAACAGTGAAGTGTGTTATTCAACAGGCTGTTGGCTACTACTGATTACCCACTGTTTACCCATGTAGCCACATTAGCTACTAAAGGTACCGTCCCACTCAGCGACGCTGCAGCGATATAGACAACGAGCCGATCACTGGAGCGTCGCTGTTTAGGTCGCTGTAGAGACGTCAAACACAGCAGCTCCAGAACGATGCAGGAGAGATCCAGTGACGTAGCGGTGACTCACTTATCGTTCTCGCTGGTTGTTAGCTCCATGTAAAACATTGCTGACATCGTTGCTTTTGATGTCAAACATGACGATACACGCCGACCTGACGACCAAATAAAGTTCTGGACTTCTAGCTCCGACCAGCGATGGCACAGCAGGATCCAGATCACTGCTGCATGTCAAACACAACGAGATCGCTATCCAGGACGCTGCAACGTCACGGAAAGTTGCTGAGTGTGATGGTACCTTAAGACTGTCTTTGCATTAACGAGTTTGAAAAGGTTTGGATACAGACTTAGAAAAGTTCAAAGTGGATTACATGTCTTTTCAGGGCAGTTAGAGGTTTTGCAGTACTTTTGAGTGAATTTCTTTTTTTGGAAAATTCTGCTGCAAAGCTAGTGAATTCAAGTTTTTAAAAAAATATTATTTATTATTATTAAATTATTTACTACTTCAAACTCTTTTCAGCAATCAAAAATTGTTAACATGCAAAAATATGGGTTGTATTTGTTGTTTTGACTCATTTTTGTACCATTTGTGTAGATGACTACAGGACTGTGGTTGTTTTGGGCTCCACCTAGCAGATGTTTGTGAGGTTATGGTTACAATGAATGTGTTTCCTTCTTTGTGTGATATGTAAAGTACGCGTACCAACAAACTTCTGCTTATGAAAGAAGCTCCCATCTTCTGCCACAAGTTTTTTAGTATGATTCATTCTGGTGGGTCTTTTTTATTAAATGATTAGATGAATTGTTTTGTCTCTACTGATAAAAAAAAACCCACAGAGGAGTATGCCAAATCTCAAATCATAGCATTTCTGCCAGGTGTTTCCTTGGAAAGTTTCTGCAAAATGTGCAGGTTATGACACTTTACTTTGACAGTATATGATGCATTGCTCAATAAAGACTGAGCACAATTGACATGATATATTCGTAGTATATAGCTTGGCGCACATACAGGATAAGTGTTCCTTTGCACGAGCAGATTTTGGAAACAAGCGACGATCAATGATTCAGGAAGTCAATTGGCAGTTGTTTAGCTCAATTTACATAGTGTAATTATCAGCTTCAGATCGGTTTGTTCATTTGGTCACTGGACATATTTACATAGACCAATCAATGGTGCTAATCATGATCTCTGCCTGTGTAAAGGACCTTAGACTTTAGCATGGAAAATGGGTCAAATAGTTTAAGATTGTAATATACTATAAGTTACAATTACATTATAAATATTAAACTCAAAACCAACAAAATAATCTAGAACTTAAATGAGTTGCACAAGGTCCTAAGGGCAAGTTCACACTAGGCATTTTTTCAGCATTTTTTTCTGCAGCAAAACCTGATCTCGCTGCAGAAAAATGGATGTTTTCCTTGTTTTTTCTTGCGTTTTTTGTGGCATTTTTTGCTGCGGTTTTGCCATGTTTGATTTGTTTCTTGTGCATACTGATAAAGTTTAGTCTTAAAAAAAAAGTCCCATTCCATAGAATCAGGTGTGTTGACTCAAAAAACACAGCAAAACATTATACCTGCGTTTTTGTTGCGTTTTTTCACCACCTATTAAAGTCAATGGGTTAAAAACACTGAAAAAACACTGAAAGAAGTGACATGCTCTATGTCCAAAAAAACATGCAAAGCACAAAGTACTGATGACAAAAAAAACAATGTGTGTGCATGAGATTTCTGAAATCTCATAGGCTTTGCTGGTCCTGTAAAAAACAGCTGAAAATTAGCAAAAAACAAAATATAAAAAAGCAGCAAAAAAACGCCTAGTGTGAACTTAGCCTAAAAAAAAAAAAATCTAGAATCAATCAATTCAAATTTTATGACTTTATCCCAATCCTATAAACGCCATTATACACACAAGACATTTCGATTTCCAGTAGCTGTTCCACTGTTACAGGAATTGTTCAACATTCATTTTATTTGGATTGATTTAAATAATAAATGGAGACATACTCACCAGTTGCCTCGTGGACCCAACACGGGCTGCTCAGGAGGCCTGCGCAGGCACTGGAAGCAATGTCTGCCCGGTTTGGAAGTCGCAGCACTGTTGCAGCTTGTAATTGGCATTTGCCCTAATGTGACTTCTGAATGGGGAAGACACCATTTCTGAAGATGGCATAGATCTCCAGTACATCCTGCAATGGATCTACAAAAGCGCTAGAAAGTGAGTTTGTCTCAGTTCACTATTTTTAATCAACCTATGCCTATAAAAATATTTTACTATTGGACAACCCTTTTAATAATAACATCATAGCTATGCCACCATGACACTTAAAAGTGACTTTAAGTATAACCACCCTACCTGGTGGCCTCTGTATTCCTCCCACTACATTCTCCACCGAGACTGGCATCAAAGATGTTTTAGTGGTGACTGACAATTGTTCTGTAAACCATTGTGGTGGCAATCTTGGGTGAAGAATTACCAGAACACCGGTCTCATGGAAAGAGGCGTTGTAAGGCAAATTTAGGGCATGAGGTAGGCCAACTAGAGATTAAAAATGTATGGTCACTTGTCATAATAGCCAAATTGTGCACACCATTTCTAAGTCATTGTACCCAAAAAACTACCCAGGAACATTAACCTCAGATTAAGAAGAAACATATGCTTCAAGGAATTTAAAAAAATATACTAATATAATTTTTATAGAAAATTTATACATAAAAATTCACCATTTACCATTTAAATAAGTAGGGAATTTCTGAGCTAGACATAAACCATGTGGAGAAATGCATAAATAAACATATAGATGACTGAAAATATCTAAGAATTGGGTTCCCTGTTCAGAATCAACATTAAAAATGAAAGTGTTGCCATGAATATTGCTTAAATGCAATATATAATAATATACAGTATAATAGCCTCTAGACTGAACCTATTCAGAGAGCACATGTATGTACTGTAATTATAGGTATATATGTTCAAATATAAACTTTTTAAAAATGCAACATTTACTTACAACTAGTGTTGAGCGATACCGTCCGATACTTGAAAGTATCGGTATCGGAAAGTATCGGCCGATACCGGCAAAGTATCGGATCTCGCCGATTCCGATACCCGATACCCATGCAAGTCAATGGGACACCAAGTATCGGACGGTATCCTGATGGTTCCCAGGGTCTGAAGGAGAGGAAACTCTCCTTCAGGCCCTGGGATCCATATTACTGTGTAAAATAAAGAATTAAAATAATAAATATGGATATACTCACCTCTCCGGAGGCCCCTGGACATCACCGCTGGTAACCGGCAGCCTTCTTTGCTTAAAATGAGTGCGTTCAGCACCTTCTGTGACGTCACAGCTTTTGATTGGTCGCGTGCCGCCCATGTGACCGCCACACAACCAATCACAAGCCATGACGTAATTCTCAGGTCCTAAATTCCTAGAATTAGAATTAGGAATTCTAGGAATTTAGGACCTGAGAATTACGTCACGGCTTGTGATTGGTCGCGTGGCGGTCACATGGGCGGCACGCGACCAATCAAAAGCTGTGACGTCACAGAAGGTGCTGAACGCGCTCATTTTACGCATAGAAGGCTGCCGGTTACCAGCGGTGATGTCCAGGGGCCTCCGAAGAGGTGAGTATATCAATATTTTTTATTTTAATTCTTTATTTTACACAGTAATATGGATCCCAGGGCCTGAAGGAGAGTTTCCTCTCCTTCAGACCCTGGGAACCATACACTGGAAACTTCCGATTCTGATTCCCGATACCACAAAAGTATCGGATCTCGGTATCGGAATTCCGATACCGCAAGTATCGGCCGATACCCGATACTTGCGGTATCGGAATGCTCAACACTACTTACAACCAATGATCAATATGCTCTGATCCACATAATCCGTACAAAATTGCTATTCCACTCTGGAACCGCTTCCTTTTTCTGTTAATAAATTACTTTGACAAATTTTTAGAGCTTTGGTTAAAATTTCCCTGAGATGTTCTGTTAAGAGATTTAGAGGTGTGATTTAGAACTGGTAGAACCAAGTCTGTCCCTTAGCTGTATGCAATAACAAAATCTTATGTGAATTCATGTCATCTTTTGGTATATCTAAGCTTTTACAGAATCAACTGAAATAAAAGTTAATGTATTTTCTTCCTTGTGATGTGATGTTGACAATATGAAAAGATTCATATTTTTAACATAGTGTTTTATGGCATTTTCCATGTGCCATAACTCAGGGCCAGTGATACGGGAAAGCAAACTACGCATTTGCCTAGGGCCCCCATTTCCCTTGGGCCACCCAGCCAGTGGCATGCTGCCAATAGAGGCAGACTACATGGTCACTATGGGGCCCGTGAGTCAGGGGGCATACATTCAACTGTAAAAGCATCATAGATGCCGATACAGTTGACAGTAATGGAGGAGAGAGCGGCAGGTGACGCACCCTCTCCCGTCATCCCCCTTCTGCCTCTGATGCTCTGGGCACAATGACGTCACTTCATCAAGCACCATGTTTTGTCAGCATTTGAGCTGCTGAGATGACGCGCTGCAGAGACCAGAGCCACATGGGAAAGAGGATAGGTGAATATTATTTTTATTTTTTTTAAATCAGTGAGTATGTGGTGTCCATAATACTGGAGGACTATGAGGCTGCATAGTACTTTGTGGGTGGCTTTATAACTCTCTGGGGCTGCATTATACCCCTGTGGGGTGGCATTATACTCCTCTGGCACGGCATTATACCTCTGTGGCTGTGGGGCTGCATAATACTCCTGTGGGCCTGCATAATACTCCTGTGGGGCTGCATAATACTCCTGTGGAGCCTGCATTATACTCCTGTGGGGCCTGCATTATACTCTATCAAGGACTATGGGGGGGTGCATTATAGTATATGTGCTTTATGGGAGCTGCATTATACTATATGTAGGCTGCATTACACTATTCAACTATTTAGGGGCTGCATTATTCTCCATCAAGGACTATAGGCTGTGTATTATACTGTATGTACTATATGGGACTGCTTTATACTCAGAACTATGGGGTGTATTATAGTGTATTTAGGACTATGGGAATGGATATATGAAGGACTATGGGATGCATTATACTATGGGGAGTGCATTGTACTAAAAGGAGGACTATGGGGGTGCATTATACTATTGTCACTTTGAGTGAAGGATAAATAAGTGCACAACAATGGGTAGAGGGAAGGGAGAGCCCAAGCACTAGGGAAGGGGAAGTGGAGACCCCCTGACAGATCTAAAATCACCCTGTCTGCCCTAACGTCCCTATATAGGTTCTGCACATATCACCAAGCAGGAACCTACGCCCTGTATCTCCCTAGAGCTAGGCCCTGGATAGGAAAGGGGAGAGGATAGCACTCGTCAATCCCCACTGTAAACTAAAGACAAAAGGGGTTAGACAAACAAGGGAACACTTAGCTTAAGAAGACCATCCTTATATCACGCCAGCAATCTTCCAAGGGTCCCCAGGGAGGCATACTATTATAGCTTCCAACAAGGCTGAGGTAAGAAGAGCTAACACCAGCAGCATGCTGCAGACACTGAATGAATTTAAACCCTCACCAGGCTATCCAATCAGCAGCAAAAGGTGAAGGCAACCACTGGGTCCTAAAGGGAGAGACATACTTCTCCACAACAGAGATACAGAATTCAAGAAGGTGCTTGAGCTTACTGCAGGGACCTTCTGCAGCGAGACCCAGAACGACTTTCAGTCACTCCTGACACACTTGTGACAACTATATTGAGGACTCTGGGGAGTGTATTATATTATGTGGAGCATTATACTATATGGAGGTCTATGGGGAACATTATACAATATAGAGGACTATGGGATGCATTATACTATATTGAGGACTATTGAGTGCATTATTAAATATGGAGGACTGTGAGATGCATAATGCTATATTGATGACAATGGGGAGAGTATTATAGTATATGGAAGACTATGGGAGTGCATTACACTATATAGAGGACTATGGGGAGTGCATTATACTAAAAAGAGGATTATGGGTAGTGCAATATATTATATGAGGACTATGCGGAATGCATTATACAATATGGAGGACTATTTTACTATAAGGAGGACTATGGGGTACATTATTCAATATGTAGGACTATGCAGAGTGCATTGTAATGTATGGAGGACTATGGGGTGCGTATTATACTACAGTGGGGAAAAAAGTATTTAGTCAGCCACCAATTGTGTAAGTTCTCCCACTTAAAAAGATTAGAGAGGCCTGTAATTGACATACTAGGAAGACCCAACTATGAGAGTCAAAATTGAGAAAACAAATACAGAATCACCTTGTCTGATTTGGCAAGATTTATTTAGCAAATTATGGTGGAAAATAAGTATTTGGTCATTAACAATAGTTCATCTCAATATTTTGTTATATATCCTTTGCTGGCAATGACAGAGGTCAAACGTTTTCTGTAAGTCTTCAAAAGGTTGGTACACACTGTTGGTGGTATGTTAGTGCAGCGCCCCAGAGTCCTGGTCGTTGCAGTGATGTCGCTCTGCCACTAAGGGGAGTGATGTTACGTCTGATTGCACTAAAGGAGTTCACCTGACCAGGTATCACAGTCACACATTACACTTCACACTCTGGCCACCAGGGGGAGCAAAGGGTTCTATGTATTAGGCCACTCCTCACAATCTTGTAAAACTGGGGGTTGGATAGGAAGTTAGGAAGAAGCTGACTGGGTTTTGCCCAGGCAACATCCTGTGAGAGAGGGAGTTCCTGGGAAGATTCAGGGGGGGTCTCTGTCAGGCCTAGCGAAAAAGGACAGATCATTACAGAACCACGCCTGCACCCGTTGCGGCGGCATCTTAAAGGGAACCTGTCACCCCGTTTTTTCCGTATGAGAAAAAAATACCGTTAAATAGGGCCTGAGCTGTGCGTTACAATAGTGTATTTTGTGTACCCTGATTCCCCACCTATGCTGCCGAAATACGTTACCAAAGTCGCCGTTTTCGCCTGTCAATCAGGCTGGTCTGGTCAAATGGGCATGGTCACATCGTCGTTTCTTCCCCCAGATCTTGCTTATTTTTCCGTTGGTGGCGTAGTGGTTTGCGCATGCCCAACTGCCGAATCCACTGCACAGGTGAGGAAAATGAGTGCGATCTGCGCTATTCCCCTGGTGATCGGTGGGGGCGGCCATCTTCCTGAGGCCGCGCATGCGCAGATGGAGCGCTCTGCTGCCTGGGGCTTCAGGAAAATGGCCGTGGGATGCCGCGCGTGCGCAGATGGAGATCGCGGCGGCCATTTTCCTGAAGCCGAGATGCGAAAATGGCCGCCGTGATCTCCATCTGCGCACGCGCCCCCACCGATTACCAGGGGAATAGCGCAGATCACGCTCTTTTTCCTCACCTGTGCAGTGGATTCGGCAGTTGGGCATGTGCAAACCACTACGCCACCAACGGAAAAATAAGCAAGATCTGGGGGAAGAAACAGCGATGTCAACACGCCCATTTGACCAGACCAGCCTGATTGACAGGCGAAAACGGCGACTTTGGTAACGTATTTCGGCAGCATAGGTGGGGAATCAGGGTACACAAAATACACTATTGTAACGCACAGCTCAGGCCCTATTTAACGGTATTTTTATCTCATATGGAAAAACAGGGTGACAGGTTCCCTTTAAGAAAGGACACGAAGCGAGGTTTATTGTGGAGAAGTGAGAAACGAGATCACAGCACAAAGGAGAATAGAACCAGTAGGAGTTGTGCCCTAAGATCGTGGCAACATCCTACTGAGGCGCATAGCCGGTGGCCGGAACACCGAGGAAGTATTGGGCTCCAAGCATTACTTCAAACCAACAGCAGGACAGTTAACTTTAGGTTGGCTGTCTCACCTAATTCACCTAAGCAGACAATGGAAGCAATTGTGGGAGAGGGGCGTCTCTAGGGTCCCTATAAAATAACTCCAGGCCTACCCCGTTATACGGGTGCGTCCTAGCCATATCATCTGGGGGACGGAGAGAGAAAGAACATCAGAAACAGACAACAGTTGTGAGGACTATCCCGTGGTGCTCAGCAGGGAAGTACTACAACACACAGGCGCTAGAAGGTAGGCACTGATTTCCACCTGCAAAGGGAACTCTGGATGTGCCTTCGGACCGACCGGTCTCAGCCAGCTCTGTTAGCAGTGCTCTGGATTGTGGATCCCGAAGCCTTCAGTAAAGAGGTAAAGAGACTGCAACCCTGTGTCCTCGTTATTCATCGCGCCTTGCACCACGCACCATCATCACCCCTTTCATTGGACGCCCCTTAGCAGGGTCACGGACCGGGTCTAGCCACCGTGACAACCCCAGGACCGAGACAGAGAGGCCCGGTACCGAGTACTCCATGGCCCTGCGTCTGGGGGCGCTCCAACGGCCCATTCCTCCATACAGATCTCCTCTAGGGCAATGATGTTTTGGGCCTGTCACTGGGCATCACGGACTTTCAAATCCCTCCAAATGTTTTCTATGGGGTTGAGATCTGGAAACGTGCCAGGCCACTCCAGGACCTTCATATGCTTTGGGGCTGTTTTTCTGCAAAGGGACCATCTGTGTACATGAAAGAATGAATGGGGCCATGTATCGTGAGATATTGAGTGCAAACCTCCTTACATCAGCAAGGGCATTGAAAATGAAACGTGGACGGGTCATTCAGCATGATAATGATCCCAAGCACACTACCAGAGCAATGAAGGGGTGACTTTGTAAGAAGCATATGAAGGTTCTGGAGTGGCCTAGTACGCTTCCAGATCTCAGCCCCATAGAAAACATTTGGAGGGAGTTGAAAGTCCGTGATGCCCAGCTACAGGCGCAAAACATCATTGCTCTAGAGGAGATCTGCATGGAGGAATGGGCCAACATACCACCAACAGTGTGCACCAACCTTTTGAAGATGTACAGAAAACGATTGACCTCTATCATTGCCAACAAAGGATATATAACAAAATATTGAGATGAACTTTTGTTAATGACCAAATACTTATTTTCCACCATAATTTGAAAAATAAATCTTGCCAAATCAGACACGGTGATTTTCTGGATTTGTTTTCTCAATTTTGACTCTCATAGTTGTGGTCTTCTTAGGATGTCAATTACAGGCCTCTCTCATCTTTTTTAAGTGGGAGAACTTTCACAATTGGTGGCTGACTAAATACTTTTTTCTTCACTGTATATAATGGACTATGAGGCACATTATACTGTTTGGAGGACTATCGGGAGCATTATACTATGTGGAGGTCTTTGGGGTGCATTATACTAAATGAGCAAAATGCTGCCTATTCATTTAGTGATTGGATTGTTTATGCTAGAACAAAAATCATTGTTTTCAGCAGCACATCGCCCTTTGAAAATGGCAGATATGCTGCTGATAACATGATACTGTATGGGGACAGATTGATCTGCTAGTGATCATTCTGTGCCCATCATTCTTCCTCAGCCGGGAAACAAGTGTTGAATGACTTCAATATTGTCGATCATGCATGCTTAACAGTCTGAATGCAGCACATGTAAAATACAACCGATATGTTTCTGTGTGATGGTGCAGTATGTAAACAATTGGGGTCCCATTTTGTCTAAAACCGGCCCTGACTTTGATCCATGCTCTCAGAAACTGGACCATATGAATCAGATGACTGCTATCCGCAGTTTTGACAGCATTTAGCGAGCAGGCAGAGGGAAGAAAGCCTATTTGTCCTTGGATTGGCACCCTCAAAACGTCATTGTGGGGGCCCGATTGTTGCCATGGTGACCAAATGTCGGCATGACGACATCCGTGTCACCAGGCACTAGCAGTTAGATCATGCGCAATGCATGATCTAACGAACGTGTCTAAAGCACTGACAGGTTATAAGGTATAGCAATGCTTCTGCATTGCTATGCCTTATAACTGCGATCAGGCTGCAGAAAGTGAAAGTCCAATAGTCTAAGTAAAAAAGCAAAAAAAAAAAAAAAGTTTTTAAATATTTTTTAATCACAAAATAATAAAAAATATAAAAAATATATTGTATCTATTAAAAAATATTATTATGAAAAAAAAAACAATAAAAGTACATATATTTTGTATCGCCGCGTCTGGAACAACTCAACCTATAAAACAGTCCCACTGGTTAACCCCCATTAGTGAACACCATAAAAAAAAAAATAAATAGCAAGGCAAGAAACAGCTGTATCATCATTCCCCCAAACAAAAAGTGGAATAAAACACGATAAAAACGACTAATGTAAATAAATATGGTATCGATGAAAACGTCATCTTGTCCTGCAAAAAAAACAAGCTGCCATACAGCTCCATCAGCCAGAAATTCAAAAAGTTATAGCTCTCAGAATAAAGCGATGCAAAAATAATTAACTTTTCTATAAAATAATTTTAATTGTGTAAAAGCGTCAAAACATAAAAAAAAAACCTATATAAATGTCGTACTGCTGTAATCTCACTGACCCGAAGACTGCCTTATCGATTTTACCACATGTGGAACGGCATAGGAAGAAAACCCCCTCAAAATGTCCTGCATTGTTGGTTTTGGTTTATTCTGTCTCCCAAAAATTGGAATAAAAAGCAATCAAAAAATGTTATGAGCTTGAAAATAATGGTGATAAAAACATCAACTCATCCCACAAAAACAAGCCATCACATGACTTTGTCAGCAGAAATGTGGAAAAATTATACCTCTCAGAATATGGTGATGCAAAAACTAGTTTTTGAAAAAAAGAGCCTCTTTTAGTGTATGACAGCAGCCAAACATAGAAAACACATATAAATCTGATTTCGCTGTAATCACACCGACCCGAAGAATAAAATCATCTAATCACTTAATCACGAGGAAAGATGAAAAAAATAAATAGAACCAATTCTTCACCTGCTGTTGATTTTTTTCATTCTGCCTCCCATAGATTACAGTAAGGCTCTGCTCACATCTATCCTGAGCTCTGCACTGAATGCTTACACCGGGGCTTCCATGTAATTCTCTAAAATACGTGATTCAGATGGAACCACTGGTGGAAGATTCCCTATAATCAGGCAGATAGAGGCACTGTGGACAAGGTCTGTTTTGTTAGGATTGCATAAAAATGCCGTTGGCCACAGTTTTGTGCACCTCTGAAAAAGGACACAGCTGAACAGAGGCCAGACAGAGTCCAGAGTAACTCTGCTGACTCATTATAGCCCAGGGGTTTCATCTGAATCATGTCACTTGGAGTTTCAGATGTAAAATTCAATGTAAGTGCTCAGTGTAGAGTGCCAGATAGATGTGATCCAAAATGTTATGTAAAACATACCTCCCAACTGTCCCGGATCCCACGGGACTGTCCTGATTTTGACAGTCAGCCCTGGGATCCCGGGCGGGACATTGGTTGTCCCGCACTACCTGCCTAGGGCGGGGACAATGCAGGGGGCGGCACCTGAGTAACTTAGGTTTGTGGCTGTTTTTTTTTTTTATAAAAGCTGGGTCTCCAACCGACCGCCCCCGCCCCCTGTGCGGCGCTGCCACGTTGAGGGAGAGAGCCAGCAGCAATCAAGATGAGAGGTCAGCGACTCACTACCTCCTGTGTGTGCACGGAGCTCCGGCTTCTCCTGCTCTTACCTGCTATCCCGGCAGAGAAGGAGAGACAGGGGAGGTGCCGGGACAGTGCAGAGCAGCCTGTTAGCAGGAGAAACTGAAGAGCTGCACATGGACAGATCAGCCGCCCCTGCACCACAGAGGAGATTGTGTGTGTGATGTGTTATGCTGTGTGTGTGTGTGTGATGTGTGTGATGCTGCATGTGTGTGTGTGAGATGCTGCATGTGTGTGTGTGATGCTGCATGTGTGTGTGTGTGTGTGAGATGCTGCGTGTGTGTGATGCTGCATGTGTGTGTGATGCTGCATGTGTGTGTGATGCTGCATGTGTGTGTGTGAGATGCTGCATGTGTGTCATGTGTGTATGAGGTATCTGGTGTGTATGAGGTATCTGGTGTGTATGTGATGGCTGCGTGTGTGTGATGGCTGCGTCTGTGTGTGTGATGGCTGCATGTGTGTGTGTGATGGCTGCGTGTGTGTGTGTGATGGCTGCGTGTGTGTGATGGCTGCGTGTGTGTGTGATGGCTGCGTGTGTGTGTGATGGCTGCGTGTGTGTGATGGCTACGTGTGTGTGATGGCTGCATGTGTGATGCATTTGTGTCAAAGCTGCATGTGTTTGTGAGCTGCGTTTGTGATGCTGTGTGTGTGTGTGTGATACTGCGTGTGTGTGTTATGCTGCGTGTGTGTGTGTGAGCTGCGTGCGTCTGTGAGCTGTGTGTGTGCTGCGTGTGTGTGAGCCGTGTGTGTGAGCTGCGTGCCTGTGTGTGAGCTGCGTGCCTGTATGTCATTATACAGTATGGAGAATTGTGGCCATTATACAGTATGGAGCATCATGTGCAGCCAGTATACAGTATGGAGCATCATGTGCAGCCAGTATACAGTATGGAGCATCATGTGCAGTCATTATACAGTATGCAGCATCATGTGCAGTCATTATACAGTATGCAGCATCATGTGTGGCCATTATACAGTATGGAGCACTGTGTGGCCATATTTTTTTGTTTATAATTATTGTATATGAAACAGTGTGATCAGCAGTGCTAAATGGGTGTGGTTGGGACGTGGATATGGGTGTGACTAATTATGAATGGGTGTGGTCAGAGGCGTGGCCTAAAATTTGCCGCCGCGCGCTTCGCGCGCCGCAAACTTTGTCCCTCTTTCCCGTCTTCAAAAGTTGGGAGGTATGTGTAAAATGTTCCCAATAAAAGCTTCAACTGAATCCACAAAAAAGTAAGTTTTACTCGGGTCCGTCATCTGTTAACGGAAATATAAGTGGCTCCCACTGTACTGTTAACACAAAGGTTCTGGAAAAGCGAAATGGCTCTTTCCCCAAAAAATTAATTCAGCAAATTCTTTGCTCCCAAATTCAAATGCCCACCTGTCTTCTGAGCCCCAGTGTTCCTAAACTGCAGTTAATGTCCACATGTTTGACATTTCTGTATCGATGAGAGTATGAGCATGAGGTGTATGAGCTGAGCACAACATACTGGTCACTACTAGTGATGAGCGAGTATACTCGTTGCTCAGGTTTTCCCGAGCATGCTCGGGTGGTCTCCGAGTATTTGTGAGTGCTCGGAGATTTAGTTTTTGTTGAGGCAGCTGCATGATTTACTGCTGCTAGACAGGTTGAGTACATGTGGGGGTTGCATGGTTGCTAGGGAATCCCCACATGTATTCAAGCTGTCTAGCAGTTGCAAATCATGCAGCTGCAGGCGATGAAAACTAAATCTCTGATCACATCCAAATACTCGGAGACCTCCCGAGCGTGCTCAGGGAACCCTGAGTAACGAGTATACTCGCTCATCACTAGTCACTACATCATACTGGTCACTACAATGGCAGTTTGCAATTTTCACTTTGCAACATCCACTGCTGCTTGTTACTGGAAAACACCCATGGAGTCAAAATCGTCAGTACTCTTGTAGATAAATTCCCAAAGCGGTTTAATTTCCGAAATGGGGTCACTTGATGGGGATTATGCTCTTTTAGCACTTAGGGGTCTCTGAATATGGAGTCCACAAACTATTATAGAAAATTCTGCACTCCAGGATGCCTCCTATATAGCAGCACTGCTTATCCATATGGCGAGACTTGGGAGGGCCGGAGCACTATTTGCCAATAACGCTCCATTTCTCGCTGAATGGCTAAGCAGTATTGCACAGCCACATCTGATGCATTTTTACATTCAGCAGAAACTGTGGGACACAATTTTGTGCCATTTTTGCCAATTACCCAGTGTGAAAATATAAAATCTGAGGCTAAAACATTTTTGGTGATAAAAATTTTATTATTTTTTTCTTCATTGCCCAATTGTATTACATTCTGTGACCCACCAGTGGTGTCAATATGATCCTTAGCCCCTAAATGAATTAATTGAGAAGTGTAGTATGTAAAATGGGGTCTCTTATGGGAGGCTCTGCTAATGTGACATTGGACCCTCAAACCAGTCCAGCAAAATGTGAAAGTCAATATGGTGCTTTTTCCTTTCTGAGCTGTGCACTGTGTCTCAAAATTAGTTTCTGATCACATTTGGGGTACAGGCGTACTCAGGAGAATCATTTTGGGGTCCATTTTCTCCTGCTATCCTTATAAAAATAAAAAAGGGAGCTAAAATAACATTTTTGTGGAAAAAATAGATTTTTTTTTCACTGTTCTACGTTATAAAATGTCTGTGTAGCAGCTGGGGGTTCAAGGTGCTCACCGCACATCTAGATACATTCCTTAATGTACAAAATGGTGTCACTTGTGGGGGTTTCCACTGTTTAGGCACTTTAGGGGCTGTTGATTTTCTCCTGCTATGTTTGAGAAAATGCAAAATTTGGAGCTAAAATGAAAAAAACATTTTTGTGGGGAAAATATGATTTTTTTTATTTCACATTATAAACTGTGAAGCACCTTGGGGTTTAAAGTGCTCACCTTATATCTAGATAAAATCTTTGAGGGGCCTAGATTCCAAAATGATGTCAATTGCGGGGGTTTCCACTGCTTAGGCACATCAGGGGCTCTCCAAACGCAACATGGCATCCGCTATTATTCCAGCACACCAAATTGTGTGCTACAATTTCTCCTGTTAGCCCTGTGAAAATGCAAAATTTGGAGCTAAAACATATTTTTGTGGGGAAAATATGATTTTTTTCTATTTTGACGACTCAACGTTATAAACTTCTGTGAAGCGGCTGGGGGTTCAAGGTGCTCACCACGCATCAAGATAAGTTCACTGAGGGGTCTAATTTCCAAATCTGAGTCATATGTGGGCGATTTTTACTGTTTAGGCACATCAGTGGCTCTCCAAAGGCAAGATGGTGTCCGCTAATTATTCCAGCAAATTTTACACTCAAAAAGTCAAATGGTGCTCCTTCCCTTCCGAGCCCTGCTGTGTGCCCAAACAGTGGTTTTGCTCAACATATGGGCTATTGGCTTGCTCAGGGGAAATTGCACAACAAATTTTAGGATCCATTTTCTCCTGTTACCCTTGCAAAACATTCCCAAAATTCCTATGAAGCACATGAAGGGTTAATAAACTTCTTGAATGTGATTTTGAGCATTGTGAGATGTGCAAATTTTAGAATGGTATCACTGTATTTCCTGTCAGACCCCTAAAAGTCATTTCAAATGTGATGTGGTCCCTGAAAAAAGTTTTGTTGGAAAAATGAGAAATCGCTGGTCTATTTTTAACCCTTATAACTTCCTAACAAAAAAATGATGTTTCCAAAATTGTGCTGATGTAAATTTTACATGTGAGAAATTTTATGTATTAACTGTTTTGTGTTATATAACTCTCTGATTTAATTCAGAAAACAGAAAGGATAAAGCTATCTCACCGTTGAAGTTTGTAGGAGTCCAGTGTGTATGGAACCATGAGCCAACCACTGATGTATAGCAATTGCAGGTAAAAGAAGAAATGTCCCAGCTTCTGGTAAGATTTTCAGAGTAATCTTTATTCCATCAAAATACAATAAAAAAATGGCGGACAGGAACAGGAGCAAGCGATGCGCTTCGAACACTGTTGTTCTTTATCAAGCTTGATAAAGAACAACCGTGTTCGAAACACACAGCTTGCTACTGTTCCTGTCCACCACTTTTTTAAATTGTTTTTAATGGAATAAAAATTACTCTGAAAACTTTACCAGAAGCTGGAACATTTCTTCGCTCTCTGATTTAATTGCATAAAAATAAAAAATCTGAAAATTGTTTTCTAAATTTTCAGCAAATTTCCATTTTTTTCCACAAAAAAATGCAAGTAATATCGAATAAAATACATTTTCATAAAGTACAATATGTTGCAAAAAAACAAACTCAGAGTCAGTGGCATCCGTTGAAGCGTTCCAAAGTTATTGCCTCTTTAAGTGACAGTGGTCAGAATTGTAAAAATTGGCCTGGTCATTAACGTGCAAACAGCCTTTGGGAGGTAAAGAAGTTAAGAGACATGAACACTTTTTATCATTAAATTCAGAACCTAAATCACTAATTATCTAAATGAATTGATAGAGCATACTTAATTCAATCACAGTGATCAGTACTGATATACTATTATTTCTACTTAGGCATTGGCACATTTTTTTTTACTACTTCTGAGCTTCAACTTAAAAGCAACAACTCTGGGCTTAACACTTATCAGAAAAATTATTGGTAAGAAAATATTGGAACTGTATTCCAGTTAGACATTTACTATTTATATTAGGATATTTTTCCCTGTGGTTAAATTATATTTAGTCTTTTCTAGGAGTACCATCATTTTGCCCTGGCCATTTTAATTAGTTTAAATTAAATTGAAATTTACCATATTTTTTTGACTACAAGACACAACAGACCATATGATGCAACACAAATTTTGGGGTGTAAAAAAAGATTTTTATAAGATGACGGTACATCTTTTCCGAATTTAAGGTATCTTATCTGGGGATCACAGGAAGCACGGTCCCTGCCTCAGGAAGCCAGGAGTGGAATAAGTGGAGCAATGATGCAGGGGGTCCTGGGTGGGGGGAGGAGGTGTCTCAGCCGTGCGATGCTGTGGGTCAGAGCAGAATGCATTGCGTGGAGTAGGCTTCCTTCCTCAGGGAGCTGGCGGCGAAGTTAGCAATGCTGCCGCCCGGTGTCAGAGGTGATTGGTGTGCATCAAATGTTTCCCGATGGCCATTTTCTTGAAGCCATGGGGTGCTGGAGGCAGTGCCTGCACAGTTTGGGAACTTGGCCTAGCCGAGATCTCAATATGCACATGTGCGACCTTTGGCATCCATTTTCATGAAGCCCACAGCCCATAGCCTCTGGAGGCGGCGCATGCTCAGATTGAGATCTCGGCTGGGCCGAGATCCTAATCTGTGTACGGGCCACTGGAGGCGGCCCACAGCTTCAGGAAAATGGCCACCAGGAAACCAATGATGCAGTTTTAAGCTATTTCAGTAACTATTGTGGAGTTTACTCATTTTAATAGAAGGGTTTCAACAATTTTGGCCACGTGTGTTACTCACCCGCTGCCTATTCCAGAACTGACGGGTTGTCGGTCTCTGATGGACCTCAAGTGATTACGTCACAACAACCAGTCACATGACTACTTTGGTCAATGATTGACTTCAATGTCGGAGACTGGTTGCAGGGATGCAATTGCACATAACCCAATTAAGAATGTTGAAGTGGATTCTATGGGCATATAGATATACTATTCTTTTATCAGCATGGCTCCCACTTTAGAGTTTCTGAAAAAACACACCTTTAAGCTAGTAATTTTATAAATGCAGTGATGGTCCAGTCCACAATTTTCCCTATTATTCCAGAGTAGGTAAGATAAACCCATAGGCTTTGAGTGAATATGACACTAAAGGTGAGCATGTCCTTTCTCATCAGACTGGATCAAGATTCTGAATAAAAATTATACACATGTACTTTAGTATTGTTGTTTTTTTGTCCTAAGAAATCATCTACACCTTTTTTTTTAAAAACCGTCAAATTTTATGATCAGCTCTTCAAGTAGACTATTCTGCAGATTTACAGTTCTCCTGGTAAAAAAGCCTTTTTACCTCTGCAGATCACAGTTTTTTAAACAGATGCTGCAAGTGCCACTCATGCCTTTTGAGAGGATTTTACATGGAACATTTTTTTGTAAGAGTTATTTTTGTATTTGTACACGTTAATCATGTTTCCACTTAGAAGTCTGTTTTTTTATTAATTAAGCTTCCTAATGATGCTTATCAGTTTTGCTGTTCTTTTATCATTTTAATGCATGCTGTTTATAGACCAGTGTTCAGAACTGACCTAGATAATTCAGTTGAGGCTGCATTAATGCTCTGTATCATGCTGGACTAAAAGTGCAGAAATAACAATCACGTTCTGTCCACAAAACAAAAAACAAATGGAGTGATTAAATGAAAATTGCCCAGTCCTTATTTCCCAGTGGTATCAACTGTTAAGGTACCGTCACACTAAGCGACGCTGCAGCGATAGCGACAGCGATGCCGATCGCTGCAGCGTCGCTGTTTGGTCGCTGGAGAGCTGTCACACAGACCGCTCTCCAGCGACCAACGATGCCAAGGTCCCCGGGTTACCAGGGTAAACATCGGGTTGCTAAGCGCAGGGCCGCGCTTAGTAACCCGATGTTTACCCTGGTTACCAGCGTAAAATGTAAAAAAAACAAACAGTACATACTTACATGCGTCCCCCGGCGTCCGCTTCCTGCAATGACTGAGCGCCGGCAGTAGCAGGGCACAGCGGTGACGTGTGCTTTCACTTTCACTTTACTGCGCTCAGTCAGTGTGGGAAGCGGACGCCGGGGGACGCATGTAAGTATGTACTGTTTGTTTTTTTTACATTTTACGCTGGTAACCAGGGTAAACATCGGGTTGCTAAGCGCGGCCCTGCGCTTAGCAACCCGATGTTTACCCTGGTTACCAGTGTAAAATATCGCTGGTATCATTGCTTTTGCTGTCAAACACGGCAATACACGGCGACCTAGCGACCAAATAAAGTTCAGACCTTCTAGCAGCGACCAGCAATTTCACAGCGGGATCCAGATCGCTGCTGCGTGTCAAATACAGCGATATCGCTACCTAGGACGCTGCAACGTCACAGATCGCTGGCTATATCGCTGCGACGTTGCTTAGTGTGACGGTACCTTTAGGGAAAGTTGAAAGGCTCCAGCAGCTTCTTTTTACGTATAGTGCTTCCTTCTCCTTCCAATTTCTCAGCATACCCTCCCATAGATTTCTATTGGTAGCAGTTATAATTTGATTGCTCAGTGGAGACAGAAATGAAGACAGATTTGAGCAGTTTTTGAAAGTTGAAGATTAGTGCATGGAGAAGTGACTGACTAGTGGGGAAAGATTCACATTTCTCTAAAAAGGTACATTGCTAATATAAGATTCCTTGTTATTTGACTGATTCATGAAAAGAAAACTATACACTACTTAATGTATTAACAATATTGAGCAGCACGGTGGCTCAGTGTTTAACACATGCATTGCAGTGCTGGGTCCTGGATTCAAAGCAGAATATCTGCAAGGAGTTTGTCTGTTCTCCCCTTGTTTTATGGCTTTCCTCCCACACAACAAAGACTTACTGATAGAGAATTTAGATTGTGAACCCCAATGGAGACAGCAACGATAATGCAGCGCCCCAGAGTCCTGGTCGTTGCAGTACTGATGCTCCGCCGCTAAGGGGGGCTATGGTACGTCTGATGGCACTGAAGGAGTTCACCTGACCAGGTATCACAGACACCAATACACTTCACAGTCTGGCCTCCAGGGGGAGCTAAGGGTACTATGTATTAGGCCACTCCTCACAATCTGGTAAAACTGGGGGTTAGATAGGAAGTTAGTCAGAAGCTGACTGGGTTGGAACCAGGCAACATCCTGTGGCAGAGGGTGTTGCAGGGGAAGATTCAGGGGGGTCCCTGTCAGGGGTAGGATCCTGACAGAGGCCTAGCGAACAGAGAGAACGTTACGGGACCGCGCCTGCACTTCATCGCGGTGGTACCCTAAGAAAGGACAAGAAGCGAGGTTTATTGTGCTGAGTGAGAAACGAGATCAACGCAACAAGGAGAAACACCATTAGAAGTCGTGCTGTAAGACGAGGCAACATCCTACTGAGGCTCGTAGCCGGTGGCCGGAACGCCGAGGAAGTATTGAGCTCCAGGCCTTACTTCAAACCTACGGCAGGACAGTCAGTTATAGGCAGGCTGTCTCACTCAAATCACCTAAGAAGACATAGGGGGCAACATTTGGAGAGGGGCAACTCTAGGGTCCCGGAAGACCTCCGAGCCTACCCGTCATACGGGTGCGTCCTAGCCATATCATCTGGGGGACGAAGCAGAACATCATAATCGAGTTGTGAGGGAACTTCAGAAACAGACACAACAGTTGTGGGGACTATCCCGTAAGCACAGCAGGGGAGGACCACAACACACAAGCGCTAGAAGGTAGGCACAGATTTCCACCTGCAAAGGGAACCCTGGAGGTGTCTGGAGGAGCCTTCAGTAAAGAGGTAAAGAGACTGCAACCTGGTGTCCTTGTTATTTACTGCGACCTGCTCCGCACCATAATATCATCACCATCCGCACCTTTCATTTGGGCGCCCCTCAGCAGGGTCACGGACCGGGTCTAGCCACCTTGACAACCCCAGAACAGAGACTCAGAGGCCCGGTACCGGGTACCCCTCGGCCCTGCGGCAGTGGGGGCGCTACAACAATGTCTATAAAGCACTGTGGAAATTAATGGTGCTATATAAGCAAGTAAAATAATTTCTCACCATCTACAATTGACATTTATTCTTCTTTTGTATATTCAGAACTTAATAAATTTGCCTTTTCATGATCCCCAGCATTGCCATTAGTTACAAGTCCAACTTGCTCTGACATTTGGATTCATATACATAAAACACTTTAGGATGTGTTTTGCTTTCTTGACACTATTTGCCAAACATACAGTGGGGAAAAAAGTATACATTGCCGAATTTGATACAATAGAAAAACAGAACTTAATATTTGGTGCAAAAACTTTTGTTTGCAATTACAGAGGTCAGACATTTTCTGTAGTTCTTGACCGAGTTTGCGCACACTAGAACAAGGATTTTGACACACCCCACTATATACAGTTGTGCTCAAAACTTTACATACCCCAGCAGAATTTTTGCTTTCTTGGTCTTTTTTCAGAGAATATGAATGAGAACACCAAAACTTTTTTTTCCCACTCATGGTTAGTGGTTGGGTGAAGCCATTTATTGTCAAACTACTGCACTTTCTCTTTTTAAATCATAATGACAACCCAAGACATTCGAATGACCCTGATCAAAAATTCACATACCCCATTTCTTAATACCGTGTATTGCCCCCTCTAATATCAATGACAGCTTGAAGTCTTTTGTGGTAGTTGTGGATGAGGTTCTTTATATTCTCAGATGGTAAATCTACTGACTCTTCATGGCAAAAAGCCTCCAGTTCCTGTAAATTCCTGGGCTATTTAGCATGAACTGCGCGCTTGAGATCTCCCCAGAGTGGCTCAATGATATTGAGGTCAGGAGACTTAGATGGCCACTCCAGAACCTTCACTTTGTTCTGCTGTAGCCAAAGACAGGTCGACTTGGCCTTGTGTTTTGGATCGTTGCCATGTTGGAATGTCCATGCACATCCCATGCGCAGCCTCTGGGCTGATGTTTGCAAATTTGCCTCCAGACATCTCTGGTTTCCAGAGTGAGCAGATGTGCCTAACTGCTCTCTGCAAGACGGAGGAGACAGCGGAGATAACACGGCGCTGTGCTACTGGCAGCCCATTGCAGCAGCAGCTACTCTTTTGGTTCTTTTGTTTCTGTATGTTGTCTGTTCTTTTGGACCTTCTACTGGCTTTATTACCTTTATGGACTCCTAATTTGTAACCACGGATTGATGGATGGTTTATGCTCTGTGGATCGCACTGTTCCTGTATGATGGACCATTGTGGGAAGGAGGAAACCACTCACCCATACAACCAACCACTTCTGGACACGCAGCACTGGATCAGCACCCAGATCTGCCAATACTATGTACATACCCCCGTACAGGTACATGCAACTCCTAAATAGATACCAGTGGTGCGACCCACCCATAGACATGAATCTAATGCAACCACTACCAGATACAGTTCCACAATACACACAGCTTCTACCTTGTTGATTACTGATGCAGCCATCCATGTACAGAGGAGAACACTGGAAACAATCAGATATGGCTCGGACTGGAGCAAAGGACAGGGACACTGATCTGCTGGTTGCCCCTAAGTCTGTCACTAAACGTGTTGTGTATTCAATGAATCAACTTCTGGAGCTGAGCAGGATGAAAGCTACTCCAGCTGTAGCCATACCACATATTCCTCGTGAAGTGTGGAGACCTTTCAGAGGCTGCAGAGCAGGAAAAAAAAATGAAGTCCAGGAGAAAAAGATTTTAACCAGCAGTCCCATCCATTATCATGGGTAATGTACGCTCGCTGGGAAATAAGAAGGATGAACTGCTAGCCCTGTGTAAAACCCAGATGGAGTTCATGGAATGCAGTCTCAAGTGCTTTATAGAAACCTGGTTACATGGTGTCCCTGATTCAATTGTCTCGATTCCAGGGTTTCATATGGTTCAGGCTGATAGAGACAAAGCTAAGTGTGGTAAGAAGAAGGGTGGTGGGGTGATACTATACATTAATAACAGATGGTGCAATCAGGAGCATGTAACTGTGAAGGAAAGTCATTGCTGTCAAAACATTGAACTTTTAGCAGTTGGCCTCAGGGCCTACTATCTACCTACATTACAGTAGTCATGTATAAACCAAGAGGCAGCTGGGGAAGTGTTGTCAGGGGTGTTGGCTCACCTTCAGACAAAGCACCCAAACTTGATAACTGTAATCTCTGGGGACTTTAACAGAGCCATGATCTCAAAGGCTCTTCCAAAGTTCTATCAATATGTAAAATGTGCCACAAGGGACAACAGTATATGCAAATGTTAAAGATGCCTATTCATTATCTGCACAACCCCCCCCCCCCCCCGGGTAAATCAGACCACAACCTCATACTATTTTCTCCATCACACCAACCTGTTGATAGCAAACATCCAGTGACAATAAAACTAATCAGGAAGTGGACTCCAGCGGCAGAGGAAGCTCTACAAGACTACTTTTACCTCACAGTCTGGGGGGTGATATGTGACAGGAGAGACCATGATGATGTAAATGATATTGTCGGGCGAGTAACTGATTATATAAATTTTTGTACTGACACTGTTGTACCAGCTAAAAAGATTCAATGCTATGCAAATAACAAGCCTTGGATTGCAAAAGAATTGAAACACTTACTAAACAAGAAAATACTGGCATTTAAAATGAAGGATATAAAGAAACTGAAATTGATGCAAAGGGATTTAAAGGGGAAAATAAAGAATGCCCGTGAGGGGCGTTCCAAATTAAATTAGAAAATAAATTGTCACACAACAATTCCATGGAGGTGTAGTCTGGCATGAAACAGCTAACTGAGTTTAAGGCAAAGCTGGAGCATGGGGAAGTGGATCAGCCCATTTTTCTTCAAGTGCCTCCTTATTGTGCATATTGAAACAGCCACACCACTAGTTTTCAGAGAGTCCAGTATTCAGCTGATGTTATTTGGGGCTTTTCTTTGCACCCAGAATAATTTTCCTGGCAGTTGTGGACAAATTTTTTGTTGATCTACCTGAATGTGGTTTTGTTTTTACCCCGATTTTCTATTTGTTAATAACAGTTTGAACACTGCTGACTGGCATTATCAATTCCTTAGATATCTTTTTGTATCCTATTCCTGTTTTATACAGTTCAACTACCTTTTCCCATAGATCCATTGACAATTCTTTTGCTTTCCCCATGACTCACAATCCAGAAATGTCAGTGGCTGGATGAAAGATGCAAGAGTCTGTCTGGATCCCACAATCTCACTCAGCTTTTATGCACACACATTGATTACAAGCAAACAGGTCACAGGTGAGGATTAGTGATGAGCGAGTATACTCGTTACTTAGGTTTCCACGAGCATGCTCGGGTGTTCTCCGAGTATTTATGGCATGCTCAGAGATTTAGTTTTCGTTGCTGCAGCTGCATGATCTGCGGCTGCTAGACAGACACTGTGGGCCCCCCCGGTCATGTGACGGGGTCATGTGACAAAGATTTTGTAAGCCGCCACCATAACACGGTAGACACTTTTGGCCAGGCCCTACTCTACTGTAACATATTAAATATTTGTTAAAATATGCAATACAATTTAGGTATATTTTGATTTATTTTTAAATTTTTAAAATGACCAATAATATCACATACAAGGAACAAATACCACCGCACCATGACCAGACCACAAATTACAACCACAGTGATCGAATAATATCACATTCAAGGAACAAATACCGCTACACCATGTCAAGACCACATATTACCACCACTTGGTGACCAAATAGCACATACAAGGGACAAATACCGCAACACCATTTCCAGACCACATATTTCCACCTCATAGTGACTGAATACTACAATACTGATCAGTGATAAAAAACAAACAAAAATAAAACACAATACTATCACCATAAGTGCCAGTATTCACAGGAGATCCGTACTTAGTATGCAGTGTCTGTGAAGAGGTTATACAGTGATCACCGGTGACATTATACACAGGACCTCTGTATATAGTATACAGTGTATAGTGTCAGTGTATAGGTAACAGGACCGCCCCCCATTTAAGACAATATACTCAAAAAATAAAATAAATACATCACTGCAGTAATAATATCCCTTAATTAGCCCCTATGGTAATGCAGCGCCCCAGAGTCCTGGTTGTTGCAGTACTGACGCTCCGCCACTAAGGGGAGTGATGGTACGTCTGATGGCACTAAAGGAGTTCACCTGACCAGGTATCACAGTCGCACATTACACTTCACAGTCCGGCCACCAGGGTGAGCAAAGGGTTCTATGTATTAGGCCACTCCTCACACTCTGGTAAAACTGGGGGTTGGATAGGAAGTTAGGGAGAAGCTGACTGGGTTTTGCCCAGGTAACACCTTGTGAGAGAAGAGGTTGCTTGGGAAGATCCAGGGGGGTCCCTGTCAGGGGTGGGATCCTGACAGAGGCCTAGCGAAAAGGACAGATCGTTACGGAGCTGCGCCTGCACTTTATTGAGGCGGCATCTTAAGAAAGGACACGAAGCGAAGAATATTGTGGAGAAGTGAGAAACGAGATCATAGCACAAAGGTGATAGAACCAGTAGGAGTCGTGCCCCGAGATCGGCAACATCCTACTGAGGCGCATTGCCGGTGGCCGAAACGCCGAGGAAGTATTGGGCTCCACGCCTTACTTCAAACCAACGGCAGGGCAGTTAATTATAGGTTGGCTGCCTCACCTAAATCACCTAATGAAGACAACGGAGGCAATTGTGGGAGAGGGGCGTCTCTAGGGTCCCTATAAAATAACTCCAGGCCTGCCCCGTCATACGGGTGCGTCCTATCCATATCATCTGGGGGACGGAGAGAAAGAACAGAAACATACACGACAGTTGTGAGGACTATCCCGTGGTGCTCAGCAGGGAAGTACTACAACACCCAGGCGCTAGTAGGTAGGCACTGATTTCCACCTGCAAAGGGAACTCTGGATGTGCCTTCGGACCGGTTGGTCTCAGCCAGCCCAGTTAACAGTGCTCTGGATTGCGGATGCCGAAGCCTTCAGTAAAGAGGTAAAGAGACTGCAACCCTGTGTCCTCGTTATTTACTGCGACCTACACCACCACCTACACCTTTTAGTGGGCGCCCCTTAGCAGGACCACGGACTGGGTCAGGCCACCGTGACATCCTCAGAACCGATAGACCCGGTACCGAGTACCCCGCCATCCTGCGTTTGGGGGCCGCTCCAGTAATAATATTCCCCATCCTGCCCCTTGTATCTCATTCCTGGCTCCAGCCATATGTTCTCGCATCCTGCCCTCAAGAGTATTCTTTCTACCCCATATGATCTCCCCATCCTGCCCATCTGTCTCCATCGTATCCATCCTGCCCCATGATCCTATCCTGCCCCATGTCTTTCATTCTGCCCCATGTCTCCAATCATGCCCTGTATCTACATTCTGCCCATGCCTCCAGTCCTGCCCCCAGTGTGTCCAGCATATTGCCCCCAGTGTGTCCAGCAATCTGCCCCAGTGTGTCCAGCATTCTGCCCCAGTGTCTCCAATATTGCCCCCAATCTGTCCAGCAATATGCCCCAGTGTGTCCAGCATTTTGCCCCAGTGTCTCCAGCATATTGCCCCCAGCATTCTGCCCCAGTGTGTCCAGCATTCTGCCCCAGTCTGTCCAGCATATTGCCCCCAGAGTGTCCAGCATATTGCCCCCAGTGTGTCCAGCAATCTGCCCCAGTGTGTCTAGCGTATTGTCCCCAGTGTGTCCAGCATATTGCCCCCAGTGTGTCCAGCAATCTGCCCCAGTGTGTCTAGCGTATTGTCCCCAGTGTGTCCAGCATATTGCCCCCAGTGTGTCCAGCAATCTGCCCCAGTGTCTCCAGAATATTGCCCCAGTGTCTCCAATATTGCCCCCAGTCTGTCCAGCAATCTGCCCCAGTGTATCCAGCATTCTGCCCCAGTGACTCCAGCATATTGTCCCATGTCTTCAGCAATCTGCCCCAGTGTCTCCAGCATTCTGCCCCAGTGTCTCCACCATATTGCCCCGTGTCTCCAGCATTCTGCCCCAGTGTGTCCAGCATATTGCCCCCCAGTGTGTCCAGCATATTGCCCCCCAGTGTGTCCAGCATATTGCCCCAGTGTTTCCAATATTGCCCCCAGTCTGTCCAGCAATCTGCCCCAGTGTCTCCTCTCCAGCATTGCCCCCAGTGTGTCCAGCAATCTGCCTTAGTGTGTCCAGCATTCTGCCCCAGTGTGTTCAGCAATCTGCCCCAGTGTCTCCAGCATATTGCCCCAGTGTGTCTAGCATTCTGCCCCAGTGTCTCCAATATTGCCCCCAGTCTGTCCAGCAATCTGCCCCAGTGTGTCCAGCATTCTGCTCCAGTGTCGCCATCATATTGCCCCCAGCGTGTCCAGCATATTGCCCCCAGTGTGTCCAGCATTCTGCCCCAGTGTGTCCAGCATTCTGCCCCAGTCTGTCCAGCAATCTGTCCCAGTGTCTCCAGCATATTGCCCACAGTGCATGATCCAGCAATCTGCCCCAGTGTCTCCAATATTGCCCCCAGTCTGTCCAGCAATCTGCCCCAGTGTCTCCTCTCCAGCATTGCCCCCAGTGTGTCCAGCAATCAGGCCGTTCGCAAAGAAAAAAAAAAAAACAAGTTCTCCTCACCTGTTCATGCTCCAGCGGCGAGCTCCCTCCAGCAGCTCGCGTGAGGATGTTACCTTTAGTAGACATTTAAACCATTTGTGTCAACTTTTGTGCATGTTATCAGTCCAAAATCACCAGGATATGTGAATTTCGATCAGGGTCATGTGGATGTTTTGGGTTGTCATTATGATTTAAAAAGAGAAAACACAGTAGTTTGACAATAAATTGCTTCACTCAACCACTAACCGTGAATAGAGAAAAAGTTTTGGTGACATCATGTTTGGTGACAACTGTAATTCTTCTCCAGATATTTCAGGTTTTGGGCTGTTGTTGGGCAATATTAAGTTTCAGCTCCCTCAAAAGATTTTCTATTGAGTTCAGGTCTAGAGTTACTGGCTAGGCCACTCCAGGACCTTAAAATGCTTCTTACGGAGCCACTGCTTAGTTGCCCTGGCTGTGTTTCGGGTCATTGTCATGAAGACCCAGCCACAACTCATCTTTCTGCTCTTTCTGAGGGAAGTAGGTTGACCAAAATTAAAACATGACCACATCCATCCATTTTTCAATACTGTGCTGTAGTCCTGTACTCTTTGCAGAAAAGCACCCCCAAAGAAGATTTCTCCCACCATGGCTTGGTGTTCTTGGGGTTGTACTTATCTTTTTTCTTCCTCCAAACACGTTGAGTGAAGTTGATACCAAAAAGTTCTATTTTGGTCTTTTCTGACTACATGACCTTCTCCCGTGCCTCCTCTGGATTATCCTGATGGTCGTTGGCAAACTTCAAAACGGGCCTGAACAGGTGCTGGCGTGAGCAGGAGGACCATGTGTGCTCTGCAGGATTTTAATCCTGTGGTCCCATCTCTCTTCAGGTCATTGACCAGGTCCTCCTGTGTTCCTCTGGACTGATTCTTGCATGGTGCCCCAGACCCAGAAAGATTGACAGTAATCTTGTGCTTCTTCAATTTTCTATTAATTGTACCAACAGTTGTTACCTTCTCACCAAGCTGCTTGCCTAGTGTCCTGTAGCCTGGTGTCCTTAGACAGCTCTTTTGTCTTGGCCATGCTGGAGAGGTTGGAGTGTGATTGATTGATTGATTGATTGAGCATGTGGACAGGTGTCTTTTATACAGGTAACAAGTTTAAACAGGTGCAATTAATACAGGTAATGAGTGCAGAGTAGGAGAGATTCTTAAAGAAAAACTAACAGGTCTTTGAGAGCCAGAATTGCTGTTGATTGATAGGTGACCAAATACTTATTTCATGCAATAAAATGCTATTTAAAAATCATACAATGTGATTTTCTGTTTTTCTATTTTTAGATTCTGTCTCTCACAGTTGAAATATACTGTACCTACGATAAAAATTTCAGACCTCTCCATCCATTGTAGGTGGGAAAAGCTGCAAAATCGGCTGTGTATCAAATACTTATTTTCCTCACTGTATATTGCAGTAAACTAAATATAATGACCAGGCCTTCATTTTATATGGTATTTTAGACTATTTAATTAGCTGTTTTACAGTTTGTTAAAGTCTTTGCTGATAACTAAGATTTCTATATTAGTAAATTCCGTTCTTGTTATTTATTGCTTCAGCTGGGTTCACATAATGTTTTCTCCTTCAGGCTTATGTCTGGATCCCCCTCAAAAGAAAATTTTCGCCAGCAAAGCCACTGACTATAATGATGCAAATGGAATCAGTGGGCTCTGTTGTGCATCATTTTCGGCTGTACACTCCTATTGGAGGCAGGCATCAAGATGTAGTAGACTATGTCTTGGTGCCCACCTCAAATAGGCATATATGACCGAAATTGATGCACGACAGAGCACAATGTGACTTCATCTACATCATTATAGTCGGTGGCCCCATCGGTTCATATGCCCAAACCCTGTTTAACCAGAAGTTTGAACGTAAGCCATAACAGGGCCACTGAACTCAGGAGAAAACACTGTGTGAACCCAGCCTTAGATAACATTAAAGGTAAAGCATGATGAATTTGTAAGGTGGCTGTAAGCACATCCTTGTACATTGGCAGCTGTTTCTGCCCTGATACACTGTCAGTCAGTGCTAGTGCATGTTCATAGCAACATATATACTGTATACCGAGCGATATTTGTAGCTGTGCTGACACGTCTCTATGACAATGCCAGAGGAAGTTAATTTACTCACTGTAGTACTCTCAGTGCGGTGGCCACACACCTTTAGAACACTATTGACCTGTAGATTAGCCCCATATCTACACGTTAATAGTGCCTGAGAAAAGGATAGGGTCCTTTAAGTTGTTTATACTTGTTACTAAAATTTTGAATGCTCCTCACCGAATCTTCACATCGCCGCCATTCTCACCAGGCCTCTCACTTTGGACCTGGTCTTCAGGTTTTGATGGAGAGCAGGAGGGTCTCCTGCAAGGTCACGGAGCACATTTAGACAATATGCTGTAACCATTTGTGTACTTGTGCAGAGCACTCCTAGCCTTCATCAAACCCAGAAGTACTGGATCAGCAAGACAGGTGATTCCAGTGTGAGCAGAGGTGATGCAGAGAGGACAGAACATGTGACATGGAGTGCCCGAGAGGTGAATATAAGGATCTTTTATTTTTATAATTTTGATGGCCTTTCACAGTTCTGAAAAAAAGACATAAAAAACATTTTGGCGAATGCAGAATTTTGTAAAATTCAAGTAGAATTCAATTCCACTCCAAAGTATTCGCTTATCTCTATTTGTTCCCTATAGGAATGCATTTTGCAGTGTAAGAAGAGTTAAAATTCTTCCATTTATTATGTGCATCCTTTCATTATTTGCAATAGTCCTTTAATCCTTAGGCTACGTGCACACGCTGCGGATTTGACGCTGCGGAACTGCAGCAGTTTTCCATGAGTTTACAGTACCATGTAAACCTATGGAAAACAAAATCCGCAGTGCACATGCTGCAGAAAAAAAGCACGGAAACGCAGCGGTTTATATTCCGCAGCATGTCAATTCTTTGTGCCGATTCCGCAGCAGTTTACACCTGCTCCTCAATAGGAATCTGCAGGTGTAAAACCGCAGGTGGCATCTGCACAAAAACCGTGGAAAAAACTTGGTAAATCTGCGGTAATTCCGCGGTAAAACCGGAGTGCAATTTACCTGCGGATTTACCAAAATCAGTGAGGAAAAATCCGCACACCATTCCGCAGCATGTGCACATACCCTTAAAGGGGTATTTCCATCTCAAAGATCCATCCTATGTAGTAGGTGTAATAATAATGATATTAGCAATTACTTCCAATTAGAAATGTAGCATAGTTTTTCTGATTCACTATGTCTCTTTCTGATGTGAAGGCATTGCAGAACCTTGGGTATCCATGGTTACGACCACTAGCAACTAGCTGTCATTTTATCAGTGATACCCAACATTCTGCAATGCTTTCACATGAGGAAAGTGATATAGCAAATCATAAAAACTATACTACATTGCATTTCTAATTGGAGGTATTTGCTAATATTATTATTAATACGCCTACTACATTTTGGGATAGGATCTTGGACATGGGCACATCCCTTTATTACAATTTAGCACTCCCATGTTACACTTTTTTTTGTTTTTGGAAGATATGATTGTAAGAGGGAGAAACTAACCAGGTTTGCCTCATCCATAACGGGTCCAGAACCATCGGGTCTGTCTCCTAGGATACAGGGGGGAGAGCTTGGGGTGTCCCTGTGCTCGAGAGAAGGTGGTGTGGCTAAGGCTTCTTTCACACTTCAGTTTTTTGGCGTCAGTCACTTCCGACATAATGACGGATCGACGGATCCGTCACAATAGTTGAAAAAACGGATGTAACGGATCTGTTTTTTTGACGGATCCGTTACTCGGGGGTTGTATATACTTTTTGGAGCATGCGCAATTGAAAAAAATTGAAAAAACAGATTGGGGCGACGGATCCGCCAAAATGACGACGCCCATAGGTGGCCATCCGTCGCGATCCGCCATTTCAACGCAGACAAGAAAACTTTGCAATGACCGTCAATGTCTAGATGACGTCCGCCAAATTTTGACGGATCCGTCACATGACGGATGGAACGGACAACCATCCGTCACAATCCGTCGCTAATGCAAGTCTATGGGGAAAATAACGGATCCGTCACAAAAAAAACCGGATCCGTTATTTGAGGAAAATGGCGGATTTAGACTGACGCCAAACAACTGAAGTGTGAAAGAGGCCTAAGCAGTTAATGCTTGTGCAGAAATTCAAACAGTTCAGGTGGGAACAGCGCCCGCAGGGGAGCCCTGTCAGAGTAGATCAGCTGTGAGACGATGGGGGGGTGCTGACTGGAGCCGGGGACGAGAGGACGCGCTGACAGGAACCGTGTCTCCTGCTGAGACACCACACATAACGCTGTCCTCGCTCACACCGCTGTCCCCGCTTACATCGCGGATCGTTAAGAGACTGCTATCTCTGCTGACGTGGACAAGACCACCCTTGCCAGGATTACTGACCGTGAGAGGCAATGTCTGTGTACGGGATACAGGTGCTCATCGGTACGGCACAGCGGACCGAGCTGGACATTATAGAGTGTGTCGGGACAGTGTCACAGGGTCCGGCAGTGTAGGGACTCTCACCGCTGAGGGAAGAGACTATTCCTCCTTCCTCCCTTTATCCGCTGGTGTCAGTGCCCTTAATAATACCACAGACTATCACCGCCATCGCTAAGTTCACCAGAGGACACCGCCATCATCAGGACCACAGGAGGACACCGCCATCATCAGGACCACAGGAGGACACTGTTAATGCCAGGGAAATTTCCCCCATATTTTCCCAGAACTGTGACAGATCCCTTTTTGTCACGTAATCTAAACATCCTCAATCACGGGCAGGAGCACACCTGTGGCTGATGCCCAAAGTGTTAGCATTATTTGTATTATTCTCCCCTGTTCATTAAAAAACCTACCCCCTATTAGTTCTCTCTGCATTAGGTATACCCTTGCTCCTTGTGTTCATATCTCCCTGCGAGGAGTAACTATTGTTTATTAAACCCCTTGTTAACCCTTGATCTGCCTCCTATCCGTCACTGCATCCCGCTACCTGCTTACATTATCTCCTTCCTACTTCACACCGTCTTCAGCTGTTCTAAGGACTAATACAGGCTTTGGCACTGTCAGCCGCACTCACTTCTGTTAATCAGGATATCCTCTTGATTTTTTCTTATTTTTATTTCCTAACCCTGAGAGGAAGTATATTTTCCAATGTGGAGCAATTTTACCACACAAATATGATTGCTTCTCCATATAGGGTCAGTCTTGCCACTATCTGCAATAGAATTGTTGCACATATCTTCCTGAAAAGAACTTCCTCTCCCGCCCAAGTCTCATAGTATATATTTTTATACTTCATCAATGGAAAATAGTTAGGTAAAAGTTAATAGCTGCAATGTGAACACTGGTTGATTGTATCACATTATGTACAGTTTCATTCTTCACAGTGCATAGAATCATTTAAAAAAAAAAACAATATCTGCCCTCATTGTTCAGTCTTTTTCCCGTAACGACCCAACCTATAAAACTGTCCCACTAGTTAACCCCTTCAGTGAACACCGTAACAAAAAAAAAAAGAGGCAAAAAACGCTTTATTATCATACCGCCAAACAAAAAGTGGAATAGCACGCGAACAAAAAGAGGGATATAAATAACCATGGTACCGCTGAAAACGCCATCTTGTCCCGCAAAAAACAAGCTGTCATACAGCATCATCAGTGAAAAAATAAAAAAGTTATAGTCCTCAGAATAAAGCGAAGCAAAAATAATTTTTTTTCTATAAAATAGATTTTATCGTATAAAAGCGCCAAAACATAAAAAATTATATAAATGAGGTATCGTTGTAATTGTACTGACCCGAAAAATAAAACTGCTTCATCCGTTTTACCAAACGCGGAACGGTATAAACGCCTCCCCCAAAAGAAATTCATGAATAGCTGGTTTTTGGTCATTCTGCCTCACAAAAATCGGAATAAAAAGCGATCAAAAAATGTCACGAGCCCGAAAATGTTACCAATAAAAATGTCAACTCATCCTGCAAAAAACAAGACCTAACATGACTCTGTGGACCAAAATATGGAAAAATTATAGCTCTCAAAATGTGGTAACGCAAAAAATATTTTTTGCAATAAAAAGCATCTTTCAGTGTGTGACGGCTGCCAATTGTAAAAATCTGCTAAAAAGCCCGCTATAAAATTAAATCAAACCCCCCTTCATCACCCCCTTAGTTAGGGAAAAATTAAAAAATTGTATTTATTTCCATTTTCCTATTAGGGCTAGGGTTAGGGCTAGGGTTAGGGCTAAGGCTAAAGTTAGGGTTGGGGCTAAGGTTAGAGTTGGGGCTAAATTTGGGGTTAGGGTTTGGATTACATTTACGGTTGGGAATAGGGTTGGGATTAGGGTTAGGGGTGTGTCAGGGTTAGGGGTGTGGTTAGGGTTACCATTGGGATTAGGGTTAGGGATGTGTTTGGATTAAGGTTTCAGTTATAATTGGGGTTTTTTCACTGTTTAGGCACATCAGTGGCTCTCCAAACGCGACATGGCGGCCGATCTCAATTCCAGCCAATTCTGTGTTGAAAAAGTAAGCCCTTCCGAGCTCTCCCGTGCGCCCAAACAGGGGTTTACCCCAACATATGGGGTATCAGCGTACTCAGGACAAATTGGACAACAACTTTTGGGACCAATTTCTCCTGTTACCCTTGGGAAAATACAAAACTGGGGGCTAAAAAATAATTTTTGTGGAAAAAAAAGATTTTTTATTTTCACGGCTCTGCGTTATAAACTGCAGTGAAACACTTGGGGGTTCAAAGTTCTCACAACACATCTAGATAAGTTCCTTGGGGGTCTAGTTTCCAATATGGGGTCACTTGTGGGGGGTTTCTGTCTAGGTACATTAGGGGCTCTGCAAACGCAATGTGACGCCTGCAGACCAATCCTTCTAAGTCTGCATTCCAAAATGACGCTCCTTCCCTTCCGAGCTCTGCCATGCGTTCAAACGGTGGTTCCCCTCACATATGGGGTATCAGCGTACTCAGGACAAATTGGACAACAACTTTTGGGACCAATTTCTCCTGTTACCCTTGGGAAAATACAAAACTGGGGGCTAAAAAATAATTTTTGTGGGAAAAAAAGAATTGTTATTTTCACGGCTCTGCGTTATAAACTGTAGTGAAACACTTGGGGGTTCAAAGCTTTCACAACACATCTAGATGAGTTCCTTAGCGGGTCTACTTTCCAAAATGGTGTCACTTGTGGGGGCTTTCAATGTTTAGGCACATCAGTGGCGCTCTAAACGCAACATGGCGTCCCATCTCAATTCCAGTCAATTTTGCATTGAAAAGTCAAATGGCTCTCCTTCCCTTCCGAGCTCTGCCATGCACCCAAACAGTGGTTTACCCCCACATATGGAGTATCAGCGTACTCAGGACAAATTGGACAACAACTTTTGTCATCCAATTAATTCTCTTACCCTTGTGAAAATAAAAAATTGGGGGTGAAAAGATCATTTTTGTGAAAAAATATGATTTTTTATTTTTACGGCTCTGCATTATAAACTTCTGTGAATCACTTAATGGGTCTAAGTGCTCACCACACATCTAAATAAGTTCCTTAGGGGGTCTACTTTCCAAAATGGTGTTACTTGTGGGGGGTTTCAATGTGTAGGCACATCAGGGGCTCTCCAAACGCAACATGGCGTCCCATCTCAATTCCAGTCAATTTTGCATTGAAAAGTCAAATGGCGCTCCTTCGCTTCCGAGCTCTGCCATGCGCCCAAACAGTGGTTTACTCCCACATATGGGGTATTGTCGTACTCAGGACAAATTTTGCAACAAATTTTGGGGTCCATTTTTTCCTGTTACCCTTGGTAAAATAAAACAAATTAGAGCTGAAGTAACTTTTGTGTGAAAAAAAGTTAAATGTTCATTTTTATTTAAACATTCCAAAAATTCCTGTGAAACACCTGAAGGGTTAATAAACTTCTTGAATGTGGTTTTGATCACCTTGAGGGGAGCAGTTTTTAGAATGGTGTCACACTTGGTTATTTTCTATTATATAGACCCCTCAAAATGACTTCAAATGAGATGTGGTCCCTAAAAAAAAAACGGTGTTGTAAAATTGAGAAATTGCTGGTCAACTTTTAACCCTTATAACTCCCTAACAAAAAAAAATGTTGTTTCCAAAATTGTGCTGATGTCAAGTAGACATGTGGGAAATGTTACTTATTAAGTATTTTGTGTGACATATCTCTGTGATTTAATTGCATAAAAATTCAAATTTGGAAAATTGCGAAATTTTCAAGATTTTCGCCAAATTTTCATTTTTTCCACAAATAAACGAAGGTAATATCAAAGAAATTTTACAACAATCATGAAGTACAGTATGTCACGAGAAAAAAGTGTCAGTATCACCAGGATCCGTTGAAGCGTTCCAGAGTTATAACCTCATAAAGGGACAGTGGTCAGAATTGTAAAAATTGGCCCGGTCATTAACGTGCAAACCACCCTTGGGGGTAAAGGGGTTAAAGCCTCTTTTTTGCCATGGATTTAGTGCCCCAAAAAACTGTGAGATTGAGTTCAGTCAGTTTTCCGAACATGAAATGAAAGCGTGTTCCAGAGTCCTCATAAGGATGAAATTTTAAAATAACCATATTTACCTACAGGTAAAAAAGAAACTGATTTGAAGGGGCATAAATAAAATGTAACTTTTAAAGGGAACCTGTCACCCCCAAAATTGAAGGTGAGCTAAGCCCACCAACATTAGGGGCTTATCTACAGCATTATGTAATAATAATAATAATAATAATAATAATTTTATTTATATTTCGCCAACATATTCCGCAGCACTTTACAAATTATAGAGGGGACTTGTACAGACAATAGACATTACAGCATAACAGAAATCACTGTTCAAAATAGATACCAATAGTAGTGAGGGCCCTGCTCACAAGCTTACAATCTATAGATCTATGTAATGCTGTAGATAAGCCCCCGATGTATCCTGAAAGATGAGAAAAAGAGGTTAGATTATACGCACCCAGGGGCGTTCCCGCTGCGGTCCGGTCTGATGGGTGTCGCGGTCCGGGGTCTCCCATCTTCTTACGATGACGTCCTCTTCTTGTCTTCATGCTGCGGCTCCGGCGCAGGCGTACTCTGTCTGCCCTGTTGAGGGTAGAGCAAAGTACTGCAGTGTACAGGCGCTGGGCCTCTCTGACCATTGCCGGCCAACAGGGCAGACAAAGTACGCCTGCGCCGGAGCTGCGGCGTGAAGACAAGAAGTCGTGATCGTAAAAAGATGGGAGGCCCCGGACCAGACCGCGACTCCCATCGAACCCGGACAGCAGCGGGATCGCCCCTGGGTGAGTATAATCTAACCTCTTTATCTCATCTTTCAGGATACATCGGGGGCTTATCTACAGCATTCCTGAATGCTGTAGATAAGCCCCTGATGCCGGTGGGCTTAGCTCAACTTCCATTTTGGGGGTGACAGGTTCCCTTTAATAAAGTATATTATTAATAAGAAGCTCTAACTGTTAATAGCAAAAGTACAATTGTTAATTTAATATTATTCTCGTCTATTAGTTATTTGCTATCTACCAAACTAATTCGTTTTTTTTCAGTATAGTCATATTATGGTCTTTGTTATGGCTGCAGTCCATAACATAATTAGTCACTGGGGAATTAGAGTAGGTATATCTCACAAATGCACTAGCTATTAGAATTTCTAGCTCACAGCCTCCCTAACATGTTTCACCTAAATGATGTCATCAGGGGGATTGAAGCTATAGTGTGCCCCCATGCTGATTAGAGGAGTCCTCTAAGAGGACCTTATAAAGCCTTTGTGAGGAGCTCAATCAAAGGTTCCCAATCAAACAGATCAAGCTTTGGTAGCTTTGTCTTTTTGATTACCTCAATCAAACAGAGCAAGGCTTTATAACATCCTCTAATCAGCATGGAGGCGCTCTATAGCCTGAATCCCCCAGATGCCATTTAGGTGAAACCTGTTTGGGAGGCTATGAGCTAAACATTTTAATTGAACACAAGCAAAGAGAAAAGGAGCACAAGAACAGTGCACACACACCATGTTTAATCAATAGTGGAGGCTTTATTAAGACAACAAATTGCCAAGGAGAATAGACATCTAAAAACAATTAAAAACAACAGTATGAAAACATACAAAAAATGGTGAGCAGGCAAAAAATATTCTCTATGTAAAATACAATACAAAATTTAATAATGATATTGAATAAATAGACCACCACCAGAGGAATCACAATGAAAAATGGTGAATTATGTAATCATGTGCAAGAATGAGAGAACTAATAAGGCAGAAATCTGCCCAGCAGTGAGATGTGAGTATCACATGGATAGGAAAGCACTCCCATTCACATCACTATCACATGATAATGATTAAAAACATTTTAATTGCTAGTGCATTTGTGAGATATCCCTACTCCAATTGTGACCACTGATATAGTGACAGTTAGTTAGCTAGTCGCTAGTGGTCTTAACCGTGGATACCTAAGGTCCTGCAAAGAGATATAGTGAATCCGAAAAACTATACTACATTTCTAATTGGAGGTAATAGCTAATATTATTACACCTACTGCTTATTGGGATAGAATTATGGAGATGAGAATACCCATTTAACCATTCACCAACATTCTATACAAGAGTACAATGAAAGACTGACATTTTGTGGCTATTGGTTAGTACTACAGCCCACGGGGAAATTTACACTTGTTACCACAAGAAAACAAATCAGGTACAAAAACATTATTCACATCCTACATATTATATACTACAGTAGCATTGATGTCTCCAGGGGGGAACACGGCAGCTGGCTCACCTACTCACACATATACAACTCCTTCAAAGGCAAATCCAGCAATACCTTTAAATGGCCATTCATTCCTTCAGTATTCAGAAATCATTATGTGAATTGAAATGCAAAAGAGGCTAAAGAGCCATTTGTAGATCTGATGCCTATGTCACTCCAGCTCTATTCCCCGCTTAGCACCACCTCTTCCTGCTTGACTGACAGCCTCTGTGCTTTGGGACTTCAGGCAAAGGAATCGTCAGTCAAGCAGGAAGAGGTGGTGCTAGGTAGGGAATAGAGCTGGAATGACCGAGGTTTCAGATCTACAAATATTTATATGCACTTATAAATATTTTGGGGTATGAAATCCTGCTCACAAGTTCCCTTTAAAGGAAAAAATTCTACACAGTTGTAATTTTATGAGGAGTCCAAGTATTTTCTAAAAATAAACTTGCAAACATCTGGACCTCTTAAATGTTATGATAGATATTTTCTTAAGATACATCCTTTTTTGTTTAAGCTACAAGTATTTAATGTTTATGTAATCTTGCTCACACTCCCTTTTCTGTCTGTCACACATTTCCTGTGTCACTAGAGAGGAAATAGAACCTACAACTGTGCTCTTCATGATTTATACTGTGAAGTACAGTACATAAGGATTTGGCCGTACAGTCACCCAATCCATGCAAAAACCAACACATATAAAAGTTTTTATTCAGTTCAAATATGGCGATCAACATTTCAATTTGAGAACACAATGCAACTCGTATATTAAGGCTTTAAGATACTTTTCAGTTAATTAACATTTTTACTGATTTTGCAGCTTCTCTTATTTAAGTAAATATGCTATGTACAATGCAACTTCCTGAAAATATAAAAAACAACTGTGAAGACACATAAAAAAATAATAGTTGTTGCGAACAAGACTGTAAAAAATGCAACAATAAACATCTGATAATTGTACTAGACTAAAACGTGCGCATATAAAATACCATTTTGCCATACGTGCGGTAAATCATAGAGCCAGATCTCTTCATCTTAGAGATTTTCTTCTTAAGGTTTCAAAATGATGATCGGTTGACTAGCAAATGTTTATTTTTCCTTTAAACAGCAAGAGCATCAAAATTGGAAGGGGCATTCCAGGTTTTTTTTTTTTAATTTTAAATCTTATGGCCACGTATATAGTATTTTTCGGATTATAAGACACACTTTTTCTCCCAAATTTGGGAGGAAAATGGGAGTGCATCTTATAATGTGTATAAACCTTACCGGCCGCGATGGAGCAGGGTCCCAGGTTCGCTGCTGGAGGAGGCAAGAGTGGAGCGTTGCTGCAGGCCACAGGCTGGGATGAAGGGGTGTTCGCTGTCAACATTTTGTGAAATCCCAGAGCCCCTGCACTTACATGGTTTACTATGTGTTGGACTCCGGGAAAATGGCTGCCAGGGGCGGCGCATGCGCAGATGTAGATCTCAACACTAAGATCTCAGGAGATGAGATCTCAGCGCAACGATCTCCATCTGCGAAAGCCCTGCCCCCGACAGCCATTTTCCCGGAGCCCAACGCATAGTAAACCATGTAAGTGCGGGGGCTCTGGGATTTCACAAAATATTGACACCAGTAGCGGCGCACATCCGAACACCCACTCATCCCTGCCTGTGGCATGCAGCAACGCTCCACTCTTGCATCCTCCAGCAACGACCCTGGGACCCCGCTTCACTGCAGCCACCACCCCGGTAAGCAATAAGACGCATGGATTGTAAAAAGCACCACCATTTTATTAAGACTAGTTTTCTTTCCTATTTTTTCTCCTCAAAATTTGGGGTGCATCTTATAATCCAGTGCGTCTTATAAACTGAAAATACAGTAAGTTAAAATAAGATATGACTATACTCGACTGTCAAGTCTGCCAGTGGTTAGCCTGGTGAAAGTCTAGTACATCACTACATCTGGTAGTGCCATGCATACCAATAAAACTGCTGCAGCCAGTGACTTGCTGCTAAAGCAATTATGTTATGCTAACTCCTTTAGAAGGTTCGTTCAGCTGATGATCAGTAAGATCCATGCACTATAGTCAGAGTACAGGAACGAGGAGCAGAGAGGCTCCGACAGGGAACATCCAATACTCTTACTGTCTCAATATATTGTACTGATCTTTCTGAGCAACGGTTGAAAGGAGTTTCTAAAGGAGCATGAAGTAGGCAGTGAAACGGCACTGTAACATAGTATTTGGGAGAGAAGTAAGCAACATAAGGTAAAGAAGTATTTCACAAATGATAATGCTCATTCGTATAGGAATGTTGTGACTATGTTAAAAGGGGTAGGCCATTCCAAGGTGCTGTAGCTCAGCTCCAAAGGTTATGAATAGCACTTCAGTCCCTGCAGCAGCCACTACACAGTGTATGAAGCCATGCTGTTCCTGCTCTGCACATTGTCGCATTTGACTACTATGGTGCTGCAAACAGTTGATTGGTTGGGGTGCACAATATCAGACCCCCTAAAAGTCTGTTAAGACTAACCGTACAAAAAGTAACCTGTAGCGTAAATATCTTATATTTTTGAGCCAGATAAAAAAGCATGTTTGTTTCCAGTCTCTATTCAGGACATACAATGATCATTGAGTACTGAATTCTAATATATTTGTGAAAATACCTGATCACCAAAGTGGCTGTTTTTTGGTTAAGAAGTCTGCATAAAATGGAGTTTGAATTAAACTCAAATAATTCAAAAGAGACTCTTTCACCAGATTTTTGCTATTTAATCCGACAGAAGCCTGATGAAGAGACAGAAACCCTGATTCCAGCAATGTATCACTTACTGGCTGCTGGTTGTAGTTTTACTAAAACCAGTGTTTTATCAGCAGGAGATTATCATTAGAAGACTAGATGTCTCATGCCATGTGGTCCTTCTGCTCCGTGTAATCCATCCTCATCACTGATTAGCAGCTGTCTATGTACATTGTACACAGAAAGCTGCAAGTGGACTAGGTGGGGTAACACAGAGCTCAGCATTCAAAAAACTAGTAGAGAAAGAAGTGATTTTATCAAAACCGCAGAAAACAGCCCAGTAAGTGATACATCATGGTCTTCATCTTTACATCATGCTGCTCTCAGATTACGCAGCCAAAACCTGTTGACAGATTCCCTTTACTGAGGACTTGTCACCAGGTCAAACTGCACCAGTTTTTGCTCTTATTCTAATTGCGCTGCTTACCTTCGTATTCCGTTTTTATATTACCCCACCATACAGTTACAGAGATATGGACCGTTTGACCTAGTGCTAATTTTTATGTTCTTTACCTAGGGGCATGGTTTACAGGCTAATAATGCAAAGCAGCTTAAAGACAGGCCCCCAGAGAACCACACCCCCTTATAAAGACACGCCCAAGAGCCACACCCCCTTGTAAAGACGCGCCCTCAGAGAATCCCGATAGCCACACCCCCTTGTAAAGGCAATAACATTTATAACTAAATAAAAAGTCATACCTGGAATGGTATTGCGAATGTTAAAGAAAATAAAAATAAATAAATATTCAGGAGAGCAGCAGGAAAAAATAAAAGCTAAAATTCTACTTTTGACCTGATGATAGGTCCTCTTTAAAGCAGATTTGCTAGACTCATTATATTACTATATAGACTAGGGAGGAGGTGGAGACACTAAGCTTAGAGAGATCTAGATTCTTATGGTTCAGTATTTGCATTTTATGAAGTATATTCTCCATCCTTCACAGCGCCCCTCCGCATCTACGAGCAGTGACCTCTGCACAGATCACACAGCATGCCTACATAATGCTCCCATAAAAGTCAAGGAAAGCCCTCAGTCTACAGATTGTTGGTTTGTGGGATCCATTTGGATGATGTAAAGCATATCTGTGGACGCTGCTAATGAGGTGGCCACTTTGTGTTTATTTTAATAGATTTTGTGGCACTTACCTGTCTACAAATAGGCCACTGAGGAGGATCATGTGACCAGACGATTCCATCAGCCTCCTCCAATTAAAAAGCAGTTTTCCCGTGTGCAGTGTTTTTCCATTGGAGGAGGTTGGACAGGTCTGGTCACGTGTTCCTCCGTCAGCAGAGATTTGTCTTCTGTGAGGACATCTGTAGCGAGTAAGAAGAGAACCCGTAATACATGCTGTATATTAATAAATGGTGCATAATCACATCCCCTACACATTTACTAAAGTGGCTAAAACAGCCACCTATTCTGGAATGCTGCCTACATAATAATGTACAGAGAATAAAATAAAAAACTACCACAATAAAAAATAACAGACTAAAAAATTGGCATCAGTGATCTTCATAAAATACTTTTACAAAATGTTGATACACCTGACAGCGGATACTTGCCCGATCCACAGGCAGCATGTGTCAGGCACGGGCAGTATGATCTCAGCCAAACACTGGGGCATTTCAGAGACAAACATACTTTAAAAGCCGCCACGGACCAAGGTTTACTGTAGACTGTATCACCATACTGGGCGGCAATATGGGAAGCCTGTACGATCAGCAACCAGGCATCAATCTCAATTAGGAGGGGTGGAAGGACAATCACCTTGTACCTCAGGGCTGCGCAAACCTGTCGTAGATGTTACATGTGGCAGCATAGAATGGTGACATGCTTTTCACACAAAAAAACATTAATAAAATCCTACAAAAAGGTTCAGCTTGTGCATAAGTTATCTCCCCTCTATGATGTGCGGCCCTTAGAAACGGCAGTGTACAAGACAGATCTGGCATCGTGGTCTCTTTTCCCATAAACACAGCCATTTACCAGACTACTGATTCAATAAATGTAGCAGACAGCCAAGATTGAGCTATTACACCGTGTGATTCATAGCAATTACATAAGGTTACTGACTGGATGAAACATGACTTCCCTTTTTGTGTTCTCTCTAATTCTGTATAATCAGCTTACAACTAAGAGGAAGTGATGGATGCCGCCATGTTCTATGGACGCTTAAAAGGGCTGTCCACCTAAAAATCTTTTTTACAATTGGGTTTCATTAAACATTTAGCATCAATTGCCTTTTACAGACAATGGGTGTCATTGTCTATTGCTGACCGCAGAATGCTCGTTCTAAGGATCTGACTGGAGAGTTTGTAACTCTTATCTGCCTCTTTCTGAGCCGTTCTCAGCGGATTTATGATCAAATTTTACATCAAAGTTGAACGTACAAAGCAACAAACAGCATTTAAAGGCCAAATAGTGAACATTTTTAATGGAACCCAATTGCAAAAAAAAAATGTTTTAACCCCCAAACATATGCATTTAAGTAAAAGAAAAGTCCTTAAAGTTGTACACCCCTTTAATAAATGGAGGGGACAAACATCTGGCAAGTCTGCAGTTTTTAGTAGCGATGGGCAAACTTGCTCAGATAAGGTGTCATCCGAGCATGCTCGTGTGCTGAGTGTCTTCGGCATGCTCGAAAAATATGTTCGAATCCCCGAGCCTACATGTCTCACGGCTGGCCGACAGCCGCAACGTATGAAGTGATTACCTGGTTGTTAGGCAATCTTTGCATGTGTTGAGGCTGTCGAATAGCAGGGAGACATGCAGGCCGGGAAGTCGAACATTTTATTCGAGCACGCTGAAGACACTTGGTTAGCACCCGAGCATGGTCTGATAAAACCTTATCCGAGCAACTTCACTCATCGCTAGCTTCTAAGTACTTCCACAAATCAGTAAAATGGTTGATATCTGGACATCCTCACCCGAGTAGGGGTGGCCAGCTCCATGATTGGTGTTTTTCATCAGATTGTTGCATTCATCAACTGCTTTGGAGGGTATGTGGAAAAAAACATTGAATGTGGACATGTACTTTAGGTCATTTAGGCATGACCACTTTTTGTAAGATTAGCCTTGTAAACTATGTAATACACACTATATTAAGTGGAGGGATGTATATGAAAAACATTAGGGTTTGGTTTTGATAGAACGCATCGGTGTGGTTGGATATGAAGATGCCATAAAAATAAAAGTTACATACAAAATGCCACAAAGGAAAAGCAAAGTAGATGCCTTCAGAAACCAATCAGATCAGTAAAAATGAGAGGCACAATCTCACTGGTTCCCTGTGCAACTACATCAGTTTTCCTCAAAGTTAACAATATTTGGCCAAAAAGTATATTTTTTGGATATTTTCCGTATAGCACAGTTTATTTCCACAGGCACAATAACCTACTCGTCAGTGCAAAACACTGTAGCTCTCACCAACCATCTAGGTTTACCATGAACTTTGGGTTGTATATTGCCGATTTACTATATATACTTATATACTTACTATATATCAAATTTTTTTTGCACATACGAGTAGCAGAAACATATTTTATCCTATGAAACTTTCTTAAAAGACAATAAAATAATTAAATGTACAAAGTATATTCTATAAATGTTTGAGTCATTTTCTTTCATGGCTTCGCACCAGCAATACCTATACATACAATGATACTCTTTAGAAAATGACTTTGCTTAAAAGCCTATCTTCAATTCTCTAGAATCCTGGAGAGGCTGGGATTATCTGTCCAGTGTTATAATCCTTTTCAAAACTGAGTTCTTCCTGCATTGTACGCTGTATAATTGGCGATTCTAGATTAGATGGCAAAGTGCTCGGACTTCATATAAGTCAAAGAATGATCCTTTCTCTTGAAAGTTGCAGATAGTCCTCATTTATACTGGATCTTGAGAATCTGGCACTGGATCTGTAAGACATTGTAAAAGGTTATGGGAGCTGGGATAGAAGCACTGTCTTATATGTAATAATTTAAGGCTACGTTCCTACAATGAGTTTTTGGTGAGTTTTTGACACTGCATACTTTCACCGCTCGAAAAAAAACCCTTGTCTTACAGTTCCGGCTAAGTGGATGAGACTTATAGAAATCTCTTGCAACTGGGTTTTTTTTTTTTACTCAACATAAACTCACCTGAGGTGCTTGTTTCCAATCCACAGCATGTTAGTTACTCTTGCGGGTACATAGAGTTTTCTGTGCGAATTTAGACTTAGAATTAGATGTGGAAATTCTACTTCTAAACTGCACGTGTTTTTCCGCAGCTACATTCCGCAGCAAAAACGCACGGAAATCACACCTAAGTAGACTAATAACGTTTTGTCACAGCCAAATACCAGGGAGTATAAAAAGGCAGCTTTATTTACAGCACATCACACACAAAACACAGCATCAAAGACGCGAAAAAAACGCATGTTAAAAAACACAATGAAAAACTGCAAGTACCCTAACCAATTTTAAAAAATATATGCAGAAACTCTGCAGCCTCAAAAACTCACCAAAAGCTCAGAGTGGGCAAGTAGCCTAAAAGTCCATTTCTGGTATCACATTGATAAGGAACAGGGATGTCATCTGCCAGCTTATCTAGAGAAATGCACTGGGCCATACTGATACAGCAGAAGTTTGGGTGCGGCCTCCCAAAGAAACATACAGTATATTTTTTATTAAAGTTAGACTTCACAAGGAACTACCTGCCAAATTGTGCTATATATGGTGGTGTTAATGCTTCGTACTAAAGCACACGTACTTGAAAGTAAAAAACCCCTTAGGAGCCCCAAGTGGGTTAGTTTTAACAATAGCTATTACTATGATTAACACTTTAGGGTATACTTCTCTGAAAGGAAAATGCAGCTGAACTTTCCACTGTGTAGTCTTTTGCTAAAAATTCCCTGTGTTTTACAGTACAGTAAAATCTCACTGCAAAAAATATCTATAGCGCAAATTGACAAGAACTGCAGCTATGGATGTAGGTACGAATTTCACCCTTTACAATGCATAGAATGAAATGTGCAATTACCCAACACCTTTCACATGATGATATTTACCATCACTGCAGCCAGCACCTTTACTATTATTGCAGTACCTTTACTCTCGCTGCAACACCTTTACTATCACTGCAGCCAGGACCTTTAGTATTATTGCAGCACCTTTACTATCACTGCAGCCAGGACCTTTACTATCACTGCAGCACCTTTACTATCACTGTAGCCAGGATCTTTACTATCACTGCAGCACCTTTACTCTTCCTGCAGCACCTTTACTATCACTGCAGCTTGGACCCTTACTATCACTGCAGCCAGGACCTTTAGTATTATTGCAGCACCTTTACTATCACTGCAGCCAGGACCTTTACTATCACTGCAGCACCTTTACTCTTCCTGCAGCACCTTTACTATCACTGCAGCCTGGACCCTTACTATCACTACAGCCAGGACCTTTACTATGATTGCAGCCAGGACCTTTACTATCACTGCAGCCAGGACCTTTACTAACACTGTAGCCAGCCCCTTTACTATCACTGTAGCACATTTACTATCAGAGTAAATACACTCTGTAGGAATGGCTACACTGGACATTAGATTTTTCATTACCAATTTGCATACAGAAAATATGCAGAATATTACAATGCCAGCATTGTGAAAGATGTTTGCTTAACTCTTATCCACATCTTGTGTTAAAAATCCACGTCTTAAATTGCAGAAAGGCATCAGCATATTTTTCCTACTAAATCCTCACAAATTGGTGCATATTTCTCTGCAGAATCTCCAGTGCAGAAATCTACAGCAGAAAAGGCCAATGTGTACTCATGTAAAAACAGAAGTAAATTGCACTTCCCTCCAAGACATTCAAACATATATAACACAAATTTTTGAAGCTGTGTGATTATTATGGTAGTACATATAAATGCAAACTTATCCCAATTTTTCTTTCAAATGCAAACTTACCAAGTGAAGGGAAAAAACAATCATTGGGTCCTGGTGGGGAGAGAGGAGTATTGGGTTCAGAGAGCAGATGTCGACCTGAATCTGACTGGTGACGACTAGCCATGAAAATAAGTCTAGGCCTCTGATCAGTATTTCCAATAGGTGGATCATCAAAGACAGGATTTTCAATGCCATCAACGCCTGCTTCACTGAAAGAATAAATAATTCATGATGAGCTACATAGGCTGCATTGGCTTACCTGACTAAAACTGACAACCAATTCCACTATTACATTGTTAACAAGTCGGGGGATGTTATCAAGGGTTTTAAAGAGGTTTTTGGCATGAAAAAATTGCACATTTTGTCTCTCACTGTATGTGTGCAAATGTTTTTCAATTTTTAGGTATTTTAGGCCACTCTTGCCTCTTTTAAAAAGTGGATTTATTTGGGCGTGTTAAGCAATGCAAAATGGTTTTAGTCAGATTTATGAACTGAATCGTTTTACAAAAATCACTAAAAAAGCTGCAAACTTACCCAAGTATGGGGATGACATAAAAATCCTCAGTTTTAGATATGTTTTACATGTAAAGAGGTGTCATTTTTTTCAAATGCTGTGCGACACTGATAAATTATACATTTGGTGCAAATAATGGCAATGCCACCACACGCAAGACCGGATTCAGGATCTTTGGTGCAGGCTCAGGATATGAGCCGGCATCTTTCCTGACAGACAATGGCTGTTGTCTTCTGCCATCATCTGCCTCTAGCAGCCAAGAGTTTAGCTTAGCCCTCTGCTGTTCACCCGTTAAATGCCAAGGTAAATCTCTCACGGTGCCATTTACAACACATGGCCCAGGGAGAGCCATGCCAAGTCCTTCACGACACCAATGGGTTTCCAAGACAGCCAGGGATCTTCTGAAGTGAACACTCCTATTAAGACCAGTCTATGGCTGTTAATGGGTGAACGTGATATTTGTAATATGATATGTGATCAAATGTGCCCAGGTTCAAATCTCCCGAGATGACAAAAATATGGCAAAATATACATATTTTTTTAAATATATAAAAAATCTAAAAGAAATTGTAAAAGTTCAAATGGCCTCCTTTTTTTCCTATTAAAAATAAAGAAAATAATAAAAAAAATACACATGTGCTATAATCACGTCCATACAGGTTCGGTTTATGAAAATATAAAATTAATTATCCCGATTGGTAAGCACTGTAAAAAGAAAATAATAGAAATGCCGGAATTGCATGTTTGCAGTCAGAGGAGTTGGCCATTTTCTACATTGAATCGGCATTTAGTTTACACTTAAAGGCGTGGTCCAGAGGCAAAGTCCCATAATTTAATCTATTTTCTAATATACTTGATTTAAAAATTCCCTACCAATCCCCTACTTCACTAACAGTTATTCTGTTTTTTTTTCTATTTCTGTTCTGATGACGATTCTTTTGAGTATCACCGGAGCATGTTGGGATACTCAAACAGGGGGCAAAATCTGCGGTCACTGTCACAGCTACTGTCCCCTCCATGAAAAAAAGCATCATCATTGATGCTCATTTCGGGGACTGTGCTGTCCCTGCGCTGTCTCCCTTGTGCACAGCTTTGTCTGTGCACTGCCTCCCCTGTGCACAGCACTGCCTCCCCTGTGAAAGCATCCTCTCTGTTGTCGGTTTATGAATAGTAATAAGCCGGCAGCAGAGCGGTGTTACTATATACTATATTCGGCGGTGTAGGAAACTAGTGCTGCCCACTCAGATGACGTCACTGGTCCCTGCTGGTTGCAGTGACATAGCGATGTTGCTGGCTTATAACTATTACGAAGACAACAGAGCAGACGCTGTGAAGAGAGGAGACAGCGCAGGGACAACACAGCCCCTGCAACCAGTGTCACTGATGATGGTTCATTACATGGAGGGGACTGGGGCTGTGACAGTGACCGCAGATTCTGCCCCGTTATCCCAGCATGCACTGGTGATACTCAAAAGAATCATCAGAACAGAAATAGAGAAAAAAGCAAAAGCTTTCTATACAGTGTTGTTAGGGAACGGTAGAGGATTTTAAAAGCAAGCGCATTCGAAAATAGCTCAGTATATGGGACTAAATAGGGAGTTAGGAGCAAAATTAATTTGCCTTCGGACAACCCCTTTAGGATATGAGCAATGCATTGCCATTATTGTACAGACCTGAAAAATCATGTTCTGGATCATCTATACAACACAGCAAAACGTGAAACCCAAAAAAGCAAGTAGTATTGTTTTTTTTTCACCATTTCATCTCACTTGGAATTTATTTTCCAGTTGTCCAATATATTATATAGAAAATTAATGGTGTCATTCAAAACTGCAGTTTATCCTGCAAAAAATAAACCCTCGTTTGGCTATGTTGACAAAGTATTAAAAAGTTATGGCTCTGGGATAGTTAAGAGGTTAAATCAAGTGTTTTCTTAAACCTCACAGATTTCAGGATAAAATGTTCTTCTTTATAGAGAGGAAGCCTGTTGTTGTTTCATGCTGCAAATAAATGACAAATTTGTTTGGGAAATTAGTATTTTTGCAGAAATATTAACGGTGTGTAACATTGGTCACAGACCAGGCAATGATACACTGAGGATAGCCATGCATGAGGGTTAGTTTCTGGTTTCTTTCCATTTGTAAATAGAAATGTATCACGTTAAGAAATGAGGCCGGGTTCACATCACGTGTTTGCCACATGTCAGTGGCTCTGCCAGGGTTTCTGTTTGAAGCCTTGAGAAACGTTCAATAGCATTGGTACCCATTGATTTTAGTAAAGCAGATGGAGTCACTTTGTGCTAAGTCTGACCTCGTTTTCGGCAGCATCTTCCTTTTCCTTTGGACAGGCTTCGTTGACAGATAAGCCCGAGTCCCATTTTTCAGGGATTTTGATGGAAGTCCTGACTGATTACTTACGTGTGGCAAAAATGAGATGTGAACCCGGTCTGACAAAACAATATATAACTTATTAGCGTTCATTGAAACATACCTTTCCATCCTTACTAACTCTTGTGCTCCTAAAAAAGAAAAATAAAGGTTTGTCTTCACTCAAATTACATAGTAAAATTCAATTATTTTCACCAATGTTAAATATAAAATACTAAAGGGGGCAATTCATCACAGAATACTGGAATAAAATGCTTTGGAAAGTTGTAAAGTTTATGCGCAATGAGGTGTTGCCCAAAAAATGTTGGGACTTTTGATGTTTTCACATTAGTTTAATGCAGCACAATATTGGTCAAAGCTGGGGATGAAGCGGGATTGGGTGTTTCTATACCCACTAGTTGAATTCAGCAAAATGAAGATGTTTTCTCCCCAGAAATGTTATTCCAGACTAGAGTAGCATTTATGGCGAGGCAAACGCCACTAAGAGGATACTTCAAATTTATTAAGTGAACACCTCTTAATGAATGGCTGAAGTATGATGCACCAAATACATTAAGACACAATGAATCGGCTCCGTACTGTTTAATTGCATTCAATAATATGGGATCAGAGATATTCTTATATCACATATAAAGAGGCAACTTTAATCTTTCCATATGGTTTACTGCCTATGGCTGCACGATAGGATCAAAGGGCCACATTTATGATTTCTGGCACATTTTGCAATTAAAAAAATTGTAGTTGTCCATATGTTTGCATCTCTATTTATGCCTGAAGATTTGCCAAACGTTTGCATCAATAATTTCAAGTCACCTTTGCTTTTGATAAATCAGTCTGAAATTACATGTAGGGTTTGCTCTTGCCTACTTTCTCTTTCCACTTCCTATTTTTAGGTGAGTATTGAAAGATAGTATCTAAAACTAAACAGTCTCTGCTCCAAAATGTATTATTTATCATGCGGACCATTATACTTTTTTGGTGTCTGATTTCTTTTGGAAAACTAACATTTATAGCTGAAGCAAGCTATTCAATCTGCACAGATCTGTTGTAGTCCTACAAATTGGTAATATGGACATGTAGGCACAAATGTGTCTCAATATTCTGTAATACAGTAAGCATTAGAGCAGGATTCCAGAATTTCTAAAAAACATATATTTTTTCTTTCTAAAACTACAAGAAGCAAAAGATGTACAGCAGAGGTGTCAAACTGCATTCCTCGAGGGCCGCCAACAGGTCATGTTTTCAGGATTTCCTTGTATTGCACAGGTGATAATTTAATCACCTGCACAGAATGATTCCAGCACCTTGTGGAATGCTAAGGAAATCCTGAAAACATGACCTGTTGGCGGCCCTCGAGGAATGCAGTTTGACACCTATGATGTACAGTACAGAGCACATGGGGTCATTCACAGATTTTTATCCTATAAGCAAAGACCAAATTAACCACAAAAATATTCCTAAAAAAAGTTATAATTAATACCAAAGAATAAAACCAATAAAAATGAGAGTCACAGAGTAGAGATGATATCACGGGATGGAGAGCAGGTGGACATTAAAAATAAACTCCATAATCCACACAGGAAAATATAATAAAGGTCTATCATAAACAGTCATGGCCAAAAGTGTTATAAGGGAAGTAATGGTGTGCACTCAGGTCAAGAACAGGGAGGTGCTGGTGGAACAGACCATGTGGTCCCAATAGTCATGCACTGGAAATCACCGCACACTCAGAACCGGTATAATGCAAAAACATTACACAAGTTTATTGTGTTCACAGTCAATGTTGCCACAAAAGAAAACGTGCTGACTGAAACCCAACGTTTCGACCCTCCCGGGTCTTATTCATGGGGTTATTTGTTTTACGATTAGACACATATAAGAGTAGCAGACGTAGAGTAGGAGCAAAGATCCTTTGGCATATAAATTGTCACATGGCAAGGATTGAGACGGGGACACAGATTCCCAGTGAGGGACTGTCACGTCCTGGGTGGGCCTGTTATGTCTGGTTGTCCCATGTGAGCGGCGCTCCCGCACCCTGCTAGATGAGGCCACATCTAGCAGGGCGCAGGAGCGCCACTCACATGGGACAACCAGACATAACAGGCCCACCCAGGATGTGACAGTCCCTCACTGGGAATGTATGTGTCCACGTCTCAATCCTTGCCATGTGACAATTTATACGCCAAAGGATCTTTGCTCCTACTCTACGTCTGCCACTCTTATATGTGTCTAATCGTAAAACAAGTAACCCCATGAATAAGACCCGGGAGGGTCGAAACGTTGGGTTTCTGTCAGCACGTTTTCTTTTGTGGCAACATTGACTGTGAACACAATAAACTTGTGTAATATTTTTGCATTATACCGGTTCTGAGTGTGCGGTGATTTCCAGTACATGGCCAAACGTGTTGGCACCCTTCTAATTGTTCCTGAAAATGAAGTATTTCTTCCAGAAAATTATTGCAAATTACTGAACACATTTTGTTATACATGTTTATTTCATTTGTGTATATTGGAACAACACAAAAAAAAGTGGAAAAAAAAGGCACATGGGACATTATTTCACACAAAAACCCCAAAATGGGCCAGACAAAATTGTTGGCACCTTTCCATAATTGTGGGTAAACAACTTTGTTCCAAGCATATGATGCTCATTCAAACTCACCTGTGGAAAGTAACAGGTGTAGACGATATGAAAATAACACCTGAAACCAATCTTTGCATTGTGTGTCTGTGTGTGCCATATAAAGCATGGAGAAAAGAAAGATAAGAGAACTGTCTGAGGACTTGAGAACCAAAATTGTTGATCAATAACAATCTCAAAGTTACAAGTCCATCTCTATAGATCTTGATGTTCATTTTTCCATTGTGTGTAGTATAATCAAGAAGTTTACAACCCTTGGCACTGTACTAAACTAATCCCACATAATTCCAGTGGGAAGGAAGAAGAGATCCCATTATTAAAAACATATGTTTATTGATATCAATTTAAAAGATCACAAATTTAAAAAAGCATAAATACCATAGGGGACACCAGAAGATTCGGAAAAAATTAGCATACCATACTCATAAATCAAAAATAATATCAGTGGTTAGGTACTATTAAGATTATGGCTCAATAGCTTAATGGTTTAGATGGCTCCAAGGGGAAAGGATAGCGGTATCAAATAAACTCATCTATCTGTAGTGGTGATGTACACAGTGGTAACATCACCTAATATACAAAGCCCAAAACCCACTAGGGTACACCCCGACGCGCGTTTCGCCTCCTGCTTCTTCACGCCCCCGGAAGAAGCAGGAGGCGAAACGCGCGTCGGGGTGAGGGGACGCCAGCAGCACGAGGTAATACCACCGGTTCTATATCTTATTGTATCAGTGGTTCTTTTGATATATATTGGTTCCTATGTGTGTACCCTAGTGGGTTTTGGGCTTTGTATATTAGGTGATGTTACCACTGTGTACATCACCACTACAGATAGATGAGTTTATTTGATACCGCTATCCTTTCCCCTTGGAGCCATCTAAACCATTAAGCTATTGAGCCATAATCTTAATAGTACCTAACCACTGATATTATTTTTGATTTATGAGTATGGTATGCTAATTTTTTCCGAATCTTCTGGTGTCCCCTATGGTATTTATGCTTTTTTAAATTTGTGATCTTTTAAATTGATATCAATAAACATATGTTTTTAATATTGGGATCTCTTCTTCCTTCCCACTGGAATTATGTGGGATTAGTTTAGTATAGTGTTGTGAAGTGCCCTCTGGATTTGGTTTGGACTTATATAGAGATTAACCCTTGGCACTGTAGCTAATTTACGTGAACGTGGACGGAAGAGAAAAATTGATGAAAGTTTGCAATGCAGGATAGTCCAGGTTGTGAATAAGCAGCCATAATGAAGTTCCAAAGATATTCAAGCTGTCCTGCAGACTTAGGGTGCATCCATGTCAGCACAAATTATCCATTAACATTTGAGACCCAAGAGGACTCCACTGCTGACACACAAACAAAAAATCTAGACTGCACTTTGCCAAAATGTATGTGAGCAAGTCAAAATCCTTCTGAGAAACTGTCTTGTTGACAGATGAGACCAAGATAGAGCTTTTTGGTAAAGCACATCACTCTACTCTATACCAAAGATGGAATGAGGCCTACAAAGAAAAGAACACAGTACCTATAGTAAAATATGGTGGAGGTTCAAAGATGTTTTGGGGTTGATTTGCTGCCTCTGGCACTGGGTGCCTTCACTGTGTGTAAGGCAACATGAAATCTGAAAATTACAAAAGGGTTTTGGGTCACAATCTAGTGCCCAGTGTCAGAAAGCATGGTTTGCATTCTAAGTCACGGGTCTTCCAGCAGGAAAATCACCCCAAACACACTTTAAAGGGACTCTGTCACCTGAATTTGGAGGGAACAATTTTCAGCCATAGGGGCGGGGTTTTCGGGTGTTTGATTCACCCTTTCCTTACCCACTGGCTGCATGCTGGCTGCAATATTGGATTGAAGTTCATTCTCTGTCCTCCATAGTACATGCCTGCATAAGGCAACAAGGTTTCAGACCTTAATTAGCCTGTTAGGGTTATGGCTTGTTCACCATTATCGTTTGTAAAGGCCAGGTGGTGCAAAATTCACAGCTTTGTAAAAACAGTGCCTCCTCTAACCTTGTAACAAAAACAAAAGTGATGGGTACCTTCTAAGCAGCTGCCTAGCACTCTGAAAATTAAAATGGCGGGGGTCCACAAAACCGGTGGCTGTAGATAGCAAAGCATTTTCAAGTTGCCCTTTCCTCAGTTTGAAATGTAATTAAGAAATTGCAGTTAATGGGTATAAGTGGAAGCAAAGATAAGGTCTGGAAGATCAATCAAAATTTCAGTGAGAGCTGCTCGTAGGATTGTTAGAAAGGCAAAACAGAACCCTCCACTTGACTGCAAAAGGCCTTCAGAAAGACTTAACAGACTCTGAAGTTGTGGTACATTATTTTACTGTTCAGAGACACATGCACAAATATGGTCTTCATGCAAGAGTCAGCAGAAGAAAACCTCTCCTGCGTCCTCACCATAAAGTTCACCATCAAAAGTCAGCAAAGGAACATATACACAAGCCTGATGTATTTTGAAAACAAGCCCTGTGGACTGATGAGGTTAAAATAGAACTCTTTGACCACAATGATTAAAGGTATGCTTGGAGAAAAAGAAAAAAAAAAACACAGAACTTCAGAAAAATAACATCTCGTCAACTATTAAGCATAGGGAATGAATCAATCATGCTTTGGGATTGTTTTGCAGCCAATAGCATGGGGAACATTTCAAGGGTAGAGGGGAGAATGGATTCACTGAAATTACAACAAATTTTTGATGCAAACATTTGCTAAAAAAGCTGGAGTTGAAAAGAGGATGGCTTCTACAAATGGATAATGATCTTAATCACACGTCAAAAAACCACAACAGACTACCTCAAAAAGCACAAGCTGAAGGTTTTACAATGGCCTTCACTGTCCTCTGATCTGATCATCATTGAAAATCTGTGGTTAGATCTCAAAATAAAAAAGTGCATGCAAGAAGATTCAGGAATCTGACAGTACTGAAAGAATTTCCAAGGAAGAATGAATGAAAATCCCTCAAACAAGAAATGAAAAACAAAAAAAGCATTTGCAAGCTGTGATACTTTCAAAAGGAGTGCTAGAAGAACTAACCATGTAGGGTGGCCACACTTTTGCATCAGCCAATTTTCCTATTTGTAACTTTTAAAATGTAAAAGATGAAAATAGATTTTTTTTGCCTAAAATTCAAAGGAAATGTGTAATATTTAACTTCAGGTCTTTTAGAGATCATATAATCTTCAACTTGCTTCACTGTCCAAAATAACAGTAATTTTAACCAGGGGTGCCCAAACTTTTATATGCCACTGTAAATTTTAAATAGTGTAAAACTTTTGAAGTATTGAGCATCACTAAAGATATCAAACTTGGGATATACTTTACATGACATACATATACTAGCTCTTTTGGGAATTTCCTTTACATCTTGTGTAGCTCCTTTTTATGGTTTCACCCTCATTTGAATCTATGATAGGCATTTATTATATTTTTTCTCTGGTTTACGTTGTTTATTAGTAATGTACCTGACTTCTCCATCTTTTGGTAATGATCTCAATCTGTGTGACTTCTTTCTAAACTTTTAGCATTTTTTTAGGAATATTTTTGTTGGTATTTTGGTCTTTGCTTGTAAGATTATTGTATTACCTATAGAGCACCCGCTTTTGTCATTTATCCAACATAACTTTGAACACCAGCTATACAGTTATATATTTATATTAGTCCACTTTCATATCTTCTTAGTTCTCTGCATCTTTGTTGTCTTTTTTATTTATCATTTACAAACTTGAATAGTGATTATATGCAAGTACAGTGAACGAGAGGTGAAATTAGAAGAATCACTGAAGTAGTCAGATGTAATAACGAGGGAGTAAGAAGAAATTTTTTTCCAGCAGCAAGTCAAATAAGGTCAGCTGCACGTGTAGCATCTTCAGTAGCCACTACAGATTGTGCATTTTTATAAGCGAATATTAAAATGTATTGTTTCTGCATCTGAAATCCACATATATTTTTGCACTTATCCATGCATTTGTGTGTGCTTATCTTGCTGCAGACACACAAAAAAACAATAGCAAGCACGTTTTGCATGAGTAGAAGACACATTAAAAAGATATAGTTCTGCAATAGTAATAGACATGCTGTAAATGTTAAAAAAAAAAAATCAGCTCAGATTGAGAAAAGAAATATTCAGAATTTGTGTTCAGAAAAATTAAACTACATGTAAAATCTCCACCAAACATGCAACATGAACCTACCCTAAAGTTGAGTTACAGAAACTACTCCAGTAAGGTGGATGGAAGCTATCTGGATTTATAGAGATTTCTGCAACAAATCTGTTGTGTGTGAATGTCGTACATGAATATTTGTATAGTGTAGGGGAGAAACTATTATATATAGTGAGGCTGTCCTCATTTAAGCAAATTTTGGTCAACATTTGTCAACCTAAAAATTAGGTGATTTTTGGGGTAGGTAGAGGAAATGTATTATTATTTCATTATTAATGCTAAATTAACTGAAGCTTTTTTGTTCAACGTGGAAGTAAAATCAATACATTTGTTTCTAAGCGCTCAGTCAGACGTCTGTGTTATGCATATGAGAGTTATCCATGATTTTCACAGACAACACTTGCACCAATTATAGTCTATGGGGCTATTCACAAGTCCCATTTTTTTCCTTGGAGGGAGTGGTCAACGGAGAATATCAGAGACATGTCTGATTTTGGTCTGAGGGTGGGATCAAAACTGGCAATGCAAGTCAATGATTACGTGAAAAAAAAATTGGACCGTACCCGATGTCAATCGGAGTGTGGTCCAATTTTCACAGACTGTCAGAATGGAGAAGGTGGAAAAAATGTTTTTGTTTTTTTTTTTTAACTTCTCCATGTACGAGAATATTAGATGACACTCGAACCACATTTTGACCAAACTCTGAACAAACTATGATCAGAGTCAGATCTCAATCGATCCTATTTTCTCAAACTCAAAGAAAAAAAAATATCGGACGTCTGATTGAGGTCTAAGGGTGAACTCACATGCTGTGGATTTTCTTCAATTAAGCCACATTCAGTGAGTTTTTTACGTCAGTATTTGTAAGCCAAAACTAGGAGTGGAACAATCAGAGGAAAAGTATAATGAAAACACGTGCAGCACTTCTTCATTTTTTACCCACTCCTTCACTGCTCAAAAAAAATAAAGGGAACACTAAAATCCACTAGTAAATAAAAATTTTTTCCAGCTCTTCTTAATAAAATACTTGACTTCATTTCATGCGTTTAAAATACAAACAGCCCCATGGAAAACACACAAGAGGACATGAGCTACGCATTTCAATTGCTACCGTGATCTTTATCAAAGTCTTGATAAAGATAGCGGCAGTGATCGAAATGTGTAGCTCATGCCCTACTATGCATTGTCTGTGGGGCTGTTCGTATTTTAAAAGCATGAAAAAAGTCAAGTATTTTATTAAGAAGAGGTGGAACATTTCTTTTTTCCATTTACTATTGGATAGTCTCATCAGGATGGGGATTCCGTGCACCTTCTGAAGATCGGTGAGATGGCTTTTTCTTTCCTTTTTTCTTGTGAACACTAAAATCCCACATCCTAGCTATCACGGAATGAAATATTTCAGTTGCAAATCTTTATTCATTACATAGTGGAATGTGTTGAGAACAATAAAACATAAAAATGATAAATGTAAATCAAAATTAATATCCCATGGAGGTCTGGATTTGGAATGATACTCAAAATCAAAGTGGAAAATCAAATTACAGGCTGGTCCAACTTCAGTGGAAATGCATCAAAACAAGGAAATTATGTTCTGTTGTGTGTGTGGCCTCCACGTGCCTGTATGACCTCCCGACAATGCCTGGGCATGCTTCTGATGGGATGGCAGATGGTCTCCTGAGGGGTCTCCTCCCAGACCTGGACTAAAGCATCCGCCAACTCCTGGACAGTCTGTGGTGTTGGTGGATGGTGTGAGACATGATGTCCCAGATGTGTTCAATCAGATTCAGGTCTGTGGAACGGGCGGGCCAGTCCATAGCTTCCATGCCTTCATCTTGCAGGAACTGCTGATACACTGAAGCCACATGAGGTCTGGCATTGTACTGCATTAGGAGGAACCCAGGGCCAACCGCACCAGCATATGGTCTCACAAGGGGTCTGAGGATCTCATCTCGGTACCTAATGGCAGTCAGGCTACCTCTGGCAAGCACATGGAGGGCTATGCGGCCCTCCAAAGAAATGCCACCCCACACCATTACTGACCTACTGCCAAACCAGTCATGCTGAAGATGCTAAAAGCAGCAGATCGCTCTCACCGGCGTCTCCAGACTCTGTCATGTCTGTCACATGTGCTAAGTGTGAACCTGCTTTCATCTGTGAAGAGCACAGGGCACCAGTGGTGACTTTGCCAATCTTGGTGTTCTGTGGCAAATGCCAAGCATCCTGCACGGTGTTGGGCTGTGAGCACAACCCCCCCATCTGTGGACGTCAGGCACTCAGACCATCCTCATGGAGTCGGTTTCTAACCGTTTGTGCAAACACATGCACATTTGTGGCCTGCTGGAGGTCATTTTGCAGGGTTCTGGCAGTGCTCCTCCTGTTCCTCCTTGCACAAAGGCTGAGGTAGGTGTCCTGCTGCTGGGTTGTTGCCCTCCTACGGCCCCCTCCATGTCTCCTGGTGTACTGGCCTGTCTCCTGGTAGCGCTTCCAGCCTCTGGACACTACGCTGACAGACACAGCAAACCTTCTTGCCACAGATCGCAATTATGTGCCATCCTGGAGGAGCTGCACTACCTGAGCCACTTGTGTGGATTGTAGAGTCCGTCTCATGCTGCCACGAGTGTGAAAGCTCAACCAACATTCAAAAGTGACCAAACATCAGCCAATAATTTACATCTGTTGTCTATTCCATTTGCACAACAGCATGTGAAATTGATTATAAACTCTCTAAACTCCTGGAACGCCTGGTCCACTCCCGTCTTACCCGCTATCTCTCAGATAATTCTCTTCTCGACCCTCTTCAATCTGGCTTCCGCTCTTTACACTCTACTGAAACCGCCCTCACTAAAGTCTCTAATGACCTACTAACAGCTAAATCTAATGGTCACTATTCCATGCTAATTCTCTTGGATCTCTCCGCAGCATTCGACACTGTGGATCATCAGCTCCTCCTCACTATGCTCCGCTCCATCGGCCTCAAGGACACCATTCTCTCTTGGTTCTCCTCCTATCTCTCTGGCCGATCCTTCACTGTTTGTTTTGCTGGTTCCTCCTCCTCTCACCTTCCCCTTACTGTTGGGGTTCCTCAAGGATCAGTCCTAGGCCCCCTCCTCTTCTCTTTGTACACTGCCCCTATTGGACAAACAATCAGTAGATTTGGTTTCCAGTACCATCTCTATGCTGACGACACCCAATTATATACCTCTTCTCCTGTTATCACGCCGACCTTTTTAGAAAACACCAGTGATTGTCTTACCGCTGTCTCTAACATCATGTCCTCCCTCTATCTGAAACTGAACCTGTCAAAAACTGAACTCCTCGTGTTCTCTCCCTCTACAAACCTACCTTTGCCCGACATTGCCATCTCTGTGTGCGGTTCCACCATTACTCCAAAGCAACATGCCCGCTGCCTTGGAGTCATCCTTGATTCCGAGCTTTCATTCACCCCCCACATCCGATCACTGGCTCGCTCTTCTTATCTGCATCTCAAAAACATTTCCAGAATTCGCCCTTTTCTTACTTTCGACTCTGCAAAAACTCTTACTGTCTCACTTATTCATTCTCGTCTGGACTATTGTAACTCTCTACTAATTGGCCTACCTTTTACCAGACTCTCCCCGCTCCAATCTGTCCTGAATGCTGCTGCCAGGATCATATTCCTCGCCAACCGTTACACCGATGCCTCTACCTTGTGCCAGTCATTACACTGGCTACCCATCCAATCCAGAATCCAGTACAAAACTACTACCCTCATCCACAAAGCACTCCATGGCTCAGCACCACCCTACATCTCCTCTCTGGTCTCAGTCTACCAACCTACCCGTGCCCTCCGCTCTGCTAATGACCTCAGGTTAGCATCCTCAATAATCAGAACCTCCCACTCCCGTCTCCAAGACTTTACACGTGCGGCGCCGATTCTTTGGAATGCACTACCTAGGTTAATACAATTAATCCCCAATCCCCACAGTTTTAAGCGTGCACTAAAAACTCATTTGTTCAGATTGGCCTACCGCCTCAACGCATTAACCTAATTATCCCTGTGTGGCCTATTAATAAAAAACAACAACATAATCACGTTCCTCCATCATGTTCTCATACACTTTATGCAGTTAATAGCCTCTGTGTCTGTACTGTTACATACTTAGGCAGTTAACTGGTTCATGCAGCTTTACATGAACACCCGAGCCTTACACTATGGCCGGTCCAAATAACTAAAGCAATTGTGACCATCCACCTCTCGTGTCTCCCCTTTTCCTCATAGATTGTAAGCTTGCGAGCAGCAGGGCCCTCATTCCTCCTGGTATCTGTTTTGAACTGTGATTTCTGTTATGCTGTAATGTCTGTTGTCTGTATAAGTCCCCTCTATAAGTTGTAAAGCGCTGCGGAATATGTTGGCGCTATATAAATAAAATTATTATTATTATTTATTATTATTATAAAACAGTGTTGCTTCCTAAGTGGACAGTTTGATTTCACAGAAGTTTGATTTACTTGGAGTTTAAGTGTTCCCTTTATTTTTTTGAGCAGTGTAGTTTTGGCTTACAAATTATGAGGTAAAAACTCACCAAATACTCAACGTTTGCACGTGGCCTTAAGCTCTGTAAGGCTACATTCCCACAATGAGCTTTTGGTGAGTTTTTGACACTGCAGAATTTCTGCACCATTTCTCCACCCATTATTTAAATAAGGTTATTTGCATTTTTTCATGTTTTTTTTCAACATGCACATAAAACTCAGCGTAACTGCAACAGAACTTGACATGTTGCAGATTTGAAACACGCACCGCTGCTCTGTTTGTGCAGAGTAACAATAAGGCACAGTGGGCAGGCGATTTCTGTAAATCACATCCACTTTGCTGGAATTGGAAGACGTTGTGTTCATGATGCAGCAAAAATATACAGCACCAAAAACGCGGCTAACGCTCATTGTGGGAACGTAGCCGGACTTTCCAATTTACTCGGAACATTCCTATTTAGACAAATGGATCCAGTTTTCAGTTGCAGAAATTTCTACAATAAATTCTGTAGCATGGGAATTCTCCCTAAACTTCTCATTGTCTTCATCAGAATATAATATATTTCCACCTAGAACACATACTTCTGTTAGTGACGGCTTTTCTTTGCTTATAAACCAGAACTAGTATGAGAGGCATACATAGGACTCCAACAATGCAGGCCGCTATTGCCAAGGCCGCTGCTGTTGTACCTAGAAGGAAAAAAAAATAGAATTATTTTCTTTTTTTACTTAAAGCAATAGCATCTACACATTGCAGGTAGCAAAAGAAAAAGAATTAAAAATGATCATGTAAAAGGTTTCTATTAATGCTAAAAAAAAAACTATCATATTTGAGTATTAGCAAGTTAAAAACAGTGATCTGTTAAGTTCTATTCCATCAAAAATATCCCGTAATGAAAAAAAATCATCTGCTGGATTTGTGCATACTGTTTAAATGCCATGCAATTAGTTTAGGACTATTTGGTCTCCATCTGGCCAATATGCACTTCTAAACATTGAAGTTGCAACATCAAAAATGAAAAGTTGTAGAATTATGAAAATCCCAGGATGGATAGACATGTTAATATGTAAATGATGAAAAGAAACAGTTTTCAAGTCATCTCAATTTATTCAGTATCAAGTAGAAGCACAATGAGCCGAAATCCACACACATTTGGCATGTAATCAATAAGCTTATCGTGGATGTTGGAAGAATGTTCTGCCATGCTGGACACTCAATCAATAGCCACTGCTTGTAGCACTTTTAGCAAATGCCCACCAATGATGTCCCAGATGTGATCAATGGAAGACGCGTCCGGGAATACTGCAGGCAATGGTAGCAGATTTAGGCCATGCAAAACATCAAGATTTGCTTCTTGCCATGTAGGCTGCTCTCCGTAGCATAAGGGAAACTTGAGCGAAATGGCCACACTACTGGATCCATGACAAAATAAATATAACGTTGAACTGTTAGTGTATCTGGAATAAAGACTAGCGGAATCCTGCTACCAAATATGAAGCCAATCCACACCATAATCCCTGGAGGAGGACCAGTGTGATGTTGCCTCATTAGGTCCTCTTCATGCCAACGTGGTCTGCAGACCAATCTCCAGCACTCTTTGAGTCTAAGACAAAAGCAGGACTCACTGATGAAGAGGATAGCCATCTTCTCCTCTTCACCAGGTAGCATGAGATCAATGGAATGACTGTACTTGACTGTACTTGAAAATTGGCTTGTAAATCAATGCTGTGCAAATGCCTCCACTGTTTTATGTGCACTGACACCATAGTATGGAAGGCCAATTTCACTTGCTGTACAGAATGAACTGTTACTGCAACCATTTTTCTTAAGTGTGCAAGAATCTATATTTCAACACAATAATGTCAGGCCTACTGTGAGCAGACTGCTTGGCTTAAACGTGCTACCATGGTCTGCAGCATCTCTAGACTTGTCTCACATTGAGCACATCTGTGGCGTCATTGGTCAACAAATGCAGCTGCCAGCAGCGGAACTTGATGATTTGTGTCCCCAAGTGCATTTAGAGTAGCGCATTCCTCTGATAAGCATAACATCATTGATAGCAGCCAAGGTGTGTAAGTGTGTGTGCGTTTCTGTGCATGACACTCATATTTGATTTTGAATAATAAAAATCAAGACATTTTGACAATATTGTTTCTTTCTTCATCATTTGCAGATTATGAAGATCAATCATGTGATTTCCGTAATTCCATGACTTTTCCTTCTTGGTGTTGAAATTTCAATGTTGAGAAATTTAAAACAATATAGCATTTTTTCTCTTCAGTATGCAGTGGACAAATACAACATTTATACCATGCTGTATAATTTTTATTTTCTAATTTGAAGTTAATAAGCGAATAAGACCATCTACGTCTATTCAGTATTATTTACATCGGCACCTTTGGTTAGAGGTAAATGTTAGCCTATTTATTGGTACTATTTAAGTAAAGATAATAAATATAATTATTACTGTTATTATAAATAATTGCTTCAGGACATGATAATATTAGTTGTTATTATTATTATTCTTCCTTCTAGACATCTATAGGACAACAGCATTTCTACAACTTTATATTAGTTACCATGTTTTGGACACATCTCCTGTCGTTCTACTAAACTGAACAAAGCAAAGGCCCCGACTCATTAAAACTGGCGTTTTTCTGGTCTTGATGAAGGGACAGATTGTAGTGTGAGGCTCCTAATTCATTAAGAGGTGCATGCCTCGCCATCAATCAGGTGATTAGTAATATGGCGCATGCCTCGCCATAGGGCTGGAGTAAGACTTATGATATAGCCAACACCGTTGCTTGTCTTGAATTTGATGAGCAGGGGTCTCCTGTCCTGTGCCAGCTCCACTAATTTTGATGGAGTTGTGCAAAACTGGCTTGAAATTGTAAAAAATCAAAACATTTTTGCACAATTCCACATTGTGAAAAAATATTACGACTTTTCAAACCTTCCTACACAAGAATTCTCGCGTAAAACCTTTGCTGCATCTGGGAAATAGACTTTATAAAAAAAAAAATCTAGATTGTTAAGTGGTTAATAAAAATACATAGCTCTGAAACGTACATAGATGCTTAATTTTAATGGCCCAAACTACTTATAGACAAGATGTTCTAAAAGGAATCTATTGTCTATAAATACAGTTACAATAAAAAAATATTCAACCATTGCAAAAGTAGGTTTACGAACAAAATGTAAAAACTTTCTGTTCTTTCCAATAAATTAAACAACAATTTAAATAACTAGTCTCAACACAATTAATACAATAAGTGGCTTTTCCAAATTCAATGCAAATGCCTACTTTAATCACTAATGCAGTATCAGAATTATTCAACCCATTGAATAAAATCCAGAACTAAATTTGCAAATAATGTATTATATCCAATTAAGGCCTAGATTAGTTGCATCAGATGTGCTTGTACATTGGGTGAGCTTGAGATAAAACTCATCAAATACTTGAACTGGCTAGGGGTTAGTAAACTAAACAATTGATTGTATGTTGGCAAAAATATGTCAAGGGAATTATCCAAAAAGTTAAGAGAAGAGTCATTGTCTTGCACAAAACAAAGAAAAGGATACATAAAGTTAGAAAAGGCATTGAATTTCGCTAGAGATACAGCTGGAAGAATACTTTGCAAGGGGTTGTCCGTGCTGTGAGGATTCGCCAATGCTGGTGCCAGGAGCGGGCAGTCATGTGATCCTAAGTATGCAATTTGCATACTTCTGGACACATTCAGACTCAACAATGTCTGGTTTCACTGAATATACTTCCATTGAACAAGGTCTGGACTCATTGCTGGTCACCTTAAAAGTCTCCAGTGCTTTCTCTCAAACCATTTTCTAGTGCTTTTTGAAGTGTGTTTTGGGTCATTGTCCTGCTGGAAGACCCATGACCTCTGAGGGAGACCCAGCTTTCTCACACTGGGCCCTACATTATGCTGCAAAATTTGTTGGTAGTCTTCAGACTTCATAATGCCATGCAGACGGTCAAGCAGTCCAGTGCCAGAGGCAGCAAAGCAACCCCAAAACACCAGGGAACCTCCGCCATGTTTGACTGTAGGGACCGTGTTCTTTTCTTTGAATGCCTCTTTTTTTCTCCTGTAAACTCTATGTTGATGCCTTTGCCCAAAAAGCTCTACTTTTGTCTCATCTGACCAGAGAACATTCTTCCAAAACGTTTTAGGCTTTTTCAGGTAAGTTTTGGCAAACTCCAGCCTGACTTTTTTATGTCTCGGGGTAAGAAGTGGGGTCTTCCTGGGTCTCCTACCATACAGTCCCTTTTCATTCAGATGCCGACGGATAGTACGGGTTGACACTGTTGTACTCTCGGACTGCAGGGCAGCTTGAACTTGTTTGGATGTTAGTCGAAGTTCTTTATCCAACATCCACACAATCTTGTGTTGAAATCTCTTGTCAATTTTTCTTTTCCGTCCACATCTAGGGAGGTTAGCCACAGTGCCATGGGCTTTAAACTTCTTGATGACACTGCGCACGGTAGACACAGGAACATTCAGGTCTTTGGAGATGGACTTGTAGCCTTGAGATTGCTCATGCTTCCTCACAATTTGGTTTCTCAAGTCCTCAGACAGTTCTTTGGTCTTCTTTTTGCTCAATGTGGTGCACACAAGGACACAGGACAGAGGTTGAGTCAACTTTAATCCACGTCAACTGGCTGCAAGTGTGATTTAGTTATTGCCAACACCTGCTAGGTGCCACAGGTAAGTTACAGGTGCTGTTAATTACACAAATTAGAGAAGCATCACATGATTTTTCAAACAGTGCCAATACTTTTGTCCACCCCCTTTTTTATGTCTGTTGTGGAATTATATTCAGTTTGGCTTTGGGTCATTCCATGTCAAGTGAACCAATGATTTTTACCACTATATTTTTAATTCTTTTGAGATTTTGTTATTTGGTAATAGTGTGTCAGAGAATGCAAAATGCGAAGAAGAAAAAATTCTAGATTTTTTTTTTTATTTTTTATTGATTTTCAAAGTTCGGAAAAAGTGCGAATTTCGGTGTTGCCTGCCTTTACATTTCTCCCCATAACTCAGGCTAGAAAAGAGATAGAGAAACAAAATAAACACCATTCTACTCAGAACTGTACAGGCTTTCACCAGATATGTCACAAGAGTATCTTTGATAATAATTTACCTATGCGATCACAGGCGCAAAACTTTAAAACGCATTTCCGAAAAAAACGTTTAATTTAAAAATTTCAAAAACTGCACATGTGCCTGCTATGCTCTTATTCACATCTGTACCAAAACACAAGATGGGATCATGATGGGATCATATTTTAAAAAATAAAACTATTACAGTGTCAGTTCAAAAATCTTGATTTCAGATCTGTTCAGCCTGTGGTGTAAAAGTGTGGGGTCTAGATTTACCAAATGATCCATGATTGTTAGATATTCCTGTATTATTTTATTATGTTACCACATAGAAGCAGGAGAGGACAGAGGAGAAGCTTTGTTAGGGCTGAGGATGACCAGGGGTAGACGGTGACTGCAGAGCAGATGACAGGCCGGCAGCTCGGGCCTCAACAGACCGTATTCCCACCAAGTCTTATCACCCAGGCAACTCCTCAAATGGAGGGAGAAAAATATTCTTAACATCCAGTTCATGTATTGTACAAACCAGGACTACGAAGAGGAGGAGAGTTTGTTATATTGGTTACAGGAAGCAGAACCCATCACAGGGGACTCAGCAATACCGGACTGTCATCCCATGTAGTGGAAATAAAGACAGTGACGTCCATGAAGTGGTAGAAGGCAGCACAAGATCGGCCATGGATGACACAACTGGCTATGTGACCTGTGAATATGATGGGCGCTGGTGGCTACTGGACTCTCCAAAGATTGTGAAAATGAAGACGTAGAAGTGACTTTTCTGCACCTTCTGGTCCAGCGCCGTCCTGTGTATCCAAGAAAATCAGACATTGTAAAAGTGAACAAAAATCAGATATAACTCCGGTGGAGCCGAGCACCATGACAGCCGCACATACTGACACAAAAGGAAACGGCCATTGCTAGTGAGCGCTTATGGGCAAGATGACATTTCATCCTCTAGAAGGGACACATTGATGATAAAAGCCCAGTGTAAAAACCTACTATTAATTGTTTGATTAGTTCATATTTTATAGTACGAGGATTTAACTACTGGACTATTCTTCTTAAACACTTCAGAAATGACACGTTTAGTGATATAGTAGAAAAAAAATTGTTCCATGTATAAATAGGTGGTAGAAATATTGGTTCTTTTAATCTTGTTTTTAACATAATTAGGACGAGACTGTATTTAGAAAATCACACTTGAGGATGTGATCACCTTTTATCTTTTGGCTTGTTCAATGAATTCAGGTTGAAAATGCTGAGCAAGTTGTTATGATGATTAAGATGTATTTATTCTGGCACTTCGGTATTTGTTTTTTGTGTTTCTTTATTGTTACATATAAATGTTGAATGCAGTAAGTTGTAATTTGAAAAGAAAAAGGGAAGAAACTCACACAAACATAAAATCAGATGATTCAAGGCTTAAAAAAAAATACAAATGTGATAGATCCCAAGTTGAATCCCTGTAAAAATATAAACAAGGACACAAGTAACACACATGCATGTTTTCACAATTTTAAAACATACGTTTTTTTCAGAATTGCGCATCAAAATTTTTAATTTGATTTCTCCAAAACAAAATATAAAGAAACATAGTCTTGTGACATATCAAATGAAAGCCAGTACCGTTCTGAGAAAAATGATGCCTCTCGCACCTCTATATCTTAATTCTAGCCCGAGATATGATAAAAAATGTAAAGCCATACCAGGCCAAAATCCATGCTTTTTCAAAACTTTAAAAATCTGTAAAAAATTAACTGATGAAGAAAAAAATTTTAAACTTTTAATTTGTAATTAACTAAAGTTGTACTTCATAAAAACAAAAAATAAAAAAAATCTAAAGACTTAAGGTAAAAAAAATATTCATATTTGGATCACTTGATATGGAATGACCCCTTTAGGACAATTCTTTTTGTGTTTTTTTCATTTAAGACAAATTAAATGAAGATAATAATAACAAAGAATTTGTGTTTGCAATCATTTTCAGGAAGAAACTGAGTATTATCTGACAGAATTGCAGGGGTGTCAATACTTTTGGCCACAACTGTACATATTTTAAAAAGACTTCTGCAGGCAGGAGCCAGCCGTGGCACCTGTTGTACAGCATAATTGCATGTTTACTGTGCTGCTTTATGTTTTCCTGAGTATTAAAAAAAAATCTATTTTAAAATGTCGCCTGCCGCGCCTGCGCAGTAGCAGCTATCGACAATACAAAGCTTTGAAAGGTCACTACATTTTTGCACAACAGATAGTGGCACAAAGACACTGTGACTTTTGATGTTTTCAGGACAGGCTGAATCGGCTCCACCAAATGGGCATGCTGGGGGGAGAGAACTGGGAAAAGGCCATATCAGCCCATCAAATGCTTCAAAACTTATCAGCATAACATAGCTTTGTTAAACAGAAATGCTACCTATATCATTTCGGGCTAGTGTCAAAAGTCCACCAAGGCTTGGTATAAAGTTGCTAGAGCTGTAGTCCTGACCGAGCTGCTGTCCAGTTAGTCTTGACACTTTACAGGAAAACAGAATCCTAATCCCATTATGCTGCCAGGTGTGGGGTGCACCACACTCACTTGTAGGCTGCAGGCTTTTGCTGCTTGTAGGCTTTCATCTTCAGGAGCTCCCGCACACATCTCAGGGAACACCAGGTTCATTGCAACAAGCAAACATTTACTGGTCAGTTCAAGTTCGTCAGGTTGTAACATGTGGGATAGGGCACAACACTTTGCATTCCTAACTTAGCATAATACATCTTCAGCGCTACCATTCCTTCCTCCTGGGCTATCCCTAAGCCCGCTGACTGTCAGTCCCAGGAACTTCCTGTTCAGTTCTGCAGTGCACCCAGGTTTGACCACTTGCCCTTCGAACAGTTCCACATCCTTCTTCCCCTGTGTGCCAGAGGATATGATGCACCCATCTGCCCCCACGCCGAGCCTGATGTTGCCAGAATGTCCCCATGAGAAATTAGTTTGGTCTCTCACTGCCTTCAATGTATGGTATATGCTGCCTTAGCAGCCCATTCCACTTGACCTTGTTACTGTACTTTCCTATCTGACTATCAGGAAGTAAGTCACTTTTCTAACCTTACTAACCTCCTCCCACGGTGGGCTAGGTCAAAACATTAACTGTATTTTATACCTGTACCTTGAGCCAACTTCTATTACTATACTATCACAACTACTCAGCCTATTCTTATCGTATGCCCTAATCTATCTCTTACCCTATGCTGTTCACTACCATATCTGTCTATTTGCAACATACAGTAAAACCACAGCACATAGTTCACATTTCACGTGACACTATATGCATATATAAAACGCAAGACATTATCTACATTACGTGATTGTTGTCTTCAGGGACAACAGCAGGGCAATATAGTCCACACCCTTACATTGATTGAAGAAGTCCTAGAACATTTTAGATTGGATTTTGGATTTCCAAAATTGAACCCCATAAAGAATCTTTACAGGAATTTTAAGAAGTCTGTTACAGCACACAAACAAATAATATTAATGAACAGGAGGCCATTGCTCATGAACATTGGGCTAAGATTTCTCAGTAATGCTGCCAGAAACTAGTGTCTGGCTATGCAGCACATTTATAGCAGGTCATAAAAGCCAAAGGTGCTCTACTAACTAGTAAGACTAGACTCAATAGTCCAAAGGAGATGCTCTCCAATATACCAAAGGAAAGTAGTCAAAACTTGCCCTTTAATTATACAGGATAAAAAAGTGGCAGAATGTGCACATATTAAAAACCCCCAATTCTTATGTGTAGAAAAACCCTTCATCATAGCGAGAGTAAGATGAGACACTTGTGAAGGGTTTGAATAATTCGGAGATTTCAGTAGTCATTGAAAGAGACCTTTTGTGTTGAATTTGGAGAAATTACTTAAATTACGGTAGTTGTATTGACCAGATTGTTCTTGTTTGATCAGTTTATTTCAAACAGTAGAAAGTTTACACATTTTGCTATTAAACCAAGTTTGCAATGAGGGTTGAATAATGCCAGTGTATAATTAAGACACATGCTTAAAAGCATTCAGATTCTGTTAACAATAGTATCTTAACAATGGCATAGAAAAAAAAGTATATATTCCCTCACCATCATTGTCCTCCTCACGTGACTGAAACGAACATGTCTGGAGATTTGGGTCATCTAAAATATAAGAAAAATAAATTAAATGTGAATTCAATTTTTAAGACCTGCATAGTCTAGGCTTCCCTTAGTATAGTACATGAAAAGCACGATATCTAAAATGGGCAATGGTTTTTAATTGTCTGGACACTTTTTAATTATGCGAAATAAAGTTACATATTTTTTATCCATGCGGCCATGAGATCCTTTTCTTCCTTTTTTGTCAGCTTTCGCCGGAGGTCATCGGTATTCGATCCATGATGTTTAACCTCTTTCTGACCTCGGACGGGATAGTACGTCCGATGTCAGTACCCCTGCTTTGATGCAGGGCTCCGCGGTGAGCCCGCATCAAAGCCGGGACATGTCAGCTGTTTTGAACAGCTGACATGTGCCCACAATAGTGGCGGGTGAAATCGCGATTCACCCGCCACTATTAACTAGTTAAATGCCGCTGTCAAACGCTGACAGCGGCATTTAACCAGCGCTTCCGGCCGGGCGGCCGGAAATGAGCGCATCGCTGACCCCGTCACATGATCGGGGGTCAGCGATGCGTCAGAACGGTAACCATAGAGGTCCTTGAGACCTCTATGGTTACTGATGCAGGCCTGCTGTGAGCGATCCCCTGTGGTCGGCGCTCATAGCACACCTGCATTTCTGCTGCATAGCAGCGATCTGATGTAGCAGAGCCGATCGAGTGGTACCAGTTTCTAGCCTCCCATGGAGGCTATTGAAGCATGGCAAAAGTAAAAAAAAAAAGTTAAACAAAATGTGAAAGAAATAAAAAAAATATGAAAGTTTAAATCACCCCCCTTTTCGCCCCATTCAAAATTAATCAATAAAAAAAATCAAACCGACACATATTTGGTATCGCCGCGTTCAGAATCGCCTGATCTATAAAAAAAAAAAGGGATTAACCTGATCGCTAAACGGCATAGCGAGAAAAAAATTAGAAACGCCAGAATTACGTTTTTTTGGTCACCGTGACATTGCATTAAAATGCAATAACGGGTGATCAAAAGAACGTATCCGCACGAATACTCTATCAATAAAAACGCCAGCTCAGCATGCAAAAAATAAGCCCTCACCCGACCCCAGATGATGAAAAATGGAGAGGCTATGGGCATCGGAAAACGGCGCAATTTTTTTTTTTTTTTTAACAAAGTTTGGAATTTTTTGTTACCGCTTAGATAAAAGAGAACCTAGACATGTTTGGTGTCTATGAACTCGTAATGACCTGGAGAATCATAATTACAGGTCAGTTTAAGCATTTAGTGAACCTAGTAAAAAATCCAATCAAAAAACAAGTGTGGGATTGTACTTTTTTGCAATTTCACCGCACTTGGAGTTTTTTTTCCGCTTTCTAGTACACAACATGCTAAAACCAATGATGTTGTTCAAAAGTACAACTTGTTTTGCAAAAAATAAGCCCTCACATGGCCATATTGACGGAAAGATAAAAAAGTTATGGCTCTGAGAAGAAGGGGAGCAAAAAACCAACAAGGAAAATCCCAAGGTCATGAAGGGGTTAAAAAGGAGCAGCACTACATTTACCACATGGTGAGGCTCTTCCCAAATTTTATTTTTGTGCTTATTAGTCTTAGGATCAGTTGCAAACCGCAAAGCATGGGTTGGGTGATAGACAGAGATGAGGGAGGAGATATACTGTAGAGTGATGCAGAAGTGAGGAGAACTTTGTGGGTGAGTGAGAGGGGTCTAAGGGGTAAGGCTTCTCCTTGTGGAGAGTGACCTACCAGCTCTGGCTTGTCAAGGTAAGATGTTTATTCGCCGTGCAATTGCCTCTTCAGAGAGAAAGAGGACTTGACATTTACTGTATATTTTACTTTAAAGTGGATTGGAAAACAGTCAAATACGACTCACTGCCACATTCAAGATGGATTGAAGAGTAGAAAGTATGGTTAGCAGGAGACTCATCATTTAACAGTTGCAGTAGTTCAGACGAGCATAAATAAGAGCGACAGTAACAATTTTTGCAGCTTTAAAAGTGAGAAAAGGTCAGATTCTGGGGATGTTTTTAAGATGCAGGTAATATGAGTGAGTTAGCAATCGGATATGGGGAACGAAGGACAGTTTTGTGTCAAATATGACCTGAAGACAGTGAACGTACTGCTTGGGAGTTATGGCTGAGCCACCCAAGGAAATTGCAATATCAGGTATAGGTAGGTAAGTAGAGGAAGGAAACATGAGAAGCTCAGTTCTGGAAAGTTGCAGTTTAAGGTAGAGGAAGAACATTATGTTGGAGACAGTGTGAAGACAATCCCTGGTATTTTGTATTAGTGTGGGGTGATGTCAGGGGAAGAGGTGTATAATTGGGTGCCATCATCATAGAGATGATACTGGAAACCACATCTACTTAACATAAATGTGGTTGTACCTAGTATTGCAGCTCTTCAGATCCAACAGACAGTTGCGCTACACCATAAACTGCAGCACTAGGCAAACCACACAGTGTATTACAGCAGAGGGGGTGTCTGCCCTTTGTTCTGCTGATTTCTGAGCTCATTCATTAAATATCTTAATGATAAGCCATCAATATTAATCAAAAAACTGTATGGATTTTTACTTTAAATTGTCATTTTCCCTGTAAAATTAGTTGACCAAAATGGATAATACAATTACAAATATTTAGATACTAAATATCAATGAGACCATTCTCTTTACTAATGATTTTTCCTAAACTGAACATGGAGACAGTCCCTTGCATGATGGTCATGCCTAGTAAGTATTTCTTTGGAGTTAATACTGTTAAGTAACAGAATGTGTTGCAATACCTAGAGGTAGTCCAATTTTACTAAATAAAGATTGTTCACTGTAAAAAAAAATATATACAAATTATTAATATATTTTTATATTATATAAGCGGTTCCTGCACCTATGTGTGCCTCACATGACAAAAGAGTTTTGTTTCTACTGGAAGTAAACAGTGACAGTCTCCTTAAAGAGATATTTCCATCTTAGCCTTTTATGGCTAAGAAGGGAATAACTAAATCCAGCTCAGACCACTTGAAGTTGGGCTGCAGGAACAGCCAATAAAATATGCTGTTTCTGTAACTTGCATCAAAATGAATGGGAATTATGGGAGCTTGTAACTCAGAGCTACAGCTATAGATGAAAGTGGCTGAGACCAGTGGTCAGAGCTGTACAGAATTATTACAGTATCGGCTGTGGAAGGTTCAGATGGGAATAACATTTTAGATGACAAAGTAGAAAGTTGTCTAACATTCCATCATAAATTAACCTTTCTTTTTGTTCAACCTGTAAAATCTTTTCAGAGAGAATATTGTTTACAGTATATTTGTCAGATACGATATATGTTAATCTGGTTAATGGCAACATACCGACCTCAACATTGAAAAAGAAACACTAGGATAATGTGTCCTGGTATCGTTATTTTAAAAAATGGCTCCTAGGACACTTAGGAGAAACTGATTTCATTATGGAAGCATTATTTTGTCTATGTAACAATGAGCTGTTAGTGTATCCAGAATGAACACTAGAGGAGTCCCTGCTATCATACATTATACTACACCATAATCCTGGAAGTCCAACATTCCGTTTTAAAGGCCTTTTCATGGCGTTACACATGTGATCTCCAGACAGATTTCTGGCTATTATTTCATCCAACACAAAAGTATAACTCATCATTGCTAGAAAAGGATAGACCTCCTTTCTAGCCTCCATTGCTGTCTTGCTCTGTGGCATGATAGTTGAGAACTGTTGCGTGAAAGCTATGCAGACAACTTCTGTTTGGTGTAGACGCTGTGTATTGTGCTGGGTTTAGTATGCGACATCCAGCTTCACTTGCAGCACAGAACGGATAAATCATGGAACCAGTGGTACAGCCATTTCTCCAAAGTGTCGCAGGAGCCTTTTTTTTTTTAACGTATCAAGCATGTCGAATTTTACCATACCTAAGGCTTTGTTCTCAAGGAAGATGGGCAACCATCAAAGGTGTCTTTCAATGTGAACCCATAGATGCTCTGCTGAATTGAGCATGCATGATATCATGAATTCAGGAGGAATAGTTCTTCAAGGACCATGTTCCCTTTTAGTACATGACAGTTCTCACTTATATGTAGAAGTCTCATCTGCATTACGAGGGAATAGTAGCATACACTGGCTTATTTATTTATAATCTTTAGATTATGACCAAAAGGGAAATGTGTTTTAGTTGTCATTATAGCAATGTATCAAAAGTAAACATTACCTTTCACCTCAAAGTCTATGTAACTGTGGGATATATGGCGATAATGTTTGTTACCCATCTCCTCCAGAAAACAGCAGTACCCTCCACTGTTCACTTCTGAAACGTTCACAAGAGATTTGTGGAACACCTTGCCGTGTAGGAGGCCTCTATTATGCGTTTTGTGAAAGTCACTGTCTGTTCCGTTCCCCAAACGTTTTGTCTCAGTGCAGTTTGGGTTTCTTTCCCTAGTATGACTCCAATGTATGGTCACTTGTTCATGTTGTTCCTTTGGGTGTCCAGTGATGGTGCATGTGAGGCTCACATTCTGGCCTTCCGGACAAATATACTTTATGTATTGAGCAGATAATGAGTATGCATCTATCTGATCTGGAAGAAAATAAGAAAACAAAGCAGATTGTAAGTTTAAATTGTAGAAATTTGTGAATCTCAGACATCTGAAGAGGATTTCAGTTTAAATGCACAATGACAAAGATTTTTGTATCTAAAGATATTTACAGATATTATATATAGTTTTAAAAACAGAACACTTAACAAGGACGGTTCAGAAGTAAAAAATATAAACCATCATAGCGTTATTGCATATAATCTTATTAATAATGATAATAATAATATAGAAATCTTAAAAAGTTATAAAAAACACTTATTGTGCACTTTTACTATTCCACGTCTGTAATATGTAAATTGAAGTGATTTGAATTTGGTCAGGTCAGACTTAAAGGCATATTCCGGGAAGATTAAAAAAAAATGGTGTACTGTTCCTGCACTCATACACTATAAAGAGGAGATGCCCAGTGCACTTTAATTATCATTATAGCCCTTGTAATTCCCCATGACATTAGCTGCTCCTCACTGCTCCCCCTCCCATCTGGGACATTACATTGCACACCAGTGTGCATCTCCCCCCTGTAAGGAACAGCCAACCTGAAAAGAGGGGGCACAGGCTGTGGCAGACTGTACCTGATATCTGCCTTTGTTTAGTCCAATAACGGGGCCTGCTCCCTTCTAGTAGCGGTCATGTCACCAAGAAGATGCAAGTACAGCTGTGATCATATGGATGCTTTTCTCAGGCTGAGGAGACAGGTGACAATCCAGCATGAAAAAGTTGCAGGGGTCATGACACTATCAAGTTGATATGGTGAAGGGGCTAGTGACCATGGCAGTACTGAATAAATCAATGCAGTGCTCTGCCTCTGCTCCTTGTATGACACATGGCATAGGTTGTACAGGAGAGGATCAGCGTGTATTTACTTCTTCTTGTGGACATGACTGCTACTAGAAGGAGCACACCCCTGTTCTCGGACTAAAGAGAGACCTATTATTATTATTATTTATTATTATAGCGCCATTTATTCCATGGTGCTTTACATGTGAGGAGGGGTATACATAATAAAAACAGGTACAATAGTCTTGAACAATACAAGTCATAACTTGTACAGGAGGAGAGAGGACCCTGCCCGCGAAGGCTCACAATCTACAAGGGATGGGTGAGGATACAGTAGGTGAGGATAGAGCTGGTCGTGCTGATTTTAATCAATATGTGTACTTTGGTGAACACTTCCCTTTAAACACTGGACAGATCTGGTCGTTACATCCCGTTTACGTGAAGATTTCACAATTGCTTATTTGACCTTCTTTTAGTGAGACCACAAATGAACTAGCGACATACTTTTGTACCGCTGTTTTGTCATTGGTTTTTATTTGACATGTCGGCATGTTCCGACAAAAGTCTGTGCTTAGGAGTAGGTTTTCTAAAAAGAAAATGAGAGTAAATGAATGAACGTATTATTTGCTTTATGCTACATAAATAAAGGGTTTTTACAGTCCTTGACTTGTGAGCAAAATATTCTATAAAGGTGGTCTCTGGTTTGGAGAGCTAAAAGCATTTTATTACCTACTGCTTTTAACAGAATATTTTTCCTCTGTCACAAGAGGGAGAAAACACTATTTAAAAGTCTCTACAAATGAGGTCATCTTTCACATAGACCTCCAAATATGTACAAAAAAGGAGCCCTAGATCTAAGCATATAAATCATCGTGAAAAATCAGCTGGGAGGGATGGAACGGCCTCACTGCCATACTGTGCACATAACCAACTGTCTGAGGCATTATTCAGTGGCCACAATAGCAACAGAATTTCTTTCAAGACATCCCATAATTCTTTTGAGATTTTAATTTCTCTGATCCAATCTAAACTGTGCATACTATATGTGGTAGCTACATTTCTAGGTGTAAAGCCCCCGTCTCACTAAGCGAGAACGCTAGCGAGATCGCTGCTGAGTCACAAGTTTTGTGACGCAACAGCGACCTCAGTAGCGATCTCGCTATGTGTGACACGTAGCAGCGACCAGGCCCCTGCTGTGAGATCGCTGGTTGTGTCGGAATGGCCTGGACCTTTTTTTGATCGTTGAGGTCCCGCTGGGTAGCACACATTGCTGTGTTTGACACCTTACCAACGACCTCGTTGACGACTCAGACACTGAATCGTCATAATGGCTCCCATGTGACATCGTTGTACAGGTCGCTACAGGTCGCTGGTGAGATGTCAAACAGTGAGATCGCAGCAGCGATCGTTGGAAGATCTCACTGTTTGACATCTCACCAGCGACCACATAGCGACGCAGCAACGATCCCTGACAGGTCGTATCGTTGTCGGGATCGCTTTAGCGTCGCTAAGTGAGACGGGGCCTTTACTGGTATATAGCATTCTTGATAGTTGGAAAATTTAACACTATTGACATAAGTATTGCTTATTCTAAGGCTTGCTCTAAGGATGCCAGACTAACTAGGAGATAGCTAGTCGTGACCTAAGCTAACACCATATTTACCAGTAGGCATAAAAGATTTTAGAATCTCGAGATCTAAAAATTCTGACCATAATGCAGGTGAGAAAACGCAGTACCGTATGTTTTCAATGCAGTTACAAGAACTTTTCTTTTCATAGTGTAACCGTAGGAATGGCCATAGAAGTTGGGGTCTTATGTCTGAGATCCCCACTTTTCAGAATTAAACTAGGACTTCTTGTTCTGTGATGAAGGTAAACTCAAAGCTCCGGAGGGAGGAGATGAGAAAGGGCAGAAGGAGTACAAAGCTCTTTGAAATAGCAAGAAATTAACTAATACACTGTCAAGCAATGTTCACATATCGCATTTTTGCTTTGTTTTTAGTTGCTTTTTATGCAAATTAAAAGGTGCTTTTTACAGTAGCAGCCAAAGTTTTGCGAAATCTCATGCTCATTTTTTTTCCTGGCTAAATTGGAAAACTACTGTGTTTTTGAAAACTGCAGCATTTCAATTGTTTCAGCAATTTTGTAGCATTTTATAGCCCATATAAAGCAATGAGTAAGTGCTAAAATGCAGCAAAATTGTTGCTATCAGCTTTTGAAGCCTTGTTGGGGAAAAAAAGCAGGTGCAGCTTGATGTGAAACCCATTTTTTTGTGATTTTTTATCTCCTGACTCAAAGTATAGTTTAATTAAGTTAGTGAGAAGTGTAGAAGTAAGCAATGCCCTACCAATGTGTTTAAGTAAACAATGCCTGACCAATTCAACTTCCCCCTGATGTTTTTACATTTGCAATTGTGTATTTGCAAATTAACCCATATAACCTTAAGGTACCTTCACACTAAGCGACTTTGCAGCGAGAACGACGACGATCCGTGACGTTGCAGCGTCCTGGATAGTGATCTCGTTGTGTTTGACACGCAGCAGCGATCTGGATCCCGCTGTGATATCGCTGGTCGGAGCTAGAAGTCCAGAACTTTATTTGGTCGCTGATCACCCGCTGTCATCGCTGGATCTGTGTGTGTGATGCCGATCCAGCGATGTGTTCACTTGTAACCAGGGTAAATATCGGGTTACTAAGTGCAGGGCTGCGCTTAGTAACTCGATATTTACCCTGGTTACCGGCTTTACTGCCGGCGCTGACACATTCAGTGCAGGAAGCTCTGAGAAGCAGCGCGTAACCCTGTGGACGCCGGGGGACGTGACAGACATCAGAATGTGAGTATGTAGTGTTTTTTTTTTACTTTTACAATGGTAACCAGGGTAAATATCGAGTTACTAAGCGCAGCCCTGCACTTACTAACCCGATGTTTACCCTGGTTACCCGGGTGCTGCAGGGGGGCTTCGGCATCGTTGAAGACAGTTTCAACGATGCCGAAGTCGTTCCCCTGATCGTTGGTCGCTGGAGAGAGCTGTCTGTGTGACAGTTCCCCAGCGACCACACAACGACTTACCAACGATCACGGCCAGGTTGTATCGCTGGTCGTGATCGCTGGTAAGTCGTTTAGTGTAACGGTACCTTTAGTTCATAGCTACACTTCATATATTAATACAGCTTTTTTTGTTCAGAATAGTCACTATTTTTTCAATAATTTTTTCCCAAAATGTTTTATGGTTTCACATATATCTTGCATTGGTGGCTTAATAAATTGTACTTTTTATGCTTGTGAAGTGGAAGAAAAACTGAACTTTGGAATCCTAGACAATGGAGCAAACAATGAAGCCATAAAATGTGAAAAAAGGCAGCAAAATCTACATTTTCACTGCAGCTTTTTTACTGCCAGGAGATAAAGTTTTGGCTGCAGAAAAAAAAAACGCAGTAAAAAAGCAATGTATAAAAGAAAGCGCTGAGAGCAAGACAAGAGTACGGCCAGCTTACCCAATTGTCTCTTCCTCTTGGTAACCAACTTATTAAAAACAGGGATCAAGGAATATCCCATTAAGCTGACTATGTACAGTAGTGATAGACATTGAAAGAACCCTCTGCCCTGCTCGATCCGTGTTTTTGGCCATCTTGTATATTGAGCTTAATTGTTCTTAACCGCAATACAGGATATTTCCTAATCCTAGTTCCTTAATGCAGAACAACTGTTGATACAATGGAGACGATGAGCACACAAGTCAGAACTACAATCTGCTTTTGTCTATCTTTGCTTGTTGCTAGATATTCTTACAGACGTTGCTTTTTTAGATTATGAAGTCTAAAAAGATCCTACTGAAGATTTACAAAACAAACCTTTTTTTTTGCCAGGCACTCCCTTCCCCGCAACATGTCTGAAAGTCTGGCATAGTCCTCATGCTCACTAAGGCTGTGTCCACACGTTCAGGATTTTTTGCATGTTTTTCACTATAAAAATGCTTAAAAAACGCATACATATGCATCCCATCATTTATAATGTATTCCGCAATTTTTGTGCATATGTTGTTTTTTTCTCGCGAAAAAAAAGCATTGCGGTAAAAAACGCAGTATGTTCATTAATTTTGCAGATTTTTTGCAGATTTCCCACTATATTATTGCATCCCAGAACCTGCAGAAAAAAACGCAAAAAATCAGCAAAAAAAAAACGCATGCGGATTTCTTGCAGAAAATGTCCGGTTTTGTTCAGGAAATTTCTGCAAGAAATCCTGACGTGTGCACATAGCCTAAGGCTATGTCTCCACGGTACGGATGGGCGGCGGTATCGCCGCAGCGGCGAAGCCGCTCGGCGCTAAGCCCCGCCCCCTTTCTGGGACGCGATCATGCCGGATGTGTTAACTCTTCACATCCGGGATGATCGCTCTCTCCCATAGGGCCCTGTGATATGCCTTGCGGGGACGCTGCGTCCCCGCAAGGTGTACGGACATGCTGCGATCTGAAAAGACGCGCAGCATGTCCGTAGTCGCAGGGCCGCCGCGTGCGGGTTTCCACGCATAGTGGAGACAGGATTTCATCAAATCCCCTCCACTATGCAGGAACATCTGGACGCTGCTTGTTTGACGCTGCAGCGCTGCGCAGCATCAAACAAGCAGCGTTTCCTGAACGTGGAAACATACCCTTAGAGTTTTTACAGTGTATTTTTTGCTGTGTTTTTCTTAAGAAACAATCTGCGTTTTAGACACACCATTTTTTCTGCAGCCAAAATCTGGCCTCTTAGCAGTAAAAACAAATTTACATTTGTTTTGTTTATAGTACATGGTTAGTAAAGTTAGTTTTATTTACCAATATTGCAGTAAAAAAAACCTTGCAAAAATGCAGCAAAACCTATTAACTGCTTTGTTGCAGCATTTCTACACGTTCTCTTTGCTTTCTATGGGCTAAAAACATGCTGCAAAAATACTGAAAGAAGACATGCTCACTGAAATTGAGCACTGCACCATTTTTTTAAAAATTGGAATCAAGTCAATTCAACACTTTTGCAGCATTTCTTCACCATAGAAAGCAGTGAGAAAGTGCAAAAATGCTTCAAAGAACACAACAAACCTTTTTTTGCTCTGTTTTTAGTGAATAAAGCTAACTTTATTATACATGTACTGTAGGCCAATCACAATTTAATCCACACAAAAAATGCAGCAAAAACACAGCAAAACTTGCATTATTATCACCAAGAGAGCAGGTTTTGGCAGCAGAAAGAAACGGTGTGTCTGAACAAAGTCTTTGGTGTCCCTTGGGACAATGTCGTTGTGCCGCCCATCCATCCACTTTAGAGCTTCCAGCTATATACTGTGATATACTGTACTAGGTCTGATTCATTCTGTAATGTTATGCTGGTTACACAGTCTGTAGCCACTTGCCGCCATCTACTGACCAATGTTATTATATGCTTTCATGTATCTGAAGCAGACATTATCATTACCCATCATGCTTCTCTCTGCAACTCCTCCTATTTCCTTTCGCACATCTTTTCTTTCTGGTCAGTGCCATCTTGGTAGAATTGTGCATCAGAGCTAAAGAGAAGATTCTCCTGTTACCTCTATCCTTCATCCTCCATCTTCTACGTTATCCCTTCATCTTCTCTGACATCTCTACATCACCATTAAGGTACAGTGAGGTAACTACCTAAAGGTTCATCCACTGCATCTTCCTTCCTGGACCATCTACATGCAGCTGGTCAGGCAAGAGAGGCAAGGAGAGGATAGTGAGTTAGGTTTCTTTCACACTTCCTTCGGCAGGCGTCCGTCAGAATGCGTCATTGCGACATATCGACGGATGTCTGAAAAATAGTGGAAAACGGATGCAACGGATCCTGTGTCGTGACGGATGCATCGAATTAGGCCTCTTTCACACTTCTGTCTTTTGTCTCCCGTCAAAATCCGTCGAGTTTTGAAAAAACAGGATCCTGCAAATTTTTCTGCAGGATCCTGTTTTTTCCTATAGACTTGTATTAGCGACGGATTGTGACAGATGGCCATCCGTTTCATCCGTCGTGCACTGGATCCGTCGGAAAATAGAGGTCCGTAGTGCAGAGAAAACGTTCAGAGGAACGTTTTATCTGCATGTTGGAAAATCGCTCAGCGACGGGTCCTGCGCTGTCAGTCGTCGGCTATAATGGAAGCCTATGGACGCAGGATCCATAGCTGACCATCAATCTCTCTCTCTCTCCAGAAGTTGCTGAATTGAAATTCAGGTCCTACCACAGTCGATGCATCCGTCGGATTACTGGATGCGTTATATCCGTTTCACAACGTCCGTCGATACGTCGCACCATGATGGCCGTCTCAAGACGGAAATGTGAAAGAGGCCTTAGGCGCTGCCTGAATTTCAATGTTCAATGTGTAAAATTGAAGAGAGAGAGAGAGAAGATTCCCCTGACTAGAAAATCCTTCCAGGCATGCTCAGAATAGAAAAACGGGATACGTCACTGGATTCCTGTTTTTCACGATCAGCGATGGATCCTGCGTCCATAGGCTTCCATTATAGCCAACGACAGACAGCGCAGGACCAGTCGCTGAGCAATTTTCCGACGTGCAGAAAAAACATTCCTCTGAACTTTTGCTCCGCCCGATGGACAACTATTTTCCTGACTGATCCAGTGCACGACAGATGAAACGGATGGCCATCCGTCACTAATACAAGTCTATGGAAGAATTTGCAGGATCCTGTTTTTTCAAAAATCGACGGGAGCTAAAAGACGGAAGTGTGAAAGAGGCCTAACCGGTTTACAATTGCTTGTACAGAGATCCATGCTCACATCTCTCATACACAACTCACCTACGTACATTGGCGGTAGAATAGGCATAATTAGTGCTACCAGAAGGAGCTAAGCTTCGCACACACAAAAAGGAGACTGAAGCCCTAAGGAGGGTAATCTCCATATGAAGTCAAGGAATGGGGAGCAATGGTATGGCTTGTTAATGCATGTTATGTGTTAATGTGCATTTATTTTGTTTAAAAAAATAATGGTATTCAGTTTGTAAGCAATGACCTCCATAGCAAGGCTCTGGTACGTGTCAAACACCGATAAAGGTTATCACAATAAAGTGGAAGGTGAATTGGAGATAGAAAATGAACGATCTGAAAAAGCCTCCAAAACAGGAGATACTAATCAATCTCTGTATGTGTCAACCAAGATATGAATCAATTAATTTCAAGGGAACCTGTCAGCAGGATTGTGCTCAGTAATCTACAGTGTCAGGTCGGCGCCGTTATACTGATTACAATGATATCTGGGGTGATGAAATCCGTCTTGTGGTTGTTGTTTAATCTTTATTTTCAGTTAATGGGGTTCTCATGCTCCGGGGCAGCCTGTGGGGGTCTTCATGTGGTACTCTGATTACATATGCATCTGTATGGCTTATGTCGCCGATAGATGCTATTGTGCAGGTGCTTTTTTTAGTGGAGAGAATTTTTTTTTCCTCTAGCGAAATGGCACCGCCTCGCGGTAGCATCTATCGCGTTCCGAATTATGCTACTGCGCAGGCGCGTCAGTGCCATTTTGAGGAAAAAAAATTTTTTTCTAAAGAAATTTATATAACTAAATAAAATAAAAATATGGATATTATAGATCCGATCATGCTACAGCGCAAGTGTCACCTCCGGCATGATGGATGTAATTTTTTTTTGTAAAACAATAAGATATACATTATGTAAAATAGGGGGCCGGTCACTGAGTTTCACTTTAAAGTACGGTAAAAATTATGTAGTATGTATATAGAGTGATAATGGCAAAGGCTCAGCGCAAGTCCCACTAAATCGGATGATCCCAAATCAGCAAATATGAGCATATATCCAATATTAGTGTGCACTTTATTCCTCCCAAAAAGCAATAATAAGACCCCATTATTGTCAAAGACGAAAGGAACATCATAGATCCCAAAAAGGAAGGAATCTCCAGAGTGAACCAGATATACAGGCAAGAAAAATATATAAAAGATGCATCTAAACAGGTAAAGTCAATAGCATCCAAATAGACAAAGGTGTTTCCAATAAGGACACTGAATATTTCGAGAAGAATAACTGCTTTATCACAAGATTGGCCCATACACCTATAAAGGTTGCACCCAGCAACTGCCGCAGTGCAAAGATTGCATACCATTCTCTGCTGACTCCAGCCAACAATGTTACATTTATAAAACCTGGTGTGAAAGGTTTCATTTCAATGAATAACGTGAGAGTCCTAAGCAATACAAAGAGACGTGTCTCAGGAGACCTTTCTGAGAGTAGATCTGGTACCGTGTGCTGAGGATGTAACCGCATACTACTAAGTGGCTGCACAGGAAGCTTGCAAGGTAAACTTGTCTAAAGGTTGTGCAAACCTCATGTGGTTTCTGACATCTGTCATTTTGTATGCGCCTTCTAGGAGTGGGAAACAAGAAATCATTTGTTTAATTAGATTGGATATTAAAACAGGAATGCGAGTACAACATTACATTCAGTGGCCTGTTGGTGTGTTTCTAACTCCTGACATAAGACATGAACAATAAATGTCTGAAAAAGATCAAAAGGTGACATACTGTTTAAAGGGAAGCTATCAGAAAATTAATTATTGCTTAAAACTCAGTTTTTTTTGTTTTGCATATAATTGTTTTTGGAAATTAATTTTTTTTTAATATTATGCTTTTTACAAGAAACAAATTCAGAGCTCTTGCTATTTTCACACTTTTCCGTTTTATGGTGTTAGATTACTTTCTTTTCAGGAAGAGTTTTCAGCAAGAATTCTCATCATCACAGGCGGATTACAATGGCAGATAGCGCTTCTATACACAGGTGATAACGCAGGTTAGGCGATGTCACAGTTCCCTCTCCCTTCGCCATGACATTTGCACATGCTCATTATATGCTTCAGTACAAAAGATAGGGTCAGAATTTGTTCAATGTGGCTAATGTACATGTATTTCTTGAAACAAAAGCAAGTTGCAGTCTAAAAAACTCCAGTGGCCAACGTGGAAATGGCAAGATTTCTATTTTGATTTTTAATAGATTGTTATATGGAGAAAGTCATAGTTACTCACCGATAACGGTGTTTCTCGGAGCCCATGACAGCACTACGGAGAGAGGGGATCCGCCCTTCGGGGACAGGAAACCTACAGATACATAAGGGCGGTACCTCTCCCTCGCATCAGTTGGTTTACAGAGCATCGGAGGACCTCCAGGTTAGTTTACAATAGAGAAAATACCATATTATAACATTTGTTAACTAAAAAGGAACCCCGTGCCTAAATTGTAATATATACATTATATAAATCATATGTAATTAAAGGTGCTCACCGCACTCGTGATGGGAGGGAAATAAGCGAGTGCTGTCATGGGCTCCGAGAAACACCGTTATCGGTGAGTAACTATGACTTTCTCGGTCTCCCATGACAGCACTACGGAGAGAATTGCAGAGACTAAGCTTAGGGAGGGACCACCGCCTCAAGAACCCTTCGACCGAAGGTTAGGTCAGACATAGAGGCTAGATTTAGTCTATAGTGTCTAAAAAAGGTTGACGGTGATGACCAGGTGGCCGCCTTACAGATCTGTTCTATTGATACCTCTGACCTCTCAGCCCATGAGGTAGCAACTGCTCTTGTGGAGTGCGCTCTTATACCGTCCGGGATCGCGTTTCCCGTAGATGAATATGCCAACGCTATTGCCTCTTTTATCCACCTTGCCAAAGTGCCTTTAGATGCCCGAAATCCTTTTCTGGGACCCTGGAAACAAACAAACAGAGAGCCTTCCTTCCTATACTCCCTAGTGGAATCTAGGTATTGGACTAGGCATCTTCTGACATCTAAATTATGGAAGTTCTGTTCTTTCCTATTTCTAGGGTTCGGGCAGAAGGACGGAAGGGATATCTCCTGTGACCTATGGAATTTAGACGCCACTTTTGGCAGATAGGCCGGGTCAGGTCTAAGAGTAACTCTATCATCCAATATTTTTGTAAAAGGAGGGTTAGAGGATAGGGCTTGAATATCGCTTATTCTGCGCGCCGATGTTAAGGCTACTAGAAGAATGGTTTTAAGTGACAGTATTTTTATGGAAATCGTGTCTATAGGTTCGAATGGTGGACCAGATAATGCTGAAAGGACTAAATTTAGGTCCCATGAGGGCATCTTTTGGGTAACTACAGGTTTTGATCTTGTTACCGCTTTAACGAATCTTATTATCCATGGGTTGGCTGCTATATTCTGGTTATAGAGAGCACCCAGGGCTGCTATCTGCACCTTAAGAGTACTAACCGCTAATCCTTGTTCCAGCCCTTTTTGTAGGAACTCAAGTATCTTATTAATTGAAGGTCCGTCCTGGATTTTGACTTTGGATACAGACAAGAATTTTTTCCATGTTTTGCCATATATTTTAGTAGTAATAGGTTTGCTACATTTTAATAATGTTGCAACCAAGTTGTCTGAAAAGCCTCTTTTTATTAACAGTTCCCGTTCAAAAGCCAGGCTGTCAAATGCAAGTTCGTCTCCTGTGGGTGGAGGATCGGTCCTTGCTGTAATAGGTCTGGCAGATTCGGTAGAACCCATGGGTCTGAGACCGATAGCATCCTTAGCCAGGAAAACCATGTCCTTTTTGGCCAGAATGGGGCAATAAGGATCATCTTTGTTTTGTCCTCTCTGACCTTGCGGATGACCGCCGGAATTAGAATGGTTGGTGGAAAAGCGCAAGTTAGTTTGTGTGTCCATGGAATGAGAAAAGCATCCAGAGCCTGGGGATTCCCTTCTGGGCTTAGAGAACAAAATTTGTTTACTTTTTTGTTTTTGTGATTGGCGAACAGGTCTATTGTTGGGGTTCCCCACATTTTCGTGATCTGGTTGTAGACAGACTGATTCAGGGACCATTCGCCTTGTCTCAACTGAGTTCGACTCAGGTAGTCTGCTTTCTCGTTTTTTGAACCTAGAATATGTAGTGCGGAAAGGGAAAGTAGATTCGTTTCTGCAAGGCGGAGAATTTTGGCGGAGGAATTCATCAGTAACCGAGACCTTGTTCCCCCCTGGTGATTTATGTAGGCTACTGTCACTATATTGTCCGAGAAAATTCGGACATGATGTCCTCGAATGTAGGGAAGAAATGATAGGAGAGCCTGATACACCGCCCAGTTCTTTTTGATTTGAGGATGCTGATAGTTCCTGAATTGACCAGTTGCCCTGAGTCACTCTGTTTCCCATGTGGGCCCCCCACCCCCTGGGACTCGCATCGGTTGTTATTACCCAAGATATTTTGGGTACCCAAGGAATCCCTTTTGAAATATTCTGGCTCTTTCCCCACCAGAGGAGGGAATGAATAACGGAGGAATTTAGAGTGACCCTGCTTTCCAAATTGTTTTTTAAAATTACCTGCCATTCTAGTATGTGCCACTGAAGCTCCCTTGTGTGGAATTGTGCAAAGGGTATCGCCGGCAGGCATGAGGATAGAGACCCCAGTAGAGACATTGCCCTCCTTAGAGTCATGGAGGGGTTTTGCAGTGTTTGTGCTATCATGGCCAAAATTTTGTCTTTTTTGGGGACCGGGAGCCGGCATTCTTGAACCCGAGAGTCTAACGTCAACCCTAGGAACTCCTGTACCTGAGAGGGTTCCAACTTTGATTTTTTTATATTTATGAGCCAACCCAATTCCGTCAGAGTAGTCATTACTCGGTCTCTCTGATCTCTGCAATTTTGAGCCGAGTCGCTGGCAATAAGAAAATCGTCCAAGTAAGGGACTATGATAATGTTCTGTTCCCTTATGTGGGCCATCATCTCTGCTACTATTTTCGTGAATATCCGTGGAGCTATAGAAATCCCGAACGGGAGGGCCCTGTACTGGAAGTTTCCTATTTTTCCCTTTATGGACACCGCCATCCTGAGAAACTTTTGAGAATTCTCGTGGATGGGCACATGGTAATATGCGTCGGTTAGATCTATCACAACCATGTAGCAATTTGGAAAGAGAATTTTTATTGTAGATTTTATTGTCTCCATTTTGAATTTGGGATTTCTTACATAATTGTTTAGGTTTCTTAAGTTTATAATTGTCCGAAAGGACCCGTCGGGTTTTGGTACTAGAAACAGAGGGGAGAAAAAAACCTCCCCCATTTCTTGAGGAGGAATCTCCTGAATTACAGCTTTCTGCAGTAGGGAGATAATCTCTTTTTCTAGTGCCGCTTGCTCTACCGACGAAGACCTCATTTTTGTTACTACATAATTTCGAGGGGGGAGGGAAAGGAAATCTATTTTTAGGCCAGATTGTATGAGTCTTAGAATCCAGGTGTTGTTGGATATTTTCTTCGAAGCAGGAAGAAATGCGGTGAGCCTTCCCCCCACCGCAGGGACAATGTCATTTGGTGGGTTTCTTATCACGGGAGGTGTTGCCAAAGAGGTAGCCTCTATCTCGCCTTCTACCCTCTTCCCATTTATTTTGGTCTCTAGGAGGTCTTCGACGAAAAAATTTTCTATTCCGAAAGGACTGTTTAAATGGGGCTGGTCCCAGATTTGGAAACCCCTTCTTTTTGTCTCCCGCTTTCTGGAGGATGTCATCCAAGGTTTCCCCGAATAAGAAGTTTCCCTCGCATGGAATAGAACACAGCTTTAATTTGGTTTGGAGATCCCCTGGCCAGCTTTTAAGCCATAGGGTCCTTCTGGCCGCGTTGGAGAGGGCAGCGGCCTTGGATGTTAGACGTACTGAGTCCGCTGAGGAGTCTGCTAGAAAAGCTGCTGCTGCTCTAATTGCAGGGATTGAGTCTAACAATTTACTTCTGGGTGATCCATACTTGATCTGGCTTTCCAGCTGGTCAACCCACACCATCAAAGACCTGGAGGTGCAGGTCGCTGCGACTGCAGGCCTCAGGCTACCTCCAGCCGATTCCCAAGCCCCTTTGAGAAAGGTATCTGCTTTTTTGTCTAAGGGGTCTTTGAGGGTACCCATATCCTCAAATGGGAGCGCAAATTTTTTTGAAGCTTTGGCTACTGCTACGTCCAATTTGGGTGCCTTGTCCCAAGAAGTGGACGCCTCATCATCGAAGGGATACTTTCTTTTCAGCGAGGGTACTGAAGAATTTCTCCTGTCCGGTTTCTCCCATTCTTTTTTGATTAGTGTCTGGACATTGGAGTTTAATGGAAAAGCTCTCCGCTTTTTTTGTCAGACCTCCGAACATAATGTCTTGAGCCGTTTTATCGGGTCTGGGATCCTCAACCCCCATGGTGGCCCTGACGGCTTTAACCAAAGCGTCCACTTCCTCTAATGGGAAGCAGTGACGGCCCGAATCTTCGTCAGAGGAAGATAGGGAGGATTTGGAATCATCAGAGTCCGCATCCTCAGATGAGGATCGGACAGAGTGAGCATATACCGTCTCCTTCACCTTTTCCTTCCCTTTTTGGAGGATAATAGGGCATTCTGAACTTCCGATCTAATTATGGTTTTAAGTTCAGAAGCGAAGTCAGGGGTTTCTTCACATAACAAATGCTGGATACAAGATTTACAAAGCTTTTTTCCCCAGGTTGCCAGCAAAGCTTTGTTACATGTGGGACAAACTCTATTTTTCTTTTTCTCCAGGCTCTTCTTACCCTAGTAAGGGAGAAGAGGGAGCCCTATTATAGGAAATGTGTACTTTCACGGAGATCACTCACCATTCAGATGTGGAGGCAGGTACCGGTTCTGGAGGAGGGCCGGGATCTGGCAGTGGAGCCTCTTGAGGAGGAGAGTTAGTCCTTGCAGCAGATCTGCTGCGCTGTGTGGATCGACCGCTTGATCCACTTCTGGAGCTCTTTGGGTCATTTTTCTTATGATGCTGCTGCCTTGGCTGCAGCTGCTGTGAATCGCTGTCCTCCATAGTTAAAGGGAGATAGTGCGACAACCATGTGTGCACCATCTCCCTTTTTAAATCCGACGCCAGCTCCGGCGTTTTCCGTCACTTCCGGTCCTGCACACATCCCTGGGAGAGGAGAAATTGCCGCGCATGCGCGCGGAGATGACCCGGAAGTTGATGCCGCATTTCCGGAGCGGCGGCCATCTTTCTTCACCCGGCCCGTGCAGCAGCCGGCACAGGAGCTCCGGGTGACCAGCGCCCCTTCGTCCGTCGGAGTCTGGCGGCGGCCTCTCCCCCGCTCACCCTGAAAACCCCATCGGTCTCAGCGGTGGCAGCTTCGGGTGCCGGACCAGCCACGGCAGGAGCCTCCTCGCTGCCAGAACTCGACTGTCCGGTCCCGGTCCCTGGATACGACGTCTTCCTTGCAGGTACTGCCGAAAAGAGGTTCCCCGTTCAGGGACAGGAAACCAACTGATGCGAGGGAGAGGTACCGCCCTTATGTATCTGTAGGTTTCCTGTCCCCGAAGGGCGGATCCCCTCTCTCCGTAGTGCTGTCATGGGAGACCGAGAAAAACTCATTTCCAGAAATAAATACATTTCACACAAACATATTGTTTAAGCAATAGGTTGTTATTTGATAATTGATTCCCTTTGTGGGAAACCCTTTGGGCAATGCATGCTGCTTGAACCACAGGCACCATGAATTAGAGACAGACTTCCAGGGGCAGCACAAATTGCTTGACAGGTTCCCTTTACATTGCACCATGTTAATGGACAGACTGCTGATGTTGTAGACCACCTCCACATGTTCATTCTCTAAGTGCCACAATTATATGTGATGTGTGGACATAAGACCATGCAACTAATCCTTGGTTTTGATAAAAATGACATGACCGGAGACTACAGCTCCAGTGCTGTTTTGGGATATAACCCAGATATACTATCTTTGATGGAATCCCTGTGTCATGTGACATTCCTCAGGCTTTTCTATAGGCATCACAATGTATGTGTGTTCTATCTTAGGTTTATTTTCACTTTGATATAGTCTTACATAGAGAAAATTAGGTTTGTGCCACCTAATCTGAGTCCAGCATCTTGCAGAGACAGAGACCATGATTCCAGTGGTGTGTCACTTACTGGCCTGCTTGCTGTAGTAGTAGGACTAGAAAACCTGCTACCATGTAATCCTCAATAATATAAGTTAGCTCTTTTTTTCCCCTTCCCTACAAGTGATTGGCAATTTTCCAGTGAAAACATGAAGCTGCCAGTCAATTATGTGGGTGGGTTTATTTTCAGCTCAATATTAAGAGAACCAGTGGATCTGCAGCACATAAAAAATAAATGACCAAAACTACAGCAAGCAACCCAATGAGTCACTGGAATTTTGGTCTCTGTCCTTACATTATGGCACTTTCAAATAAGGCAGCAAATGTCTGGTGACAGATTCTCTTTAGTGCTAACCTGGCAGCAGGATTTTGCAAAGAAACCTACAGGTTGGCACTGTTACACTGATTAAAATGATACCTGGGGTGAAGAAATCCGTCTTGTGGTTCTCCTGCTCTGGGGCGGGACTGTAGGCAGAGTCTTATCTTCCTGCTTCAGGCCAGAGAAACCAAGGAAAGACCTGCCCACAGGCCGCCTGAAACACAGTCTGTCTCTTTTGATGAGAAACTTGTTTGTGCTTCGGGGCGGCCTGTGGGCAGAGTTTCTCCTTGGTTTCTCAGGCCTAGAGCAGGAAGATAAGACTCTGCCTACAGTCCCACCCCAGAGCACAAGCATCTCATTAACTGAAATTTGATAACACTGATTACACAAGAACCACAAGACGGATTTGTTCACCCCAGGTATCATTTTAGTTGGTATTAACAGAGGCAACATGACAGTGTCTGTAGTTTACTGGGCAAAATTCGCTTTAAAGACAATAATCGGGAGTTTTTCATATAGTTTACATACACTGTGAAGTACATAGTTTGACAGCAAATTGTTAGCACAGATTCCCAGTGATACATATTTCAATAGGAAGTACTTTATTCTAAAGTCTGGTCACTAAGGAATTAAGAGGAAGGGTTGAAACTCATTTTTAACAAGAAGCTAATCCGGAAACTAGAGTGCTTAGAGGAGATGTGAACAATGCAGTGTAAAAGACCATTATAATGGCTATAAGATAGCATAACTTCATGGTATAATGATACGTTTAGTCCTAATTTTGTCTTACAAATACTGATGTAAATATTGCGCATGGAAGAGTCTATAAGCAGGATCACCACATGAACCACATGACATGAATGAATTACTATATATCACAAGGCAGCACTTACACCCATATTTGTAAGCCAAAATTAGGATGAAAAAAAAATAGAGAAAACTATAATAGTAAGATTTGCAAAACTGTTATATTCAGGACCCACTTCTAGTTTTGGTTAACAAATATTAATGCAAAATACGGATGTAAATACTGCCTAGTGAAAAAGCTTAATAAAGATATGAAATATGTAAATAAACTGGATGTACCAATATTCCATCAGTAATTTAGTAGTTTTTTTATCAGTTTATGCACTTGTATTTTCAGGTCACTCGAGCACCCGCTATATTCGGTGCATACCTGAGAGCTCGATGTAAACTGGAGTAGTGAGCACTTGCGCTTAACACTAAGGCTATGTTCACACGATGCGGTTTTCGCTGCGTATCCGCAGCGGATTTGCAGCTGCAGATCCGCAGACGTTTTCCATGCAGGGTACAGTACAATGTTACCCTATGGAAAACGAAATCTGCTGTGCCCACTATCCTTTTTTCGGCTTGAAAATCAGCGCGGATTTTCAGCGGAAAAAAAGAAGTAGCATGTCAATTCTTTCTGCGGATTCCGCAGCGGGTTTCCACCTGCACCAATAGGAAAATGCAGCTGGAAACCCGCAGTGGAATCCGCAGTAGAAAAAGGACTGAAAACCGCAGTGAAAACCACCGCAGGCTTTGCACTGCGGTTTTCACAAATCAGGACCTGAAAAATCCGCAGCGAAAAAAGGATCGTGTGAACAAGCCCTAATGATGACATATTCAATATGACAACCTAATGTTATCAAAGTATGTGCTGTACCTGTGGGTTCAAAATGCTCACTATACCACTGGATAAAATCTTGTTGGGGATTTCCACTGTTTAAGCACATCAGGGACTCTCCAAACACGACATGGTGCCCACCATCAATTCCAGCCAATTTTGCATTCAAAAAGTCAAAAGGGGCTCCTTACCTTCCGAGCCCTGCAGTGTGCCCAAACTGTATTATTCCTCCACATATGGGGTATTGGCGAACTCAGGAGAAATTGCACAACAAATTTTATGATCCACTTTCCCTTGTTAATCTTGTGAAAATAAAAAAAAGTTTGGGTCTAAAGTAAATTTTTTGTGAAAAAAGTTAAATATTAATGTTTTCTTCCGAATTGCTTCAGTTCTCGTGAAGCACCTGAAGGGTTATTAAGCTTCTTGAATGTGGTAATGTGTACCTTGAGGGGTGAAGTTTTTAGAATGGTGTCACTTTTGCGTACTTTCTCTGTCTTCCAGGCCCCTTGGAGTCATTTCAAATGTGATGTGGTCAAGAAAAAAATGGTTTTGTAAATTTAGTTGGAAAAATTAAAAATCGCTGGTCAACTTTTAACCCTTATAACGTCCTAAAAAAAAATGTTTCAAAAATTGTGCTCATGTAAAGTAGACAGGCGGGAAAAGTTATTTATGAACTGTTTTGTTTGACACAACTCTCTGATTTCAAGGAACAAAAATTATAAGTTTGAAAATTGCAAAATTTGTGCCAAATTTCTGTTTTTGTTCATAAATAAAATCATACAGAAGAAACTTTACCATTATCATGTCATGAAAAAGCAAATGTCAGAATCAGTGGAATCTCTTGAAGCGTTCCAGAGTTATTACCACATAAAGTGACTGCGGTCAGAATTGTAAAAATTGGCTTGATCATTAAGGTGAAAATTGGCTCGGTCACTAAGGGATTAAGCTACATGGGAACATGGCCTTATTGTTGTATTTGTGTATACTAACTGGCTCACCTACATATACGGTAATGACAATTAACAATGGCTTTGAATAATGTGTATTATACATTGTACATTGGAAGTACATCCAAAGTGTATTGTACATTAGGAGTGAATTTACTCAAAAGTCACTAAATGAATGTGAACTTGAGACATATTTATAAAAAAAAATATTTCATATTACATTATTAACACAGATGGACTTTCTTAATCTTCTAAAGAGCAGTTCTCCATGACAGCCATGCCGAGTTGGTTAATATTAGAGTTTAGAAATGGTTCTCTTTTCCAAAATATAGGGACAAGCATTATATCCTATATAGGGGACATTCTACTGAAAATACATAATCCAAGTGTCATAATTAGTGTGGAGCATTCCAATACTGCAAATATCGGGTATCGGCCGATATTCGCTGTATCGGAATTCCGATGCTGAGTTCCGATATTTTTGTGATTTTGGAAATCGGAATAGGAAGTTCCTATAAAAAATAAAAAAATAAAGAATAAAAATAAAAAATATGGATATACTCACCCCGTCCGACGGACCCTGGACCTCAGCGGTGCAACCGGCAGCCTCCATTCCTAAGAATGCAGTGAGTGTAGGACCTGCGATGACGTCGCGGTCTTGTGATTGGTCGCGTGACCGCTCATGTGACCGCTCACGTGACCGCGACGTCATCGAAGGTCCTTCACTCTCTGCATTCTTAGGAATGGAGGCAGACGCTTGCAGCGGTGACAGCCAGGGCTCGTCCGAGGGTGAGTATATCCATATTTTTTATTTTTATTCTTTATTTTTTACATGAATATGGATCCCAGGGCCTGAAGGAGAGTTTCCTCTCCTTCAGACCCTGTGAACCATCCAGGATCACTTCCAATATTTGTGTCCCATTGACTTGTATTGGTATCGGGTATCAGTATCGGCGATATCCGATATTTTTTGGATTTCGGCCGATCCAATCCGATACCGATACTTTCAAATATCGGAAGGTATCGCTCAACACTAGTCATAATATATACCTGAATATATACCTGAATTGTATCCTGTTTCTGACATTCCTTACAATGGCAAACTGCATACTTACATGTACTAGTGATCTATAAAAAAAAAACAAAACAAAGCAAAATATAGTTTTTCCCATGACATGTTTTAAATATAGTTGACCATTGTAGGACCTGGTTGACTTTCCCATTTCCTGTAAAAGTCTAAGGTTAAGTTATAGAACAAAGTGTTCCTGCAGAATCAGCATAGAAGCTGAAGGAGTGCTATAGTCACACCATGATGAAGATTTTATGACAGTATGCACACTATATTATGTGTTTCTTGTAAAACTGTTGACAACATGCATGAATTGTAGGTAACTGTGCAATGATCAGTCCTGCAAAGATGAGAGGTTTCAGCAACCTGTTAGCACAAGTGGTGGTAGAAATGTAAGAAAGATTGCCAATAAATGCTAGAATAAATGGCCATTTCAATGTTCATTGGTTTAACAATGCTCAGAACTGTTCATAGTGTGAGTAGCATGGAACAGATGTATTGGTACAGCTGAAGATGATATTGCTCAAGTTCATGTTTTACACAGCTTGAAGAGACCTGTGAGGAAAAGCACTATAAACTGAGCACATCATAAAAAAGCTCATCTTTTTCTATACTGGACAATACTGGAAACAGCATCATCCCCTCATAATATTGCCTCATTTCGTTTCCTACACTTTGCAATTGCCACCGTTTTCAGCTATCGAATATTTACTGTATGGATTCCACAAAAATAACATTAAAAAAATCATATCACCAATGTTTATACAAGACAATGAAGTCTTCTCCTAACTTTTTGGACCAATCTCTTGACTGGTCACTGCTCTAACCAGTCACCAGAGGCACATCCGATGGTGTGATGTTTCAGTCAATGAACCAGCACAATGCCATGGCTTCTAGGTAAGGAACAGACTACCATAGTAGCCTGTGCCCAATCCTCGAGTTTAATAGCTGGTGAGTAAGTCTGATTTTAGATATCTCTGCTGCATGTATATTTTGCTTAGATGCTGTGTAAGAAGCTGGACCGGACCACGGGTACCTGTATGCTGGGTCCGGAACTAAAAATGCTGCATCCTCTGTTTCTGGGGGGAAGCCTGAGAGAGGCGGACCTTCCTCTGCTGCAGGAGGTGCAGGAGGGGGTGGGGAGAGCCTAGAAAGAGTGCGCAGCCACAGGAGTATAAGAAAGTAAAGCGCACACTGCAGGAGGGGTTGGCGCCAAGTAAGTGAAGCACGCAGAGTTGAGAGCAGCACGCTCGGCTTCCTCGACCTGAGAGTGTTGGGCCTGTGACAGGCCATGCTGCTGCTGTCCAGGATAAGAGCTGTAGTGCTGGGGGGGATGAACCGTGCCAGCAGTGAAGAGCCGAACCAGAGCAGAGCCATGCCAGCAGAGCCGTACAGAGCCGTGCCAGCAGAATGGAGCTATGTGGAGCTAAGCCAGGTGCCGTACCAGGCATGATAGTGAAGAGACCGCAGGTAAAGAAGGATGCAGGGACAAAAAGGAGCCAGAAAGCAAGTAACGTTTTTAACTTTCCTTTAACTTCCAACCCAACAAAGATAACAACAGTTTTCCACACAGGGAACTTAAATACAAGATCACAATTTCACAGTAAATCCTATCTACTATATAGGCGCCCTGAACTATACCCGCGGAACGCGACAGCGCCTCACTAGTGACCCCCTAACAAGAAAAAGTCAACAAAGTTCACTTATCAGCGCTGTTTCAGCGATGCAGTCCTGATGGTGAAGCTCCGTCAGCGACGTAGTCCTGATGGCGGGGGAAGGAGGTGTCCTCTGTCGACGAGCCCAGGTGCAGATTCGAGTCCAGAATGTCTGTTGCGGTGCTGCGTCACCCCCTGCAGGCGGGCGTTGATCCGGGGTAACAGTTTCCAAGTCCAAAGAGGAGTCTTTTCGAGGAGAATTAGCAGAGAAATCCATATCAGTGACAGCTGAGACAAACCCAGGAGGGACCGGAACACTTTCTGGCAAGATACTCCCGGGGAGCGCGGTAATACTGTCCCTGAGATGATCAGCGCTACCCCTCTGCTTTGGGGGTCGCTGACAACGGTTGCGCCGCTTTCTGGGGGCTCTGGTAATTGTCCGCAGCGTCTGCTGCACGTTCTCCCCCTGTTTCCAGCAAGTCTCACTGCGGCCTACACACACACGACAACTGCGCTGCAGTTCCCTCTCCTCAGAGTTCTCCCGCGCTTCTCTGCCCCTGCTTTCGCGCGCTTTTTCTTTTATCCACCCCTCTCCCTGCGTCACTCTGTCTCCTGTCACCTCTGCCTGGCTTCTCATCCGCCCTTCAAATCCGTCCCCCGGAACCCCGACTCCCGGCAACAATGGTTCCACAAGTCTGTACGGCTCGCCAGGTCCCCGTCCCCTACATTCCCCCACCCTGTATGCTCGCCAGTCCCTGGGCGAGGCCTTCGAACTGACAGGTCGCCCACCTGACGGATTGTTCCACACTTGGGTCTGTCTAGCGTGTAAGTCAGGACTGTAGCGAGTTGGGGGTCTACCTGCAGTAGAACGATCAGAACGTCGTAGCTCGGGTCCTTGTGTAGGGAGTGTCGGGGGAATGCAGTCAACGGAGGGGCGACTGATCAGGGGTAGTGTAGTAGTCGAGATAGGGGGAGTATTTTGACGCCGTTCTTCTTCTTCATCATCCTCTCCATCCCACCAATGGTTGTTGGGGGACTCAGTCATAGGTGGCTCTTCCCTGATTGCGGATTCTGGGGTGTCCGAGTCAACAGAGCGACACAAACGGAGCATGTTGTGATGGAGTATGCGAGTACCTGTACTTCCGGGGACTTCAGACCGCACTTCATATACAGGTCCATGCGGGTCTAAACGGCGAAGTACCCGATAGGGTGTTTTTTCCCAACGGTGGTCTAACTTGTTTTGTGGTCTTTGCTCTCGAACTAGTACTCGATCACCTGGCCGGAACTCTGGGGGTTTTGCTGTAGGGGTGCTCCGATGCTCCACTTCCCGAATTCGAGTGTGCACCATCCGGTGTAAGGTCTGCAGCCGATGTCGATGATCACGCACCCACGAGGCCATCCCTGCTCGGGGGCCTTCTTCCTCCGAAGACAGTTCCAGATCTGTCATGCCTTTCCCTGGGCGCCCAAAGACCACTTCATACGGGGTGCGTCCTGTGACTTGATGAACTCTATTGTTGTAGATCCACACTAGGTCAGACACATACTCCGGCCATCGGGTCTTTTGATCTTGTTCTAGCGTATGCAACATTTGAAGCAGAGTCCGGTTAAACCGCTCACAAGCCCCATTTCCCTGGGGGTGATACGGTGTGGTGCGTGACTTATCAATGCTGTAGAGGCGATGCAGCTCATCCATGACTTTGCCCAAGAAACAGGCGCCTTGATCCGAATGTATTCGCCTCGGACAGCCGTAAACTTGAATAAAGTTCTTACAGATAGCGCTCGCCGCCGACTCAGCTGTCTGATCACGGGTAGGGGTGACTACCGCGAATTTTGAAAAATGATCTACCATAACGAGGCAGTGTTCGTAGCCTTGATGCGCTGCTCCAATGGTAATGTAGTCTATCATTAATACTTCAAAAGAGGCAGACGTCATGATGCTCTGCACAGGCGCCCTTTCCTCCGGTGACTTGGTTAACTCACATTGTCGACATTGCCTACAGGCAGTTTGTACTTCCGCAAGCAGCCGAGGATGATAGAACCGAGTTTGCAGCCACTTAAACGTCCTCTTCACTCCGAAGTGTGCCCCGGACTCATGAGCTTCTTTAGCAACTGCGGCCACCACGGGCCCTGGTAAGACCATCTGCCACGTCGGCCCGGAGTCTGCCTGAGCCATGGTTAAGTGGCATAAGAGCCCTTCCTGAAGAGTTAGGCGCTCCCATTGCCGCAGAAGAAGGTTCAGGTCTGACGGGAGGGTTTGTCCAGGAGTTCTCACGGGCAATAGACCATTCGTTACCCACTGTCGCAATGGAGCTAGTTCCTGGTCTTCCTGTTGCAGCCGTATCCATTCGTCCCGACTCTGAACCAACAGTCCTGTAGCCGTTCCGTTCCCGGTCTGCTCCCGGCTCACAGCCGTCCGAGCAGCGCCCCTGATGGCGTAGGGGATTTCTTCTCCCTCCAGCTCCTCATCTCGGTTAGTTCTTGGGGTGTTCCTCCGCAGACGAGATAATGCGTCAGCATGCACATTCTCCGCTCCTCGCTTGTAGAGGATACGGTATCTGTACTTGGCCATCCGGGCTACCCAGCGCTGTTCCAGGGCACCCAATTTCGCATTTTCCAGATGTGCCAATGGGTTGTTATCCGTGCGTATCAGCACCTCAGAACCGGCCAGGTACTCAGCGAACCACTCCGTCATAGCCCACACCACGGCCAGCAGCTCCACCTTGAAAGAACTGTAATTGTCCGGGTTCAACTCCGAGTCATGAAGAGACCGACTCGCATAGGCGATCACTCTCTCCCGCCCATCCTGAACCTGAGACAACACAGCCCCCAATCCCTGAGAGCTGCCGTCGGTGTGTAGGATGAACGGTTGCGAAAAGTCCGCATAAGCCAACACCGGCGGCTCCATGAGAGCTGTCTTCAAGTCCCGGAACGCTGCTTCTTGTGGCTCCTGCCATTGTATCTTCTTTCCCCGTTCCTTGGGGGAGCTTCCTTTCAGCAGGACTTGTAGATCGTGAGAGCGGCGAGCAAAGTTCTTCACGAAGCGCCGGTAGTACCCAGCGAGGCCCAAGAACGCCCGTACATCCTTGGCGGTCTCCGGTGTGAGCCACTCCTGGATTGCGGCAATCTTCTCCTGTGATGGCCGGACTCCTTCTGCGGACACCACATGCCCCAGGTACTCGATCTGTTCCCGGAACAAGTGACACTTCTGGGGCTTCACCTTAAGCCCGTATTTCAGTAACCGGTCTAGTACCTGCTCCAGTCGGCACAGATGTTCCTCGAATGTTGGGGCATAGATGAGGATGTCATCCAGATAAATGAGAGTGGCCTCGAAGTTCAAATCCCCCAGACACCGCTCCATTAATCGTTGGAAGGTGCCTGGAGCATTGGCCAGCCCAAACGGCATTCGATTGAACTCGAATAGTCCCATGGGCAGGATAAACGCTGTCTTAGGACGATCTGCTTCTGACATCGGGACCTGCCAGTATCCGCTGGCTAGGTCTAAGGTGGAAAAATATTTGGCCCGACCCAGCACGGAGAGAGACTCCTCAATACGGGGAAGTGGATAAGAGTCTCGGACGGTGCATGCATTTAGCTTACGGTAGTCCACACAGAACCGGAGCGTGCCGTCCTTTTTCCGCACCAGCACGATCGGGGCAGCCCACGGGCTCTGACTCTCGCGGATCACTCCTTTTTGTAGCATCTGGCCTAACAACGTCTTTACTTCCTGGTACATCTGCGGGGGAATCTGTCTGTACCGCTCCCTGATGGGCACTGTATCCCCGGTCGGAATTCCATGTTCGATGGCCGTGGTACAGCCAAAATCATCTTCATGTTGTGCGAACACTTTAGCATAATGTCCAAGGAGTCGCTGCACTTGTGAGATCTGTGATGGATCCAGGCCCGATAATTCTGTCCGCATGTGCTCCAGAATAGTTTGACCCTTTCGAAACGCTATCGGCTCAGGATCCTGCGTAGACCGGACACTGACCATCCAGGGATCAGGGGAATCCACCTTTAACTGCAAAGTATCTGGAGGAGGCATCACTTCTAAAGGTCGTAACACTTTGGCCATCTCACTTCGGACCCGTAGCACGACATCGTGTTCGTCCACATTCACACATCGCACTGGTACGGCCCCATTTTTAACAGTAGCCAGAGATCGGGCCACCAGCAGTCCTGTGGGCAATGGGGATGTAAAGGTGGGTTCAATCTGTACTTGTACTCCTTCTAGAGGGATGCGAGCTCGTATGGGCAGGGATATAACAGTCTGTCCTGGGGGGAACGTCACCTTTGCTGTCGGGGAAGTAATTACTTCCTAGTATGTCTCCCTCCTGACAGGTCTCTTGTACCCGGACTTCCCTCACTAACTGTCTGAACACGGAGCCCTGAGGTGTACTGGTCCCCCACTGATTGAGTGTCTCTTGCGTAGTCTCCCCTAACAGAAAACTGCCAAAATCTTTCAATACGTTCATCCCCAAGGTCACGGTATGTTGTGGGCTGGGATCTCCCCGTGTTAACACAACCCCCCGGCGGCCCAGGTCCTTCCCACATAAAGATATTTGCATCCAGGTGACCCCTTCCACTGGGATGGGCAGCTGATTGGCGGCCTGTAACCGAATTACGGGACCCCATTGGGGTCTGACTGTCAAAGGAAAGTGTTTTCTAAAATAAGCCTCGGGCATAGTCGTGACTTGGGACCCGGTGTCCACCAGACAACGTACAGCCCACCCTTCAAACTCTGCCCAAACCAGGGGGCAGCTGGCAACCAAATTTCCGGGACTTTCACCACCCATCCGCGGGGACTCTGACTCCGAGCGTCGTCCCCTAAGCTCGGAGCCCTCTAGTTTAACACCCGACGAGACGAGGCCCTCCCTCTCCGGGGGCACTCCCGTGCGAAATGTCCGGCCTCCCCGCAACCATAGCAAACACCGGGGACCGGATAATATCCTGGACGAGCGCCACGAGCTGGACTCCCAGACCCTTGCCCCCGGGGTAACTCCCTTGGGCTTCGCGCATTCTTTTTAACTTCAGCCAGTTCGTCTCTGATTTGTTTTAGCTCCTGCCGCATCTCTTGGACCCACGACGGCTCACCCTCTCCTGTGGCGGCGGTCTGGATAACCCGAGTCTCTCCTGTCGGGACCGTCACCCCCCTCTCTTGCTCCCGGGTGCGGGACTCATTGCCTATGTCGGAGAAAGTCAGGCGCGGGTCGACCCGCACTCGTTCACGTAGAGCCAGTTTGGTCAACTCATCTCTCAGTCCCGTCACCACCTGGTCGCGCAGGGTCACGTCCACATGTCCCATCCCCATACCATCTTTCCGCACGATTGCAATGTTTAGCTCTTGCAGAGCATTCATGTACTGAGTGACAGTCTCGCCCTCTTTTTGTCGCCGTCTAAACAACTGGGCCCGCAGCTCTCCCACGTCGGTGGGATCCCCGTGCGTCCCCTCTAACACATTTAACACCCGGGTAAAAGTATTCCGCTCTGTGGGGGGTCTCAACATCACTGAATCCCGGGCCTCTCCGTCTAAGGCCATAATGGCCACCTCTGCTTCCAGGGCCGGGGTCATAGGATGCATTCTCAGCAGCCCCCGCATCCTTTCAGTCCAGCTCCACAACAACATGTTGCTCCCATTAAACTTGGGCAGATTATTTAACATGGCCCCCAATGAGAGAGACGCTCTCGGCCCAGCCCCATCCTCCGTATCTTCTGGCTCCCTCTTTGGATCCTGCATCCTGCCGACTACGCCAAAATGAAGAGACCGCAGGTAAAGAAGGATGCAGGGACAAAAAGGAGCCAGAAAGCAAGTAACGTTTTTAACTTTCCTTTAACTTCCAACCCAACAAAGATAACAACAGTTTTCCACACAGGGAACTTAAATACAAGATCACAATTTCACAGTAAATCCTATCTACTATATAGGCGCCCTGAACTATACCCGCGGAACGCGACAGCGCCTCACTAGTGACCCCCTAACAAGAAAAAGTCAACAAAGTTCACTTATCAGCGCTGTTTCAGCGATGCAGTCCTGATGGTGAAGCTCCGTCAGTGACGTAGTCCTGATGGCGGGGGAAGGAGGTGTCCTCTGTCGACGAGCCCAGGTGCAGATTCGAGTCCAGAATGTCTGTTGCGGTGCTGCGTCACCCCCTGCAGGCGGGCGTTGATCCGGGGTAACAGTTTCCAAGTCCAAAGAGGAGTCTTTTCGAGGAGAATTAGCAGAGAAATCCATATCAGTGACAGCTGAGACAAACCCAGGAGGGACCGGAACACTTTCTGGCAAGATACTCCCGGGGAGCGCGGTAATACTGTCCCTGAGATGATCAGCGCTACCCCTCTGCTTTGGGGGTCGTTGACAACGGTTGCGCCGCTTTCTGGGGGCTCTGGTAATTGTCCGCAGCGTCTGCTGCACATTCTCCCCCTGTTTCCAGCAAGTCTCACTGCGGCCTACACACACACGACAACTGCGCTGCAGTTCCCTCTCCTCAGAGTTCTCCCGCGCTTCTCTGCCCCTGCTTTCGCGCGCTTTTTCTTTTATCCACCCCTCTCCCTGCGTCACTCTGTCTCCTGTCACCTCTGCCTGGCTTCTCATCCGCCCTTCAAATCCGTCCCCCGGAACCCCGACTCCCGGCAACAATGGTTCCACCCGTCTGTACGGCTCGCCAGGTCCCCGTCCCCTACAATAGTACCGCACACGCTCTGCCCAAGAGTGACCACACACTTTACCCCTGTATACAGGTCCACCATTTGTGGACGACCGACTGTCGGCTCCCCGCTACCCTCCACCCTAGGAGGTGACCCTAGATGAAGGCAGAGACTGCTCTGAGTGTGCGACACAGAGAGACAGAAGGCTAGGCCAGAGCCTCTCTACCAAGAACTTGTGTACACCGTGGAGTGAAGTCCCGTTTCGGCGGTTCCCCATACTAGACTCAGTACTGTGGAAGATACGTTTTGAGCATGGGAAATCTTCCTACTTCCCAGAGTCTGCAACGAGACGACCTGCACCACTGTTGTCGGTGCCACCGTTGGATTTGCGCTTGTCAGAGACTCCGTCGAGACGACCCGCGCCACAGTTGGAACCTTGAACTTCCTCACATCATAAGTCTACAATGCGATAAGTTTAACCTCTTTAATACTGAACTTCTGTTCGTCCCTATCTTAGCCATCCTCCCAGTTCTGCCCTATTCCGTACCTTCACCCTTCAACCACACGACTCCCTGGGAGGAGTATTGTTCTTTGCTAAATACTTAACTCTTGGTCTGCCTCCTTTCCGTGGCGACATCCCGCATTCCTGCAATTTCTACAGCTGTCATGGGCAATGATTTGGAGAATGATTATCTTTAAACGGGTTAACTAAGAAGTTTTAATTTTTTTCTTATAGGGCTAAGAACTTACATACAGGTAGTTTCCAACTACCTTCCTGTTCACCCCAGCGTTGATCTCTGCCAGCTCAGAGCAGTCATGGACCGCACCTGATGGCAATTCTGCTGTTTCATTTGACCTCAGATCAACAGAGGATCTCATCCTCTTCCTGTCTGTTCTGTCAATGGTGTGTCACTGCCAACGCCATGACAATTGACAGCTGGCTCCAAACAGTTTGACAGCTGTCTCGCCACTGCCTATCAGCATGACATCGGCTGCTCTGTCAAAGTAGCGTAGATGGAAGTCGCAGAATCTTGGCTTCCAAATTAAAGGAGTTTGTATACAGCAGTTGTCAAGCATGCACTCTGCTACTCCACCAGTCAACAACCCTCACCATGAACATGCATGTAGAGACAAACTACATTTTAGCAAGATAGTGAATGATTCACATTTACAGCATACGTCTCACCTACACTATTTATTGCTCCATTTTTCATCCATTTGCTCTAAAAAGAAAATAAGCTTTGTGATATCTGGTGGTCAATCTAATTATTGTGCAGTCACAGCTAGGAAGAAAACACATGGATAATTTTCATTTTTCAGCAGCATTAAAGTACAAGGAATGTCATGTATAGAACCAGATTGCTGTAAATATTTGTTTGCGTGCTTGTAGAAGGAAGCACTACTGAGTGACTTTGTACACCCTGTCTGCCAAGATTTCTGTCTAATGAGCTCCTTCAGATGGTGCAGCAGTGTGTGGCCCTTGCTATGAATAAATATGTTTTCATGACAATGCTATGTCCTCAATAACGTTAGCGTTTTTTTCTTAAATTGAGAGATTTGAAAAGAAAAATATAGTCATTTTGTGTTACTGTAATCACGTTTTGAACTTCTCTAACTTGTTTCACATAGAAAAAAGAAATCTATTGAAATATTTGGGCTTGAAAAGTGCATTCAAATGCATCTTTCTAAAAGAAAACTGCTTAGTCCTGAATCCTTCACTTATCCGGATTTTAATAAAACCCACATTGTTGTCACAGAATGCTGGGAGTTTTACAACAGCTGGGGTGTCAGATATTGCAGATTCCTTAACCAAAGTGTCCAACATTGAAGATCATGGTAGCCAAATACTGGGGACACTACAAAAACTGTTCTCGTTCTTCTGTAGGAAAGTTATTTTATATCCTATGACTATTAATTAGGGATGAACAAGCACTACAATGTTCGGATGCTTGATACTCAAACAAAGCAATTCCTAATGCTCGGATGTTCGTTTTGAGTAACGAGTAATGGGAGTCAATGGAAAAATCGAAGCAGACCCTACAAGGAGGTCTGGGGAGCAGTAAAAATGTTGAAATGGATGGGAAAATTGCTGAATGGAAGGAGAACAGCATGGGGAAGACCACAGGAGGAATCATCTCTGACTCCCAGATCCCTGATGAGAACAAAGGTGTCACACTTTTACTCTAATTTAAAGGACTGACAATAAAACATTCAAAAATGACAAGAAATTGGAGTTTACAGGAAAAAGTTAAGAAACATTCTTTACTGTATAATGACTTGTATATAAGGCAAAATTTAAAAAGGATTAAAAAATAATTTAAGCAAACAAAAATTCCAATTTTTTTTATAAAAATTTCAATTTTAGCATAATTTATGAAAGAAGCAAGAACTACCAAAAATTTAATGGAAAATGGACTCAGATACACCCTGTATTAGACATAAAGGAGAGCCTCATACACATTCTATTCAAATTGTCTTGCAGTGGTATAATTATTCCTAAACTCATAAAAGCAATCCACTAAATGCAAAGCCTGCCAAAATTTACAAGCAGTGCCATTCACAGACCCTTGAAGGCAACAACTGGAGGGCCTCATTAAAATATTAAGTGTAGTTATGGCAATTCACTCAAAGGCTCTGCATACAGTGCAAAGCCAGAAAAAGATTATAAGGATCATTCATAGACCCTTGAAAACACCAACTGGAGAGATGCAAGGTTCTCCATTTAGTATGGTTCGAACAGGTTGAACAACTAGTACTCTTTTTTGGCCAAGATTTATATAACGCTTGGGTCATAGGAAAGGCAGCAGTTCATAAAGTCGGCCATATGTGCCAGCCCCCCTACAGCCAACACTTCCCTGTCTCCACCAAGATGATCAATAATACAAAACCCGGCACTCAACTTAATGGTGAGAAGAAATAACAGATTTATTGTGTCCCAAATCCAACAAACGTTTCGGTCTCACAACGGGACCTTCATTAGTAACGTAATTTGGGATAATGTTGGGAAAAAGTGACTATATGACCTGTCAGGAGAGTAAGTCAATATAGTGCAGAATGCCCAATAGAGGGAGAGAGGTTTTAGCCTATATGCAGGCTGTCATCGCGGCGTCCACGGTTTGGGAACCTACCCGTGCACCAAATTTGGTTGTGCACACGTTAATCTAACCATATCGTCCACCAAGATGATGACTCTCTATCTCTTTCCTCTCTTCCTCCTCATTCCCCTCCTCAGCCCATCCACGTAGGAGAGATAGGGCAACAGAGGCTAGTACACACACAAGCTTTGTCCTATCAACCAGCTCCTGTTCCTCCTCCTCCTCTCTGTTACCCAATCTGTGCTGAGCAGATGAGATGAAGCTGGGCAGGGTAGTATCTCCCTCTCATGTCTTCGTCCATCTCCACCTGGTCTGCATGCAAAACTTCATGTGTAATTACCAGCAGAGACTGTTTAACTAATCACAGAAGTGGGATTGTTGTGCTGATTATGGCATCATCCCCTCTCACCATCTTTGTGAAGTCCTCAAAGTCTTGGAGAACTGCACAGGCATCCATGCCTACTTTTCAGTTATGTGTGGAGGCTGACCAGATGGGCATGTTGAAACTGGTATTCCACAACTGGCCTCTGCTGCTCACAAATGCCAGCATGTGAAGTATGGAGTTCCAGCGCATGGTCACGTAGCACACCAGTTGGTGAGCTGGAAGTTGAATGAGCTGCTGCAGCACTGCCAGAGCAGCGGCAGCTGTAGCTGACTTGCAAAAATGGGCGCTGGCATGGTGTAACTTGACCAGAAGCTCTGACAAATCTGGGTAGGTTTTCAGAAACTGCTGAATTACCAAGTTGAGCACATGGGCCAAGCATGCCTAGCTTCACAGTCGCCACTAGGTTATGGCCATGATCACACATGACCATGGTTGGAGAATCAGCAGCGATAGCCAGATCTGTGTGGTCTGTTATTCCTTTCAATAATTGCCACAGTGTGCGGTTTGTTTCCTAGACAACTTAGCTTCAGCAGAGCCTGTTGCCTCTTCCATGAGGCAGTGCTGCAGATCTTCCAGCTTCTGGCTGATGTGGATGGCATACTCTGAGACAACACATCAGAGATGGAGGATGAGGAGGAGCAGTAGTGGGTGCAGGAACTGCTGTAGTAAGTTAAGGAAACCCTGATAGAAGTAGAGCCAGCAATCCTCAGGCATCGGTAGAACATATGCTGTGCCAGCGTGGGACTTGGCCCTGGCCTCCACAATACTCACCTAGTCAGGTAAATGTAGCATCCCTGGCCACAATCGCTTGTCCACATGTCGGTCATTAAGCGGGCAATTCCAGTAAGTGCATTGGTAAGGGTACGGGTGTTTTCCTGGACACGTGCTGGTACAAGGCGGGGATGCCACACCAGAAGAAATAGTGTGTACTGATTACCAAGGAATGGCTGCAACCATAAGTCGGCAGAAATCCTCAGTGTCTAACAGCCTAAATGGCAACATTTCCAAGGCAAGCAGTGTGGAAATGTGCCCATTTAGCATTTTGGTCTGTGGGTGGGTGGCTGGGAACTTTCTTTTTTGCTCCAAGATCTGGGGTAGGGACAGCTGAACACTGTGCTTGGACAAGGATTTGATGATGGTGCCTCAGAATGTGCAAGGAGAGCTGCGCCAGTTTAATGGACAGCAGGTTGGAAAGCACCTAGCATAGTGAAAGAGGCAGTGGTGTCACCCGTTGGCACCAATTTTGGAACCACGCATTTGGTCCACCGAGTCAGGTTCTTAGTTGGCATATGCCTGGTCATGCTGGTGGTTAGGCTGTTAGTGGTCAGGCCCCTGCTGATCTTGGCATGGCACAGGTTGCAAGTGACCTTTTTTTTTGTCTCAGAACTCTCTTTAAAAAAAAGTCCCAGACTAGATAACACCTAACTTTCTGATGGAGAAATTCACGAGTGTCGGTGCTCGGCAGAAAAGTTGCCCGTCTTCTTCCTCTGATCATACCACTGCCTCTTCTTGCTTGTTTCAGTGCTTCCAATGCCTCCTTCCCAGTGCTGCTAGTCTTGCTCTGCATGCCAGCTTCCCATGTTGGGTCGGTGACTTCGTCATTCACCACTTTGTCTTCCACCACCGCACCCTGGTCCAGCAACTGTGTTTCATCATCATCCACCTCCTTGGATAAAATTTGCCATTCCCCAACATCATGTTCTTGTGACCGCTCTAAATTTTGAGCATCACTAAAGCATGTCCTCCAGTCCCTTTTGGAACATTCAGGGCAAGAGGGCACAATCAAGAAATAATAATGTAAAGAGCTCTTCTGAGTGTTCTGGTGTGGGATCACTGATCTCCTGGAACTTGACATGGTGGAAGGAAAGAGGATCAGTGCAAGGATTAAGTGATCCAGACTTTTGGATGGTGAGACTGGGTGGTGCTGGCAAGCATGCTAGAAGCATTATCTGCTATCCAACCAACCACCTGTTTAAAATTTTGTGGCTTCAGTAGTAGTGTCCTGTGCCTCTCTGCAAAGTGGGACAGGAAGCTATGTGTCAAAATGGGTGCGTTGCTTGTGCTCCAGCAACAGGCGCAGTCGAACCTGCCCCACATCCTCACCATCTGTGTGCACCATCATCAGCACTTCCCTGTCCCTTACTGCAAGCTTTATGCATTTTGTAATTGCTAGGTCTCTGGGAACCAAGTTTCCTTGATTAATTGAAGCTAATTTTTTTTTTATTAAAAAAAAAAATTTGGTCACCTGTAGCAGGCCAAGCAGTTTTTAAAAATTTCAAACCACCATAATTTCACATAAAGCAGGTTAAACTATATAGAGGACAACAGTCAATTTTTTCACCCCCCAAAAAAATGTGGATACCTGCAGCAGCTATACAAGTAGCAACGAACTGCAAAGCCCTAAGCCCTGCCGAGAGGCTGTATTCAGCCACTATCCATTCTCTAGCTGTCCCTAGGCTAAATGTAGAATGTATTGCATAGGAACAACAAAGCACAAGATTATAAAAAAACTTTTTGTATGATTATTCATCAAGTATCACCACTAGAGGACTCAGATTAATAAAACTGTGCACACAGGCCTGGACAACTACTCTCTCCTTCCAATAAAAACAGTCCCTGACTTGTGCAATGGTGTCAGTGTGTGATCGTGGTGGCGCCTGTCCTTTTTAACCTCTGATGAGGTAATGCGGCTAACTAATCACAGTAATGCCTCTACCAAGGTGGCTACGGTATGACAGTGACTGGCAGGCAATCCCTGCATGTTTATTGGCTGTGCAACAGGCACTAATCATGCGGAGCAGGGATTCAAGCATTCAATCCGAGCACCAGCCAATGCTCGACGAGTGCTAAGCATATTCGAGCACCAAGATACTCGAGTGATATCCTAGTGTCGCCAAGCACGTTCGCTCATCACTTCTAGTAATCTACAGAATTTGGTAAATGCTAAAAATAACACAAACAGACTTTGTACTTAGAAAACAGAAAAATGATAAGCATTGAAATTATGAAAAGAAAAAGGTAAAAAAAAAGGTTTGTCGTGAGGTCCAGAATTACCTTTTTAGTTTTGACACAAAAAAAGATTATTAGGAATGTGTTCATCAGGAAAAATGAAGATTGGTCTCTCTGAACATTTCCTACCTACCGTTCTGTCAACTATCATGCCTGCGCCTTCCATTATCTTTACAACACCACCCATTTTACCAGACATCTAATTGCATACTGAGAGTTTCTGACAATTGAAAACAATGTAAAATAAACATTCATGGGTGATCCATAGGTAACATTTTGAAAATGTGAAAGTGATCAACCAGTGTCCTCCCCCAAGCAAAATTAGCTATCAACTCAGTCTCATGGAGCTCTTATATTAAATGAGTCTGTGATGAGACCAATTATTTAGGTCATGTTCTCAAATTGAGTATTTGTTGCAGAATCTGCACAAATAGAAAGCTACTGGATTAATGATCTCAGTTATTTCAATAAACTTAAGTCCTAGCTCTACAAATGAGACCTCAACTTTTAAATATTTTTGCGATAACCACAATTTGTACCCACTGCCCACCATTGCTGGACACATCTGTGCATATTAAAACATTATTCCGGCAAAATATACACAAGAGACACATGACGCTATACACATTATGCACAATACAAAGCAATTGGTGTCTTCAGAGTTAGGAATGTGGCAATTAAAGTCCATACCCCTTACACTACCAATCAAAGGTCCCTTACCATAGTCTTACACCAAAAAAGGGCGATTCCCAAAATTAAAGGAGAAAAGAGAGGTATTAATAGACTTTTGATAATGATTATTTTTGGCAAATTTGACTTAAAAGGAACCTGTCAGCAAGGTAGGGCACAGTAACCTACAGACCGTGTCAAATAGTAATTTGGTATAAAAAAATAAACCGAGCAGAGAGGGAACAGTAAGGCATTTTTGACTAAAGTATATCAGAGAAGACATTTAATTATTACAAGTGATGAGTGAATGTCCTCATCACTACTCGTTACCCGCTCAAACATCAGTGTGCTCAGGATGCACGTTACTCGGCGAGCATTTTTTAAATGTTCAAGCTGGAATCAAGTCCCCACCCTGCATACTTGGCGCTTTTTAGACAGCTAAATAATCCTGTGGGGATTGCCTGCCGCTCACTAATGCCGTAGCCATCTTGGTTGTGGCATTACTGTGATTGGCTTGCCACATGGCGTCATCAGGTCTATATAAGACCTATAACGCTATGCTTGGCACACTTTAGCCAAGAAAAAGGCAGCATAGGGAGAGGTGCTGATGAGAGAGGGACAGAATTTATATTTCTGTTAAGCACAATAACAGCCCTTATTAGGTCTAATAATAACAAATAATAATACTGCTGTTAGTAGCACTTAGGGAGAGATTGTGCTAAAGGGATCGTGGAGGACAGGATAGGCTGAATTGTACGTCTTTTATGCTGCAGCCTGCAACTGATTCCAAAACCCCTAATCAGGGCTAATACTGTAATATTCACAATTTTTACTGCAGCAGTTGGGGGTCAAACGCAAACAGCCAGACTTGGTTGGATCTCAATAGAATTGCTACATTATATTGATACTGCAGTCTCATACGTCCATCTGAGGTGTGCAAATTTGCCTGGCATTGTAATATACAATATTTTTTTTTGGAGCAGTGAAATTTTATACTGCATTTTGTTATGCTATAGTTGGGCTGCCAAGCATCCCCCCAAAAAATAGTTTGTTAAAAAAATTCCCATTGCCATATTGATATTGCAGTCTTATACGTCCATTTGTAGTGGGCATATTTTTCTGACATTGTAATACTGTCTGCAATGTTTTCTCAACAGAGACAAATCATAAGTTTTTTTAAAATGGGCAAAGTGCGTGATAAAATACAAGAAAGTTGACATGATGCTAATGGTGAGTGCAGAGGCCAAGGCCGTGGGCAAGGTTAAACTAAGCCTGCTGTGGGAGCACAACAAACATACACATCATGTCGATCTAGCTTCCTGCCCCTCTTTGTAGGGGGGCATGGAACATCACTCTTAGGCCATGTTCACACTTTGCGGTTTTTACAGCGGATCCGCGGCGATTTTGATGCTGCGGGTCCGCAGCAGTTTCCATAGCGTTTACATTAACATGTAAACCCTATGGAAACCGCAAACCGCTGTGCACATGCTGCGGGAAAAACCGCGCAGAAACGCAGCGGTTTAAAACCCGCAGCATGTCACTTCTTTGTGCAGAATTGCAGCGATTCTGCACCCATAGAAATGCATTGAACCGCTTACTTCCCGCATGGGGCTGTGCCCACGTTGCAGGAAGTAAGCGGCTAATGTGCGGTTGCTACCCGGGGTGGAGGAGAGGAGACTCTCCTCCAGCCCCTGGGAAGCATAAATAGTGTAAAAAAAAAGAATTAAAATAAAAAATGATGCTATACTCACCTCACAGCGCTGTACGCGGCCGTCCGGTCTTCGGTTTGCTGTGCGAGCAGGACCTGTGGTGACGTCGCGGTCACATGACCGTGATGACGTCTCGGTCACATGACCGTGACGTCACGAAGGTCCTTCTCGGCACAGCATCTTTGGAACCGGACCGCAGGGTGCAGCGCCCAGGAGATCCGGACATCGGAGGGTGAGTATAACCAATTTTTATTATTTTTACCATTACTATTGATGCTGCATATTGCTGCATATGCAGCATCAATAGTACAGGAGTAATCCCACAGCAGAAACCGCGGAACAAACCGCGATAAATCTGCAGGGATAACCGCAGCGGTTTTGCCCTGCAGATTTATCAATTCCGCTGCGGGATAAACCTGCAGAGCACACCGCAAAGTGTGAACGTGGCCTCAAAGCCAGTTAGTGTGAAAAGTTTGTTCAATAAATAGCAGATAATGCTTCCAGTCATTTTGCCAGCACCATCCTGTCTACCACACGGTCCAGTCTCAGTAGCCGTGATTCTGAACCACATAATCCTCACCCTTACCCTCCTTCCTCCCACCATGCTGAGTGCCCGGAGAAAAGTGATCCCAAACTTGGATACTCCAAAGAGCTGTTCACATTTCCATCTTATAGGATTCTCATACTGCTTGCCCTCGAAATTTTGCCGTTCAGGCTTGTGGAGATTGAAGCTTTCTGCAACATCATGGGGGCTCGGTACTCAGTCCCCAGCCGCCACTATTTCTCCCGATGTGCCACTGCCGCCTTACACAAGCACGGGTCCCATAACATCAGCAGTGCCCTAACCAACGCTGTGACTGAGAAGATCCACATAACAACGGACACATGGACAATTGCTTGTGGCCACGGATGCTACATTTCCCTGACGGCACATTGGGTGAACATTGTGGAAGCCGTTACCCAGTCGGACCATGGGACAGAACACGTGCTACCGACACCAAGGATTGCGGGTCCTGATTTAATTGGGGTTGCACCATCTTCTACAGCAGTTTCTGCACCTCCTCCTCCTCCTCACGCTCCATCTCACAAACACCAACATCAGTCGCAAGCTGGAATAACTGCAGCACTGCCTTGGCCATGAGGCCACAAGCTCTGCTGAAGCTAATCTGCTAAGATGACAAACCGCAAACCACAGTAGAGTTGTTGAAAGGTCTAAGGGTACTGTCACACAGTGGCACTTTTGTCGCTACGACGGTACGATCCGTGACGTTCCAGCGATATCCATACGATATTGCTGTGTCTGACACGCAGCAGCGATCAGGGACCCTGCTGAGAATCGTACGTCGTAGCAGATCGTTTGGAACTTTCTTTCGTCGCTGGATCTCCCGCTGTCATCGTTGGATCGGTGTGTGTGACACCGATCCAACGATGCGTTCGCTTGTAACCAGGGTAAACATCGGGTTACTAAGTGCAGGGGCGCGCTTAGTAACCTGATGTTTACCCTGGTTACCATCGTAAAAGTAAAAAAAAAAAAACGTACATACTCACATTCCGGTGTCCGTCAGGTCCCTTGCAGTCTGCTTCCCGCTCTGACTGACTGCCGGCCGGAATGTAAGAGCAGAGCACAGCGGTGACGTCACCGCTGTGATCTGCTTTCACTTTACGGCGGCAGTTAGAGCGGGAAGCAGACTGCAAGGGACCTGACGGACACCGGAATGTGAGTATGTACTGTTTTATTTTTTTTACTTTTACGATGGTAACCAGGGTAAACATCGGGTTACTAAGCGCGGCCCTGCGCTTAGTAACCCGATGTTTACCCTGGTTACCCGGGGCCTTCGGCATCGTTGGTCGCTGGAGAGCGGTCTGTGTGACAGCTCCCCAGCGACCACACAACGACTTTCCAACGATCACGGCCAGGTCGTATCGCTGGTCGTGATCGTTGGAAAGTTGCACAGTGTGACAGTACCCCAACAGACCAGATTAATCTGTGGCTCTCGCCTCTGATGCTACAACCAGGCATGGACGTTTGTGACAAGTGCCATAACCTGGTGACAGCTCTGAAGCTTGTCAACCTCGCACACGTACCATGCCTGGCAAACAAGCTTAACTTAGTGGTTCAATGGTTTCACAAAACCTACCCAGATCTGCCTGAGCTACTTGTGAAAATATGCAGCATGTGTGTCCATTTCCACAAGTCAGCTACAGCTGCATCGGCCCTATCAGTGCTGCAGCAGCATTTGCAACTTCCAGTTCACCGACTGGTGTGTGATGTCACCATGTGTTGGAACTCAACATTACATATGTTGGCAAAGCTTTGTAAGCAGCAGAGGGCAGTAGTTGAATACCAGCTACAACATGCACGTCGGCATTTCAGTCAGCCTCCACACAAGAGCTTAAGAGTGGGCATGGAAGTTGACATCTGTGCGGTTCTCCAAAACTTTAAAGACTAAACCAAGATGGTGAGCATCAATGACGTCATAATCAGCGTCACCATCTCGCTTCTTTGTCTACTGAAACGCTCACTGCTGACAGTTAAAGAGGAGGTTTTGAAAGCGGAGCAAGTTGAGATGAAGCAAGAAACTCTACTCGGTGATGCCACACAATTCCGCCTCATCTCATCTTCTTAATGTGGATTGGGTGATAATGAGGAGAGAGAGGAGGAGGAACAGGAGCTTATGGCCTGCACTACAGACTGTTGTACCCACACCACCTTCATCCTGTCTGTTCAGAGTGGATGACATGAAGACAAGGAGGAGAGGGAGGATGAGGAAGATGACATGGAGAGTCGCACTCTTGGTCGGGACAGAGAAGCCTTAGATGTTGGCAGTAGGGCATACATGGCTTGAGTTTATGTTCTGCTGCCTTTCCAGTGACCCTTGCGTTGTACGGATTTTGGCCAACACTAATAACTGGATAACACTGTCTGCGAATTGAGATACTGATTTGGCTTTTACCCTAAGTCATATTGCACAACTCGTTAAAGGGTTGATTGTGACTTGTAGGATCGCTACTTCCAACAGGTGGCGCTATAGAGTTTAAGTCCTCTTTTTCTCAGAAGAGGCAATTTGCATATTTAATAACTGGATGGTCACCCTTCTAGACCCAAAATATCACTACTCTATTGTCGGGTGTTCCTTATCCCAAATGCTAGGGGCACCCTAGCTCGCCCTGTTCCCTGGATTCCTTTTGATGGTGAAGACACCAGGGTCTCGTACCTTGCTTTAGCTCCTGAATCCGCTCTGTCTGTACCCTTTCCCCACCCAGTGAAGAGGGGAGTAGTAGTGTATCGTAATACTAACAAGACTAACAAGGTAATACAAACAGAGATAAAATAAAAATATACACACATAAATAACAGAGGTAAACACTGGGGAGTGGAGGATGTGGCTAAACCAAAGTAGAAGGGGGAAGGAAATTATCACACACTCAAAACCTACCAACAGTCACAGATAAATTCACCAAACGCCTTCCTCAATAACAATCACCAGCCATGCAGCAAAAGATGTAGTAGGAGAAAACGGACGCTGCGGTCTTCTGGCTCCTCTCTGTCATGGTAAACCCGAGACAGGTGCTACAAGGAGAACTTTACATCTCTCCTTCCTGTGGCGGAGATGTCTAATAAAATGTTGCAGTACGAGAAGGCCCTAATTGAATAATTATTAAAAAAAAAATCCCATCTGGCAATGCTGGCGGCACAGGTCACAGCTCCTTGGACAACCAAGGAGTTGACACTAGAGAGACACACACCACAAGCAGCAGAGGCAAGAAAATACTTTCAATTGTCTGGGATACTCGGGTCTCCCATAGACTTACATTGGGTACGTTGCTCGAGTCGAGTACCCGAGTATTCCAATTTGCTTGACCCGAGCAACAAGCACCTGAGCATTTTAGTGCTCGCTCATCAGTAATAGTGATGAATCACCTCTTTTGCCTAGAGATGAGAAATTCTTTTGAAATTTGATTTTGCTGACTTCTACAAATTTCCCCCCCCCAAAAAAAAATGTATTTGCATAAAATAAATTTGTGCGCATTTCAGTACTGGAAAGGTTGTAATTGCTTGGAAACTCAAGGCGAAGAGAAGAAAGGTACAACCTTGCTGACTGCAAGAGCTTACAAATTATAGGAGAGAACCCCATTTATCAAAAGATCTTACAGTTTATAGGAGACAGAGGAATCCCCCCCTCCCCCCGATCATAACAGCTTACACTTTACAGGATAGAGAAGACAGAGAGTAAGGCCTCATTCTGACATCCATTTTTCACATATTAGTGCTATCTGTGTTTCTTACGGATGGCACTCGTACCTGTGATAGTCTATGGGACTAGACTTATACCCATGATTTTTCGGACTGACAAATCATAGAGACATGTCTGATTTTCATCTGAGAGTTGGATCAAAATCAGACAAGTCTATGGATCCGTAAAAAAAAAAAAAATCAAACGAAATCCGAGTGTAATCAGATTTTCACGGACTGTTAGAAAGAGAACATGGAAAAACTTTCTTCTTTTGTCTCCACGTGCGGGAGAAATCGATGATACTCAGACCACACTCTGATCAAAATAATCGGTCTGTTTTTCTCGGACGTGAAAAAACTTAAGTCTGAAGGCCTCATTCAGTTATTTGACTTAAGAAAAAATGGACTATGATTGATCAGTGATTTTCATTTGTCTCCTCAGAGCTTGGTTCTGAGTTTCATCAGCTTTCTTCACTGACGAGAAGTTTCACCATCTCTACCTATCTGTCAGTGAAAAACAGACAGCACTCGGATGGCATCGGAGTGCTGATTGATTTTATCATGGACCTATAGACTTTCATTGCCAAGTCTGGTCAGAGAGAAGGAGCAATATAGATGTGAACAGCCCCATAGACTATCACAGGCATGAATCCTATCTGTGAACAAAACCGGTAGAATAAGTATGTGTAAAACTGATGTGTGACTGAGCTCTTACCATGTGAGTCTGGAGATGGAAATGACTCTGGTATACAGTCTGTGCTCCATTAGGAACCGCTGATCTGTGATGGCCCAGGTACGGACCACCAGTGAACAAGGTATGATCTGTAAGCTGCCCGTGAGCTGAGGAGTCTGCTCTCTGAGGCTTCAGCTGTGTAGGATATGGAGCCAAGCAAGTTTTTTTGCGAGCCAGGAACAGAATCTTAAAATGTTTGAGTTCGCGTGCAACCACAAAATCCAAGAAATTCGACTCGATCTCGATCCCTTGCGAATCAATCAGCTCATCTCTCGTGGTGCCTTCTCTAGGAAAGCAGGGAAGTAATGAGAGCCAGGGACCCCTTGCCCCTTATAATTGTAGCCCTGCTGAACGCAGCAGGTTGCAAGAAGCACTTGATATCCATTATTCGATTTTTGCCAGATTTTCATGATTGACAACTACATAAAATTAATCATAAATCTCATTAGGATGCAGAATTTGCATTAATTACCAATTAAGTTTTAATCTGCCTATTCGAAGCTAAACAATGGGAACAAGTGTCTGGCTGCTGGGCTTTATTTGCACGTAAATGAGCCCCATTCTGCTCCTCTGTCTGCGCACAGAATTATCTGACAGATCCCATCCCTTCTGGTAGTGGGGGGGAAATCAACCGCTGGCTGACGGCACAGAAGGAGGTCTTCACCTATAATTAGGAATGTGGAGGTCACAAGGTCACAATGCTAATCACATTTTCCTCTAACAAGGCTAGATACTTTTTAAGACAATGACTAAAGTAGTTTTGTATCCAATAGATGCAAATGTTATTAAGTGCTGCTAAAAACACATAAACAAGATACAAGAGACTTTATCATGCCATGAAATCATATACAGTGATTTCTGCAGGTCTCACTACTGAGTCCATGTGAAGCCTGGAGATGTCCTATTTCCCTCAGCTTCTTTTGCCACTTGAAAGTGAGTAAACAGGACTATAAAAAGCTTTACTTAGGACTGAAGTGAATACAAGAAGCACATTACATTTCCCCTGGCAGAGCTGAAACACAAGTGTGCTTGTCTTACCTTGGTAAAATGCCAGGGACAGGCAGAGCAAGCTCAGATATTTCAGTGAGCTGCAGGTGGGCTGGTGAGACCTCCTGGAGAAAGCCATTCTTGCCAAAACTGCAGCCAGACTACAAGGCTTTTCATGCCTGTTGCACCATTTGAAATGAAGTGACACCCAGCATTGGGAGAGTCAGGGTTGTTCAACACAGGAAATTTCAGAGCTTGTGCTACAAGACCTAGGAAATAGGATAGGACACTGCCCTCTAGAGGGCAAAGACTGAAAGGACAGTCACCACTTTCTGTGTATACACAATAAAAGACAACAACCCATAATAGTAACCAAACACAATAAACTACACAAATGCACTGATTCAACCCTGAATGCCAGGGGATAGATGTAAAAGTCAGGCTGGATAGATTATGCCCCTAATGGCAGACAGTATTTTTGGTATATATTCTAAACAACACAAAATATATTAGAATGGATGAGATGAGGCTTCATTTCCTCAAAAAGATTTTGGGAGTTTTTGATGTTGCAGATGTTCTGAAGCATTTCTGCACTTAAGTAAGTAAATTCTGTATATCACTTGTGTTTTTTTCAGTTCGTTTTTTACATGCGGTTTTATCTTGTTTTCTATGCTGATTCTTCTTGGTATTTGTCATGAGTGGATAATAGGCATTGCACTGTGGAAACGCGCATGCATTTTTTTTACCTGCAGATTTTTACGTATCTGATGCAAGACTACGGTAAAAGTCTGCTTGTAAGGCTGGGGTCACACTTGGCGTAAGACAATACGCCACGTATTATACGGCCGTAATACGGCGAAATGTTCCCAAAATATTGATCCGTAGTCAGGGTGTGTCAGCGTATTTTGCGCATGGCATCCTCCTTATGTAATCCGTATGGCATCCGTACTGCGAGATTTTCGCGCAGGCTTGCAAAACCGACATCTAATGGATTTATGTGCTCAAATGTTCGGGAAAACATATATACAGTATATATATATATATATATATATATATATATATATATATATATGTCATTGTGACACATATATATATATTCTGTATTTAGATTTCATTCAGCGCGATAGCTGTGAAAAGTCGGTAATTCAATTGCCGGCTTTTCATTTCTCCTGCACAAACCCGACAGGATATGAGACATGATTACATACAGTAAACCATCTCATATCCCCTTTTTTTGCATATTCCACACTACTAATGTAAGTAGTGTGTATGTGCAAAATTTCAGCGCTGTAGCTGCTGAAATAAAGGGTTAAATGGCGGAAAAAATTGGCGTGGGCTCCCGCGCAATTTTCTCCGCCAGAATGGTAAAGCCAGTGACTGAGGGCAGATATTAATAGCCAGGAGAGGGTCCATGGTTATTGGCCCCCCTGTGGCTAAAAACATCTGCCCCCAGCCACCCCAGAAAAGGCACATCTGGAAGATGCGCCTATTCTGGCACTTGGCCACTCTCTTCCCACTCCCTGTAGCGGTGGGATATGGGGTAATGAAGGGTTAATGCCACCTTGCTATTGTAAGGTGACATTAAGCCAGATTAATAATGGAGAGGCGTCAATTATGACACCTATCCATTATTAATCCAATTGTTTGAAAGGGTTAAAAAACACACACACACATGATTTAAAAGTATTTTAATGAAATAAACACAGCGGTTGTTTTAATATTTTATTGCTCTCTCAATCCATTTCCAGGCCCTCGCTTGGCAAAATAATAAACGCAAAAGATACATACCTTCTGGTGAACCGTCTCGTCCCACGAAGTAATCCATCTGAAGGGGTTAACTAATATTACAGGCAGGAGCCCTGCTAATGCAGCGGTGTGCTCCTGCTTGTAATTCCCCGGCGAATGAATGAAATGTAGGTCATTGACCTACATTTCCTTCAGTCGCGGTGATGCGCCCCCTGGTGGATGTCCTCATATGACCTGGAGCGTGGGAAAAAGTTCCCAGGCTGCAGTTCATGAGAACATCCAGCAGGGGCGCATCACCGCGACTCAATGTAAGTACAGATCCAGCTTTCCTTTCAGCACCCGGGGATTACAGGCACGAGCGAGTGGTTTATCGCAGCTCGTGCCTGTAATATTAGTTAACCCCTTCAGATGGATTACTTCGTGGGACGTGATAGGTCATCTGAAGGTATGTATCTTGTGCGTTTATTATTTTGCCAAGCGAGGGCCTGCAAATGGATTGAGAGAGCAATAAATTATTAAAACAACCGCTGTGTTTATTTCATTAAAATACTTTTAAATCATGTGTGTGTGTGTTTTTTAACCCTTTCAAACAATTGGATTAATAATGGATAGGTGTCATAATTGACGCCTCTCCATTATTAATCTGGCTTAATGTCACCTTACAATAGCATGGTGGCATTAACCCCTCATTACCCCATATCCCACCGCTACAGGGAGTGGGAAGAGAGTGGCCAAGTGCCAGAATAGGCGCATCTTCCAGATGTGCCTTTTCTGGGGTGGCTGGGGGCAGATGTTTTTAGCCACGGGGGCGCCAATAACCATGGACCCTCTCCTGGCTATTAATATCTGCCCTCAGTCACTGGCTTTACCATTCTGGCGGAGAAAATTGCGCGGGAGCCCACGCCAATTTTTTCCGCCATTTAACCCTTTATTTTCGCAGCTACAGCGCTGAAAATTTGCACATACACACTACTAACATTAGTAGTGTGGAATATGCAAAAAAAAAGGGGATATGAGATGGTTTACTGTATGTAAACCATGTCTCATATCCTGTCGGGTTTGTGCAGGAGAAATGAAAAGCCGGCAATTGAATTACCGACTTTTCACTAACACCGCTGCGTATTTCTCGCAAGTCACACTGCTGGTCCGTGTGGAATATGTATTTTTCTCGCCCCCATAGACTTTCATTGGCGATTTTTTTGCGCAATACACTGACAAACTCAGCATGCTGCGATTTTGTACGGCCGTAGAAAGCCGTATAATACTGAACCGTAATATACGGCTGATAGGAGCAACCCCATTGAGAATAATTGTGCCGTATGTTATGCGAGTTTTACGGACGTAGTTTGTTGCGCTCTTACGTCCATAAAACTCGCATGTGTGACCCCGGCCTCAGACTCTGGCAAAAATTTACACTAAGTAAAGAAAAAAAAGCCCAGTGGCCATGAGATTTCTATAAATCCCATCTACTCTGCTGGAACTGTAGAGCGCTGTGATTTTGATGCAGCAAAAATACACAGCGTCAAAAACTCATTGTGGGCACTGGCAGGTTTCACACTGATCTTGACTGACAGAAGCATCTGAAAAGTGGCATGCATCTCTGTGTGCGCCTTACAGAACACCAGTATGTCATGAATTTGATGAACGGGAAGTGCCACGCTCACCGTCCAGCCCCAACTGTGCCCACTTTGTCGGAGTAGGGCAAAAATGATGTGAGAACACCAAAAGTGAAAAAATTTTAGCGCACCCTCCAGATGCGTCAAAACTTTTCAAAGCTCCTTACACCGGAATTCGGAAATAAAAAGCTTTGATTAATGAGTCCAATTCATCATTTGGAATTCATTGAAGTCACTTTTCTTTTTTTGTCTTGACGTTCGCTTGTATAAAATTCTTCAAATTTACGCGGTACATGAGTTTGTCGTAATACCAGAAATGCTCTCTTTTTTTTTCTTAAGCCAGTTCTTGCTACTTTTTAACACCAAAAGTCACAAAGGTTTTAAAAAGTTGTAAAAATATGCAAAATTTATAACTCCTCCAGAAACGCTGCTCAAAGAGGGGAGATTGGAGTGAGATGCGCCAAAATAATGCGACATTTGGTAAAAGTCATATTTCATTAATCTGTCAACAACATCTGGGTAAGCAAAGTTGTCAAGGAAAAAAAAATAGACTTTAAAAATATTTAAAAAAAAGACTTACAAAGGAGAACTTAAAAAGTGGCACAAACCATGCCACTGAAAAAAAACACGATAATGAATCGGGACCTATGACATTTTTGTAAGAGCAACAGGTGTTGTCATGAACACTTACAGATAAAGCCAAGATTGGTTTGAGAAATATTTCAGCATTTCTATATCTTTCAACAAGAAGATTAAAATAACTTAATATTGCATGAGTCATAGATTGAAGTCAAGTAAGGTATCAAATTATACTTTTTCTATGCCCTAATATCACAGTGCTGTCTCATCATAGGAATACATGCAGCCACATGCTCCGCTCCTGAGTGCCGGGTGCAATGTCGGGCTTAAAGAGGTTGTACGGTGTACAGGCCAGGACCACACGACCACATAACATGGCCGATTGCTGTGCGAGAAAACATTGCATAGCACTTTGACTAGTGTTATTTTGTCATGCCATTTCAGCATGAATGGACACTAACAGCATGCTGCGATTGGCAACAAGACTCTGCTCACATGTACCTATATAAGTCTATATAAGTCTATGAGTGCGTGTGAAACATCGAACTGCACTCGAATGTCATCCCAGTGCAGTCCAATATATGTCGAGACAGGCAATGAGTAGATGGAGAAATTATATCTCCATCTCCTTCACACCTGTGCTGCGATTCTCTCATGCGAGAGGATCAGAGCACAGTACACTGACACTCAGCTCACGCTCGCAGCAGAGCTGGAGCCGAGTGCAATTAGCATATTGTATCTGATGCTATGCGCTCAACTGATTACAGCCTTAAGCATCCATATGACATCCATATGACATGGGTATGCAATGCGTTTTTAACATCATATTTTACATACAGTAATCTCTATGTAATTTAAAATGATTTTTCCAAGAAATACAGCAATCTTATATACAGGTAATATAGATAGATAAATAGATCGTTAGATAGATAGCTAGATAGAGACAGAGAGTAAAATAGATATCCGTCAGATATTTAATTAGCTCTGTGGAACTTATCCGGCAGCTTTTTAGGAATAAATAAAAAAAAAGTCATGGATTCCCCCGTATTTTTTAATAACCAGCTAAGGGAAAGCAGACAGCTGTGAGCTGGTCGTAATAGTCTGAGAGGGGTCAATAACCATGGAGCTTCCCAGTCTATTAATATCAGCTTACAGCTGTCTTCCTAGCCTTTACTGGTCATTAAAAAGGGGGACCTAAAAAATTGATGTTGGATCCCCCCTATTTTTAATAATCAGCAAAACCTAAGCAGGCAACTGTGGGCTAATATTAATAGGCTGGAAAGGTCCATGAATATTCCCAACCTCATAAGACCAGCTATCACCCGCCGCAGTCATCATTAGATGTCTTATGTGTTTGCAGTCGGTAATAGTTTTAGAGTTGATATAAGCTGTGTAATGTCCACTGACATCATCCCAGGGTTTACCAATGGAAATGCATCTGTCAGACACCATTTAACTAGCTGTGTAGTCAAAAGAAAGAAACACATTCAAAAGTCCTTTATTTGTAAAAAGCACTTCCCTACAAATTCCTTCTTTTCTCAAATCAACAAATAAAGTCAAATGATTGCCATTCAAACCACGCAACCAGACTTAGCCACAATGTTAAATGTATAGAAAATAGTTTATTAGTAATTACAAAATTAAATCAAGATGATTATAAACAAAGAAAAAAACCTCCAAATGTTAATGGAGCGGAGAAATCCACATAACATAAATCGACACAGCAAATAGAAGGATAAAATTGGTAATATCGCTGCCCATACCAAGACTATGGCCTCACATAGAATTTAATCATAGTGCATAAGGCTCAATAGATATCTCTAATATAGTGGAGCTTAATAGATTAATCACTGCTAAAAAGCATATATTATAACGCTCTCTACCTTTGTGCAATCATGCTGATATCAATTTGTAATAAATTATATAAAGTGCAAAGGGCAGACGTAAACCAAATAATTCACTCACATGCGGTCTGATGTCTGTGTCTCCGTTCCTGTACCCCGACGCGCGTTTCGTAACACTTCCTCAGGGGGCGTGTCGGGGTAGAGGGACGCCGGACCTTTAAATCATACCTGGACCAATCAGAGACAAGTATAGGACGCCGAGAAAACAACGTGGTTCCGGAAATACTAAGGGCGCTGATGCCGTCAGACGCGCACCGGAAATGACTTCACCAGTTCCGGGCCGTGGACCGCAAGCAGGCAGGCGCTCAGTGATGAGCGCAATGCGTGCCAGCTAAATCCCAAATGCCGGAATAGGTGAAGTCTGTGCGCAATCAGATCATCCAGCAGCGCACATTTCCGGATTACCAGGCATGTAAAATCTTAAGAAAAACATAAATATTAGTGACAATACCTAAAAAACATATAAAAATTGGACAATGCATAATGTGTATCTCATAAAAAATTACCATAAACGATACTAGTGAATAATTAATATTAATTATAAAATAAAATTAACAATGTATAAAACTCTGATGTATAAATATTACATAATAAAGTGACCTAGTGACAGATATAGTGATTAATTGTGATAATTTATTACATAATTTTCATATATTGTGAATGACTTCATAAATTTAAAGTGACAGGTGCCGCATAAATAATATATTTCATTCTTTCAATGTCTTCAATAGCAGTATCTTAAGCCGTCCCATACAAATCCTGGATGGAAGAAGGATGACACATAAAGTCCAAATACCATAACAGATGGAATCTATAATGATGATGAAAAGAAAAATTATTAAAATCCATAAAACATCCCAATACCCCTAAAAAACACTAGTATACCCAAAGACCGAACTACTGCAAGAAAGCCGAAAAACCAAAATTTTCATTAAGCCCTATAGGGGCTACACTGCCTAATCTGTAAATCCATTTACTTTCCAGTCTAGCGAGACTTTTCGCTATGTTGCCCCCTCTTGCCCCCATTTGGACAATATCAATACCCTTGATTTTCAAATGTCTGGACTCACTATTATGATGTTCAAAAAAATGTCTCGGTATGGTTTTTAATTGAGACGGGTCCTCAATATTTTTACTTTTCTCAATGTCCCTGACATGTTCCCTTGTGCGAATACGTAGTTCTCTAGTGGTCAATCCTATATAAATTTTGCCACACGGGCACTCAGCACAATAAACCACGCCCTTGGTGGCACATGAGATAAAGTGTCTGATAGAGTATGTTCTATTACCTCTGGCATTCGTAAAGGTTTTACTTTTGACCACATTGTCACACGCCTTGCAATGCCCGCATGGATAGAAACCTACAGTATCCAGCCAAGTTTCTTTTTTCTTGGGTTCATAATGACTATGAACCAACATGTCTTTTAAATTTTTGGCTCTCCTAGCCGTAATTTGGGGAGACGGGGGCAAACATTTTTTCAGGATCGGATCCGTTAATAGAATTTGCCAATGTTTACGAATTATTTGGCATAATTCCGGCCATTTGTTGTTATATGTGGCAATTAAACGTGGACAGAAATCTTCTTCACGACTACCCCCGTTGTTTAAATTATTTTTATACAACAATTCATTTCTTATTTTGTATTTCGCATTATGGTATCCCTTTTTGATGTTAGTATGACTATATCCTCTATTTTTAAAACGCATGCTCAATTCCCTTGCCTGTCTTTCAAAGGAATGATCATCCGAGCATATGCGTTTAATCCTCAGGAATTGTCCCGTGGGTATCCCTTTAATTACCGAGGATGGATGGGAAGACGTGGCATGCAGCAAAGTGTTTGTTGCTGTAGCTTTTCTAAAAACTTCAGTGGATAGATTACCATTAGCCAAAGCATTAATCTGTAGATCCAAAAATTCCAAATTACGACCAGATTTGAAAGTCAGCCTGATGTTAAGCCCATTGTTATTGAGGTCCGCCATGAGTGCTTCCAACTGAATATAAGCTGTGTAATGTCCACTGACATCATCCCAGGGTTTACCAATGGAAATGCATCTGTCAGACACCATTTAACTAGCTGTGTAGTCAAAAGAAAGAAACACATTCAAAAGTCCTTTATTTGTAAAAAGCACTTCCCTACAAATTCCTTCTTTTATCTATTTATTTCCATAAAAAATAATCCACAGGGTCTGCCATAGTCCACACAGAGGTCTCACGACGATCCATATCTTGTTCGTCCAATGTAATGAACCCTGTTCAGAGAATGCAACTCCATACACTGGAGCTGCAGCCACTGCCGGGTGTCAAGCTCAGACAAGAGTAAGTCCGGTGGACGACACAGCATATAAACACAACGGGATGGGAAATGGGGAGGAAGGCCATAAAGGTAGGGAGCAAGGGATTGGACACCTCCTGACACCAACCTGTACCTGTCCTTAAGCTCCCCTAAAGCCCTATGGTGGAACTTCACCCTGCCAACATCACATGTCTAGTCCCTGACTGTCTCCTCTATTGACTCTGGCTAGTGCACTGGCCGGCAAGGACACTAGCTTCACCACTGCAGATGGAAACACACAGGGGAAGAGACGAACAGGGAATATACAGAAAAAGAAAAACTACTTAGCTCAGGCTTCTGCTAACTGCAGCAGAGAAACTGGCACCAGGAATCTGAACTCCAACAGCAGCAACACCACCAAACAGGAGCACTCCTCACCCCTAGCGTGTCTGCATAGATGAACGCTATTACCGACGATTAGCTGATGGGCCATGTGACTATGTAAAGAAAGGTGGGAGTGGTTACCAACCAACATCAGATGGCCAACCTAAAAGAACAGCCAGCAAGAGACAGACAGCGGGTCTTACGCTGACGAGCGGTGATGTTGGCAAGGCTACCGTAGTTCACAGCTGCTGAACTGCAGTAACGTTATTGACATCACCACTTGCAGTGTGAGAACTTACTGCCTGTTCTCACGCTGTGCAGTAAGTTCTCACGCTGTGAGTGATGAAATCAGTAAGGTTACCACAGTTCAGCGGTTGTGATCTGCAATAACCTTACTAATGTTACCGCTCATCACAGCAACCGAGTTTTCAAGCTACACAGCATGAGAACCGGCAGTGGCTGCAGTTCCAGTATTTGAAGCTGTGTTCTCTGAACAGGGCTCTATAGACTGGATGAAGAAGATGGGGATCATTGTGGGACCTCTATATGGACTTATGCAGAGGGAATTTGTAGGGGAGTGCTTTTTACAAATAAAGGACTTTTGTGTATGTATGTTTTCTTTTGACTATGGGGTTAGTTATGAGGGTGTCTGATAGACACCTCTCTATTACTAACCCTTGGCTTGATGTCAGCAGACATTACACAGCTGACATCAACCTCAAAACCATTACTCTGATTGCCGAGGCTAAGTGCCAGGATTGGCGCATCTAAAGGATGTACCATTTCTGCAGTGCTTGAGGGCTGGTCTTATTAGGCTGGGAAGGGAAAGATATCCATGGACCTTCCCAGCCTATTGGTATTAGCCTACTACAGCTATCTCTATCTGCTTAGCTTTTGCTAGTTATTAAAAATAGGGGGGATTTCAGGTCATTTTTTTTTTTTTAGAATCCCCCTTTTTAATAACCAGTAAAGGCTAAGCAGACATCTGTGAGCTGACATTAACAAGCTAGGTAGCTCCATGATTATTGGCCCCTTCCCAGACTATTAAGACCAGATCATAGCTGTCTACTTTCCCTTAGTTTATTATTAAAAATAAGAGGGACCCCACACCATTTATTTATTTATTTATTAGCTAAATACATGTACAGTAAATTACACACGCAAAGCACTGATTATGTATCTCACTGACATATTTCTATCTATTTATTCTATATACCTCTCTTATTTATTCTATTCTGACGGTTCAGGATATGAATTTACTGTACTTGGCTGATGAAGTGTCGTGTTTCCTTTGAGATGTGTGTGTAAAAATCGGACAGCACATGTATAGTCCATGTACCGTGCAATTTTTTTCTTAAACCCATTGACTTGCATTGGCGAGTATGATTGAATTCTCGCAGACAATTGCAGCATGCTGACACGCGCAAACCCTATACTGCAGGGATTTTAACTAGGATCTGTGGCCTTCAGCTACATGGAAAACCCAGGCCTGGAATGAAACGGACTGCACGACTACCATCCTGTAGTCTGTTTCAAAATACGAAAACCCCAGAGCAGGTTTTCCCTAAATCTGCCTTGGACAACACTTAGGTTTAAGGCCCCGTCTCACATAGCGATTTACCAACAATCACGACCAGCGATACGACCTGGCCGTGATCGTTGGTAAGTCGTTGTGTGGTCGCTGGGGAGCTGTCACACAGACAGCTCTCTCCAGCGACCAACGATCAGGGGAACGACTTCGGCATCGTTGAAACTGTCTTCAACGATGCCGAAGTCCCCCTGCAGCACCCGGGTAACCAGGGTAAACATCGGGTTACTAAGCGCAGGGCCGCGCTTAGTAACCCGATGTTTACCCTGGTTACCAAAAAAAACAAACAGTACATACTCGCCTTCTGATGTCCGTCAGGTCCCTTGCCGTCTGCTTCCTGCTCTGACTGAGTGCCGCCGTACAGTGAGAGCAGATCACAGCGGTGACGTCACTGCTGTGCTGTGCTCTCACTGTACGGCGGCACTCAGTCAGAGCAGGAAGCAGACGGCAAGGGACCTGACGGACATCAGATGGTGAGTATGTACTGTTTGTTTTTTACATTTACGCTGGTAACCAGGGTAAACATCGGGTTACTAAGCGCGGCCCTGCGCTTAGTAACCCGATGTTTACCCTGGTTATCAGTGAAGACATTGCTGGATCGGTACATGTAGGATAGCTGCGGAGACACCATCACGTGTTTCTCAACGCAAGCAGTGAATAGCCAGACCTTTCCCCGGGAAGGAACAACCACGGGAAGGGCAGCATCCAGTAAAGGAAGACATCCAATACAGGAAAACCACCTATGCCAAGCATGGTATCCATCCACAGACAGCTGTTTTGGGGTGTTTGCCCCTCATCAGTGTGGAGTAGGAATCTGGCTATTAGGAGCAGTGCCTAGTAAAAGGCTGTGAAGGAACAGATGATTGGCCTCGGGGAGACCAAAACATCCAACACCGCGGAGACACCATCACGTGTTTCTCAACGCAGTGATGCAGAACACTGCCCCCATCCCTTATGGGAAATATGGAAATGCATGTAGGATAGCTGCGGAGACACCATCACGTGTTTCTCAACGCAAGCAGTGAATAGCCGGACCTTTCCCCGGGAAGGAACAACCACGGGAAGGGCAGCATCCAGTAAAGGAAGACATCCAATACAGGAAAACCACCTATGCCAAGCATGGTATCCATCCACAGACAGTGAGTGGCTCTGATGACATTAGTTGACAGGCACCTGTCAGAACACAAGGATGGACAGATAGTGTCTTGCCACTGTCCTGTTCACTAAAATGTGTGTGCAATATCTGCCCATAGTTTCTGGCCACTCACTCGTTCTAGCCCCTGTTGATCAACATCATCTACACTATTCACCTCCTGATGGAGGAGCAGCACCGGAGAAACGTTTAACTAGTCATTTGACTGAAGAACAAAATGGGGTAGACAAAAATCCCAATTTCAATTTTAGTGGGCCATATCCATCTCTTTGAAATATTTGAATATCAATATCACATGAAACTCTCATGAAAGTTGTATTGGTCCCTCGGCCATGACACTAAGCTTTGGCTGCTGGGTGCAAGCCTTGAGAACCACCGCTTACATGATGGTCCTTCTTTTGATTAGCCAGCCTGGCACTACATCAAATGTGCATAACGCCACAATGATCATGTCATGTCAATCGGGCTGATCAAATGAAAAAAGTGGATGCTGTCAGGTAAGAGGAGGTTCTCACAGCTCCTTTCCAGAAATCACTGTCATGGCCAGTGGACCAGGTTGTGCGAGTCACTTCACACCAACTCTGTAATGTGAAAAATATTACATGAAAAGTATTAAAAAAAAAAAAAAAAACCTTGGTCACAGTCACTCACAGATAGCTTGAGAGTTGCATTTGAACATCTCACATGCAAGCTGTGCAAAAGTTAAACTTAGAATTGTGGTGTATTAAAAGTCAGTGTAACGCCTCAGTTAAAGGTAATCACACACATATGCCAAGTCAAGGTTAAAAAACATACAGTGAGAATTAAATGGAACAATACATTCTCATTCTTTCATTAATCCTCCTTAATAAAAAGTGTAATGATCATGGCATGATGTGTATGTTAGCTGTGCTGTTAGCTAACAAACACAAAAGTTCATACAAAATCATAAAAAACAACAAAATGGAAAAGAAGCATTAGAGCCTAAATATGTTGTGGCATGATAGTTTTGGAAAGGCACCAATGTCTGAAGCTAATTTCTGGAAATATACTACATAGCATTGGCCAGATCGTTTTAGAGCGGCTTAATATATAATTTATATATAATAAGTCATTTCTAAATGAAATGTTTCCTATATTATACAGTATATACAGATTAATGTCGCAGTTGCATATGTGTTTCAAATATAGGATCCAAGTCTGCATGTAACAGGGACTGTGATAGTAGATCCAATGAAATGTCCTAGTACTGACTGTCACTTTTACTGATATTTTCAAGAGAAGCTTATTCAGCTTTTGTGCCTTATTATGAAGAGACTCTTTATGCCCTAGTGAAAGTCTAGAATAGGAATGAAGCGCTTCTACTGTTAGAGGGCAGCAATATATTAGGGAAGCTGTCCCATTGGCTGTTAATAGGGAATGCTTATAATAGGCTGTTCTTTGCATACTTTCCTCTAATAACTTTTATAACATCCATCAATTGGAATTTCAATGCTTGCCTATAATTTATGCACATCCCAGACATTCACACCTAATGTATAAATGTAAACATTCACCATTGCCATAGTCGGAATGATGCCACATTAAATATCCGTGAAACAAGCATCCTACCTTCTGTATCTGAATTTCTTCCTACGAGTGGCCTTCAGAAGATGAAGTCTGTCCGGACACTCTTGGTTTGTCTAATGTCTGGTGTTAATATGCCTCCTGGGACTTTTAAAACCCTTCACTTAATTGTATTTTGTAAATGAAGTTCATTTAGTTACATTTGAAAGCCCGCTCTCTGGCAAAAGGAACACATCAAAGCATGTTATTCTGTCTTACCACTCTAGAATGTGTGCCACCCACACACCTAATAGTGCATTGAGTCTGAGGGCAGACACAGCATGGCTGTGATCAAAATGCACAATGTTACACATTAAAGCCATTTAGTGGTGTAACTATTATAATTACCTGAACATGAATTGAAGAAAACATTCAAAATCACCATGCCTATTCCATTATAGAGGTTAAAGTATAAATAAAGGCAACCCAATTTTACACCTGTTAAATATATTGTTTTTAGTAAATTTATTACAAACATATTTTATTGAGTATTTTGATTTTTGCTTTCTAATTAAATAAAGCGTTCCATTTTATGTTGAAAAGGTAAGTAAATAATTAAACATTATATATAATTACCAAAATAAAATTACAGTGAATCTCCTAGGTTTCTTAATGGATAGTTTTCTGTTCATACAAGGTAGTGGCAAAATTTATATAAAATAGGCAAATCACATGCTTTATAAGACAGCACAGTGGCTCAGTGGTTAACACTGTTGCTTTACAGCGCTGGACTCCTGTGTTTAAATCTGGATGTTCTCCCCATGTTTTTGTGGGTTTCCTCTGGGTTCTCCGGTTTCCTTCCATACTCCAAAGATATACTGATGGAGAAATTAGATTGTGAACCCCACTGGGGACTGTAATGATATTGTCTGTAATGCGTTGCAGAATTAATGGTGCTATATAAGTGAGTAATATAAGTAAATATTATTGCATTGAAGCACACAATGCTCTACATGTACAGAAAGATGACCACATGAGTGCAACAGTTGTGTCGCACAATCACCAGCAGGGTGCTGCTGTGATTGACAGAAGACACTATTTCAGCAACATTTGTCATTTCCCCATCAGCACAAACTTTGGGGGGCCACTGTTTACCCCCAACTTTTCTTCTTTGAAAAGTAGAGGAAAATGCTTGGTAAGTTGTATGAAGACTAAGTGTACTGATATGGGCTCACATGGTGCTGTGCATTTTATAAGCCATATGTCAGTGTGAGTAAAACAGACTGGAGGTGATGATGTAGTGGGATGGACTTTCCAGATGGCACGTGGAACAGTGAGGACTGGTAGAGGTGAATATGCAGCATGGCAGATAAGAAGTAAAGTTGGAAGAACTGGATGCAAGCAAAACCAAATGTGTTAACAGCACAGGAACAGTCTAGATTTGTAGGCAATATTGAACTTTACTGCATGAGTGTGGAGCAAGACAGGAAGAGCAGAGGTTGAGTATGTGGCAGCAGCAGGTATAGAAGACACAAGTTTGTTATCAGGTTTCTCGATAGGAAAGCTGAAGGTGCGGATGACACCAAGAATAGCAGGACTGAGCTTGTAATAATAGGTGGTTGATGGATAGCAGTGGCACTTGGTTTGAGTAAAGCCAAGTGGTAAGTGTAGATTGACTACAGGAAAGCGTGTGGTAGCAGATTGCTATATCATCTGAATACTCAGGTGGCTTTCAGCCACCTGAACTGGCTTTAAAATAAAAGGCCATGTCTGTTGACATCAGAGGTGCTCGCTAAGTTACCATAATAACTTGGCGTGGACTAGAGGGAGTTGGTCATAGAGGAAGGAAGCCATACTCAGCACTGGAGCAGGGAACTTTGAGGAACACCTGTTTTACTTTTTCAGACACAAATTAAAACTTCATTTAAGTAACAGAAACCTTCATACATATGCCATCCCTGCAATATTACTTAAATGCAAGTGAATATAGAAAATTCTATTCATTCATTAAACTTTTAAAGTGGTGCTCCTTAAAGGGGGTGTCCGGAACTTGAGAAGAAAAAAATGTACCTAAGCTCTAACAGGCAAGTAATTTCAGCTAACCTGCTTATTCTGCAAGGTGCCATTCTTCCCCAGCACAGAGGGGTCACAGACTGCTCCTGCTGGGGATTCAGAAGCCTCTGCTGATGTCACGTCTACAGAGCGGAGGCTTCTTTACTGGTCCACTCTGTTGATGGGGCAGGACTTCCGAAGTCATTCTGATTGACAGCCAGATCCCTGCTGTCTAATTGTGGGAGTTGGCTGTCAGTCAAAATGACTTTGGATGTGCCGTCACATCATCAGAGGCATCTGAATCCCCGGCTGAAGCAGTATGTGACCGCTCTGTGCCAGCGAAGAACAGTGTCGGGCACAACAGGCAGGTAAGTAGCAATTACCTGCATGTTAGTGCTTAGGTACTTTTTTTTTTTGTAAAGTCCAGGAAACCCTTTTAACCATAACTCTGTTTGGTATATATGTAAAACAGTGACAGGTTATGTATGTGGTGCTATGAATTTTGTTATGTATTTTTTTATTTTGATAAATATAATGTAAAACTATAAAAAAAAATCCAGTCTACAAGCTTTCATTTTCTTTTTGTAGGCAACAACAATGGTTTATGTGACCATCTTAGATGAAAATGACAATGCTCCCGTGTTTGAAAGAATGCTGTATGAAATAACTTTGGATGAAGGTCCAATGACCCTTAACTCAGTCATAATCACAACAACGGCTGTGGATCGTGATGAGGGTCTCAATGGTACTGTTACCTACTCAATAATAAGTGGAAACCTCCTGAACACATTTACTATAAATAATTCTACGGTAAGATTTGAACAGTGAATAGTTTTACATAATATAACATGTTAAATGAGCAAAATATGACATTATTGTATCAAAAAAAAGCTCCACCTTCCACAACTTTTATCTGTTTTGTAACGCATAATAAATGTATTGTGATTGATGTTTTGAAGGGAGCCTTTCACACCTAAAAACATTAACTAATCCACTTACAAAAGTCTGTTGACTTGGCCCTTATGCAAATCGTAAATGAAGTGTACATTTTTGTGATTTTGTTGACATAAAAAAGGTTTACTTTATGCAGTATGTAAATTGGGGGAGCTTTCTTGCACCCTTTGAATGGCCAAAGGGCTCAGTGTGCCATTTTGCCCCCCTCAATTTGCATAGTGAGTGCTATCATATCTCGATTAACAGTGAACTCTGCAGCCACACCTAATGTTATTACTGTCTCTCATTGTTGGCTCCTCCATGGAATACAGTACCAAGTGGCAGCCGCAGACCGGAATTAGCAATAAGAGCCTACCGTGGCACTATTTGAGCATGTCTGGGCTCCTGTAGTGTCCATGCAGAAGTGTAGAGCTACTGTTTGAGTTCAGGCAGCACTCCTGTGACCACTGTCAATCAAGACATGACAAATTGCTCATTATGCAAACTGAGGGGTTGTGCTCCAAAGCCTCCTGATTTTTATCTGCTATATAATTGTCTAAGGGCACTTCCGTCTGTCCTTCTGTCTGTAACGGTTATTCGTTCGCTGATTGGTCTCGCCAGCTGCCTGTCATGGCTGCTGCGACCAATCAGCGACGCGCACAGTCCGGAAGAAAATGGCCGCTCCTTACTTTCCGCACTCACTGCCCGGCACCCGCATACACCCCTCCGTTCACCGCTCACACAGGGTTAATGCCGGCGGTAACGGACCGCGTTATGCCGCGGGTAACGCACTCCGTTACCACTGCTATTAACCCTGTGTGACCAAGTTTTTTACTATTGACGCAGCCTATGCAGCGCCAATAGTAAAAACATCTAATGTTAAAAATAATTTAAAAAAATAAAAAATGATTATATACTCACCTACGCCGCCTTTCCCGCTCCTCGCGATGCAACCGCCACGTTCCGTTGGCACGGATGGTCTGGCAGAAGGACCTGCAGTGACGTCACGGTCATGTGACCGCGACGTCATCACAGGCCCTGCGCGCCTGCGCGAGCAGGCTGGGACCGGAAGCTGCCGCCTGTACCTCACACAGGCGACAGAACTACAAGTATGGTGAGTATGTTAGAACTACAAGGGGCCCTCGGATCGGAAGGTGAGTATGTTTATTTTTTATTTTTTAACCTGTGACATACGTGGCTAGGCAATATACTATGTGGCTGGGCAATATACTACGTGGCTCTGAGCTGTATACTCCATCGCTGTGCAATATACTGCGTGGCTCTGTGCTGTATACTACATCGCTGTGCAATATACTGTGTGGCTCTATGCTGTATGCTATGTCACTGGACAATATACTACGTGGCTGGGCAGTATACTACATGGCTGGGCAATATACTACATGGATGGGCAATATACTACGTCGCTGGGCAATATACTACGTCACTGGGCAATATACTACATGGCTGGGCAATATACTACGTCGCTGGGCAATATACTATGTGACTGGGCAATATACTACGTGGCTGGGCAATATACTATGTCGCTGGGCAATATACTACATGGCTGGGCAATATACTACGTGGCTGGGCAATATACTACGTCACTAAGCAATATACTACGTCACTGGGCAATATACTACATGGCTCTGTGCTGTATACTATGTCACTGAGCAATATACTACGTCACTGGGCAATATACTACATCACTGGGCAATATACTGTGTGGCTGGGCAATATACTACGTGGGCTGTGCAATATACTACGTGGCTGGCCAATATACTACGTGGCTGGGCAATATACTACGTGGCTGGGCAATATACTACGTCACTGGGCAATATACTACGTGGCTGGGCAATATACTACATGGCTGGGCAATATACTACGTGGCTGGGCAATATACTACGTGGCTGGGCAATATACTACGTAGCTGGGCAATATACTACGTAGCTGGGCAATATACTACATGGCTGGGCAATATACTACGTGGCTGGGCAATATACTACGTGGCTGGGCAATATACTACGTAGCTGGGCAATTTACTACGTCACTGGGCAATATACTACGTGTCTGACCAATATACTGTGCAATATACTACGTGGACATGCATATTCTAGAATACCCGATCTGTTAGAATCGGGCCACCATCTAGTATAAAATAAATATTTATTTTTTCTGTTAACTAAACATGTAAAATCTATACAACAGGTATGCTTTTTATGGGGGCTAGTTCATACCTGTATAAAGGGCTTAGTTACAATTTGGCAGTGCTAGAATTAAATTGCTGTGGTCCAACAAGCAGTTCAGTTTACACAGTGAAAAATTCAGCAATTGGAAGGTGAAAAAGAACAGAGATTTTTATATAGTGAAGCGCCTATACTGTTATTTTAAATATGGTCATAAGTAGATCATGCAACCTGTGATTTCTCATGTACAGAGATCGGCTTTCGTAAGCTTGAGGAGCTTGTAGTAGCTGTGGTTTTGCTTGCACTTGCTTCCTGTATTGGCTTCCGTTGTTATTTCAAAAGAGAATAATGTTTTTTTTTTCATTAAAAATGTAAATCTGAACTAAAAACATGTATTTAAAAAGCACAAATTCTAAAAATTCAATATTAGGGCATTTTTGTTTCAACAGACTGTTGTTGGACACATTGACCACCATACTATAAGGCCCATTTAGACTGATAATGTCTTTCAGCAAAAATGTTATTACAATCTTTGAAAGAAAAAAAAGACAAAGAAACAAAGAAACATAGTGGCTGATTCATCAAGCAATTTCTACTACTTTTCTGTTATTTTAAAAAGAGGCAAATTTTGTGCAACACATAATTGCTCAATCATTTTTTGAGTTTTAACATTTTTTGTCAGCGCCGCCTGCTATTTAAAATATTTTAGAGCATGGTGGAAGGAACATGACAATGTGCAGTCAGAAAGATTCTCTGTCATTCATGGAATTAAATTAACATGAATTAATAATAATAATTTTTCTATAATACCAACATATTCCATAGCACTTTACATTGTATTATAGCAGAATTATTACAGCATGGGCAGCCAAAAGATATGCCAAAATCACACCCTTTTAAAGGAGTATTATCATGTTATTACATTGTTTTAGTTAGATAGTATGAACAATATCAAGTTTGCAACTGAGTTGCTTTTTTCTATCTGGTTTAATTCTCCTGCTGTGAGAGCTTTTATTTTACATAGTGTACAGCATGTTTCAAAGGAACTCAGGCACCAGAGCTTGGCCAAGTGTGCACAGTAGTTACATTCCAGGAGGCGAGTTAACCCCTAAGATTCCAGGCACTTCTCTACTTGCCATTGACTTCTGTACAGCAGTTAGCTGCTAACCTCCCTCTCAGCTCCTGGCCAAGATGTTCTTATCAGTCCTGTAGAATCACAATCCCTTGGCCCTCAACATCAGCAGTTTCTAGAGCAGCTCTCCTAATCATGGCTCTCACTTTCTGAATTGTGTACTTGTTCAAATGCACTGTTATCTCTATTGGAGATGAGCAAAACTTTCAAGGTTCGGTTCGGTGAAAGCCATGATGTTTGCCTAATGGTTTGTCGAATACACTTAACCCCATTGAATTCAATGGGATACAAAGCCAAACGCATATACAACATTTTCAGCGTGGCCAAAAGGCTGCCAAAACAGCTCAAATTAGGGGCATACACCAAGAAAAGTGGCATCAATTGACCCAGAGTACAAATAGTATAATTGCACAGCATGAAACAGAGCTGAGACCGGCATTTCTTGCTGAAACATTGATTAGCAACAGATAGATGTCTACCCCATCCCAGACTAAAAACTGCTCTCAGTCGCCCTAGAAAAAACACATCTATAAGATGGGCCAAATCTGGCACTTAACCTCGCTATTCCCACTTGCACTGCAAAGGTGGCAGGTGGGGTTCATATTTGTGGGGTTGATGTCACCTTTGTATTGTCAGGTGACATCAAGCCCACAGGTTAGTAATGGAGAGGCATCTATAAGACACCTATTCATTGGTAACCCCATAGTGAATGTACTGATGTACTGTACTGATGTACTGAAAATCCTCACACAGTGGTGCTATAAGTGAGATCACCGATGCTGATCAGCTGATGAGCTCCGGTGAACTCTCTCATGGCAACTCAGTGATACACTTTGGGAGAGATTACCTCCTGTCAGTGTATCGCCGGGTAGAGCAGTCACATCTCCCAATGTGACTGTTCTACATGTGAGATCACCGTGGGACACTCGGGATTACATGGACTATGGTAGACAGGTGAGTATATGGTGGTTTATTATATATGGTGGTTTATTATTTTACATTTTGTCTAGGAGACGGGGGCATCTTGGACTTGGTGTGAGGTGAGTATAATGTTTTTTTATTTTTATTTGCACATGTATATAATTATTTTACTTTTATATCTCCCATCAGCGACACCTGCTGTCACTGTTATCAGTGACAGCAGATGTAGCCCGATGGGAGCAGTAGTCTCATCAGCCCACCTCTGCTGACCTGCGGTAAGCTTTTCACAGCAGTCACCGCTGCAGTTCACATTCACAGCTGCGGGGCCACACTGACATCTGGCAGCATGACCCCGCAGCACTCTGACCGAAAATCTTACTGGCGGTAGCATTACTGCGGGTCACAGTCACAGCTGCGGGGTAACGCTGAAATCTGATAGCGTTACCCCGCAGTGCTCTGACCAATGGTCTTACCAGCGGTAGCGTTACCACTGATAAGAACCTCCGCGCTGGTGTTCCCATGCTGTCACACAGATGACAGTGTGGGAAACACCATATGAAGCCAGTAAAAATGCAAACAAAAACTCAGGAAATCCTTAAACATTTTTATACCTGCGTTTTTGCTGCAGATTTGACTGACTTAATTGAAGTCAGTGGCTTAGCTTAGCTTGCAAAAGGATTCCATAGCGTTTTTGGCCCATTTTCACAAGTACCAAACTGCCGCGAAAACGCATCAAAAACTCACTGTGTGCACACAGCCTTAATGTCAATGTTCCTATAATAAATACATCTAAGCCCTTCAATCCCAAAGGCAGCAAAATAGACCACAACAATATGGATCTTACCCTATGTTTCACTGTGGCTAGGATGCACTTTTATATATAGGCTTTATTTCATCACCTATAAGCATAATAGAACATTATCCCTGAAGGTTGAAAATGGTGTACTTAATATTCAGAGTTCCAATAATATTGACCAAGACTGTACCACATCAAGATGTTTGAGTCAGGAGCGGACATATCATTGGTGTAAAGCCACACAGGGGCTCAAGAGGTAAGGGGGCCCATTTACACATCCAAGACAGGTGGAATTGTGCATATTGATGAGCTATTGGACCGCAAAGGGCCTATATTTTGTTCTTGCACAGGAGCCCTTTTCTGTTTGTGTCCGCCAGTGGTTTGAGTCATATATAGTCTGTGAAATCTTGACGAGACCAAGGAAAGACAAATGTGTCACCACTCACCAGACCTTGTTGAAAAATCTACTTATCTACAGTTGACATGGTGCCAATATAGAAAAGATTGAGTATTCCCAAACTTCTGTAGTCAGTAAGAAGGGTTTCACATTTGTATTACATACACTATGATTATGTTTTTACAGAGTTTTTTACTTACAGAGGATGCATAAACAATGGAATTTGTTGACATATAAAATATCATTACATTATTTGTAGGGTCTGATCCGAGCAGTAAAGGAGCTGGATTATGAAGTGTGCCTGGGACGATATACATTGATTGTAACTGCCACAGACAGATGTCCTATTTTGCTACGTCGCCTGACTTCAACCTCTACTGTATGTATAGGTGTATCCTACTAACCATTGTTTTCATCTCTGTACAAGTAATCTGAGTTATCTGGTCACATACAGACTGCCTTAAACATTATTTACATTCTGCTAATGGAATCTTCAGTGAAACAACAGCAAATCTAAGATTTCCAACTTGGTCACGACTAATAAACATTTTATAAATGTGCCTTGGCGGTGCTGGAATAACAGAAACATACTCGCCTACCAGATACCCTTTGCTCCTGTGTTTTGCTGCTGATATCCCCCACCGGTCTCCTGGCTATCTCTTCCAGTAGGGAAGGCATCAGGTGACCACTGCAGCCAATAAGAAAATGATTGTCTATGTTGTCATGTTCTCTCTAAGTCGGAAGAGGGCTAGTAATCTGTTCTTTCCAGTTGAGATAGAATATGTTCGGCTGTAATTATATGCAGTGGTCACCTGACATCTTAGAGAAGGAGAAAGCTCGTAGACTAGCAGGGAAACACCAGCCACAATAGGCTCAGATGTTTATAAGTATTGGTCAAATTCCTTTAAAGTACATTTTCTTTTGCATGTTTCTCAAATTAAAGACTGAAGAAAACAAAAAGTTGGTGGTATCCTGAGGCCCTAACTAAAGAAATATTTTCCCATGCTAGATAATATCTGCATTACTAGAATAAAGGTGCTTATATACATTACAGTGGCATGTAAAAGTTTGGGTACCCCTGGTCAAAACTACTGTTATTGTGAACAGTTAAGCAAGTTGAAGATGGAATGATGAAATTTCCTTTGTGTTTTAGAAAAAAAATTATATATTAGTGATGAGTGAGCAATAAACTGCTCGGTTGCTTGACCTGAGTAATGATTACAATGGAAGTCAATGGGAATCTCAAAAAGTTTTCTGGCGGCCTGGAGGGGGTCTAAAAATTTCTGAAAACTATGTAAACACAGCTGAAATGGCATGGAAACAGCATAGGAAGCATTTCTGAATCCCAGATTTGTGCTAAGAACAATGTTGTCAGAGTATTACACCACTTTTATGGACTGACAAAACATATAAAACCACACTTAAAATAGATTTGACTGGAAAAAATAATCAGAAACATTTTTTCCAGGATTATGACTTGTATAAAAGTCAAAATAAGTGTGACTGCGCTGTGTCCTGCCGGTTACCTGCCGAGGATCGGTGGTGTAAGAGCACTGATCCTAGGCTGGTGCCTAGACTGGTGCCTGGCAATGCCAGGCATCACCGAAAACTGCTCTGATTGGCGCGATCGACGTTCACATCGATTGCGCCAATCGCAGGGCACAGTCGCAGTGTGACTGCGCTATGCCCTGCCGGTGACCTGCTTAGGATCGGTGCTGTAAGAGCTCTGATCCTAGGCTGGTGCCTTGCAAAGGCCAGGCATGGCCTGGAGCTGCTGTTGGTGCGATCGACAATTACATCGATCTCGCCAATCACAGGCTATAGCCGCAGTGTGACCATGCTGTGACCTGCCTAGTCCGGAGCCTAGCAACATCGGTGTCACCAGGGCAAGCTCTGATTGGTGTGATCGATGTCATCATCGATCGCACCAATGAAAGGTCACAGCAGCGGTATGATAGTCAAGCAATACCTGGCTGACAAAGGACTATTAAGTGCATGTAGGGTGAGTGAACAGATGATATGAGAGTCCAGGTTTTGAAGAAAATTTTGTATGGTCAAAACAGGGAAAGTTAAATAAGTATATTGAAATGATAGGCCAGTCTTTATGTTTAATACAGGGTATATCTTATTCTATCTGAGTCCCTAATTTTCGGCACTTCTTGCTTCCTTCATAAATTACACCGAAATTCCCAATTTTTTATTGAAAAATTAGATTTTAGCTGGCTTAAATTCTTATTTTTTAAAATCCTTTTTTAATTTTGCCTTATATACATGTTTTTTTCCTGTAAACTTATTGAATGTTTTATTGTCAGTCCCTAAAGTGGAGTAAAAGTGTTACACCACTATTCACAGCAGCAATCTGGGAGTTAGTGATGCTTCCAGGGGTCTTCTTCATGCTGTTCTCCTTTCATTCAACCCAATGTAGGGTCTACCGGAAAATGCTTGGATTTCCAATTGACTTTAATTATACTCATTACTCGAAATGAGCACCCAAGCATTAGAAACTGTTTGGTTCGAGTAATGAGCATCTGAGCAGTTTAGTGCTCGCTCATCCCTAATCATTATCCATCTGTAGAAGCCATCATTTTTAACTTCAGTTTTTTTATGGATGGTGTTATGTTTGCATCAAGAATTTGTTGAAATTTCATTAAACCCATTCTTCCCTCTACCTGTGAAATGTTCCCCAAGTCATTGGTTTCAACACAACCTCAAAGCATGACTGATCCACCCCTATGCTTAGTGGCAGGTGAGATGTTCTTTTCCTGAAAATTCTGTGCCCTTTTTTCCATACATACCTTTGATCATTGTGGCCAAAATGTTCTAATTTAATCTCATTGGCCTACAGGTCTTGTTTACAAAATGCATCAGGCTTGTTTAGATGTTCTTTTGCATACTTCTGACTCTGAATTTTATGGTGAGGGTGCAGGAGAGGTTTTCTTCTGATAATTCTTCCATGAAGGCCATATTTTACAGGGTCTTTGTTGGATAGTAGAACAATGTTCCAGAACTCCAGAGTCTGCTAAATCGTTCTGAAGGTCTTCTCCAGTCAAGCGAGGGTTCTCATTTGCCTGCCTAGCAATCCTATGAACAGCTCTCACAGAAATCTTCAAACCTTAACTTGACCTCTACTCTACCTGTTAATTGCCATGTCTTATTTACATTTTGAACTGAGGAAAGGGCAACTTGGAAATGCTTTGCTATCGTCTTATAGTCTTCTCATGCTTTGTCGGCCTCCACCATTTTAATTTTCAGAATGCTAGGCAGCTGCTTAGAAGAACCCATGGCTGCTATTTTTTGACCCAAGGTTGGAGGAGACTGGGTTTTTATAAAGCTGGGAAATATGAATCACCTGGCCTTTCCTAACAATGATAGTGATCAAGCCACAACCTAACACGCTCGTTAAAGTCTGAAAACTTAAGGTACCGTTACACTAAACGACTTACCAACGATCACGACCAGCGATACGACCTGGCCGTGATCGTTGGTAAGTTGTTGTGTGGTCGCTGGGGAGCTGTCACACAGACAGCTCTCTCCAGCGACTAACGATCAGGGGAACGACTTCGGCATCATTGAAACTGTCTTCAACGATGCCGAAGTCCCCCTGCAGCACCCGGGTAACCAGGGTAAACATCGGGTTACTAAGTGCAGGGCCGAGCTTAGTAACCCGATATTTACCCTGGTTACCATTGTAAAAGTAAAAAAAAAAACAGTACATACTCACATTCTGATGTCTGTCACGTCCCCCGGCGTCCACAGGGTTAAAACTGCTTTCGGCAGGAGCGCTGGTAATGCACGCGCTGCTGCCGAGAGCTTCCCTGCACTGAATGTGTCAGCGCCGGCCGTAAAGCAGAGCACAGCGGTGACGTCACCGCTGTGCTCTGCTTTACAGCCAGCGCTGACACAGTCAACCCTGTGGACGCCGGGGGACGTGACAGACATCAGAATGTGAGTATGTACTGTTTTGTTTTTTTTACTTTTACAATGGTAACCAGGGTAAATATCGGGTTACTAAGCGCGACCCTGCACTTAGTAACCCGATATTTACCCTGGTTACAAGTGAACACTAGGGTTGAGCGAAACGGGTCGATCATTTTCAAAAGTCGCCGACTTTTGGCTAAGTCGGCGTCTCATGAAACCCGATCCGACCCCTGTGCTTGTCGGCCATGCGGTACGCGACTTTCGCGCCAAAGTCGCGTTTCAATGACGCGAAAAGCGCCATTTCTCAGCCAATGAAGGTGAACGCAGAGTGTGGGCAGCGTGATGACATAGATCCTGGTCCCCACCATCTTAGAGAAGGGCATTGCAGTGATTGGCTTGCTGTCTGCGGCGTCACAGGGGCTATAAAGGGGCGTTCCCGCCGACCGCCATCTTACTGCTGCTGATCTGAGCTTAGGGACAGGTTGCTGCCGCTTCGTCAGAAGCAGGGAGAGCGTTAGGCAGGGTCCACTAACCACCAAACCGCTTGTGCTGCAGCGATTTGCACTGTCCAACACCACCTTCGGTGTGCAGGGACTGTGGAAGCTATTTTTTTTTTTTTTCCCCTCAGCGCTGTAGCTCATTGGGCTGCCCTAGAAGGCTCCGTGATAGCTGTATTGCTGTGTGTACGGCACTGTGCAAACCAACTGCTTTTTTCAAAGCACATATCCTCTTGTTCCTTCCTTTCTGCACAGCTATCTTTTTTGTTTGTCCACACTTTTTATTTAATTTGTGCATCAGTCCACTCCTATTGCTGCCTGCCATACCTGGCTTAGATTACTGCAGGGAGATAGTAATTGTAGGACAGTCCCTGTTTTTTTTTTGTTTTTTTTGTGGGAGATTAAGATTGGCATTTCTGCTACAGTGCCATCCCTGTGTGTGCCATCTCTCACTGAGTGGGCCATAGAAAGCCTATTTATTTTTTCCGTGATTTGTGTTCTAAATTCTACCTCAACACAAAAACACTACATCAATCAGTGGGAGAAAAATATTGGCCTCAGTCAGGGCTTGTGTGTCACTGCTGTGTGTGCTATCTCTCATTCAGTGGGCTATAGCAAGCCTATTTATTTTATTTTTTTTTTTAATATTATTTGGATTCTAAAGTCTCCCTGAAAAAACAAAAAATACATAAAAAAACAGTGGGAGAGTAATATTGCCCTTTCAGCTTGTGTGCCAGTCTTGACTCCTGGGTGTGCCACCTCTCTCCCTCTCATTCAGTGGGCCATAGAAAGCCTATTTATTTTTTTAAAAAAATATTATTGGGTTTCTAAAGTCTCCCTTAAAAAACAAAAAATACATAAAAAAACAGTGGGAGAGTAATATTGCCCTTTCAGCTTGTGTGCCAGTCTTGACTCCTGGGTGTGCCACCTCTCTCTCTCATTCAGTGGGCCATAGAAAGGCTATTTTTTTTTTTTGGTTTTTTAATATTATTTGGTTTCTAAAGTCTCCCTGAAAAAAAAAAAAAAAAAAAAAAAACAGTGGGAGAGTAATATTGCCCTTTCAGCTTGTGTGCCAGTCTTGACTCCTGGGTGTGCCACCTCTCTCCCTCTCATTCAGTGGGCCATAGAAAGCCTATTTATTTATTTTTTTAAATATTATTGGGTTTCTAAAGTCTCCCTTAAAAAACAAAAAATACATAAAAAAACAGTGGGAGAGTAATATTGCCCTTTCAGCTTGTGTGCCAGTCTTGACTCCTGGGTGTGCCACCTCTCTCCCTCTCATTCAGTGGGCCATAGAAAGCCTATTTATTTTTTTTTTTAAATATTATTGGGTTTCTAAAGTCTCCCTTAAAAAACAAAAAATACATAAAAAAACAGTGGGAGAGTAATATTGCCCTTTCAGCTTGTGTGCCAGTCTTGACTCCTGGGTGTGCCACCTCTCTCTCTCATTCAGTGGGCCATAGAAAGGCTATTTTTTTTTTGGTTTTTTTAATATTATTTGGTTTCTAAAGTCTCCCTGAAAAAAAACAAAAAACAAAAAAAAAACAGTGGGAGAGTAATATTGCCCTTTCAGCTTGTGTGCCAGTCTTGACTCCTGGGTGTGCCACCTCTCTCCCTCTCATTCAGTGGGCCATAGAAAGCCTATTTATTTTTTTTAAAAAATATTATTGGGTTTCTAAAGTCTCCCTTAAAAAACAAAAAATACATAAAAAAACAGTGGGAGAGTAATATTGCCCTTTCAGCTTGTGTGCCAGTCTTGACTCCTGGGTGTGCCACCTCTCTCCCTCTCATTCAGTGGGCCATAGAAAGCCTATTAATTTTTTTAAAAAAATATTATTGGGTTTCTAAAGTCTCCCTTAAAAAACATAAAATACATAAAAAAACAGTGGGAGAGTTATATTGCCCTTTCAGCTTGTGTGCCAGTCTTGACTCCTGGGTGTGCCACCTCTCTCCCTCTCATTCAGTGGGCCATAGAAAGCCTATTTATTTTTTTAAAAAAATATTATTGGGTTTCTAAAGTCTCCCTTAAAAAACAAAAAATACATAAAAAAAACAGTGGGAGAGTAATATTGCCCTTTCAGCTTGTGTGCCAGTCTTGACTCCTGGGTGTGCCACCTCTCTCTCTCATTCAGTGGGCCATAGAAAGGCTATTTTTTTTTTGGTTTTTTTAATATTATTTGGTTTCTAAAGTCTCCCTGAAAAAAAAAAAAATACATAAAAAAACAGTGGGAGAGTAATATTGCCCTTTCAGCTTGTGTGCCAGTCTTGACTCCTGGGTGTGCCACCTCTCTCCCTCTCATTCAGTGGGCCATAGAAAGCCTATTTATTTTTTTTTTTAAATATTATTGGGTTTCTAAAGTCTCCCTTAAAAAACAAAAAATACATAAAAAAACAGTGGGAGAGTAATATTGCCCTTTCAGCTTGTGTGCCAGTCTTGACTCCTGGGTGTGCCACCTCTCTCTCTCTAATTGTGGGCCATAGAAAGCCTTTTTTTTTTTTTTTTTTAATATTATTTGGTTTCTAAAGTCTCCCTGAGAAAAAAAAATAAATAAATTAGGTGGGAGATTAATATTGACATTAGTGCTTGAGTGACAGTCCTGCGTGTGTGTCATCTCTGTGATTTTGTGCCACAGAAAACAGAGTGTGTAACATTGTGCCTGATTTTCCTTGTGGTCTCACCAACCTGTTAAGGGATATTGAAATCATACTGAAGTTATAGCTCACCGTGTAAGTTGTTTGACAGCAACAAATAAAGTTACTTTGGTTAAGATTTTAAAACAATGAGGAAGTCTGGTGCAAGAGGTCGTCGTGGGCGTTCATTGTCAGCTGGTAATGATGGTAGTGGTAGTGGAGCATCAGGTGGTCGTGGGGATAAAAATATTCCACCTAAGTCTGGAGCTGTGGAGCCAGTTTCGTCGTCAGGCTACACAAGGCCTCGAACGCTCTCTTTTCTGGGAGTAGGAAAACCGCTTTTAAAGGCGGAGCAGCAACAGCAAGTTTTGGCTTACATTGCAGACTCAGCCTCTAGCTCTTTTGCCTCCTCTTACGAAACTGGTAAATGTAAAAGCAGCGTGTCGCTTGTGGATGTTCACGGTCAGGGACAAGTCGCTTCCTTGTCCTCCTTAGCAAAAACTACAACAAGAGAGAAGGATGCAGCAGGCGACACAACGGGTCACTCCATGGAGCTCTTTACACATACCGTCCCTGGCTTAGAAAGTGAAACATTTAACAGGCCATGCCCATTACAAGTATATTCTGACATGGAGTGCACTGATGCACAGCCACAGCCAGAGTACTATGCTGCTCCTTTGACTCAGACCACCACATTGCCCTCTCAGGGTACAGATCCACAATCAGACCCTGATGAGACTATGTTGCCCCGCCACGAACGCTATACCACCGACCGACACAGTGACACAGACGAAGTTGCACACGAGCTCGAAGAGGAGGTAATAGATGACCCAGTTATTGACCCCGATTGGCAGCCATTGGGGGAACAGGGTGCAGGCGGCAGTAGTTCAGAAGCGGAGGTGGAGGAGGGGCCGCAGCAGGCATCAACATCGCAACAGGTTCCATCTGCCGGGCCCGTATCTGGCCCAAAACGCGTGTCAAAGCCAAAACCTGTTGGAGCACAGCGTTGCCATCCGGTTAAAGCTCAGTCTGCAATCCCTGAAAAGGGATCCGAGTCTAGGAAGAGTGCAGTCTGGCATTTTTTTAAACAACATCCAACAGATCAGCGCAAAGTCATTTGTCAAAAATGTTCAACTAGCTTAAGCAGAGGTCAGAATCTGAAAAGTACTACTAGTTGCATGCATAGACACTTAACCACCATGCATTTTCAAGCCTGGACTAACTACCAAACGTCCCTCAAGGTTGTAGCACCCTCGGCCAATGAAGCTAGTCAGCAACGCAACATCCCTTCCGTCACTGTAAGGCCACCATTTTCTGCACCACCGGCAGTATCTGTGCAGGTTTCTTTGCCAGCCAAAAGCAGTCAGGGTCAGGGAACCACCAGTTTTGTAGGAGGAAATATTGCATCTAGGGCACCAGCGGAAACAATACCATCTCCAACCGTCTCTCAGTCTGCCATGTACACCGGCACACCCGAAAGTTCCACGATCTCCAGCTCTCCAGTCCAGCTCACCCTACATGAGACTCTGGTTAGAAAAAGGAAGTACTTATCCTCGCATCCGCGTACACAGGGTTTTAACGCCCACATAGCTAGACTAATCTCGTTAGAGATGATGCCCTACCGGTTAGTTGAAAGCGAAGCTTTCAAAGCCCTGATGGAGTACGCTGAACCACGATACGAGCTACCCAGTCGACACTTTTTTTCCAGAAAAGCCATCCCAGCCCTGCACCAGCATGTTAAACAGCGCATCGTCCATGCACTCAGGCAATCTGTGAGTACAAAGGTGCACCTGACTACAGATGCATGGACCAGTAGGCATGGCCAGGGACGTTATGTGTCCATCACGGCACACTGGGTGAATGTGGTGGATGCAGGGTCCACAGGCGACATCAATTTAGGGACAGTTGTGCCTAGCCCACGGTCTAGGAAACAGTTGGCTGTAGGCGTTCGCACCCCCTCCTCCTCCTCCTCCTCGTCCTCCTGCAGAAGCTACAGCTCTTCCACAGAACGCAGTCTGCCAACCACTCCATCGGCAGATGACACTGTTGCACACCAGTTGTCCCATTATGGGCCAGCTACTGCCAAGCGTCAGCAGGCTGTATTGGCTATGAAGTGCTTGGGCGACAACAGACACACCGCGGAAGTTCTGTCCGAGTTCTTGCAACAAGAAACGCAGTCGTGGCTGGGCACAGTAGATCTTGAGGCAGGCAAAGTAGTGAGTGATAACGGAAGGAATTTCATGGCTGCCATCTCCCTTTCCCAACTGAAACACATTCCTTGCCTGGCTCACACCTTAAACCTGGTGGTGCAGTGCTTATTGAAAACTTATCCTGGGTTCTCCGACCTGCTCCTCAAAGTGCGTGCACTTTGCTCACATATCCGACGTTCGCCTGTACACGCCAGCCGTATGCAGACCTATCAGCGGTCTTTGAACCTTCCCCAGCATCGCCTAATCATAGACGTTGCAACAAGGTGGAACTCAACACTGCACATGCTTCAGAGACTGTGCGAACAGAGGCGTGCTGTTATTTATATGTGGGAGGATACACGGGCAGGCAGTAGGATGGCAGACATGGAGTTGTCAGGTGTGCAGTGGTCGAAGATACAAGACATGTGTCAAGTCCTTCAGTGTTTTGAGGAATGCACACGGCTGGTTAGTGCAGACAACGCCGTAATAAGCATGAGCATCCCCCTAATGCGTCTGCTGATGCAAAGTTTGACGCACATAAAGGAGCAGGCGTCTGCACCAGAGGAAGAGGAAAGCCTTGATGACAGTCAGCCATTGTCTGGTCAGGGCAGTGTACAGGACGAGGTAGCGGGCGAAGAGGAGGTGGAGGACGAGGAGGATGATGGGGATGAGTATATTTTTAATGCCGAACCTTTCCCGGGGGCACAGGAAATTGGTTGCGTGTCACGGCCGGGTTCTGGTTTTTTGAGGGACACAAGTGACGTAGATTTGCCTGCAACTGCCCCTCAACCAATCACAACCGGAGATTTGACAACTGGAACTTTGGCCCACATGGCGGATTATGCCTTACGTATCCTAAAAAGGGACACACGCATTACGAAAATGATGAACGATGACGATTACTGGTTGGCCTGCCTCCTTGATCCACGCTATAAAGGCAAATTGCAAAATATTATGCCACATGAGAACTTGGAACTAATATTAGCAACCAAACAATCAACTCTTGTTGACCGTTTGCTTCAGGCATTCCCAGCACACAGCGCACGTGATCGTTCTCACACGAGCTCCAGGGGGCAGCAGACTAGGAGTGTTAGGGGTGCACACATCAGAAGTGGCGTTGGACAGAGGGGTTTTCTGACCAGGTTGTGGAGTGATTTTGCTATGACCGCAGACAGGACAGGTACTGCTGCATCAATTGAAAGTGACAGGAGACAACATTTGTCCAGTATGGTTACTAACTATTTTTCATCCCTTATCGATGTTCTCCCTCAACCGTCATTCCCATTTGATTACTGGGCCTCCAAATTAGACACCTGGCCAGAATTGGCAGAATATGCATTGCAGGAGCTTGCTTGCCCGGCAGCAAGTGTCCTATCAGAAAGAGTATTCAGTGCTGCAGGTTCAATATTAACCGAAAAAAGGACTCGTCTGGCTACCCAAAATGTTGACGATCTAACATTCATTAAAATGAACCACAACTGGATTTCGAAATCTTTTGCCCCACCTTGCCCGGCCGACACCTAGCTTTCCTATGAAAGGCTCTTGCCTGTGAATTACTTTTCTAATGTCTAATTTGCTGCAGCTGATTGTACAGCATACGACATGTTTACACCTCCCTAAATGGCCAAACTCCCCACACGGGGCCGTGGTATCGCGACTTGGCGCAAGCACCCGTGAGACTGCTGTTTGTCTGAAGAGGTGGGTGTGCTCGCTTTTGGTTGACGGCATTGCTACTGGGTCCCTCATAGTACAATGTAGTGTCTCTGGCGGTGGTGGTGCGCACCCAACGTCAGACACACCGGTGTAACATGAGGGGCCCTGGGGCGGTCCCGCCGGCCTCTAGAGAGTTCCCCCCTACCCCAGCTCAAAATGTGCTCTACCACATGCAAAATTATGTCGCACAGCTCCACCAATCTTTAGTCTATTCGCTGACATCATTCAATGTCTGGCACTGACAATACACATTTGTAGACATCTATGATGCAACTTAAAGTAGTCTGTGTCTGTGTCCTATATTGGCACCATTAAATAGTTACTGCCAAATTACTATGTCAGAAACTCAGCAGATGAGCCCACCCCTGTACCTAAGTATGCCACCTTTTTTTTTGTTTTGGTTGTTTTGCGAGACATTAACATCTATTTATATTTTGGGAGTACTGGGACAGACACTCCTTGCACTACTCCTCCACTCACCACCAAGCTGCCCGTGTATCCATGTAACCGCTGTAAAACTGCCATGAGCCTATTGTTTGTTATTTTAGGCCTTTGAAGCCTGTCTGCGGTCCCTCCTTCCACTAGTCCTCCACTGACCAGACCACTGCTGCCCGTGTACCCCTGGAACCAATTATAAAGTGCCTACAGCCAGCCCATTTTTTTATGTTAGGCCTTTGAAGCCTGTCTGCGGTCCCTCCTTCCACTAGTCCTCCACTGACCAGACCACTGCTGCCCGTGTACCCCTGGAACCAATTATAAAGTGCCTACAGCCAGCCCATTTTTTTATGTTAGGCCTTTGAAGCCTGTCTGCGGTCCCTCCTTCCACTAGTCCTCCACTGGCCAGACCACTGCTGCCCGTGTACCCCTGGAACCAATTATAAAGTGCCTACAGCCAGCCCATTTTTTTATGTTAGGCCTTTGAAGCCTGTCTGCGGTCCCTCCTTCCACTAGTCCTCCACTGGCCAGACCACTGCTGCCCGTGTACCCCTGGAACCAATTATAAAGTGCCTACAGCCAGCCCATTTTTTTATGTTAGGCCTTTGAAGCCTGTCTGCGGTCCCTCCTTCCACTAGTCCTCCACTGGCCAGACCACTGCTGCCCGTGTACCCCTGGAACCAATTATAAAGTGCCTACAGCCAGCCCATTTTTTTATGTTAGGCCTTTGAAGCCTGTCTGCGGTCCCTCCTTCCACTAGTCCTCCACTGGCCAGACCACTGCTGCCCGTGTACCCCTGGAACCAATTATAAAGTGCCTACAGCCAGCCCATTTTTTTATGTTAGGCCTTTGAAGCCTGTCTGCGGTCCCTCCTTCCACTAGTCCTCCACTGGCCAGACCACTGCTGCCCGTGTACCCCTGGAACCAATTATAAAGTGCCTACAGCCAGCCCATTTTTTTATGTTAGGCCTTTGAAGCCTGTCTGCGGTCCCTCCTTCCACTAGTCCTCCACTGGCCAGACCACTGCTGCCCGTGTACCCCTGGAACCAATTATAAAGTGCCTACAGCCAGCCCATTTTCTTATGTTAGGCCTTTGAAGCCTGTCTGCGGTCCCTCCTTCCACTAGTCCTCCACTGGCCAGACCACTGCTGCCCGTGTACCCCTGGAACCAATTATAAAGTGCCTACAGCCAGCCCATTTTTTTATGTTAGGCCTTTGAAGCCTGTCTGCGGTCCCTCCTTCCACTAGTCCTCCACTGGCCAGACCACTGCTGCCCGTGTACCCCTGGAACCAATTATAAAGTGCCTACAGCCAGCCCATTTTTTTATGTTAGGCCTTTGAAGCCTGTCTGAGGTCCCTCCTTCCACTAGTCCTCCACTGACCAGACCACTGCTGCCCGTGTACCCCTGGAACCAATTATAAAGTGCCTACAGCCAGCCCATTTTTTTATGTTAGGCCTTTGATAGCCTGTCTGCGGCCCCTACTTGCAATACTCCTCCACTGACCACAATGCTGCCTGGATTGCCTGCCTGTGTATCCATGTAACCGATGTAAAACTGCCATGACTGCCTACTGTTTGTTATTTTAGGCCTTTGATAGCCTGTCTGCGGCCCCTACTTGCAATACTCCTCCACTGACCACAATGCTGCCTGGAGTGCCTGCCTGTGTATCCATGTAACCGATGTAAAACTGCCATGAGTGCCTACTGTTTGGTATTTTAGGCCTTTGATAGCCTGTCTGCAGCCCCTACTTGCAATACTCCTCCACTGACCACACCAATGCTGCCCGTGTACCCCTGGAACCTATTTAAAAGTTCATAGAGCCTAGTTATATATTTTATTTACTATTAATAAGGCCATGATGGACTACGCTGTACCACGCTACAAGCTAACCAGTCGACACTTCTTTTGCGAGAAAAGCCATCCCAACCCTCCACCAGCATGTAGAAGACCGCATTGTCCATGCACTCTGGCAATCTGTGAGTACAAAGGTGCACCTGACAACAGACGCATGGACCTGTAGGCATGGCCACGGAAGATTACGTGTCCATTACGGCGCAATGGGTTAATGTGTTGGATGCATGGTCCACAGGGGACAGCCTACTAAGTCTGTCTGCAGTCCCTAATTCAAATTGTCCTCCACTGTCTAAATCGGAGCTTCCACCTTCTGGCTTTCGGCCTATAGTATCAGAAATTAAACTGCATTTGGCCTTCAACTTTGGTTAGGGCCTACTAACGGCTTCTGCCCCTCCCTGGTGTTGCCCTCAACTAAATAAAGCTGAGCTTCAACCTTCTGCTCCAAATTACCATTTTAAAAAATGCAATAGGCTTTTCTGGCCTACTAAAGGTGTCTGTCTGTGTGCCCCTGCCTGGTGTTGTCCTCAACTGAATAAAGCTGAGCTTCAACCTTCCGGCTCTCATTAAGTGGTTTTTAAAAAACAAAATGGTGGTTAGGGCCTACTAACGGCTTCTGCCCCTCCCTGGTGTTGCCCTCAACTAAATAAAGCTGAGCTTCAACCTTCTGCTCCAAATTACCATTTTAAAAAATGCAATAGGCTTTTCCGGCCTACTAAAGGTGTCTGTCTGTGTGCCCCTGCCTGGTGTTGCCCTCAACTAAATAAAGCTGAGCTTCAACCTTCTGCTCCAAATTACCATTTTAAAAAATGCAATAGGCTTTTCCGGCCTACTAAAGGTGTCTGTCTGTGTGCCCCTGCCTGGTGTTGTCCTCAACTGAATAAAGCTGAGCTTCAACCTTCCGGCTCTCATTAAGTGGTTTTTAAAAAACAAAATGGTGGTTAGGGCCTACTAACGGCTTCTGCCCCTCCCTGGTGTTGCCCTCAACTAAATAAAGCTGAGCTTCAACCTTCTGCTCCAAATTACCATTTTAAAAAATGCAATAGGCTTTTCCGGCCTACTAAAGGTGTCTGTCTGTGTGCCCCTGCCTGGTGTTGTCCTCAACTGAATAAAGCTGAGCTTCAACCTTCCGGCTCTCATTAAGTGGTTTTTAAAAAACAAAATGGTGGTTAGGGCCTACTAACGGCTTCTGCCCCTCCCTGGTGTTGCCCTCAACTAAATAAAGCTGAGCTTCAACCTTCTGCTCCAAATTACCATTTTAAAAAATGCAATAGGCTTTTCATGCCTACTAAAGGTGTCTGTCTGTGTGCCCCTGCCTGGTGTTGCCCTCAACTAAATAAAGCTGAGCTTCAACCTTCTGCTCCAAATTACCATTTTAAAAAATGCAATAGGCTTTTCCGGCCTACTAAAGGTGTCTGTCTGTGTGCCCCTGCCTGGTGTTGTCCTCAACTGAATAAAGCTGAGCTTCAACCTTCCGGCTCTCATTAAGTGGTTTTTAAAAAACAAAATGGTGGTTAGGGCCTACTAACGGCTTCTGCCCCTCCCTGGTGTTGCCCTCAACTAAATAAAGCTGAGCTTCAACCTTCTGCTCCAAATTACCATTTTAAAAAATGCAATAGGCTTTTCCGGCCTACTAAAGGTGTCTGTCTGTGTGCCCCTGCCTGGTGTTGTCCTCAACTAAATAAAGCTGAGCTTCAACCTTCTGCTCCAAATTACCATTTTAAAAAATGCAATAGGCTTTTCCGGCCTACTAAAGGTGTCTGTCTGTGTGCCCCTGCCTGGTGTTGTCCTCAACTAAATAAAGCTGAGCTTCAACCTTCTGCTCCAAATTACCATTTTAAAAAATGCAATAGGCTTTTCCGGCCTACTAAAGGTGTCTGCCCCTCCCTGGTGTTGTCCTCAACTGAACAAAGCTGAGCTTCCACATTCTGGCTTTCGCCCTATACTATCAGATATTAAACTGCATTTGGCCTACTAGTTTGGTTAGGCCCTTGAAACAGTGTCTGCTGCTCTTGGGTTTGCTACTCCACTGAACAAAGCAATGCCGCCTGTTTAGTCCTGTTACCAATTTTGAACTGCATTTAGCCTACTTTATTCTTTGGCCCTATATCTGTTTCCTCCTCATCCTGCCCATTGCCCAGCCACTGCTAAATGAGTCTGCTGGTACATTGACCTAGACCACTACATTCCCCTTGTACTCTACACAGCCAGAATCTGACCCTGCTGAAAGTAAGGTTCCCCTTCCCGCATGTTATACCACCTTACACAGGGACAAAGAGGAAGGTGCAGATGAAAGTGCAGGTTCCTTCATCAGGTGGGGGGGCATACTCGTTGGCGACGTCACTGGCACAGGGCCCCTCAGAGTATGCAAAAGTGTCGCTGCTGGTGGGAGGCGCCCCCGCCATGCAAACACACCGCCGTACTTTGAGGGGCCCTGTGCCAGTGCCAATGCGAACGAGTGGGCCCCCCCCTGCTTGCTCAGGATCACAGCACTTGCAACGTTTAAATACTTACCTTTCCCTGCAACACCGCCGTGACGTAGTCCGCATTTCCTGGGCCCACGAAAAACTTGAGCCAGCCCTACTCCCCCCACAACTTTCCCCCAATTCCCTATGCCCAACTATTATTATACAGTTAATTAAGATTGGCAAGCTTCAGAAACAAGAATGGATGTTTTTGGCATTAAAATGGGCACTGTAGGTGTTTTCCTGGCCTCCACTCACTGCCGACTATGCTTCCCCATTGACTTGCATTGGGTTTCGTGTTTCGGTCGATCCCCGACTTTTAGCGATAATCGGCCGACTGCACTCGACTCGACTCTGGACAAAATCGGGTTTCCCAAAACACTACTGGATCTTAAAAAAATGAAAGTCGCTCAACCCTAGTGAACACATCACTGGATCGGCATCACAAAGGCCGATCCAGCGATGACAGCGGGTGATCAGCGACCAAAAAAAGGTCCTGATCATTCCCATCGACCAACGATCTGCCAGCAGGGGCCTGATCGTTGGTCGCTGTCACACATAACGAGATCATTAGCGGGATCGTTGCTTACGTCACCAAAAGCGTGATGTTGCAACAATATCGTTAACGATATCGTTATGTGTGACTCAGCCTTTAGTCAAAGTTATCTGAACACACAAATCTCCAAGAGTGCTCAGACTTTTGCATTGGCCCAATTTCCTTTTTGTAATTTTTAAAATGTAAAAGATGAAAAAATATATATATTTTTTGCTTAACATACAAAGGAAATGTGTCATCTTTAACTTTAAGCCTTTTAAAGATGTTTTCATCTTTAACTTGCTTAACTGTTCACAATAACAGTAATTTTTGACCAGAGATGGCCAAACTTTTACATGCCACTGCAGATGGCTGTCGTTTGTCCTCTATCACCCATGATTCCCTCACAAACATAAATGATCAGCTGCGAATTTATGTGTTATTAGAAGAGCAGCTCATCAGTGAAAACAAAATGATCAGGTATTCAAGCTGGACCATCATTATAACCCCTGTCTTCCTCTGTCATAGGAAAGTCAGGAGACCTTAAAATTTGATGGGCTTCTGGTGCTTCTGATTTAAATATAATGGCTTAAAGGAAATCTGTTAGCAGGGTTTGACCCACAGACAATTTAAAGAGCATATAGCTCTTTCAAAGACAAGTCCAGCAATACCTTTACATGGCCAGTCTATTTATCTGTTACCGAGAAGTCAGCATTTAAATTGGTATACAAATAGCTGAAGAGCTATTTGTAGATCTGTAGCCTCTGTCACTCTAAAGGCCCTGTCACACTTAGCGACGCTGCAGCGATACAGACAACGATGCCGATCGCTGCAGCGTCGCTGTTTAGTCGCTGTGTGGTCGCTGGGGAGCTGTCACACAGACAGCTCTCCAGCGACCAACGATGCCGAGGTCCCCGGGTAACCAGGGTAAACATCGGGTTACTAAGCGCAGGGCCGCGCTTAGTAACCCGATGTTTACCCTGGTTACCAGTGTAAAATGTAAAAAAAACAAACACTACATACTCACCTTCGCGTCCCCCGGCGTCCGCTTCCTGCACTGGACCCTAACAGCAGAGCGGTGACGTCACCGCTGTGCTTTCACTTTACGGCCGGCAGTCAGTCAGTGCGGGAAGCAGACGGCAAGGGACCTGACGGACACCGGAATGTGAGTATGTAGTGTTTTTTTTTTTTTACATTTACGATGGTAACCAGGGTAAACATCGGGTTACTAAGCGCGGCCCTGCGCTTAGTAACCCGATGTTTACCCTGGTTACCAGTGAAGACATCGCTGAATCCGTGTCACACACACCGATTCAGCGATGTCAGCAGGACCTCAACGACCAAAAAAAGGTCCAGGCCATTCCGAAACGACCAGCGATCTCACAGCAGGGGCCTGGTCGCTGCTACGTGTCAAACATAGCGAGATCGCTACTGAGGTCGCTGTTGCGTCACAAAACTTGTGACTCAGCAGCGATCTCGCTAGCGACCTCGCTTAGTGTGACGGGGCTTTACTCTCTTGCCCAACCAGTGCCACCACCTCCTGCTTTACTAATAATCTCTATGTTGTGTGACCTCAGGCAAAGGAGTCATCAGTCAATCAGGAGGAGGCGACACAGGGTGGAGAATAGAGCTTGAATGACAGAGGCTACAGATCTATAAATAGTTTTTCAGCCTCAGTTGCATATTAGTTCAAACAGTGATTTCTCTGTAATGGAGGAATGGACTGGCCAAGTAAAAGTGTTGCTGGATTTGTGCTTGAAAGAGCTACACACTAGTATAAACAGTTTAGGGGGTGAAATCCTGCTTACATATTCCTTTTAAGAATTGCACATGAATTTGTTTGAAATAGTCTTTAAATTAAATCATAAATCATTTTGGTTTTTGTTTTATTTTTGGGTCAATCATTTTCATAAGTAAACACTAAAAAAGAAAGAAAACAAACTAGTTGTAAAGCTAAATATTTTTTTATATATGAAATCCAGTTATTTTGGCCTTGATTTATATATTATAAATGTTATTGAGATAGCATATTTGTAATATACGGTATGTGTTTTCAGTATTTTATTTCTGGACTAAATGTTTCTTTTCCATAGGTCTTAGTCAATGTGAATGACATAAACGACAATTGGCCACAATTCCCAAAGCCATATGAAGGACCATTCGAGATAACAGAGGGACAACCGGGTCCAAGAGTTTCAACTTTCAAAGCTGAAGATAAAGATGCAGGTCTTAATGGTCAAGTAGAGTACAGCATTGTTGGAGGTGATATTCTTGGTAAGTGTAAAGTGGTGGGATTGTCATACAGTTAAGCAGTTTATGTATTCAATATTTCCTTACTGCTAACTTGGAAGAGGTTGAAAAGTTTGGTTTGGACTCCTATTTATAAATACTATTCATCCCTATATAACAGTTACCGGAGGTCCAAGAAGCTGATATATTTTGATCATAGAAACATATTTTTTTCTTTTACTAACAAAAAAATTCTTTATTGTTAAAAAAGTCTCCTGTGCTTTCTGAACTCTGTTGAGTCACCGCTGCTTTATTAGAGGCAGTAGTGTCTGGAACTATGATGTGGTGAAGTGAAACATGGCTGCAAAGCCTATTTTATTATGACATTGAGTGGAGATTTGGTTTTGAATCTGATCTATCTAAGGGCAACATGGGATAGAGCTCAGGCTTTTAACATCGGAGAGATATAGTTCACTAGGATTTGCAGTCTGTGTAGAGAGGTTGGCCACTGCTAATTTATTGATGGCCTATCCTCATGATAGAGGTGGATCTGTGGCACCCAGCCATGACCACTATAGTTTTTACCGAACTGCTGTGTTCAGGCAGCATCTGAGAGTTTATAAAAAGAGCTTGTAACATTAGCTCTATGCCTAATGGTCGATTTACAAAGACCAACCGGGGACACGATTGAACTGCCGATCAGAAAACTCTTTTACTGATTGGCGACCGTTTAGCTATTTTTTTATGCAGACAGACCAAACGAAATAATGCGCACTGAGCAATCTATACTAGATCACTCAGTGTGCACAGTCTGCCATAGTTCTAGGTAATGGGAGTCTTGTTTACACAGGGTAATCCACCCACTGAGAATGATGATCTTTTACACTCTATAAAATTAATTTCACTCAATGAATGAGTGTTCTGTTAGTTTTTTCATTATACTGACACACAAAAAATGGAATAAAAGCTACATTATTGCTGGGTTTTTTTAAGGTGTACATCGTATGGTTTATGGTACAATTTTATAGCTTGAGTCATTCCGGACTCAGCAATATCAAACTTATTGTCACATCTCCACCATAGTCTGCTTCTGCAGCTTCTGCTTCTGTTGCTAGGTACTGCTATATTCACTCTGCGTGCGGTGCTGGTGATAGAGGAACTGTCAAAAACAAAAGCTCTGGATCACAGGCTTTATACAGCCACTTAGGTTAGAGTGGCTGGGACCTGCAGTGATTTCCAGTCTGGCAATGTTCTTGTGTTTGATGTCCAGCTGAAGTTATCAGCTCCCTGCTCCAGCTAATTGGAGAGCAGCACACCCTACTAAAGCTTCCAGCTTACTGCTGGAAGCTGATAGATATAGCTTGTGCTTCCGGGGTTAGTTGTGTGTCTTCTGCTCCTGTTTGGTTTTAGTGTTTTCCAGTTTTGACCTCAGCTTATGTTTCTGACTATTCCTACAAATCCTGATTTTGTCATTGACATAACTTCTTGGTTCTGACCCTGCTTGGCTACCATTCCTGCCTATGTATGGCAGCTCTTCTGTAGGCAGCAATCCACAGGGTCCTGTTCTAAAGCTAGATCCCTGTACAGGGTAAGGGTACCAGGATTTCTCTGGAATATGACAGAGTGGCTTGTGCCAAGTCTGTCCGACATAGCATTTTGAGCCTGTGGCCTCAGACAAGCGTTACACGTATACTTTTTTTTGCTTAATTTCATTTTTACCATAACGCAGTGTTTTTAGCAGTAAAATATTTTTCCTTTATTTTTTTCACACCTTATTTTGATTTTTTTTTCTCACTTTTTTCCCTTTTTTTAACTTAGTCTTTATATGAGATTTTTAGGTTTTACATGTGTGATACCTAATCTAATATTCTGCCATACTTTTGTACTTCAGGATATTTGTTATGCCAGCTTTACACTGATACTTTGCCTGTTAGTGTCTGCTTTTTTGGAGGACCTTACAGGCCACCTTAGCTGGCTGACCTAAGGGCCATTACATTGCCATGGCAACTGCCTGCATTCTGGGATCACAAAGTGCTGATAGGCTAAAAGAGGGTGTCCCCTTTTTAAATAGTTATTTATATGCCTCTGTCTATAGGGCTAAAGAGCTAATAATTGTGGTCGTTGCAGCAAATTGTCAGCTTTGACAGCCACAGATGATGGTTCCAACTGCTTGTAAACGCCATCATCGAACTGTATTGAACATGTAGGGTGATTTGCAGAAAGTCATCTACCATTGTGCTGTACATGTACTGCAGATGTCAGAAAAAGGTTAAAAAAATCCTCCTTTACATATTTACCTACCACCAATGATCCAGCATTGCCTCTACTCTGACACACTGTGCTCCATCATGATGTCATTTAGGTATCCCATAGGCTGTAGATGACTGCCTCATGGGCCCCATGCAGATCTTGGGCTACATGGTTTGAGACCCCTACTTTATACAATATTGATATAGAATGTGTGTATTAACGATGCAAATAGTCTCTTCCGAGCAGAAGAGAACTAGACTTTTAGTGCCACCTATCCTAGAAGTCAAGCCTAGAAGTCAATATTGACCTGACCCTCTAGCGAGCCTTGTCACATGACTTAGGATAAAAGCCAAAGGTGGTACTAGAGTTCTAGTCCTCTTCCTTCGCTGAAGAGTCAATTTGCATATTTCGCAGAGGAGCATTTAAAGACTTAAAAGTCTCCTCAACTTTGCATGTCAGGCTTGAGATGTCACTCTCAGCAAGGAGAGATGTTACCCCTTGAATCTAGGTATTAAATAAGAATTTTAAAAAATGTTGTAGGCTCCCAGTATGTGTTCTGTTGTGGTATTGGGGCCTATTTTACCCACTATTATCGTGAATAAAATATAGTTCTTAGTAATTTGCTCTAAAAAAGGAAAACAGAAAGAAATTACATCAATTGTTGGGTTATTTTTATCTGCTCTTTTATTATCTTTGTGATTCTAGGCTATTATAACATTTAACTATAATTTCGAGTCTTTCTTCAGAAATCATATGTTTTTAAAAGTCTCAGGGAAACTGAAAGGACTAAAATATGAAACAGGCTTCTGCTTCAGTTTTTTGTCCACTTCTGTAAAAAAATTAAAAAAGTAAAATGTTTTAAATAGTACTTAACTATTTCAAATGGCTATTTCAGGGTAGTCAAACACTTAGAAAAAACAACATATCCAAGTAAGGGTAAAAAGAGGTTATCAGGGACTTTTTTTGGGCTTAGAATTGACAGGCAGCTAACTACCTGCCTGTTCTGCCCAGCGCCGGCTCTGAGCAATCATGGACCACTCCTTTCGGCAATTCTGCTGCTTCACATCAACAAAGCAGCTCATTCCAAAGACATACTGACAGTGATGATAATGTGCGCACGCTGTAAAGCGCTGTGGAATATGTTAGCGCTATATAAAAATAAAGATTATTATTTCTGTTCTGGACTATTCTGTCAATGGGGCTTTTACTGTGGACATCAAGCTAACTGTCTGCCAGTTCCCTGCTGACAGTTAGCTTGTATATTGCAAGGGCTGCTTAGTAAGGTGCATTTACACTGAAAGATTATCGTAAATGCGCATTCCTAGAAACACTTGTTTCACTTTGTCTCACAGTATAAACAGGCTGCAGATAAAAATGCTTGTTCATCGGGTCAAATGCTCTGTTTTGTGCTGCAGAAACGATCCTCATTCTCTGTACAGCATCATGTAAACAGGACTTGCACTACCAAGAACAAAGGTAGTCTATGTACACTTTAAGGGTATATTCAGGACTTTATAAAAAACAAAAAATGTACCGAAGCACTAACACGGAGGTAATTACAACTTACCCGCCTTTTATGCATGGTGGCGTTGTTCCCCAGCACACAGCAGTCACAGTACATAGCTGCTGGAGATTCAGAAGCCTCTGCTGACGTGATGGGGCCTGACTTACAATGTCATTCCGATTGACAGCCGTCTTCCCCAGTTAGGCAGCAAGGCTCCAGCTGTCAATTAGAATGGCATCGGCAGTCCTGCCTATCAACAGAGTGGAGCGAAAAAGAAGCCTCCGTTCTGTCGACATGACATCAGCAGAGGCTTCTGAATCTCCGGCAGTAGCGGTCTGTGACTCCTCCGTGCGGGGAAGAACGGCACATTGCACAACAGGCAGGTAACTTGCCACTACCTACCTGTTATTACTTAGGTGCATTTTTTGTTTGTTGTAAAGTCCAAGATATACCCTTTAAATATCTATTACAGATTGGTCAATGCACATCATTGAACAGTCTGCCCATCTAAGCAGTCTATTAAACGACAGCCGATCTATAAAGGATTACCTATTTTCAGACATTTAATTGACTACTGTAAACCTACCTTTACTGATTATAATATATCATTATAGAAAATATCCAATATAAGCACAGATTTAGAACATTACATTCTTTGGTCTACAGCTGCCACTAGAGGACGCTCTGTAGCCTACTGTCTACTCTGTTATTCTTATGCTCACTGTATGGTATGCGGTAGTTTATCTTTACCCTTGGCTCATCAAATAACAAATTTCTCTTTTTCTTTATAAAGGAGAGTTTGTAATTTCATCGGTTGAAGGGGATTTGAGAGTAAGAAAAGACTATGAATTGGACCGAGAAAACATTGCTTCCTACAACATTACTATTATGGCAAGAGACAGAGGCACTCCTTCTTTCAGTGCTACGGTAAAGTAACTCCAACTTAATATGGATTTCCGTGTTAACATTTTTTCAATAAAACTTTATCTCTATTTTTATTACTAGAATGATAAATTATTTTTATTTCAAGTGTTTACTCTGAGCAACCATCAAGGGCTCGTCATGCCGCATTGATGATGTTGTGCGTGACAAGACTGCAGGAAGCTAAAGAGATTCGTAGCCCTCTCGTCTAGCTGTCTCAGATTACTGACCTGGCCGATGGGCCGACTTCAGATCAATTTTCCCATCTCTAGTGCCAATTTTAGTTTTTTGCTGACTAAAGTGAAAATTCAAATCCCCCTCCTCCCCAACTTTAAAAATATATATATGATTGTTCATACCTTACTCAAATTTAATATCTCTTTGAGTTTTAGGCATTACAGTATACCTGCAATTAATAAGCCACATACATAAACATATACCAATAGTGAACAAACTCCATAAAATAAATACTTTGGGATGACATGTAGACATTGAACACAAGAACGATTTGCATATTACTCTGCAATGACATTTACAATTTTATACCTCCTAAAACTACATAGATGAAAAAATCCAAAAATTTGCCTGGTCCCCATGAACAGGGAAAAATAACCCAGTCTAGAACTAGCTGATATACACTTTACACTGTATATAAACAGTAGTTAACTGGTTCATGCAGCTTTACATGAACACCCGAGCCTTACACTATGGCTGGTCCAAATAACTAAATCAATTGTTACCATCCACCTCTCGTGTCTCCCCTTTTCCTCATAGTTTGTAAGCTTGCAAGCAGGGCCCTCATTCCTCCTGGTATCTGTTTTGAACTGTGATTTCTGTTGCTGTAATGTCTATTGTCTGTACAAGTCCCCTCTATAATTTGTAAAGCGCTGCGGAATATGTTGGCGCTATATAAATAAAATTATTATTATTGTTATATAAATACTTCAATCAATATACCACATACATAGGAGATTGTTGTGAATTCTGTTTTTGGCTCCCTCTGGTGGCTACTGGTGGTACTGGTTGACTTTGGTCTTGTGTTTCCAGTGCACCTGTTTTCATCAGGAAATTGGGAGTTTCCTATTTAGTCTGGCTTCTCAGTCACTCTAGTGCCGGCAATCAATGTTACCAGAGCATCTCTGTTGCTTGCTACCTGCTCCAAGTCTGCAATTCAGCTAAGTTGAAATCTTTGGCTTTTTTGTGTTTGTTTTGTCCAGCATGCATTTATATTTCTCTTGCTGCTGGAAGCTCTAGTGATCTGAAATTACTACTCCGGTGTCATGAGTTGATAACGGAGTTAAGGTAGTTTCAGGATGGCTGCTTAGGGTTTTGAGGTAACCGCGAAGTCCTCTTTTGTATTTTCATCTATCTAGTCAGAGGGCCTTACTTTGCTGAATCTATATTCATACTGCGTTTGTGTTTTCCTCTTACCTAACCGTTATTACATGTGGGGGGCTACTATAACTTTTGGGGTTTCCCTGGAGGCAAGCCAGGTCTGTGTATTCCTCTTCTAGGGGTAGTTAGCTCTCCGGCTGGCGCGAGGTGTCTAGGGATACAACGTAGGCACACCCCCTGGCTACTTTTATTTGCGTGTTAGGTTCAGCATCGCGGTTACCTGAGATACCATCTTCCTAGAGCTAGTCCGTTTTTGCCCATGTCCCTGCCATTGGGAATCATGACAGTATTGCCGGCCAGAATGTATTAAAGGTATTGGCTAAAGAAGGAGAGGAAAAAGAAGTTTCTGACACTTTTTTTTTTTTTTACTCAGAGGTTCTGTCTAGCCATAATTGCAATCTGCTGTTTTTTTTTTGGTTTTTTTTTCTCTCCTCTTAACCCCTGAATGGCTCAGATCTCTGCTGTTGAGAAATGGATATCCAGAGTTTAGCTTCTAATCTTAATACTCTTGCCTCTAAGGTTCAAAATATCCAAGACTATGTTATACATGCTCCTATGTCTGAACCCAAGATCCCTATACCTGAGTTCTTTTCTGGAGATAGATCTCGCTTTTTGAATTTTAAGCACAATTGTAAATTGTATCTTTCTCTGAGATCTCGTTCCGCTGGAGACCCCGCTCAGCAGGTTAAAATTGTTATTTCCTTGTTGCGGGGTGACCCCCAGAATTGGGCATTTGCATTGGCACCAGGGGATCCTGCGCTGCTCAATGTGGATGCGTTTTTTCTGGCACTGGGGTTGCTCTATGAGGAACCTAATTTGGAGATTCAGGCTGAAAAGGCCTTGCTAGCCCTCTCTCAAGGGCATGATGAAGCTGAAATATATTGCCAAAATTTCGAAAATGGTCTGTGCTTACTCAGTGGAATGAGTGCGCCCTGGCGGCGAATTTCAGAGAAGGTCTCTCTGACGCCGTTAAAGATGTCATGGTGGGGTTTCCTACGCCCACAGGTCTGAATGAATCCATGACTATGGCTATTCAGATTGATCGGCGTTTACGGGAGCGCAAACCTGTGCACCATTTGGCGGTGTCTTCTGAGCAGGCACCGGAGATTATGCAATGTGATAGAATTCTGTCAAGAAGTGAACGGCAGAATTATAGGCGTAAAAATGGGTTGTGCTTCTACTGTGGTGATTCTGCTCATGTTATATCAGCATGCTCTAAACGCACAAAAAAGGTTGATAAGTCTTTTGCAATTGGCACCTTACAGTCTAAGTTTATTTTGTCTGTAACTTTGATCTGTTCATTATCAACTATTACTGTGGATGCCTATGTGGATTCTGGCGCTTCCTTGAGTCTTATGGATTGGTCCTTTGCCAGACGTTGTGGGTTTAGCCTAGAGCCTTTGGAAGTTCCTATCCCTCTGAAGGGTATCGACTCCACACCTTTGGCTAAGAATAAACCACAGTTCTGGACACAAGTGACTATGTGTATGACTCCTGACCATCGGGAGGTGATTCGCTTCCTTGTGTTGCATAACTTGCATGATGTCTTAGTGCTTGGATTGCCATGGTTGCAAACTCATAATCCAGTCCTTGACTGGAAAACAATGTTTGTGTTAAGTTGGGGATGTCGGGGGGCTCATGGGGAAGTACCTTTGGTTTCCATTGCTTCATCTACTCCCTCTGAAATTCCGGCATTTTTGTCTGATTATGGTGATGTTTTTGAGGAGCCTAAACTTAGTTCTCTCCCCCCTCACCGGGATTGCGATTGTGCTATAGACTTGTTTCCGGGCAGCAAGTTTCCCAAGGGTCGTTTGTTCAATCTATCTGTGCCTGAGCATGCTGCTATCCGAGAGTATATTAAGGAGTCCTTGGAAAAGGGACATATCCGTCCATCCTCATCCCCTTTAGGAGCAGGTTTTTTTTTCGTGGGTAAAAAAGATGGCTCCCTGAGGCCCTGTATTGATTATCGCCTGTTGAATAAGATTACAGTCAAATACCAGTATCCTTTGCCACTATTGACTGATTTATTTGCTCGTATTAAAGGGGCAAAGTGGTTCTCTAAGGTTGATCTTCGGGGTGCGTATAATTTGGTGCGGATCAAGCAGGGAGATGAGTGGAAAACTGCATTTAATACGCCCGAGGGCCATTTTGAGTATTTGGTAATGCCTTTTGGTCTTTCTAATGCTCCTTCAGTCTTTCAGTCCTTTATGCACGATATTTTCCGTAAATACCTGGATAAGTTTATGATTGTGTATTTGGATGATATTTTGATTTTTTTGGATGACTGGGAGTCGCATGTTCAACAGGTTAGGAAGGTTTTTCAGGTTTTGCGGTCCAATTCTCTGTTTGTAAAGGGTTCAAAGTGTATCTTTGGGGTTCAGAAGATCTCCTTTTTGGGGTATATTTTTTCCCCTTCTTCTGTTGAGATGGATCCTGTCAAGGTTCGGGCTATTTGTGATTGGACGCAGCCTACTTCCCTGAAGAGTCTTCAGAAGTTCTTGGGCTTTGCTAATTTCTATCGTCGATTTATAACTGGGTTTTCAAGTGTTGCTAAACCTCTGACTGATTTGACTAAGAAGGGTGCTGATGTTGCCAATTGGTCCTCTGCGGCTGTGGAGGCCTTTCGGGAGCTTAAGCGCTGCTTTTCTTCTGCCCCTGTGTTGCGCCAGCCTGATGTTTCGCTCCCTTTTCAGGTTGAGGTTGATGCTTCCGAGATTGGAGCGGGGGCGGTTTTGTCGCAGAAAAGTCCCGATTGCTCAGTGATGAGACCATGTGCATTCTTCTCTCGAAAGTTTTCGCCCGCCGAGCGAAATTATGATGTCGGTAATCGGGAGCTCTTGGCTATGAAGTGGGCATTTGAGGAGTGGCGTCATTGGCTTGAGGGTGCTAGACATCAGGTGGTGGTCTTGACTGATCACAAGAATCTGATTTACCTTGAGTCCGCCAGGCGTCTGAATCCTAGACAGGCGCGCTGGTCATTGTTTTTCTCTCGGTTTAATTTTGTGGTTTCATACTTGCCGGGCTTGAAAAATGTGAAGGCAGATGCTCTTTCTAGGAGTTTTGAGCCTGACTCCTCTGGTGATTCTGAGCCTACGGGTATCCTTAAGGATGGAGTGATTTTGTCTGCTGTCTCCCCAGACTTGCGACGTGCTTTGCAGGAGTTTCAGACTGATAGGCCTGATTGTTGTCCGTCTGGGAGATTGTTTGTTCCTGATGAGTGGACCAGTAGAGTCATCTCAGAGGTTCATTCTTCTGTGTTGGCGGGCCACCCTGGAATTTTTGGTACCAGAGATTTGGTGGCCAGGTCCTTCTGGTGGCCTTCCCAGTCTCGGGATGTGCGTACCTTTGTACAGTCTTGTGATGTTTGTGCTCGGGCCAAGCCTTGCTGTTCTCAGGCTAGTGGATTGTTGTTGTCCTTGCCTATTCCGAAGAGGCCGTGGACGCACATCTCTATGGACTTTATCTCGGATCTCCCGGTTTCTCAGAAAATGTCCGTCATTTGGGTGGTGTGTGACCGTTTTTCTAAGATGGTTCATTTGGTACCCTTGCCCAAATTGCCTTCTTCATCGGAGTTGGTTCCTTTATTTTTTCAGAATGTGGTTCGCTTACATGGTATCCCGGAAAACATCGTGTCTGACAGAGGATCTCAATTTGTGTCTAGGTTCTGGCGAGCGTTCTGTGCCAGGATGGGCATTGATTTGTCTTTTTTGTCTGCGTTCCATCCTCAGACTAATGGCCAGACGGAGCGAACTAATCAGACCTTGGAGACGTATTTGAGGTGTTTTGTGTCTGCTGATCAGGATGATTGGGTCGCCTTTTTGCCGTTGGCAGAGTTTGCCCTCAATAATCGGGCCAGTTCTGCTACTCTGGTTTCTCCTTTCTTTTGCAATTCAGGGTTTCACCCTCGTTTTTCGTCTGGTCAGGTGGAGTCTTCGGATTGTCCTGGAGTGGATTCTGTGGTGGATAGACTGCACTGGATTTGGAGTCATGTGGTGGACAATTTGAAGTTGTCTCAGGAGAAGACTCAGCAGTTTGCTAATCGTCATCGTCGTGTGGGTCATCATCTCCGTGTTGGAGACTTGGTGTGGTTGTCTTCTCGTTTTGTCCCTATGAAGGTCTCTTCTCCTAAGTTCAAACCTCGGTTCATAGGTCCTTATAAGATTTTGGAGATTCTTAATCCTGTATCTTTTCGTTTGGACCTTCCAGCATCTTTCACCATTCATAATGTCTTCCATAGGTCGTTGTTGCGGAGGTACGAGGTACCGGTTGTTCCTTCTGTTGAGCCTCCTGCTCCTGTGCTGGTGGAGGGTGAATTGGAGTATGTTGTGGAGAAGATTTTGGACTCTCGTATTTCCAGACGGAGACTTCAATATCTGGTTAAATGGAAGGGATACGGTCAGGAGGATAATTCTTGGGTGACTGCCTCTGATGTTCATGCCTCTGATTTGGTTCGCGCCTTTCATAGGGCGCATCCAGATCGCCCTGGTGGTTCTCATGAGGGTTCGGTGCCCCCTCCTTAAGGGGGGGGTACTGTTGTGAATTCTGTTTTTGGCTCCCTCTGGTGGCTACTGGTGGTACTGGTTGACTTTGGTCTTGTGTTTCCAGTGCACCTGTTTTCATCAGGAAATTGGGAGTTTCCTATTTAGTCTGGCTTCTCAGTCACTCTAGTGCCGGCAATCAATGTTACCAGAGCATCTCTGTTGCTTGCTACCTGCTCCAAGTCTGCAATTCAGCTAAGTTGAAATCTTTGGCTTTTTTGTGTTTGTTTTGTCCAGCATGCATTTATATTTCTCGTGCTGCTGGAAGCTCTAGTGATCTGAAATTACTACTCCGGTGTCATGAGTTGATAACGGAGTTAAGGTAGTTTCAGGATGGCTGCTTAGGGTTTTGAGGTAACCGCGAAGTCCTCTTTTGTATTTTCATCTATCTAGTCAGAGGGCCTTACTTTGCTGAATCTATATTCATACTGCGTTTGTGTTTTCCTCTTACCTAACCGTTATTATATGTGGGGGGCTACTATAACTTTTGGGGTTTCCCTGGAGGCAAGCCAGGTCTGTGTATTCCTCTTCTAGGGGTAGTTAGCTCTCCGGCTGGCGCGAGGTGTCTAGGGATACAACGTAGGCACACCCCCTGGCTACTTTTATTTGCGTGTTAGGTTCAGCATCGCGGTTACCTGAGATACCATCTTCCTAGAGCTAGTCCATTTTTGCCCATGTCCCTGCCATTGGGAATCATGACAGGAGATATATATATATATATATCTACTATATAATTGTCTAAGGGGTACTTCCGTCTGTCTGTCTGTCTTTCTGTCACGGAAATCCCGCATCGCTGATTGGTCGTGGCTGCCAGGCCACGACCAATCAGCGACGGGCACAGTCCGGCCGAGAATTAGTCCCTCCCTACTTCCGTCCAGTCAGTGACAGGCGCCCGCTCCATACTCCCCTCCAGTCAGCGCTGATACAGGGTTAATGGCAGTATTAACGGACCGTGTTATGCCGTGGGTAACGCACTGCGTTAATGCTGCTATTAACCCTGTGTGACCAACTTTTTACTATTGATGCTGCCTATGCAGCATCAATAGTAAAAAGATCTAATGTTAAAAATAATAAAAAAAAAAAAAAATGCTATTCTCACCTGCCGTCGTCCGCCGATGCGCGCGCAGCTGCCGCCAGCTTCCGTTCCCAGAGATGCATTGTGAAATTACCCAGAAGGCTTAGCGGTCACGCGAAGCTGGCAGCAGCAGTGCGCGCATCGGGACAGCTTTGCTGGACGCTGGCGGGTGAGTATATAACTATTTTTTATTTTAATTATTTTTTTTAACAGGGATATGGTGCCCACACTGCTATATACTATGTAGGCTGTGTTATATACTGCGTGGCTGCTATATACTACGTGGCCTGTGTTATATACTGCGTGGGCTGTGCTATATACTACGTGGGCTGTGTTATATATTATGTGGGCTGTGTTATATACTACGTGGCTGTGTTATATACTACGTGGCTGTGTTACAGACTGCTTGTCAGCTATATACTACATGGCTCCTATATACTACGTGGCCTGTGTTATATACTATGTGGACAGTGTTATATACTGCGTGGGCTGTGTTATATATTATGTGGGCTGTGTTATATATTATGTGGGCTGTGTTATATACTATGTGGCTATGTTATATACTGCGTGTCTGCTATATACTACATGGCTCCTATATACTACGAGGCCTGTGCTATATACTATGTGGCTGCTATATACATACATATATATGCTAGAATACCCGATGCGTTAGAATTGGGCCACCATCTAGTATAGATAGATAGATAGATAGATAGATAGATAGATAGATAGATAGATAGATAGACTGTATATATACACTGCTCAAAAAAACAAAGGGAACACTAAAATCCCACATCCTAGATATCACTGAATGAAATATTCCAGTTGTAAATCTTTATTCATTACATAGTGGAATGTGTTGAGAACAATAAAACCTAAAAATGATCAACGTAATTCAAAACTAATATCCCACGGAGGTCTGGATTTGGAATGATGCTCAAAATCAAAGTGGAAATTTAAGTTACAGGCTGATCCAGCTTCAGTGGAAATGCCTCAAGACAAGGAAATTATGCTCAGTAGTGTGTGTGGCCTCCACGTGGCTGTATAACCTCCCTACAAATGCCTGGGCATGCTCCTGAACAGAATATAACTCCAAGTAAATCAAACTTCTGTGAAATCAAACTGTCCACTTAGTGTGCAACACCGTTTGACAATCAATTTCACATGCTGTTGTGCAAATAGAATAGACAACAGATGGAAATTATTGGCAATTATCAAGATTGGCAATTATCACTCAATAAAGGAGTGGTTCAGCAGGTGGGGACCACAGACCACATCTCAGTACCAATGCTTTCTGGCTGATGTTTTGGTCACTTTTGAATGTTGGTTGTGCTTTCACACTCGTGGTAGCATGAGACGGAAGGTACAACCCACACAAGTGGCTCAGGTAGTGTAGCTCATCCAGGATGGCACATCATTGCGAGCTGTGGCAAGAAGGTTTGCTGTGTCTGTCAGAGTAGTGTCCAGAGGCTGGAGGCGCTACCAGGAGACAGGCCAGTACACCAGGAGATGTGGAGGGGGCCGTAGGAGGGCAACAGCCCAGCAGCAGGACCGCTACATCAGCCTTTATGCAAGGAGGAACAGGAAGAGCACTGCCAGAGCCCTACAAAATGACCTCCAGGAGGCCACAAATGTTCATGTGTCTGCACAAATGGTTAGAAACCGACTCCATGAGGATGGCCTGAGTGCCCGACGTCAACAGATGGTGGTTGTGCTCATAGCCCAACACCGTGCAGGACACTTGGCATTTGCCACAGAGCACCAGGATTGGCAAATTCACGACTGGAGCCCTGTGCTCTTCACAGATGAAAGCAGGTTCACACTGAGCACATGTGACAGATGTGACAGAGTCTGGAGACACCATGGAGAGCGATCTGCTGCCTGCAACATCCTTCAGCATGACCGGTTTGGCAGTTGGTCAGTAATGGTGTGAGGTGGCATTTCTTTGGAGGGCCGCACAGCCCTCCATGTCCTCGCCAGAGGTAGCCTGACTGCCATTAGGTACCGAGATGAGATCCTCAGACCCCTTGTGAGACCATATGCTGGTGTGTTTCGCCCTGGGTTCCTCCTAATGCAGGACAATGCCAGACCTCATGTGGCTGGAGTGTGTCGGCAGTTCCTGCAAGATGAGGTCATTGAAGCTATGGACTGGCCCGCCCGTTCCCCAGACCTGAATCCGATTGAACACATCTCGAAAATCATGTCTCACACCATCCACCAATGTCAAGTTGCACAACAGACTTTCCGGGAGTTGGCAGATGCTTTAGTCCAGGTCTGGGAGGAGTTCCCTCAGGAGCCCATCCACCGCCTCATCAGGAGCATGCCCAGGCATTGTAGGGAGGTTATACAGGCACGTGGAGGCCACACACACACTACTGAGCATCATTTCTTTGTCTTGAGGCATTTCCACTGAAGTTGGATCAGACTGAAATTTCATTTTCCACTTTGATTTTGAGCATCATTCCATTCCAAACCTCCATGGGATATTAGTTGTGATTTACGTTGATCATTTTTAGGTTTTATTGTTCTCAACACATTCCACTATGTAATGAATAAAGATTTACAACTGGAATATTTCATTCAGTGATATCTAGGATGTGGGATTTTAGTGTTCCCTTTACATATATATGTATGCATGTGTGTGTTATATAGTGTGCGGGTATATATATATTTGTGCGTGGGGATATTGGTAAATACAGGGGGGACATTTATATGGATACACCAGGTTGGGCACATTGGATTTGTGGCACATTAGTATATTGGAGCTGGAAAACTTTTCAAGATGAGTGGTGACCATGGCGGCCATTTTTAAGTCGGCCATTTTGGATACAACTTTATAAATGGCACACCCAGGTGTATCCATATAAATGGCCCACCCTGTAGATGGCAGGCAAAAATTAATTCCATTGCTAAGGCAGCAAGTATTAAAAGGGTTGTTCGGTATGTTTATATCGATGCCTAATCCTTAGAATAGGTCACCATTATCAGATTTTTGGAGATGTGACACCCAGCTCCTCTGTCAATCGGCCACTCCTGGTTTCTGATGTTTGGCAGATGTGCTCAGTTACAGAGCAGAAGAGCACAGGTCTGTCACCTGTATAGTGGCTCTGGCTGGTTACTACACATCAACCCATATTTGAATGAATAGTTTGAAGCAGATGTAGCAAAACGGGTTTAAAAAATAGAATTGTTACTTACTGTATTTTTCGGACTATAAGACACACCGGACCATAAGACGCACGCCAAATTTTCAGAAAGAAAATAGGGAAAAAAATGTGTCAAATGGGGGTCCGTCTTACAGTCCAAATTCAGCTTACCAGGGAAAGGATCGGCACAGGTGGAGGAGTGGTCACAGGGGTTGTTTGGTGGTCCAGGCTGGTGCCGTGGTCTCTGGGAAATCCCATCCCATGTTGGTGCAGTGGTGGCATCTCTGCATTGGGGAGGGGTGGCAGCTCTGTGCTGGGGCAGGGGCTCTGTGATGGGGCAGGGGTTCTGTGCTGGGGCTTTGTGCTGGGGCAGGGGCTCTGTGCTGGGGCAGGTTCTCTGTGCTGGGGCAGGGGCTTTGTGCTAGGGCTCTTTGCTGGGGCAGGGGCTCTGTACTGGGGCAGCGGGGCTGTGCTGGGGCAGGGGCTCTCTGCTGGGGCAGGGGCTCTGTGCTGGGACAGGGGGCTGCGCTGGGGCAGGGGCTTTATGCTGGAGGTTTGTGCTGGGGCAGGGGCTCTGTTCTGGGGCAGTGGACTGTGCTGGGGCAGGGGCTCTGTGCTGGGGCAGGGACTCTGTGCTAGGGCAGGGACTCTGTGCTAGGGCAGGGACTCTGTGCTGGGGCAGGGGATCTGTGCTGGGGCAGGGGGGCTGTGCTGGGGCAGGGGGCTTGTTCTCCAGGGCAGGGGCTGTGCTCCGGTGCAGTGGCAGCGGCTCTCTGTACTCCATGGGGGGCTCCACCGGCATTTCTTCAAAGCCCGAAGGCCCCCGCACATCCATTGCTGCCATGTTGCAGTGGCCTCTAGGAACATGGCCTCCGGGAACATGGCCACTGGGAACATGGCCGCTGGGCCAGGGGTGGTGCATGCTCAGATTCAAATCTCGGCAACGAGATCTGAATCTGAGCATGCGCCGCCCACGGCCCGGTGGCCATCTTCCCGGAGGCCACCACAACATGGCAGCAATGGATGTGGGGGGCCTCCAGGCTTTGACGAAATGCCAGCGGAGCCCCCCACGGAGCACAGAGAGCCACTGCCACAGCCCACCACCACCACACCACAGAGCCCTTCCGCACCACCACAGCCGCAGGATTTGTAAGTATATTGCGACCATAAGACGCACCCCTATTTTCCCCAAAAAAAAATTGGGGAAAAAGTGCGTCTTATGGTCTGAAAAATACAGTAATTTCTTATCAACTAATAAAATGCAAAGTGAACGAATAAAACAGAAGTCTAAATCAACTCAATATTTGTGACAATTCTTTGTGACAATACCACATCAAAGCATCATTTCTTATAGGTACACTTGCACAATATTAGGGATTTCGCAGGATTACAGTTCTGTGTATGAGTAACAGGTGATAATGGTCATAACTTAAATATGTAGGATGAAACACAGTCATTATCTGAATCAGAAACATTAGGTTTAAAACGACATGGGGTACAACCAAACTTTGGTATAAAGGTGAAGCTGTGGTAGACAGTTTCTTGTTACAGGTAATGCACCATGGCAAGACTGAGCACAATAACCAAACACAAGGTAGTTACACTGCAGCCATAAGGTCTTTCCCAGGCAAATATTTCAAAGCAGACTGGGGTTTTAAGTTGTGCTGTACCAACACTTTTGAAGAAGCACATAGAAATGGACATTGTTGAGGACCATAAACACAGTGGTCAGCCAAGGAAACAGCACAGCATATGAAAGAAACATTCTGCTAACGCTACTTTTAAATCGGATATTTAGCACTGCTATCATCTCAGGACTGGCAGCAATCAGTGGGACCCAACTACCCCGTGTATTATTTGGAAACGTTTGGCTAGAAGTTGTCTTCCAGATGAAGTTACACCTTCAACAAGGCCAAGGGACTCAACTAAATATAAAAACATAGGAACTGTAATACAGAAAAAAATGGCAAATTTTTAATTTTAAATGTTTGGCTATGAGAGAAGGCAGTTTTTTCACTGAAAGGCTGGAGAGCGATACAATAATTGATTTTTACAGTCATCAGTGAAGCATTGTGGAAGTTCCATGTAAGTTTGGGGCAGCACTTACCCAAACAGTGTTGAATATTTGGTCATGATAAATGGTGTCCTCAATGAGGAGAAAACAGGTAGACACGTATCCATCACACAATACCATCACTGGTGTACTGGCCTGTCTCCTGGTAGCACCTCCAGCCTCTGAACACTATGCTAACAGACACAGCAAACCTTCTTGCCACAGCTCGCATCGATGTGCAATCCTGGATGAGCTGCACTACAGGAGCCACTTGTGTGGGTTGTAGAGTCCATCTTATGCTACCACGAGTGTCAAAGCACAACCAACATTCAAAAGTGACCAAAACATCAGCCAGAAAGCATTGGTACTGAGATGTGGTCTGTGGTCCCCACCTGCAGAACCACTCCTTTATTGAGTGTGTCTTGATAATTGCCAATGATCTCCATCTGTTGTCTATTCCATTTGCACAACAGCATGTGAAATTGATTGTCAAACAGTGTTGCTTCCTAAGTGGACAGTTTAATTTCACAGAAGTTTGATATACTTGGAGTTATATTCTGTTGTTTAATTGTTCCCTCTATTTTTTTGAGCAGTGTATATAAAATGTGACAGAGTCACTGGTGAAGTGATAGAGAGGAGATGCGTGTCACTGCGCATAATGGCGTCAGTGATGTAAAACCAGAGTAGTTTCCTCCAGCACGATACGTGTTGAGAGGATGAAATGAGAGTTATGTTATAGTCTGGTTTTAGTGGACCTCCATAGAGTGGGTGGGAGTGTGTTCACACTATCTCCACATGGAGAGTCCTGACAGGACCTATGTGATGTCAAGATCATCCCACCATTCCACTGAGACTGCCCTGACCAAACTTACGAATGACTTACTTACAGCCAAAGAGAGCAGACAATTCCCTGTTAGGGCTAGCGGAACGCACCAAATAATTAGAAAGATAGGGTAAGGTGCGTTCGCAGCCCGGGGTCCACCGTGCAGAGATAGAACCTACTGCTAAGTAATGACAGACTATATGGTGGTACAATGTGGATACAAACACGGGTTAACTTCACCCTGTGTGAAGGAAGCGAACCCTGTTGCGTCACAGGGCCGCGGTACCGCACCAAGAGCGCAAGCAAGGAGTCTCAGAACTCAATCCCAAGACACAGGATTAGAGTTCGTCTAGACCTCTTGTGCTCGACAACTCAACTGGGGTGTCAGAGCAACTGCAAAAATAACTTAAATGCACAAGAGTGCATGCAGTGCCGCACTGGCGGACGCCACTAACCACCCAGACTTGGGATAGGAAAGCACTCTAATAGCGCACGGCGCCGCACTGGCGGTCACAGCAATTAGATGCTGTTTCGTGTGTTTATTGCTGATGGCTCAGCCGGGTGCTAGATAGCAGACATCCTCCTTTCACGAGCAGTCATACACAAGGGAGGAGATGATTAATGAACAACTTTCACTCATCAACATACACACGATTTGAAGAGTGCACTAGCGTATGGCCGAGCGGCCATGCAAACCTTATATAGCGGCAGTGCTACAAGATCTGCCAGATGGACCAATAGGAGCCACAACAGGACCTGAGCATGTGACCCCCGACCTCCAATGGGAGGTCATCCCATGGGCATGCTCAGTAAGGGAAAAGCAGGACTTAGTCCCAGAAAGACCAGCTCGCTGCTAAACATTGCTGGCTACAAGGACAGAGCCTTGAAGGGCAGTAGTAACCAGTTGTCCAGTATCAGCCTGAGCTGGATGCTGGGACCGACGTCTCCGCTGAGCAGACTCCACTGCGGCTGTAGAAGAATGGGAGACTGCAGCGGAGATGGTTCGAGATTCCCCCTGTGCAGAGGGGGGAACTCGACACCTAACAATTCCCTATACTCCTCCTCCTAGTCCTGTCCTCTGCCTTCGACACAGTTAACCACTGCTTCCTACTACAGATCCTCTCATGCTTTCGTGCCAAAGACCTCGCCCTATCCTGGACCTCCTCATACCTTACCAACCACACATTTAGCGTTTCCTACTCCCATACTATCTCTTCATCCTGCCCCCTCTCTGTTGGTGTCCCTCAAGGCTATGTCCTAGGACCCCTTCTCTTCTCAATCTATACCCTTGGCCTGGGATAACTCAAAGTCCTATGGCTTCCAGTACCATCTATATGCTGATGACACTCAGATCTATCTCTCTGGCCCAGATGTCACCTCTCTGTTCTCCAGAATACCAGAGTATTTATCAGCCATATCCTCCTTCTTCTCCTCTCACTTCCTCAAACTCAATGTCAACAAATCTGAACTAATTATCTTTCCTCCATCTCGCATACTCTCCCTACCTGATCTATCTATCAGAATAAATGAATTCACACTTCTCCTGTCCATGTAATCCACTGCCTTAGAGTAACCCTTGACTCTGTCCTGTCCTTCAAACCTCACATCCAAGCTCTCGCCACCTCCTGTCGCCTCCAGCTCAAAAATATTTCCAGAATTCATCCTTTCCTCAGCCCTCACTCTACTAAAATTCTTGTGCATGCCCTAATCATCTCCCGCCTTGACTATTGCAACATCCTCCTCTGTGACCTCCCTGCTAACACTCTCGCACCCCTCCAGTCTGTCCTTAACTCTGCTGCCCGACTAATTAATCTCTCTCCTTGCTACACTCCTGCTTCCCCTCTTTGCAAATCCCTTCACTGGCTCCCAATTTCCCAGTGTATCCAGTTTAAACTACTAACGCTGACCTACAAAGCCATTCATAACCTTTCTCCTCCGTATATTTATGAACTACTCTCTCAATATCTTCCCTCACGTAACCTCCGTTCCTCCCAAGACCTCCTTCTTGCCTCCATGCAACCCTCGACCTATTGTCTCCTTCTCTATAATCCTGTAGAATGTAAGCTCGCAAGGACAGGGTCCTCTTCTGTATCAGTCTGCCATTGTTAGTTTTGTTTACTGTAAGTGATATTTGTATTTTGATGTAACCGAGTCTAATTTACAGCACCGTGGAATTAATGGTGCTATATAAATTAATAATAATAATAATAATAATAATAAAGTGAGGGCTGTATTTACTTTTCCACACCTTGGTTTATGCTGCCTACAATAAACCATGTCTACCTCCTTATGCAGCCGAGTGAGCGATCTACCACATCTGCTTCTCACCTTTTATCTCTAACCTCCTCTTTCGGCCTCTCGCGGCATACTAACTCTCCAACGCATGAAGACGGAAACTCCCTCGACTTGGTCTTCTCCCGGCTTTGCTCAGTGGACGATTTCACAAACTCTTTTCTCCCACTCTCTGACCACAACCTTCTTTCATTCTCTATCAAGAACTGCCATCCCGCTCAGGTCACCCCCACTTTCCACACTTATAGAAACATACAGGCCATTAACACCCAGAAACTTATGAAGAACTTGCAGTCCTCATTGGCCCCTATCTTCTCCATCTCATGTCATGACTCTGCACTGAAGCATTACAATGAAACCCTGCAAAGTCCCCTGGATGAAATTGCTCCTCCTATACATAGAACAACTTGGCACAGACAGCGACAACCGTGGCACACGCTGCAGCGGTGCTCCATGTGTGCCGAACCTCTGTGGAGAAAATATAATGGATGAAATCTTCGGGTAGATTAGAAGTTCATGCTTAAAAAATACAACTCTGCCCTTCACCTCTCCAAACAAACCTATTTTAACACCCTCATCACCTCACTGTCCAATAACCCTAAATGTCTCTTTGACACTTTTCCTACCCTACTCAACCCAAGAGTGCAGGCCCCAAACATGGATCTCCACGCTGACGATCTAGCCAATTACTTCAAAGAAAAAATTTACCACATCCGACAGGAAATTATCTCCCAATCCCTTCATACCATGCACTGTCCTCCCTCCCCCATTGCATCTAGTTCACTCTCTGACTTTGAACCAGTTACAGAAGAATAAGTAATCAGGCTCCTTGCATCTTCTCGCCCGACCACTAGCACCAGTGACCCCATTCCGTCAAATCTCCTCTAGTCCCTTTCCCCTGCTGTCACCTCTCACCTAACAAAAATATTCAACCTCTCTCTCTCTCTTCCGGTATCTTTCCCTCATTTAAGCATGCCATCATACATCTATTACTTAAAAAAAACATCCCTCGACCAAAACTGTGCCGCTATTTATAGACCTGTCTCTAATCTTCCCTTCATCTCTAAACTCCTCGAACACCTGGTCCACTCCTGTCTTATCCACTATCTCTCAGATAACTCTCTTCTCGACCCTCTTCAATCTGGTTTCTGCTCTTTACATTCTACTGAAACTGCCCTCAGTAAAGTCTTTAATGATCTACTAACAGCTAAATCTAATGGTCACTACTCCATGCTAATTCTCTTGGTTCTCTCCGCAGCATTCGATACTGTGGATCATCAGCTCCTCCTCACTATGCTACACTCCATTGGCATCAAGGACACTGTTCTCTACTGGTTCTTCTCCTATCTCTGTGATCGCTCTTTCACTGTATCTTTTGCTGGTTCCTCTTCCTCTCACCTTCAGTCCTAGGCCCCCTCCTCTTCTCTTTGTATACTGCCCCTATTGGACAAACAATCAGTAGATTTCGGTTCCAGTACCATCTCTATGCTGACGACACCCAATTATACACTTCTTCTCCTGATATCACGCCTGCCTTTTTAGAAAACACCAGTGATTGTCTTACCGCTGTCACTAACATCATGTCCTCCCTCTATCTGAAACTGAACCTGTCAAAAACTGAACTCCTCGTGTACTCTCCCTCTGCTAACTTACCTTTGCCTGACATCACCATCTCTGTGTGTGGTTCCACCATTATTTACAAGCAACATGCCCGCTGCCTTGGGGTCATACTTGATTCCGAGCTTTCATTCACCCCCCACATCTGATCACTGGCTTGCTCTTCTTACCTGCATTTCAAAAACATTTCTAGAATTCGCCCTTTTCTTACTTTTGACTCTGCAAAAACTCTTACTGTTTCACTTATTCATTCTTGTCTGTACTATTGTAACTCTCTACTAATCAGCCTCCCTCTTACCAAACTCTCCCCTCTCCAATCTGTACTGAATGCTGCAGCCAGGATCATATTCCTCACCAATCGTTATACCGATGCCTCTACCTTGTGCCAGTTATTACACTATTTACCCATCCACTCCAGAATCCAGTACAAAACTATTACCCTCATCCACAAAGCACTCCATGGCTCAGCACCACTGTCACGCACATGCCCTGACTGGTGGGCGTGAGCTCGAAGGGTTTGTGGCCCCACTGTGCAACAAACCAGACTACCCTGGAAGGGGCGTGACTATGACAACTGCCTGGGTTTTCACTGGAGCCTCTGATGGTGAGGTCAGGCTTGTGCACCAAGCAGCTGACAGGTGCTACTCCTGGGTGGTGTCTGTCTGTGACTGCTGATCCCACTTGGAAAACAGGAACACTAGGACAGGTCGGGCATCAGGCAGGACTGGCAGTAGAGCATGGCAGAAACTCAGACGAGTAGGCTGGCATGACTGAGACACAGGGCTGGCAGAGACACAGCAGAGAACACAGGGCTGGCAGGCATGGCAGAGAACACAGGGCTGGCAGGCATGGCAGAGAACACAGGGCTGGCAGACACGGCAGAGAACACAGGGCTGGTTGGTGTGGTATATGAAGGAACAGGTAGTTACCTGTTCACACTGGAGGTGCAGGTACGGATATGTAGTATGAAGGAACAGGTAGGGACCTGTTCACACTGGAGGTGCAGGTATGGAAACAAGCCAGAAGGAAAGGAGAATGAAGGAGCAGGTAGGGACCTGTTCACACAGGAAGAGAAGTGCAAGGCTGCAGATAGGAGCGGAAGAGCAGCAAGACATAGCATAGCAACAAAAGCTAAGCAGAACAGAACCGCAAGGAATGCGGAGAGGAGCTGCAGCAAAAGATTTCTGCAGAAGCTAAGCAGAGCGGAGCCACAAGGAATGTGGAGAGGAGCTGCAGCAAGAGGTTTCTGCAGCAGCCAAGCAGAACGGAGCCACAAGGAATGTCGAGAGGAGCTGCAGCAAGAGGTTTCTGCAGCAGCAAAGCAAGGCAGAACTGCAAGGAATGCAGAGAGGAGCTACAGCAAGAGATACTGCATCAGCAGAAGCCAGGCAGAGTAGAACAGAGCAGAACCGCAGGAGTACGGAGCAGGGGTAAAGTCACAAAGGTACAGAGCAGGCAGAACCGCAAGAGTGCGGAGCATAAGCAGACTGCGAACACAAGGAAAGACAAAACTGGGAAGGAAGCCACAGATAAGGAGACAGAGGTAGGACAAAGTACAGACAAGGCAATGGAACAAGACACAAGGACAAAGACACAGGGACCAGGATATTCTGCCTCCTGGAGGGCGGACAAGATCAAGGCAAAAACACAGAGAAAAGCCTCTAGAGAGGGAGTAACACAGAGCAAGGCCTGGCAAACTCAGAAGCTAAACACAAACTGAGCTAACACATTGCACAGGCCCAGTCCACTGGGTGGAGCTGCACTAAATACTGGAGGTCTCTTGGCAATTGGTCAGGAACAGATTAGACAAGTGCACCTGATTCCTATAAGAACCAGAGAGTTCATTCAGGCGCCGACCCCCTATGCACACAGCCAGGAAGCATGCAGAGAGCAGAGGAACAGAATATGGAGCTGGTAAGAAACAGAAACCACATCATGGCCTGGAGCAGTGGGTAGGATAGTGTGAGAGATGAGAGGCCATGCCGTGATGCCAGCAGAGTTATTACAACCACCCTACATCTCCTCCCTGGTCTCAGTCTACCACCCTACCCCTGCTCTCCGTTCTGCTAATGACCTGAGGTTAGCATCCTCAATAATCAGAACCTCCCACTCCCGTCTCCAAGACTTTTCACGTGCTGCGCCAATTCTTTGGAATGCACTACCCAGGTTAATACAATTAATCCCCACAGTTTTAAGCATGCTCTAAAAACACATTTGTTGACACTGGCCTACTGCCTCAACGCATTAACCTAACTATCCTTGGATGGCCCATTCAAAAAACTTAAACCATAATCAGGTTCCTCGCATCATGTTCTCATATGCTTTATGCATTTAATAGCCCTCTGTCTCTGTACTGTAACATATTTAGGCTGTTAACTGGTTCATGCAGCTTTACATGAACACCCGATCCTTACACTATGGCTGGTCTGAACAACGAAAGCAATTGTTACCATCCACCTCTCGTGTCTCCCCTTTTTCCTCACAGTTTGTAAGCTTGAGAGCAGGGCCCTCACTCCTCTTGGTATCTGTTTTGAGCTGTGATTATTGTTATGCTGTAACGTCTATTGTCTGTACAAATCCCCTCTATAATTGTAAAGTGCTGCAGGATATGTTGGCACTATATAAGTAAAATTATATATATATATATATATATATATATATATATAATGATATATAATGCCCCGCCTGGGCTGTGGGGTATTCGGTATCGGGTCCGGTACTTAAAGGGGATGTCACGGTGACTGCGACCCGGTCCGTGGCCTGGGCACCTAATTGAAGGGGAAAGGTCTTTTAAGGGGTATTGTGAAAAGTCTATTGTTCGTGACGCCACCTGTGGTGTTCGGACAGTGAGGACTGACGCTACTTAAAGGGGTCCTCTGGGGTGATGGTATGCAGCAAGATGGTGACGCTTCCCACAGGTGAAGCGGGGTCCCCAGGGCTTCCCAGGTATAGGACACCGATGGTGTGGTCGATGGTATAGTAAAGAATGAGGACACAAGTTTGCAGTCTTTACCAGGTTTACTGATGATAGCAGTCCTCAGTCCAGGGTACCAAGTGCAGGGTAGCTGTGGTCCAGCCGGCTTGGAGACAATAGGGGATCCCTCTCCCAGTTGAGGTCCGTAAGCCTTTCCTACTTGCGCTACTTTAGTTGGCGAGGTCCCTGCCGCTTGAAGCTTGGTTGCAAAGTCCCCTCTCTCCTGTCCTAAGACAGATGTCTGTACAATAGGCAATGTGAGCCTGTGTATAGGGTCTCTATCATGACCCGGGCTCTCAGATTACTTCTTCACCTCAGACTTGATGGGGGCAATTGACATACAGTCCTATGCCCTCCGGTTCTGTCGTGCGTCCTAGAGAACAACACGACCTCGGGCTCCCGGTACCCGGTTTCTGCACTCTGGCTCCTAGGGTTTCCTTCTGCTGTTCCCCTCCTTAGCCCCTTCCTCCACTGTGCTCCTTTCCTCTAAGCTCCTCCACTATTCAACTCCTTCAAATTCTCACTCTTTCCAGCGGTCGCAGTTCCCACGTGGCTGCTTGGCCCCTCTGTCTTTTCCAGACATCCTTCTCCTCTCTCAGACTGTCTGCCTCCTCCTCCAGATCAGGATACATAAAGTCCAAGGAAGCTCCCCCGAATCCGGGTCCTGAGCTCCCCTTCCTGACCTAGATTCAGTTGAATGTGAGTGCCTTACCTGATAGAAAGAATCTCCCTTGCCTCCAAGCGGGACATCACCCTCCCCGAAAAGAAGGCAACATCACTGTAACAACCGGTTACCTGGGGTGTTACATATATATATATATATATATATATAACAACATTGAAATTACAACACCAGGAAGGAAAAAGAACTGCGGAACATGACAACGCAAGGGCGTCTGTTGTTTGTGCTACAGTGACTAAACATGAAAAATGGTCTACAGTATCCCTGGCTGGGTCTTTTCCCTGTCTATGATTCCCCAGCTTTTCTGCTGCCTCTGGCCTTTGAATAACAAATCACTGCTGAGATTTCAAACAGATGAGGCCGGTTATTCACAGACCAGAAGACTCAGCCCCTGCGCACCGAAGTCTAATTATCAGAAAACTTCAAATGGTGATTAAAGAAGAATAACAAAGTGGATTTCTCCACTAAAGGTTTCAATGTAACCTGTATTACAGCGTCATTACAGCCATGTCTATACTGTACGTTACAATAACCTCATTGATAGCATGTTAAGGCTTTTAATTGTGTGTATTTATGGACATGTAGTAAACAGCAAGGTGGCAGTGCAATGCCCAGTTGAGATATACACTGTGTTCCAAATTATTATGCACAAAGAGTTTAGGAGTGATAAGGTTAGACTTTTTTTGTTTGTCATTTAAACTCATAGATGGTGATGTATGTCAGGGCTCTTTATATCACTGAAAGCAATTGCAGATACCTGTGCAAATTAGTTTGGCAGGTGTGTCCAAATAAAGGCAAGACTACTTAAAAAGGCTGTTCCACATTATTAAGCAGCCTACATTTTTTGCCAAAATGGGAAAGAAAAAGGATGTTGGTTGCTGAGAAGCAACAAATTGTGGAGTATTTAGGTCAAGGCATGACTACAATCAACATTGCCAAGACACTTCATCGTGATCATCGCACAATCAAGAAGTATTTAGCCGATTCCCAGCACACACGTGTGCATGCTGATAAGGAAAAATTGAGGACTCTTTCCAACAGGCAATTGCATAAGGTTAAAAGAGCAGCTGCAAAAATGCCTTGTCATAGCAGCAGACAAGTTTTTGAAGCTGCTGGTGCCTCCAACGTCCCCAGAACAACAAGATGCAGGGTCCTTCAGAGGTTTGCAGCTGTGCGTAAGCCATCCTGTCGACCGCCTCTATCCACTGCACACAAGCAGAAACGGCTCCAGTGGACCAAACGATACATGAAGACTGACTTCCAAACTGTTTTGTTCACCGATGAGTGCCATGCAACGCTCGATGGTCCAGATGGATGGAGTGGAGGATGGCTGGTTGATGGACACCCCATGAAAACACGGCTAAGGCACCAACAAGGAGGAGGTGGAGTAATGTTTTGGGCTGGAATCATGGGGAGACTGTCGGCCCCTTTATGATCCCTGAAGGGGTAAAGATGAACTCCATAATCTATGTGGAGTTTCTAAAACAACAATTCCTGCCATGGTTCAAGAGGAAGAACCGTGCTTTCCGCAGCAAGATCAAAGAGGACAAACTTATGGTGTGGCCACCATCTTCCCCTGATCTCAACCCCATTGAGAACCTCTGGAGCATCATCAAAAGGAGTGTCTATGATGGTGGGAGGCAGTTCACATCTAAGCAACAGCTCTGTGAGGGTATTCTGTCCACATGCAAAACAATTGAAGCAGAAACCATCCAAAAACTGACAAATTCAATGGACGAGAGAGTTCAGAAGCTTCTTTCGAACAAGGGGTCCTATGTGCAAATGTAACATCACCTAGAATAAAGTTTTCACTTGAAAACTGTTTGATTTCATTTTGTAATAAGCTGATAATGCTTATAACTTCACAATTGACCATGTTCAAAGTAAAAAAAAGGTTGAAAACTCTGCTGTGCATAATAATTTGGAACATGCATATTGAGTGTTTATTTCTTTTAAAAAGATACTGTTTTCATAGGCAGTTTGTTCCAAAACATTGCAATTATACTAGAATAGTAGATGAATGGAAAATAACAATGACTGCAATTCAGATAGGTAATTTAGAGAAAATATGAGGAAATATTATTTGCATAATAATTTGGAACACAGTGTAAGGTGCAATATTCAGCAAATAGTGTTACCATTTGCCTATTCCAAACACATAGAAACATTTGCAAAATGGACCTGATGCCTTAGTGATGCAAACAGAAGCAGAGTGACCCCATTAATAATTATGGGGTCCATCTTTGTTCCACTTTGTGTCAGTTTATGGAACAGGAGAAAATGCGCATCATGCACATCGTTTTCTTTTTTTCTTATAAAAACTGACATAAAGTAAAACCCAGATGGACCCCAAAATAATCAATTTAAAAAAAAAAATGTCTTTATTTCATTGGTCAAATATTACAGCCTTACTTTTTATCTTTAATACATTCCTAAGGGTGGCCAATTATTTTTCAGTTGATGTGGAAAAGAAACACATGCATCTTGGATTCTCAGACTTCATGTGACTCCCGTCAGCCATGCATTTTATTACTCTATCCTGTAACTCATAGATATGACTTGTGTGATAACTGATCGATGTTGTTATTGTGATGGTTTTGTTTTAACAGATGCATTCATACGTATATTGAAACTAATATTCTCATATATTCTCCCTCTATTTAGACTCTGGTTGAAGTACGTGTATTAGATATCAATGACAATGATCCTGTTATCCTCAACCTTCCACTAAATATAACAATCAGTGAGAACACGGTGGTATCAACACCAATCACTAGAATTCTTGCTAGTGATGCTGACACTGGGCGAAATGCACTTCTCACTTTCAATATAACTGCAGGGAATGGAGAGAATGCATTTTTCATCAATGAGAATGTAAGTCTGCATCTCACAATGTAATAATGTTATATATGGTTTAAAAGAAGTAAATTAATGCAAAAGTGGAATAATTATGCTAAACACTAATTTTAAGGGGTTGTCCACATGTTTAGAAAGCTTTAGAAAGGGTAGGGATTGGTATATACTAACAAACTGTTTCTTATCCATTGCATTCCCTACATACCAGCATTGTAAATATGGTTGTCCCTACTAGAGCAGTAAATGATAAGTTCTGTACTCCTGCCCTCTAAGTGCAGTAGCTAATTACTGCCTCAGCAGTCAATACTGATTTGCATCAGAGGTCACGTGACAGATGGGCAGGATATCCTCACTTCTGGCTCTGGTTGGAACTAGGTATGAGATGAAATGGGTGAGAACCTCCTAGTTCATTATTTCATTGAAAAATCCTTACCCTAGAGCAGATTTTCTAAACTTGTGGAAAACCCCTTTAGCGGCAATATTCAAAGTAAGTGACTCAACATAAAGGAGCTCAACAGAAGTGTCCAAATGAAACAATAAGCTATATTGGGAATTGAAATGCATTATCGGTTATTGTAGAGACTTTGCCCAATTTTTTTTGTTATTGAGACCTGAATAATTGAAGATTTAAGGAATTAAACTGTAGATATTCATTTTAATGCTCTTGTTTCTCTCAGACTGGAATAGTTTATGTAAATCGACCTCTTGATCGAGAGAAAGTTTCAGAATATAGACTAACTGTGACTGTAAAAGACAATCCAGAAAATATACGCAACTCAAGAAGGGTAAGTGAAGTTCTTTAGAAATTCAAGACTAATATGGCTATGCTTAGCTACACATTATATTTAAATGGGACCCATAACCACGCTGTTGATATTCAACCTCTCATAATGTCTTTGACGCAGTGAGTGACAGTTCAGGAGTCCATTCTGGGGCTGGGGCGTGCTCAGCTGTCAGTGTTGTGGGTGACAGTCTAGCCACCCAATTAGAGCCTGGGCATGCCAGGTTTCCTTTGTCTGGATCTGCTACCTTCTTGGAATTCTGACTTCGGACCATGACCTGACTACGCCTCTGTCTTGCCCTTTCGTTTATTACGAAATCTCTTGGTATCAGACCAAGGAGCTCTCTACTATCCTGCCTCATGACTTTTCCATGAGTAGCTAGCACTACATGACAACTGGCTGCAATCAGATACAGGTAAGTATAGCTAAATAGCCAGGTAATAACCCCTGATGGGAGACGTCCAGAGGAAACTCAGCATGCATCAGCTCTGATTGGACGGCTGGACTGTGAAAACACTGACAGCTCAGTGCGCTACATCTTCAGATTGGACGGATGAGCTGTTAATTGCAATTCTGAGAGCTCAGCTCAACCCTGCCCCAGATTGAACCACTGAACTGTCACTCACTGCATCAAAGACACAATGAGTGGTGGAATCGTGACACACACCTTATATTTTTTCTTTGTTATTCCCCCTTGAAGGGTATGTCCAGCCTTAAGCTACAAATCTGCAGTCACTCTATGTGACTGCAGCTGCAGACATGTGAATCCTCGCATTGAGTGCACTGTGCGGTATGAGGATTCAATGGTGCCAGCGGGCGCGTGACTGCAAGTATGCGATTTGCATAAGTGAGGTCACATGCCAACTAGAATGCACAGCCTCCATCAATGCAAGTGCATTGAGCTAGACTGGAAACAGTCTAGTTGGATGTGGCCAGGAGTATGCATATCCTTTACTTGCAGTCACATGACTGGCAGCCTCCGGCACTGGGGAATCCTCACAGTGCGCAGTGTTTCCATGATGTAAGGATTCACTAGTCTGCAGTCACATAGAGTGACTGAAGACTTGTAGCTTAAGACCAGATAACCCCTTTAATATTTATGAATAAATAGATAACTGAGTGTAACCAATCGGGGGTTTATCCCCCCACAATCTGACACTAGCTTTGAAGTCTTTGAAAACCACTTTAAATTGGACTTGTTTGTTCCTATAAGAAATAAAACTGACGGCATATTTGAATCTTTTACGTTCCTGTGACTGCTGAAACTCCATCTCAAGAGATTATGCTCTGTGCACACACAAAGTCTACACTGAGGAGATCGAGGAGCCAAGCCACAAATAGTCAGAGGAAATGGTGGGGATATCCAGCTGTTTTTTTAATAAAAATGTTCAAACATTTTCTTAGTAGAATTGAATAAAACAGAACATTCCCAGTGTTATAGATATGTTACATATAAAAAATAAATGTGAGAGCATTTCCTATATGTTTCAGACTGAATTGTAGTCCTTATTAATAAAAAAAATTATCCAAAAATGTCTGGATATCCCTCCCTTGCTCCAATTCTTTCCATAATGATTGAACTTAGGCTCAAGTTCATGCCCCTTACACACTGTTGTCAATTTATTTATTAATAAGCATAAAAGGCATAGAAAGTAATGGCATGTATTGCAGGAAACAGAATACGGTATTTTCAATCTAACGTTTTAGTGGGAGCATGATAGATTCTCTTAACTAGCTGTGAAAAATGTAAAGGAATAGCAAAAAAGAGTTCTCCCTAGTTTCTAAAAGTAAAAAAAAATTTCTTTTTACAGGATTTTGACCTGTTAATTGTAACAATATCAGATGAAAATGATAATCGGCCAGTGTTTTCTAAAGGATCATATCAAGCCGAAATTATGGAGAATTCACCTGCAGGTAGTATAGAACAGTTTGCCATTGAACAAGTCACAACACACTACACACAGCTGCCTACCTAAAGTGTCATTTAATGTACGATATTGTTTTCTCGTCATGTATTCATACTATTGCTTTATGTCAATTATTAGATTATTTCCTGCTTATTTTAGTAACGATATATGCTTTATCGTAATTTTGATTTCAAATACTGACAGCTGGTGCACATCGATTCGCAAGGACCCCCTCCATCGGTCACGTCAGTAATCTATGGTCACTTTCATAGGAGCCTTAAGAATCACTTCTTAAGTGATGGCAACTCTTCTTTTGATTATCCGATGCATCACCCCACAACGATGATGTTGCAACAGGCAACAAAGGAAGATCTGCAGATAGCATCATGAAAGAAGTGATTCTTAGGACTCCTGTCCATCGACCATAGATAACTGATGTGGCCGATGAACCAGGTTCTGAGAATCGATTTACACAAACTCTGCTTATTGTGTTATATCAGCAAAATGAAATTCCATCAAATGCTTCACTTTAGCAGGTCAGCAGAATGCACACCAGGAAAAACATGAAACCGGGATGTTCTGGAATTGTTTTGATGACAAGATTAGATTCTGTGGCATGTGTTAAATTCTATATAAAATACTAGAAGCATATAAATATTAAGTTTGGCTTCCTGACCTATTCACACGATCTAAGGATTCAGATATTGCTCTGTTTAGCTAGAGATGCAAAAAGAAAATAAGAAGATACAGCGATCCTAAAAAGATGAACGGCACAATACTTGATATTGAATACGAAATTCTCCACTAACAAAGGGACTAACATTATTTCTCCTACAGGATTTTAAGACTTTGAGGGTTGATTCAGTCTGCTAGGGCTTCAACAGCCTGAGTCATCGCTACATGTCACTGGGTCGCATCATGTAATTGTCATTCATAATTAATGTTTGTCGCAAGTCATGTGAGATGTGACCTGTTGGTAACGTGGGTTGGATTGTGATGTCGCATTCTGCAGGATCTTAATAGGAAATCCATTTTCAAGATGCTGATTCTTATATTTCATCTAGGAACAACCATCAGTGTCCTCAATGGGCCTATTTTAGCTTTAGATAATGACATAGGACCTAATGCTGTCGTGTTATATCGACTTCTGGGGCTTCAAATGGATTTATTTACCATGAACAACAGCACAGGTAACAGGCTCATTTCTCCTTCACCAATTAAACAAATTTGTGTTAACACTTTTTTATGATTGAATATTTGTCTTAAAGGATCCAATTTTAAAAACTCTAACTGTATAAGGGAATTTTGAGAATTGGGAATGGGGTCCTTAATCTCCTGTTTCTATCTCCTCACTGCTATTAGGATTGATATAAGTGTAAGCAGGTTCGGAAATGTAGTAATGCAGGGATTGCAGAACAATGCCGTATAACAATACTATTTAATTTTGAGCAAAAGGATGAAACTGATCTCTCAGGGAGTTAATAAACATTAAACAAGAATCAAGGGGGTTAAAGAGTTAATGCGACAGTCTAATATTTAAACGGCACTTATCGTAGTCTTCTCTGATCCTCATCCACATACAGTCTGATGGGAGTTGGAATACCGACAACGACCAGCGTAGTGTTCTCAGGTGAACCCTAAACAAAATCACAGTCCAGCTTCTGGCGGCAACGGGCAGTCACCAGTTTTGCCCGCTGAGCCCTTAGTCCATAAATCTGTGCAGCTGAAGTGGGGATCGCTACATGAGTCTCTGTCCAACACGGGTGCTGCTGCGCGTCTATCAGAAATGAGGAAATGCACCACGGTTTCCTGCACCTGGCCCCCGCTCCTCCACGTGAGCACTGTACTCTGCTTAGCTGGGCGCATGGCGCTCTGCACACCCACTGTCTCACCGGAGCGTTCATGCAAGTTCTGCTGGGGCCCGTCTCCATACTGCCTCTGTAACTGCGGAGCATGCCGCACACCTTCCTCTGCTCTCACCGCCAGCAGGAAACTGAACTTTCTTTCCCGCGCTTCCTGTACACTGCCCGACTTAGCCACACCCCTTTTCCCAGGTCATGGGACCTGTCCGGTCCCCCATTCTTTCCCTCCGGCAACGCTGGACGCAGCCTCGACAGTTCCGGACCCGGCATGATGCAGGTACCCGCAGTCCAGTCTTCCTCCTTACATAAGCAGCATGGTAATGCATGACCACTGCATTTATGTCTATGAACCAGACCTTTACCCATCAGTCCTATAAGCACTCGGTAGCCCTTTATCTCATCCACTTGTTTAACCCCTTTCTGACCTCGGCGGGATAGTACATCTGAGGTCAGAACCCCAATTTTGATGCGGGCTCTGGCGGTGAGCCCTCATCAAAGCCGGGACATGTCAGCTGTTTCGTACAGCTGACATGTGCCCACAATAGCGGCTGGTGGAATCGCGATCCACCCACTGCTATTAACTAGTTAAATGCCTGTGTCGAATGCTGACAGTGGCATTTAACTAGCGCTTAGGCCATCGGGCCGGAAATGAGCATATCGCTGACCCCCGTCATGTGATCGGGGGTCAGCGATGCGTCGGCATGACAACCAGAGGTTTATTGAAGACCTCTATGATTGTTGATGATGGATTGCTGTGAGCGCCACCCTGTGGTCGGCCCTCATAGCAATCCAGTAATTCAGCTACATAGGAGCGATCTGAGCATCGCTCCTATGTAGCAGAGCCAATCGAGTTGTGCCAGCTTCTAGCCTCCCATGGAGGCTATTGAAGCATGGCAAAAGTAAAAAAAAAGTTTGAAAAAACATGAACAATAAAAAAAATAACAGTTTAAATCACTCCCCTTTAGCCCATCTAATATATAAAGCTGAATGTGTCTATGTATGTGTGTATGTGTGTATGTGTGTATGTTCGGATGTCCGGGATTGGCATCTGAACCGTCGCAGCTACAGCCACAAAATTTTGCACAGTCACACGTCTGGACCCCGAGAGCGTCATAGGCTATATTGTGAGGTGAAATTTTAACCCCGCGCTTTCCAATTCACCAAATAATTTTGCCCCTATCTACATAATGGGGAAAAAGTGAAAGGAAAAGTGTTGGAGGCGTCGCAGCTACAGGCACAAAATTTTGCACAGTCACACGTCTGGACCCCGAGAGCGTCGAAGCTATGTTGTGAGGTGAAATTTTAACCCCGCGCTTTCCAATTCACCAAACAATTTTGCCCCTATCTACATAATGGGGAAAAAGTGAAAGGAAAAGTGTTGGAGGCGTCGCAGCTACAGCCACAAAATTTTGCACAGTCACACGTCTGGACCCCGAGAGCATCTTAGGCTATATTGTGAGGTGAAATTTTAACCCCGCGCTTTCCAATTCACCAAACAATTTTGCCCCTATCTACATAATGGGGAAAAAGTGAAAGGAAAAGTGTTGGAGGCGTCGCAGCTACAGGCACAAAATTTTGCACAGTCACACGTCTGGACCCCGAGAGCGTCAAAGCTATGTTGTGAGGTGAAATTTTAACCCCGCGCTTTCCAATTCACCAAACAATTTTGCCCCTATCTACATAATGGGGAAAAAATGAAAGGAAAAGTGTTGGAGGCAAATTAACAGCTGCCAGATGTGAACAAGGGGGACTTAAAGAATGAGAGCGATGGCGCCAAAGAGTATATACTGTACAGTTGCTAAGGTGGGGCCCCGACATGGGATAATCACCACACCACCAAGGGGATATGAACACACACACAAAATGCGCCACACACTACCACGTGCTCGAACACATATACCACCCTCAGCGCACATTTCACCACACATACACCAACCTCGCCACATAAAAGTCGAAACACAAAAGTCGCCGCTCAAAACTCGCCACGCGCAAAACTCTCCACATGCAAAACTCTCCACACGTGCAAAACTCACCTCATGGAAAACTCGCCACACGCAAAACTTGCACACGCTGAAAAATTGCCACATGCACAAAAGTTGCAACACATGCAAAAGTTGCCTCACACAAAACTTGCACATGCTCAAAAGGCACCACACATAAAACTCGCCACGCGCAAAACTCGCCATGCGCAAAACTTGCTGCACACAACTTGCTACACTAACCTGTCACATGCAACTCGACAAACAAAAAGTTGCTACACGCATGTCGCCACACAAAACTCATCTCACAAAAGTCGCTACATGCATGTCACCACAGGCAACTCAACACACACAACTTGACACACGAAACTCGCCCTAAAACACACACAAGTCTGGTATTATCCTTCAAAAATAAAAATCTGATTAATAAGCAGACAAACTACAAGAGCAACAAATGTATCATATAGGAATCCGGCAGCTGTCAGTCACATGACCAGTCTATTATGTGTATGTGTGAGCTAATATATACTGCCAGGGGGTGGGCTTACTGTTGGCTGGGGATTTATCAGGCTGCCAATTTAGCTTACAAATACTGAGGTAAAAATACTGAGAAAATAACATGTGAACGAGGTCTAATACAGGAGGAGATGACATACAGATATATACTATATACAGGAGGAGATGACACACAGGTATATACTATTTACAGGGGAGATGACACACAGGTATATACTATATGCAGGAGGAGATGACACACAGATATATACTATATACAGGAGAGATGACACACAGGTATATACTATATAGAGGAGGAGATGACATACAGGTACATACTACATACAGCAGGAGATGACATACAGGTATATACTATATACAGAAGGAGATGACACACAGGTATATACTATATACAGGAGCAGATTACCTACAGGTATATAGTACATACATGAGGAGATGACATACAGGTATATGCTATGTTTAGGAAGAGATGACATACAGGTATATACTATGTATAGGAGGAGATGACATACAGGTATATACTATATACACGAGGAGATGACACACAGATATATACTTGTTGTGAAATTGGATTCTGGGCTCCCCCGGTGGCCACTTGTGGAATTGTACTTGTGTGCATCATCCCCTCTGTTCACCTGCTCCTATCAGGATGTGGGAGTCGCTATATAACCTTGCTCCTCTGTCAGTTTCATGCCGGTCAACAATGTAATCAGTAGCCTTTCTGTGCATGTTCCTGCTACTAGACAACTCCCAGCTAAGTTGGACTTTTGTCCTTGTGTGTTTTTGCATTTTGTTCCTGTTCACAGCTGCTGTTTCGTTACTGTGTCTGGAAAGCTCTTGTGAACGGAAATTGCCACTCTGGTGTTATGAGTTAATGCTAGAGTCTTAAAGTAATTTCTGGATGGTGTTTTGATAGGGTTTTCTGCTGACCATGAAAGTGCCCTTTCTGTCTTCATGCTATCTAGTAAGCGGACCTCGATTTTGCTAAACCTATTTTCATACTACGTTTGTCATTTCATCTTAAATCACCGCCAATATATGTGGGGGCCTCTGTCTGCCTTTTGGGAAAATTTCTCTAGAGGTGAGCCAGGACTGTCTTTTCCTCTGCTAGGATTAGGTAGTTCTCCGGCTGGCGCTGGGCATCTAGGGATAAAAAAACGTAGGCATGCTACCCGGCCACTTCTAGTTGTGCGGCAGGTTTAGTTCATGGTCAGTATAGTTTCCATCTTCCAAGAGCTAGTTCTCATATATGCTGGGCTATGTTCTCTCGCCATTGAGAATCATGACAGTTTGACCGGCCCAAAAAAGGGTTAAATTACTGGCTGAGAAAGGAGAGAAAAAAGAAGTCTGCTACAATTTTTTTTTTTTTTTCCCTCTAGTTCTGAGTGTGCTCTTAATTGAATCACTTGCTAGTCTGCCTATACTGCAGCCTTCCTCTCTTCCTCTCCTTCTAATCCTTGAATGGCTCTGTGTTCACCTGTTTCAAATGGATCTTCAGAGTGTAGCTACAGGTTTGAATAATCTCGCCACAAAGGTACAAAATTTGCAAGATTTTGTTGTTCATGCACCTATGTCTGAGCCTAGAATTCCTTTGCCTGAATTTTTCTCGGGGAATAGATCTCACTTTCAAAATTTTAAAAATAATTGCAAATTGTTTTTGTCCCTGAAGTCTCGCTCTGCCGGAGACCCTGCACAGCAGGTCAGGATTGTAATTTCCTTGCTCCGGGGCGACCCTCAAGACTGGGCTTTTGCATTGGCACCAGGGGATCCTGCGTTGCTCAATGTGGATGCGTTTTTTATGGCCTTGGGGTTGCTTTATGAGGAACCTCATTTAGAGCTTCAGGCGGAAAAGGCCTTGATGTCCTTGTCTCAGGGGCAAGATGAAGCTGAAATATACTGCCAAAAATTCCGCAAATGGTCTGTGCTTACTCAGTGGAATGAGTGCGCCCTGGCGGCGATTTTCAGAGAAGGTCTCTCTGATGCCATTAAGGATGTTATGGTGGGGTTCCCTGTGCCTGCGAGTCTGAATGAGTCCATGACGATGGCTATTCAGATTGATAGGCGTCTGCGGGAGCGCAAACCTGTGCACCATTTGGCGGTGTCTACTGAGAAAACGCCAGAAAATATGCAATGTGATAGAATTCTGTCCAGAAGCGAGCGGCAGAATTTTAGACGAAAAAATGGGTTGTGCTTCTATTGTGGTGATTCAACTCATGTTATATCAGCATGCTTTAAGCGTACTAAGAAGCCTGACAAGTCTGTTTCAATTAGCACTTTACAGTCTAAGTTTATTCTATCTGTGACCCTGATTTGTTCTTTGTCATCTATTACCGCGGACGCCTATGTCGACTCTGGCGCTGCTTTGAGTCTTATGGATTGGTCCTTTGCCAAACGCTGTGGGTATGATTTGGAGCCATTGGAGGCTCCGATACCTCTGAAAGGGATTGACTCCACCCCATTGGCTAGTAATAAACCACAATACTGGACACAAGTGACTATGCGTGTTAATCCGGATCACCAGGAGGTTATTCGCTTTCTGGTGCTGTATAATCTACATGATGTTTTGGTGCTGGGATTGCCATGGCTGCAATCTCATAACCCAGTCCTCGACTGGAGAGCTATGTCTGTGTTAAGCTGGGGATGTAAAGGAACTCATGGGGACGTACCTTTGGTTTCCATTTCATCATCTATTCCCTCTGAGATTCCTGAATTCTTGTCTGACTTTCGTGACGTTTTTGAAGAACCCAAGGTTGGTTCACTACCTCCGCACCGGGAGTGCGATTGTGCCATAGACTTGATCCCGGGTAGTAAATACCCTAAGGGTCGTTTATTTAATCTGTCTGTGCCTGAACACGCTGCTATGCGAGAATATATAAAGGAGTCCTTGGAAAAGGGACATATTCGTCCTTCGTCATCTCCCTTAGGAGCCGGTTTTTTCTTTGTGTCTAAGAAAGACGGCTCTTTGAGGCCGTGTATTGATTATCGACTTTTGAATAAAATCACGGTTAAATATCAATATCCGTTACCACTGCTTACTGATTTGTTTGCTCGTATAAAGGGGGCCAAGTGGTTCTCTAAGATTGATCTCCGTGGGGCGTATAATTTGGTGCGAATCAAGCAGGGGGATGAGTGGAAAACCGCATTTAATACGCCCGAGGGCCATTTTGAGTATTTGGTGATGCCTTTTGGTCTTTCAAATGCCCCTTCAGTCTTCCAGTCCTTTATGCATGACATTTTCCGCGATTATTTGGATAAATTTATGATTGTGTATCTGGATGATATTCTGATTTTTTCGGATGACTGGGACTCTCATGTCCAGCAGGTCAGGAGGGTTTTTCAGGTTTTGCGGTCTAATTCCTTGTGTGTGAAGGGTTCTAAGTGTGTTTTTGGGGTTCAGAAGATTTCCTTCTTGGGATACATTTTTCCCCCTCTTCCATCGAGATGGATCCTGTCAAGGTTCAGGCTATTGGTGATTGGACGCAACCCTCTTCTCTTAAGAGTCTTCAGAAATTTTTGGGCTTTGCTAACTTTTATCGTCGATTTATTGCTGGTTTTTCTGATGTTGTAAAACCATTGACTGATTTGACTAAGAAGGGTGCTGATGTTGCTGATTGGTCCCCTGATGCTGTGGAGGCCTTTCGGGAGCTCAAGCGCCGCTTTTCTTCCGCCCCAGTGTTGCGTCAGCCTGATGTTGCTCTTCCTTTTCAGGTTGAGGTCGACGCTTCTGAAATCGGAGCTGGGGCGGTGTTGTCGCAGAGAAGTTCCGACTGCTCCGTGATGAGACCTTGTGCTTTTTTTTCCCGTAAATTTTCGCCCGCCGAGCGGAATTATGATATTGGGAATCGGGAGCTTTTGGCCATGAAGTGGGCTTTTGAGGAGTGGCGTCACTGGCTTGAGGGGGCCAGACATCAGGTGGTGGTATTGACTGACCACAAAAATTTAATTTACCTTGAGTCTGCCAGGCGCCTGAATCCTAGACAAGCGCGCTGGTCGTTGTTTTTCTCTCGGTTTAATTTTGTGGTGTCTTACCTACCGGGTTCTAAGAATGTTAAGGCGGATGCCCTTTCTAGGAGTTTTGAGCCTGACTCCCCTGGTAATTCTGAGCCCACAGGTATCCTTAAAGATGGAGTGATATTGTCTGCCGTTTCTCCAGACCTGCGGCGGTCCTTGCAGGAGTTTCAGGCGGATAGACCTGATCGTTGCCCACCTGGTAGACTGTTTGTTCCTGATGATTGGACCAGTAGAGTCATCTCTGAGGTTCATTCTTCTGCGTTGGCAGGTCATCCTGGAATCTTTGGTACCAGGGATTTGGTGGCAAGGTCCTTCTGGTGGCCTTCCCTGTCACGAGATGTGCGAGGCTTTGTGCAGTCTTGTGACGTTTGTGCTCGGGCCAAGCCTTGTTGTTCTCGGGCTAGTGGATTGTTGTTACCCTTGCCTATCCCGAAGAGGCCTTGGACGCACATTTCGATGGATTTTATTTCGGATCTGCCTGTTTCTCAGAAGATGTCTGTCATCTGGGTGGTGTGTGACCGTTTCTCTAAGATGGTCCATCTGGTTCCCTTGCCTAAGTTGCCTTCTTCTTCCGAGTTGGTTCCTCTGTTTTTTCAAAATGTTGTTCGTTTGCATGGTATTCCGGAGAATATCGTTTCTGACAGAGGGACCCAATTCGTGTCTAGATTTTGGCGGGCATTCTGTGCTAGGATGGGCATAGATTTGTCTTTTTCGTCTGCTTTCCATCCTCAGACTAATGGCCAGACCGAGCGGACTAATCAGACCTTGGAGACATATTTGAGGTGTTTTGTGTCTGCGGATCAGGATGATTGGGTTGCTTTTTTGCCTTTGGCGGAGTTCGCCCTCAATAATCGGGCCAGCTCTGCCACCTTGGTGTCCCCGTTTTTCTGTAATTCGGGGTTTCATCCTCGATTTTCCTCCGGTCAAGTGGAATCTTCGGATTGTCCTGGAGTGGATGCTGTGGTGGAGAGGTTGCATCAGATTTGGGGGCAGGTGGTGGACAATTTGAAGTTGTCCCAGGAGAAGACTCAGCTTTTTGCCAACCGCCGTCGTCGTGTTGGTCCTCGGCTTTGTGTTGGGGACTTGGTGTGGTTGTCTTCTCGTTTTGTCCCTATGAGGGTTTCTTCTCCTAAGTTTAAGCCTCGGTTCATCGGCCCGTACAAGATATTGGAGATTCTTAACCCTGTGTCCTTCCGTTTGGACCTCCCTGCATCCTTTTCGATTCATAATGTTTTTCATCGGTCATTGTTGCGCAGGTATGAGGTACCAGCTGTGCCTTCCGTTGAGCCTCCTGCTCCGGTGTTGGTTGAGGGTGAGTTGGAGTACGTTGTGGAAAAGATCTTGGACTCTCGTGTTTCCAGACGGAAACTCCAGTATCTGGTCAAATGGAAGGGATACGGTCAGGAGGATAATTCTTGGGTCACTGCCTCTGATGTTCATGCCTCCGATCTTGTCCGTGCCTTTCATAGGGCTCATCCTGATCGCCCTGGTGGTTCTGGTGAGGGTTCGGTGCCCCCTCCTTGAGGGGGGGGTACTGTTGTGAAATTGGATTCTGGGCTCCCCCGGTGGCCACTTGTGGAATTTAACTTGTGTGCATCATCCCCTCTGTTCACCTGCTCCTATCAGGATGTGGGAGTCGCTATATAACCTTGCTCCTCTGTCAGTTTCATGCCGGTCAACAATGTAATCAGTAGCCTTTCTGTGCATGTTCCTGCTACTAGACAACTCCCAGCTAAGTTGGACTTTTGTCCTTGTGTGTTTTTGCATTTTGTTCCTGTTCACAGCTGCTGTTTCGTTATTGTGTCTGGAAAGCTCTTGTGAGCGGAAATTGCCACTCTGGTGTTATGAGTTAATGCTAGAGTCTTAAAGTAATTTCTGGATGGTGTTTTGATAGGGTTTTCTGCTGACCATGAAAGTGCCCTTTCTGTCTTCATGCTATCTAGTAAGCGGACCTCGATTTTGCTAAACCTATTTTCATACTACGTTTGTCATTTCATCTTAAATCACCGCCAATATATGTGGGGGCCTCTGTCTGCCTTTTGGGAAAATTTCTCTAGAGGTGAGCCAGGACTGTCTTTTCCTCTGCTAGGATTAGGTAGTTCTCCGGCTGGCGCTGGGCATCTAGGGATAAAAAAACGTAGGCATGCTACCCGGCCACTTCTAGTTGTGCGGCAGGTTTAGTTCATGGTCAGTATAGTTTCCATCTTCCAAGAGCTAGTTCTCATATATGCTGGGCTATGTTCTCTCGCCATTGAGAATCATGACATATACTATATATAGGTGAGATGACACACAGGTATATACTATATACAGGAGGAGATTATATACAGGTATATACTATATATAGGAGGAGATGACATACAGGTATATACTATATACAGGGGAGATGACACACAGCAGGTATATACTATATACAGGGGAGATGACATACAGGTATATACTATATACAGGAGATGACATACAGGTGTATACTATATATAAGGAAGATGACAAACATGTATATACTGAGGTGAAAATGAGAGGTGTGAGGTGAATATGAAAAGGTGTGAGTGCAAAATGAGAGGAGTGAGGGAAAATAGTGGAGTGATCGGAAAATGACACATGTGAGGTCGAAATGACAAGTGTTAGGGGGGAATGAGAGGAGTGAGGGGGAAAATAAGAGGAGTGAGGGGGAAAATGAGAGGTGTGAGGGGGAAAATGAAAGATGTGATGGGGAAAATGAGAGGCGTGATGGGAAAATAAGAGAAGTGAGGTGCTATAACTAACCACGGATATTTACTATGCCCAGGCAACACCGGGCTCTTCAGCTAGCTTAGATTTACAATCTCCATGCTTTTCTCATGGTCAACTTTATGTGGCCTGTTCAAGAGTTGGAACAGCCAAAAATCTGTTTGTCTTTGCACCTGAAGGAAAAACTAAGAATGTCGTTTATCAAAAGGCTCTCGAATAAGTAGTAGAAGATTACTTCACATTACTTGGCCAATTTAGTTAAATCTGTATGGAATATCTCTGGTGTTGAAATATATGTTGTAAAATGCTTCTATTAGCTTAGTTTTTGCCTTTTAATAATTACACTTCTATCTATTTGTTTTGTGTTTTTTTTGTGCAGAATAAATTTTTGTTAACACATTCTATTTTGCTAACAGCAGTTATTACCCCGGGCGAAGCCGGGTAGTACAGCTAGTTCAAAATAAAACAATAAAAAAAAATAAAAAAAATCAAACCTACTCATATTTGGTATTGCCGCTTTCAGAATCGCCTGATCTATCAATAAAAACAAGGATTAACCTGATCGCTAAACAGCGTAGTGAGGAAAAAATTAGAAACGCCAGAATTATGTTTTTTTGGTCGCCGCGACATTGCATTAAAAAGCAATAATGGGCGATCAAAAGAACGTATCTGCACCAATATGGTATCATTAAAAACATCAGCTCGGCATGCAAAAAAATATGCCCTCACCCAACCCCAGATCACGAAAAATGGAGACGCTACGGGTATCAGAATTATTTTTTTTTAGCAAAGTTTGGATTTTTTTTTTCCACTTAGATAAAAAATAACCTAGACATGTTTGGTGTCTATGAACTCAATGACCTGGAGAATCAAAATAGCAGGTCAGTTTTAGCATTTAGTGAACCTAGCAAAAAAGCCAAACAAAAAACAAAAGTGGGATATCACTTTTTTTGCAACTTCACCGCACTTCGAAGTTGTTTCCCATTTTCTAATACAAGACATGGTAAAACCAGTGATGTCGTTCAAAAGTACAACGTGTCCCGCAAAAAAATCAGCCTCACATGCCCATATTGACAGAAAAATAAAAAAGTTATGGCTCTGGGAAGGAGGGGAGTGAAAAAACGAAAACGCAAAACCGAAAAAAGCTGGGGTCATGAAGGGGTTAAAGTCATGGATTATTTGACTAATAAAAGATGAATATTTTAGAAAACAAGAATTGTTAATGATAAGTATGAATTGTTCTGCTAATTAAATATTAATATGCAATTTATATACAATATAACTCTAGTGAATAAATATACTGTTTGGGGATTCATTTTCTTGTAGGTATTGTTGCCGTAAGGTCGGGAAGAATTATTGACAGAGAAGCGTACTCTATCCCCATCCTAAATCTTACCCTGGTGGCAGAAGATATTGGCAGTCTGAACAACACAGCTGCTCTTATTTTATCAATATTAGATGCCAATGACAACAGGCCTATCTTTAGTACACAAACTGTTAATGTGCATCTCCGGGAAAATAGTCCTGCAGGTGAGTGGCTTAATATAATAATTCTATAGCAGTTTCTTCAACTAAAGCATAAAAATTATATAATAGAGGTCTACTGAGTTAATTGCCCTAAGCCCTAAGTTTGGGGGCCTTTCACACAGAGAGAATGGTATGATGTGAGTTGAATTTTGTTCTAAAGGTGGTTAACAAAGAAGTCTTTCCCATTGAAAACAGATTTAGCCATGGCTGTGGTCAGGAAAGAAAGATATTGATCAAATGAGCTTTTTTCCAACAGTTATCTTACTTCTATGCTTCCATGCTCAACTCAACCCTATATTGGAATTTAATTGGAGCCCCATATAAGTGTCCAGTATATGATGGGCCTATATAATGCTACAGTATATGATGGGACTCATATAATGCTACAGTATATGATGGGCCTATATAATGCTACAGTATATGATGGGACTCATATAATGCTACAGTATATGATGGGCCCCATATAATGCTCGAGTATATGATGGGCCCCATATATTGCTCCATATATAATGGGCCCCATATTATGCTCCAGTATATGCTGGGCCCCATATAATGCTCCTGTATATGCTGGGCCCCATATAATGCTCCAGTATATGCTGGGCCCCATATAATGCTGCAGTATATGCTGGGCCCCATATGATGCTCCAGTATATGCTGGGCCCCATATGATGCTCCAGTATATGCTGGGCCTCATATAATGCTCCAGTATATGCTGGGCCCCATATAAGTGTCCAGTATATGATGGGGCCATATAATGCTACAGTATATGATGGGCCCATATAATGCTACAGTATATGATGGGCCTCATATAATGCTACAGTGTATGATGGGCCCCATATAATGCTCCAGTATATGATGGGCCCATATAATGCTACAGTATATGATGGGCACAATGTAATGCTCCAAACATTTGAAAAAAAATGAAATACTCACCTCTCCTCACTGGCCCCTGCTCTGCTCTGGACTTCTCAGCGTCGTCGTCTTCCAGCTCTCTGCACCATGACTTTTCAGGCAGAGGGCACACACTAGTCACATCATTGCACCCTCTAACATAAAACATCACACAGTCAGGACACGCGGAAGACGCTGCAGCAGAGGAGCAGGGAGAGGTAAGTCTTGAAATTACCGAGGCTCTGAGCAAGCGGGGGGCACACTCGCGGGCGCTGGCACAAGGCCCCCATAGCTCGCCATTGTCCCCAACCATATGGTTATTCTATACCTCACACAATTAAATGAAATGTATTATCCCCTCTATGACAGTTTTCTGGCATTAAATGTAGAAACATTTAGCAAAAGTTTTTGCCCTTTTGCACTGACCTGACAATTTTTTCTAAAAGTAGAAGGTATTAGAAAAGGGGATGAGGACAAATGTATTATTATCTACAACAGAAAACTGGTGTAGATTACCTCAGAAATGTATGGCATCTGGAAACTGGTGTAGATTACCTCAGAAATGTACGGCATCTGGAAACTGGTGTAGATTACCTCAGAAATGTATGGCATCTGGAAACTGGCGTAGATTACCTCAGAAATGTATGGCATCTGGAAACTGGCGTAGATTACCTCAGAAATGTACGGCATCTGGAAAGTGGTGTAGATTACCTCAGAAATGTACGGCATCTGGAAACTGGTGTAGATTACCTCAGAAATGTACGGCATCTGGAAACTGGCGTAGATTACCTCAGAAATGTATGGCATCTGGAAACTGGCGTAGATTACCTCAGAAATGTATGGCATCTGGAAACTGGCGTAGATTACCTTAGAAATGTATGGCATCTGGAAACTGGTGTAGATTACCTCAGAAATGTATGGCATCTGGAAACTGGTGTAGATTACCTCAGAAATGTATGGCATCTGGAAACTGGTGTAGATTACCTCAGAAATGTATGGCATCTGGAAACTGGTGTAGATTACCTCAGAAATGTATGGCATCTGGAAACTGGTGTAGATTACCTCAGAAATGTATGGCATCTGGAAACTGGTGTAGATTACCTCAGAAATTTATGGCATCTGGAAACTGGTGTAGATTACCTCAGAAATGTATGGCATCTGGAAACTGGTGTAGATTACCTCAGAAATGTATGGCATCTGGAAACTGGCGTAGATTACCTCAGAAATGTATGGCATCTGGAAACTGGTGTAGATTACCTCAGAAATGTATGGCATCTGGAAACTGGTGTAGATTACCTCAGAAATGTATGGCATCTGGAAACTGGTGTAGATTACCTCAGAAATGTATGGCATCTGGAAACTGGTGTAGATTACCTCAGAAATGTATGGCATCTGGAAACTGGTGTAGATTACCTCAGAAATGTATGGCATCTGGAAACTGGTGTAAATTACTTTTCTGTTTCATATTATGATAATTTTTTTAAACGGAGGGTGCTCCCTCACTTTATGTATCTACTGTAAGTTTTGATGCACACTGTGCTTGTACCATTAGCCAACAGTATACATCTTGGGCTTTTTCCAAAATGCTGGAACAAGCCCATAGCATTCATTCACCAGACGGAGGCCAAAAGTTTTTTTTTTCTGCCTCCATCTGGCTGGTACTCACCAGAATACTGTTTATTAACTGTATAGGAAAGTGCAGAATACTTCATTATTTTTTTATTGCAGCGCTTTAGTGGTGCAACTAATCTTCGTTCCCTGCCCCATGTAATATATTTACCAGCCATCATCTTCATCTGTTCTCAATGCCACTCCTTTCATTTTTTTGCAGGTTGTAACCTGCCAGATCACTCCAGTGTTTGCTGGAGCTATCTGGAAGTCACTACTCAATGTAAGTCAATGAGAGCCAGAAGGAGGTCAGAACGAGGCCTCGTAGACTTACATTGAGAACTTTTGACCTTTACCTTTGACTTCTAGTCAATCAGAATTTGCTGTCACAAGATAGTGGTGCGAGACCAGAGTGGCATTGATAAAAGGTGAAGACAGCAGCTGGAGAGTCCAGTGCTGAAATTAAAGAAATTGCTGGCGTGGTGCTTTAATGAAGCAGTCTTTCCATTGACTTTAATGTGGAAAGCTTCATGTAAGAGTATTATCAGTGCAATTAGATTTTCCAGATCTGTTAAAACTGAAAAGCAACAGTATAATTTCAAAAATCTAATTTAGAATTTAGATTGTAGAGATGATGAGCAGATCCAAAATGCAGCAAATCAAATTTGAGTTGAATTTCCTGAAATTCACATTTCCTCTCACTCACATCTTCTCTCCCCTGTTCACCATCCGAAGACATATGGACTACTTGAGATTTTCCGGGAGAATTGAACCTGGTGAATTTGAATTTCTAAACGTTCAGTCATTTCTATTAGGTAGTGATGCCTCTCTCAGCATATACTAGAAATAACAAAATGTGAAAGAGGTTATGTATTTCTAAACAGACATGATCTCTCTCCCAAAGGCAATGGCACACCTTTCCATGTGTCGTTGCTATCATGATCATTAAGGACTGTTTAATTCAATAGAGCAGTAGTACCAGACACAACTCATGGACCAGTGTGGTGTGGTTTCTCGAAAAAAGCTGACATGGTTTTCTAATTGTGTGCAGACAAAGGAAAGGCAAAACAAACAGTTCTAAGAAAAGATGTTCTGTAATTGTTGACTTTTTTCAACTAAGGGTACCGTCACACAGTGAAATTTCCATCGCTGCGACGGCACGATTCGTGACGTCGCAGCGTCGTATGAATATCGCTCCAGCGTCGTAGACTGCGGTCACACTTTGCAATCACGGCGCTGGAGCGATGCCGAAGTCCCCGGGTAACCAGGGTAAACATCGGGTTACTAAGCGCAGGGCCGCGCTTAGTAACCCGATGTTTACCCTGGTTACCAGCATTAACGTAAAAAAAACAAACAGTACATACTCACATTCCGGTGTCTGTCCCCGGCGTTCTGCTTCTCTCCACTGTGTAAGCGCCATAGCCGGAAAGCAGAGCGGTGACGTCACCGCTGTGCTCGCTTTCCGGCCGGCAGGCGCTCACAGTGCAGAGAAGCTGAGACGCCGGAGGACTGACACCGGAATGTAAGTATGTACTGTTTGTTTTTTTACGTTTACGCTTGTAACCAGGGTAAACATCGGGTTACTAAGCGCGGCCCTGCGCTTAGTTACCCGATGTTTACCCTGGTTACAAGCGAACACATTGCTGGATCGCTGTCACACACAACGATCCAGCGATGTCAGCGGGTGATCAAGCGACGAAAGAAAGTTCCAAACGATGTGCTACGACGTACGATTCTCAGCAGGGTCCCTGATCGCTGCTGCGTGTCAGACACTGCGATATCGTAACGATATCGCTAGAACGTCACGAATCGTACCGTCGTAGCGATGGAAATTTCACTGTGTGACGGTACCCTAAACATCGCACCAGACTGTTCCCTCTTTTTTGATAAAACAGATGTATCAGGAACAGGTCTTCTCTAACCTTCAATTTATAGTAATCCTAACCAAAATGTATTTACATATGTGCATCCTAAGTTGGAAAGATAAAACATGAGCAGAAAGAACTTTATCTGATTAAAAAATATTTCCTCCAGGTTTTTCTGTTGTGCAGGTGACAGCCACGGATGCAGACAGTGGACCAAACCAACAGCTAAGCTACAGAATTGAAAGTGGTGCTCAAGATAGGTTTCTTATTGATGCCATCACGGGTGTCATACGTGTTGCCAATGTGACTGTGGATAGAGAAGAAAAGGATTCCTATAGGCTGATGGTTGTGGCCGCAGACCACGGTACCACTCCTTTGTCTGGAAGCACCACAGTAATTATCCTGATTGATGATGTGAATGACTGCCCGCCAGAATTCATTAATCCAGTTCAAACTGTGAGTGTCTTAGAGTCTGTTGGCCTGGGAACAATCATAGCCGAGGTTACAGCCATCGACCGAGACCTCAACCCTCGCCTGCAGTATTACATTATTGAAATTTTGGCCACCGATGACACCAATGCAGTTGTGCCAAATCAGCAGGCTGCTTTCACTATTAACTTCAACACAGGTATTTTCTTATTCCATTTTGTGTTTTGAAGACATTTTTGCTGATAATTCTGAATTGACAACCATTCCACTATTTTCTGCATGCATTACCCTTTCTTGCCTATCTCCCACTTGCTTTCCTGATCTCCTTACTAGTCTTTACCTCGCTCTATTAACAATTCTCAGCTCTCTTGTTTTCTGTTAATTTTTAAGTATCGTGATACTAACTAAATAAATCTTTTCTTTTTCCTTTCTTTTCTCTTTCTGGCTCACAATCCTGAAGGTTTGATCTGTATCTCTGTGAAAGCCTTCCCTGTCTGACTCATTCGTTGTCCTCCTCCATCATCATCATCATCACCATGATAACTGTTCACTAATCCAATCTCATACTCATTGCTGGCAAGGATGGTATCTTCGTCATCTTAAAGGGCAAGTGTCCCTTTATTGGTTGTTAAGCCTATGCAGACTGAACTTGAGGGTCACTGTATATTTTTTATGAATAAGTAAATATTAATGTGTGAGATTTAAGGAAATCTGAAGACAAGTAACAAAAGAATATTGCGTATTAAGTACATTATAAAGTCAATGATTACAAATGGCTGTTTATCTTATACAGGACAGTATAATATTTATTGTACCATTGTTTGTGACATATCTGTTTCTTTCCTTTCTAGGAGCAGTTTTGGTAAATTCTCCTTTAGACAGAGAACTAGTGGCTGCATATGACATTACTATCTCTGTTTATGATAATGCAAGTGAGGTGGTTGATCGATCAGTCAGTGTCCCAAATGGTAAGTATTCTTTACTGTATTTAAATCTTGTTATTTGAACTTTTAGTGCCTTAAAAAAGTATTCATCCCCCTGAACTTTTTCACATATTTTTCATGTTACATCCACAAACTTAAATGTATTTTATTGGGATTTTATGTGATATAACACCACAAAGTGGCAAGTATTTGTGATATGTAAAGGAAATGATACATAATTTTCTAAATATTTTAAAGTTTAAATCTGAAAATTGTGACATGAATGTGTATTCAGCCCCCTGTGGTCTCATACCCCTAAATAGAATACTGAGTGACCAATTTCCTCCGGAAGTCACATAATTAGTAAATTGAGTCCCACTGTGTGTAATGTAATTTCACTATAAAGGCCCCGGCACACATAGCGATTTACCAACGATCACGACCAGCGATACGACCTGGCCGTGATCGTTGGTAAGTCGCTGTGTGGTCGCTGGGGAGCTGTCACACAGACAGCTCTCTCCAGCGACCAACGATCAGGGGAACGACTTCGGCATCGTTGAAACTGTCTTCAACGATGCCGAAGTCCCCCTGCAGCACCCGGGTAACCAGGGTAAACATCGGGTTACTAAGCGCAGGGCCGCGCTTAGTAACCCGATGTTTACCCTGGTTACCAAAAAAAACAAACAGTACATACTCACCATCTGACGTCCGTCAGGTCCCTTGCCGTCTGCTTCCTGCTCTGACTGAGTGCCGCCGTACAGTGAGAGCAGAGCGCAGCGGTGACGTCACTGCTGTGCTGCGCTCTCACTGTACGGCCGGATCTCAGAGCAGGAAGCGGACGGCAAGGGACCTGACAGACATCAGATGGTGAGTATGTACTGTTTGTTTTTTTTGGTAACCAGGGTAAACATCAGGTTACTAAGCGCGGCCCTGCGCTTAGTAACCCAATGTTTACCCTGGTTACCAGTGAAGACATCGCTGGATCGGTGTCACACACACCGATTCAGCGATGTCAGCGGGACCTCAACGACCAAAAAAAGGTCCAGGCCATTCCGACACGACCAGCGATCTCACAGCAGGGGCCTGATCGCTGGTACGTGTCACACATAGCGAGATCGCTACTGAGGTCGCTGTTGCGTCACAAAACTTGTGACTCAGCAGCGATCTCGCTAGCGATCTTGCTATGTGAGACGGGGCCTTAACAACAGCTGTTCTTTGAAGGCCTCAGAGGTTTGTTTGAGAACATTAGGAAACACACAATATCATGTAAACAAAAGAACACACCAGACAGGTCAGGGATAAAGTTGTGGAGAAGAGTAAAGCAGGGTTAGATGATAAAAAGAAAATAGAGCAATCTATGAACTGCTCATGTAGCGCTGTTCAAGGCATCATCCTAAAATGGAGGTAGTATGACCCAACTGCAAACCTACCAAGACATTGCCATTGAGCGAAGCTGAAATCCATGTCCACCTGTAGGGAAATTTTCCTTCAGCAGTGATAGGTAGGCTGGTCAGAGTTGCTGGGAAAATGGATAGAGCTAATTACAAGGTAATCCTTGAGGAAAACCTGCTAGAGACTGCAAAAGGCTTGAGACTGTGGCATTGGTTCACTTTCCAGTAGGACAAGAACCCGAAACATACTGCCAGAGCAATAATAGAGTTGAGGATCTGTGGCAAGACTTGAAAATTGCTGTTCAGACGCTCTTCATCCAATCTCACTGAGTTAGATATAGAATGGGCAAAAATTTCAGCCTCTAAATGTGCAAAGCTGGTAGAGACACACCCTAAAAGTCATGTAGCAGTAATTACAGCAAAGGATGGTCCTACAAAGTATTGACTCGGGGGCTGAATACAAATGCACATCACAATTTTCAGATTTTTACTTTTCAAATATTTAGAAAAGTATGTATCATTTCCTTTACACTTCACAAATACTTTTTACGTTGTGTAGGTATCTATATATATATAATTGTGTAAGGGGTACTTCCTTCTGTCTGTCTGTCTTTCTGTCTGCAACTTCTGTCACGGAAATCCCGCGTTGCTGATTGGTCTCGCCAGCTGCCTGTCATGGCTGTCGTGACCAATCAGTGACGGGTACAGTCCGATTAGTCCCTCCCTACTCCCCTGCAGTCAGTGCCTGGCGCCCGCATACTCCCCTCCAGTCACCGCTCACACAGGGTTAATGCCAGTGGTAACGGACCGCGTTATGCCGCGGGTAATGCACTCCCTTAATGCTGCTATTAACCCTGTGTGTCCCCAACTCTTTACTATTGATGCTGCATATGCAGCATCAATAGTAAAAAGATCTCGTGTTGCAAATAATAATAATTAAAAAAAAATAGGTTATTCTCACCTTCCGATGTCGCACGCTGTCCTCGGCAGTGCAAGCGGCAGGTTCCGGTACCAAGGATGCTATGCGAGAAGGACCTGCCATGACGTTACAGCATGTGACCGTGATGTCATCACAGGTCCTGCACTCATACCAACCCTGGGACCGGAAGCTGCCGCGTGCACCGCACACAGGCGCCAGGACTTCAAGGGGCCTTCGGAAGGTGAGTATATGTTTATTTTTTATTTTAAGTCTTTTTTAACCATGCATATAGTGCCGACATTGCTATATACTACGTGGGCTGTGTTACATACTGCGTGGGCTCTGTTATATACTACATCTCTGTGCTATATACTATGTAGCTGGGCAATATACAACGTGACTGTCCAATATACTACGTGGCTGTGCAATATACTACGCGCTGTGTGTTATATACTACTTAGCTGTGCGATATACTATGTGGCTGTGTCGGTTCTGTTATATACTACGTCGACTGTGCAATATACTACGTGGCTCTGTTATGTACTTTGTGGCTTTGCAATATACTACGTAGCTATGCAATATACTACATGCCTCTACAATATACTACGTGGCTGTGCAATATACTATGTGGCTCTGCTATATACTATGTCGCTGACCAATATAATACATAGCTGTGCAATACACTACGTAGCTGTGCAATACACTACGTGACTGTGTTATATACTACGTGGCTGTGCAATATACTACGTGCCTGTGCAATATACTACATGGCTCTACAATATACTATGTGACTCTGCTATATACTACGTGGCTGACCAATATACTACATACCTATGCAAACCACTACGTGGCTATGTTATATACTACGTGGCTGTGTTATATACTACGTGGCTGTGTTATATACTATGTAGCTCTGCTATATACTACGTGGCTGACCAATATACTACATACCTATGCAAACCACCACGTGGCTATGTTATATACTACGTGGCTGTGTTATATACTACGTGGCTGTGTTATATACTATGTAGCTCTGCTATATACTACGCACGCTATGTTACATACTACGTAGCTCTGTTATATACTACGTAGCTATGTTATATACTACATCGGTTGTGTTATATACTACGTCACTGTGAAATATAGTACGTAGCCTGCGCTGCTATACACTACCTACATATTCTAGAATACCTGATACGTTAGAATCAGGCCACCATCTAGTATAACATAAAATTCTAATACAATTGATATAAGTTTGTGGGTGTAACATGTAAAAATGTGGAAAGCTCACGGGGTGTCAATACTTTTTCAAGGCACTGTAGTTGAAATGCTCAGTTTTGGTTACCTCAAATCTGAAATTATAATTTACGTCAGGACTAAACAAAAGAAAATATCACTTTTTAATCCATCATAATATACCATAGACCATGGCTTTAGAGACTTCTTGAGACCTAAATGAAGTGTTAGATATAAAAGATAAAAGGTAGTCTTGAATGGACATTCTCTCAAGTCTAGTTGGCAATGTCAAGCTTATAGTATTCTATCTCTCATTCACAGCCAAACTAACAGTCAACATTCTGGATGTCAATGACAACACTCCTAGATTTCGCCCCTTCGGAGTTACCGTTTTTTCTCAGAGGATAATTGAAGGTGCTACCCCAGGAACCACACTACTCTCAGTGTCTGCTGTTGATCCAGATAAAGGACTCAATGGTCTGATTACATATTCACTTCATAACCTTGTACCAGCAGGATACGTCCAACTCGAAGATAATATGGCAGGTATAAGAATACAAAGTCAACTTCCCAAGCCATTTCCCGCCATCTTACTTTATTACATTTATGATGTAGAAAACCTAGAGTATTAAACACATAAGAATCCTGTGTATTATTTTTTACATAACAGGAAAGATTATCGCAAACCGTACTGTTGACTATGAGCAGGTGCAGTGGTTAAATTTTACTGTTCGGGCCTCAGATAATGGTTCTCCTCGTAGATCTGCTGAGATTCCAGTTCACCTTGAGATTGTGGATATCAATGACAACAATCCTATCTTCAGCCAATCGTCCTATCAGGTAAATAGCGACTGCATTATGGAATATTTGTACGTTGGATTTGGAGCAGTAGTATTACATGAGACCTCATTTTTTACTCCTTTTTTCTCTCTGCTGCCTGAGATAGCAGCACTTCATAGTAACTTTACATGTATATATTTAAAGTGGTCTGCCACCAGATTTCACAATCACAGTCTCTGTACATTACTAAAAAGATCTTGTAGACCTGATGAAGTTGGTGTACTTACTTTAAAGAAAATCACTTTCTGAACAGTTTTCATGCCTGAATTTGAAATCAATATATGGACTCAAATGCTCATTTTAATACAGCAAAGACATTGTGAAAACAATATACAGCCATTCTGACATCAATTGAATAATGCATGCAGGGTTTATTGTACAATCTGGTGGCAGAACAAATGTCATACCATTTTAATCAAAACTATGTGCAGAAAGTAAATGTGATAACTCTCATGATGGTCAAAAGACTGCTAGATCTAGGCGAAAACGTGAGGGGTTTTTTACATAGGCAGCAATGACAGTATGTGGGTAGGTTTAAATGCCACATGCACTTTAAATTTGGCGTTCATGTTTATGGGGGAGTGAGGAGATACAGCTCTGACAAAAATTAAGAGGCCACCACATCCAAAACCTGTCATGGGCAGCCCAATCTCCAGACCTGAACCCCATTGAAAACCTCTGGAATGTAATCAAGAGGATGATGGATAGTCACAAGCCATCAAACAAAGAAGAACTGCTTACATTTTTGCGCCAGGAACAGTGTGAAAGACTGGTGGAAAGCATGCCAAGATGCATGAAAGCTGTGATTAAAAATCATGGTTATTCCACAAAATATTGATTTCTGAACTCTTGTTGAGTTAAAACATTAGTATTGTAATTATTGCATTATTCGAGGTTTGAAAGCACTGTTTTTTTGTTTTTTTTATTTTGACCATGTTTCTTTGTCAGAAAAAAATTTATTGCTTGGAACTTTGGAGACATGTTGTCAGAAGTTTATAGAATAAAAGAACAATTTACATTTTACTCAAAAATATACCTATAAAGAGAAAAATCAGACAAACTGAACATTTTGCAGTGGTCTCTTAATTTTTACCAGAGCTATAGAACTATAAGCCAAGCTAAGGTATTTGTCAGCCGAATCAAGGTGTATGGACTCCTTAAAAGGTTATTCCCACTTTTGTAGATGGATTTTGTCAGATGTAAATACAAGCAATTTTGCAATTCACTCCTAAATAAAGTTTTTAACAGTTCTTGAGATATTAAAGGGAACCTGTCACCACGTTTTTGGAAGATGGGATAAAAATAGCGTTAAATAGGGGCAGAGGTGGGCGTTACATTAGTGTGTGTGTTATGCGTTTATTACCCACCTAAGTTGCCGAAATAACTTTGCAAAGTCTCCGTTTTCGCCTGTCAATCAGGCTGGTCAGGTCGCATGGGCGTTGTCTTCCCCCAGATTTGGCGTAGTTTTCCGTTGGTGGCGTAGTGGTGTGCGCATGCCCAAAGTCCGGAATCCTCTTCCAGGGGATTTAAAATAGCGCGGTGTTCGTTATTGCATTGGTGATCGGTGGGCGCGGCCATCTTCCTTTGGCCGCGCGTGCGCAGAAGCGGCGCTCTGCTGGCCGCGGCTTCAGGAAAATGGCCGCCGCGATATCCATCTGCGCACGCGCGGCATCCCGCGGCCATTTTCCTGAAGCCGCGGCCAGCAGAGCGCCGCTTCTGCGCACGCGCGGCCAAAGGAAGATGGCCGCGCCCACCGATCACCAATGCAATAACGAACACCGCGCTATTTTAAATCCCCTGGAAGAGGATTCCGGACTTTGGGCATGCGCACACCACTACGCCACCAACGGAAAACTACGCCAAATCTGGGTGAAGACACCACGCCCATGTGACCTGACCAGCCTGATTGACAGGCGAAAACGGAGACTTTGCAAAGTTATTTCGGCAACTTAGGTGGGTAATAAACGCATAACACACACACTAATGTAACGCCCACCTCTGCCCCTATTTAACGCTATTTTTATCCCATCTTCCAAAAACGTGGTGACAGGTTCCCTTTAACACTTTTTTTTTTCTTTTGCCTTGAAAACCGACCACCAGTGTGAGACAGCAGGACATGTGCAGTGCTTACATGTTCTTCTTTATTGAGCTTGTAAGCACTCTTTTGAAGCTGGTAAGGATCGCTGGAACATGCTATTACTTCCTAGTCCCAGCAATCTTCAGTGCAGTGCTTACAAGCTAGACAGTTGCGGATGTCAGTCATCTAGGCAACACAAAAAAAGTGCTAACATTTCAAGAATATCAGCTAATTTTAATTATCTGTAAATTGTCAAAGTGCTAATTTTTACCAACATTGCCTGACAATACTCATCTATGAAGACGTGATAACAATTTAAGAAGAGATGTTTAGACTGAAGCCTCTGTAGACCAGTAAAATGTGATCTCAATATGCTTCTGGGACAGAAGGGAGCCTTACATCACAGGGTTTTGTTTATCTTGACTAAAGCTGGCAATGCATTAAGGTTCACTGTCACCCAAATTTATTCTACATGGCCCACAGCAATTTATTCCAACCCCCACGGCCCCATACACCCACAAGCTTTGGTCAGCCATGTGCATGTTCTTATTTGGGAAAGCAGAATAAGCCACTGCCAGAAACAAAATTCAACATATGTGACACATCTTTCACCCATGATCTGCTATCAGGAGTCTTGACACCACTATTCAGATTTGATGGTTGAAATATATGGGATCAGCTGACACTCGTCTAATATTCCAGTAATATTTTAATAAAAGCCCAAATAGGGTAGAGTTTTACTGTATATATACAGCAGTGTTCAAAATAATAGCAGTCCAATATGACTAACCAGATTAATCACTGTTTTTGTTATAAATTATATTATCATATGGCAAACAATTTTAAAATGCGCGCGTCTCCAGCCTCCCGGCTTGTGATTGGTTGACCGCGACGCAACCAATCACAAGCCGGGACGTCACGGGAGGCTGGACAAGCGCGCATTTTAAAATGCGCGCGTCTCCAGCCTCCCGTGACGTCACGGCTTGTGATTGGTTGCGTCGCCCATGTGACTGCGACGCAACCAATCACAAAGCCGGGACGTAATTTTAAAATCCTGAAGGACCTGAAATTACGTCACGGCTTGCTGTGATTGGTTGCGTCGCCCATGTGACTGCGACGCAACCAATCACAACGCCGGAACGTAATTTTAAAATCCTGAAGGACCTGAAATTACGTCACGGCTTGCTGTGATTGGTTGCGTCCCGGCCACATGGGCGGCACGCGACCAATCACAAGCCGGGACTTCACGTAAAGGAAAGAAAAGCGCGAATTTTAAACAAAGAACGCTGCCGCTTCCCTCGGTAAGGTGCAGGCTGCGTCGGAGAGGTGAGTATAGCAATATTTTTTATTTTAATTCTCTCTTTTACACATTTTTACATTAATGTTGTTTCGATACCGATACCCGATACCACAAAAGTATCGGATCTCGGTATTGGAATTCCGATACCCGCAAGTATCGGCCGATACCCGATACTTGCGGTATCGGAATGCTCAACACTAATCTTCACCCAGATCCTACCCTATAACTTGCTGCGTATAAAAAGAGAAGCAACATCCGTGACAAATCACCTTCAAGACATTTTCACTTTTTAAAAATCACTTTACAGTATACAAATGGTTACAACCTACATAAAAACTTGTGGTACATTATGTTACATCTACCGATCCTGAGTTATAGACCAAGTTAAATTCCAGAGCTATTTACTTTTTCAAGGGTTCAGAACTGAAATCTCCCAGCAGTCCTTTCTGCTGGAATGTCTGCACAACTGACCAGTAATACACAGTGTGTGTCCAATTTGGTAGCAGATTCTAATAACAAACAGCAGAATTATGAATGCAGCTCTTGGCTACAACATTTTTTGTATCTCAGGGATTATAATAGGATGAGCAATGTATGGACATTCGAATGGTGTTTAAACATGAACATACAGCTTGATATTATAAATATAATATAATAAATATTCTTGTATTTCAGAAAAATTATATCTGCAGAAGCATAGGTGCACTGCTGAATTTTCAGACGTGCTGACAGGATGTATATATATATTTATTTATTTTTTTTTTTTTTTTTTTTTTTTTGCATCACAGTATTTATTACTGTTTATTTATATTCATGGTAGTATAAATCTGGAATGCAGATTGCACATTTTCTGTTAGTACAAAAAACCTCATTTCAAGGCAGAAACATTACTGTGTCCAACTGTTATTAGATATATGAAACTGAAATAGCTGTTGCAAAAAAACTATTTTTATAAAACATTAAGCTTAAGATTAATAGGAGTGCCCAAACTTTTTCATAAAACTGTATATGTGTTTTCACGAATATTTGAGCCCATGGATCCATTATATGTCCATTTTTCAAGCCGGTGAGAAAATCTTGCCATACAGATGTTAGGTGTCAAGTTCCCGCCACTGCACAGGGAGAATCTGGAACCATGTCTGCTGTAGTCTCCCATTCTCCTTCAGCCACAGTGGAACCTGCTCAGCAGAGACGTCAATCCCAGCGTCTAGCTCAAGCTGATACTGTGCGCTTGATTACTGCTGCCTCTCCAGGCTCAGCCCTTGTAGCCAGCACTGATCAGTGGCGAGCAGACGTTCCAGGGACTATGTCCTGCTTTTCCCCTACTGAGCATGCCCATGGGTCGACCTCTCATTGGAGGTCGGGGGTCACATGCTCAGGTCCTGTAGCGGCTCCTATTGGATCACTAAGAAGGTCCTGGAGAGCTACAGCTATAAAAGGTTTGCATGGCCGCACGGCCATGCGCTAGTATAAATCAGTTATTGTGTGTGTGTGTGGATGTATGCCTATTCTGGTGAAAGCTCTGAATCATTCCCATCCCTTGGGTTGATGAATGCTCATGAATGTTGGAGCTGTCGAGTGCCAGTTAGTGACATCCAGCACCAGTCACAATCTATAGCGTCTATCAGCAGCGTTAGCCAGTGCGGCACCGTGCGCAACCAGTGCGCTTACCTGTCCCTAGTTAGAGCGGTTAGTGGTGTTCGCGAGAGCGGCGCTGCATGCACCCAGTGCGCTAAATCTATTTTAAGTTTAGTTTACTCCTGACACCACTGTAGCGGTGTTGAGCACAAGAGGTCTCTAGGGACTCTGACCCTGAGTCTTGGGGCAGAGTTCTCTGACTCCTTGTTTGCGCTCTCTGCGCCATATCGCAGCCCTGTGACGCAACAGGGTTCACTTCCTTCATACCGGGTGAAGCTAACCCGTGTTTGTTTGTTCTTAATACCGCTATATAGTCCGCCATTACAGAGCAGCAGGTGTCTTCTCTGCACGGTGAATCCCGGACTGAAACGCATCTTATATCACCTCTTATTTATATTTGGTGCGTTCCGCCAGTCCTAACAACGGATGTCATACGGATGTCACATGGATGCTTACATGTGAGAAAATCGCATCCTCACACTGCACACAGATGACATACGGATCACTGTTCAGGGAACATTTCTGCGATTGTCATCCATGTAAAACGGACCTATTTTTTTATACTCCTCGTGTTCTCTCCCTCTACAAACCTACCTTTGCCTGACATTGCCATCTCCGTGTGCGGTTCCACCATTACTCCAAAGCAACATGCCCGCTGCCTTGGGGTCATCCTTGATTCCGAGCTTTCATTCACCCCCCACATCCGATCACTGGCTCGCTCTTCTTATCTGCATCTCAAAAACATTTCTAGAATTCGCCCTTTTCTTACTTTCGACTCTGCAAAAACTCTTACTGTCTCACTTATTCATTCTCGTCTGGACTATTGTAACTCTCTACTAATCGGCCTCCCTCTTACCAAACTCTCCCCGCTCCAATCTGTCCTGAATGCTGCTGCCAGGATCATATTCCTCACCAACCGTTACACCGATGCCTCTACCTTGTGCCAGTCATTACATTGGCTACCCATCCACTCCAGAATCCAGTACAAAACTACTACCCTCATCCACAAAGCACTCCATGGCTCAGCACCACCCTACATCTCCTCTCTGGTCTCAGTCTACCACCCTACCCGTGCCCTCCGCTCCGCTAATGACCTCAATAATCAGAACCTCCCACTCTCGTCTCCAAGACTTTACACGTGCTGCGCTGATTCTTTGGAATGCAGGTACCTAGGTTAATACGATTAATCCCCAATCACCACAATTTTAAGCGTGCTCTAAAAACTCATTTGTTTAGACTGGCCTACCGCCTCAATGAATATATATACACACAGTGGGTACCGAAAGTTTTCGAGTTTTCAGACCCCTTGAATTTTTTCACTCTTTGTTTCATTGCAACTATTTGGTAAATTCAAAATAGTTCATTCTTTTCTCATTAATGTACACTCTGCACCCCATCTTGACTAAAAAAAGCAGAAATGTGGTAATTTTTGCAAATTTATTAAAAAAGAAAAACTGAAATATCATATGGTCATAAGTATACAGACCCTTTGCTCAGACACAGTCTTTTTGAGTAGGAGTCAATCAGCTTGACACATACAGAATTGGCAATCTTTGCCCACTTTTCCATGCAGTAGCGATCAAAATCTTTAAGATTGTGAGAGCATCTACTGTGTATGGCTCTTCAGGGCAATCCACAGATTTTCAATTGCATTTAGGGTCTTGGCTCTGGCTTGGCCATTCTACAGCTTTGATCTTCTGGCTAAGCCATTCATCTTCAGCAGCTTTTAGTGGCCGCCATAAGGTTTTGATGCAAAGTTGACTGAATCATGGAACTGTTCATTTTTCCATCCACCTTATCTAAAGCCCCAGTTTCAGCTGCTAAAAAAACAGAACCAAAGCATTATGTTCCCTTCACCATGCATTACTGTGAGTATAATGTTTTTTTGTGATGCACAACCAGACTCAAATGTCACAATTTGATGTTAATTGTTATAATTGTTACATCTATTTTTGTTTAATTTCAGTTATTTTAAACAAGTTATTTATTATGAAAAAGACACCCATTTTATCATTATTTTTGCATTTTTTTTTAAGTATTACATTGTTACCATATAACATGTATTTACATGATGAAGGAGCTATTCCAGCTCTGAAACACTTTGTGATTTTACATGTTTCCCTAAACTACTTTCCAGTACTTTGGCAAATGAGACTTATCATCTCACCCAACAACACAAACCACAGAAAGCAGGAGTTCATATAAGCGAAACGTATTTTCATGATTGAACCTCTATAAATTCAGAAAGGTATATCATGAAAGCTCTTGTAGGCATAATATGTTGGTGTCCAAATACTTATGTCCATATAGTATATATTTCCTGCAGATAGCTTCTAAACGTGCCAATTGCTTTCAAAGTTAGTCTCATGCTATAAAAAATGACGTTCCCCTTTTTCAGCAGATAGATTGCCTCATGTGCAAAAACTTTCTCTATTGACATAAATAAAAGATAAATAGCATCATTCTCAACTAAGTGACAAACCCTAGAAGTTGCTTGGTGGAAACTCTGTGAAGGTTAATATTAGATATTAAGTAATAAAAGGTTTGAACAATATTATTATCTGTTTCATATACTCTGAAGAGCCAAAGGGAATTGTGTCACTGATGTTCATAATTTTTTTTATATATAGAGGAGGTTGCCCTAATAGGCAAAATTTACTTTATAGGTTAGGTTGAACATATTTTCCTAATATGTAAACTACAAGGTTGATATCTGGAAGTTTATTATTTTCTAAGAATGAAATCACTGGTTGACATCTCAAAAATACAAAATGCTTATTAAAAGAAATATCTTATATGTGGGTGAGACTAGGGTTGGTATTTTGTGTTTTACAGTTGAAAGACTTTCTTTTATTTCAGCTCTGATTAGTATGACTTCCTTCTACACAGTATATTAAATATCCTCTCTTTCTAGAAACAAGTATTCGAGGACATTCTGCTTGGTTCAACAGTTCTTAAGATTAAAGCAACAGATGCGGACTCTGGGCGCTTTGCTCTCATTGAGTACAGCCTTGTTGATGGAGATGGAAAGTTTGGGATAAATCCTACAACGGTAATTGCTTCACATGCTTAAAATTATGTCAATATGTATAAGAGGATCTACATATATATAGTGAACGCCAACTTTACAGGTGCTGTTTGTGCAACACGCCCTCCATAGTGATACTAAGCAAGCCACAAATGTTAAGCATATTAAGTCAATAAATGTAGCAGACCGAACTTCTGTCTGGTACTTGCTGTATCTCTAAATCTCTTACATTCTGCATTGCGTTTAAATCTATACATGAAAGTTTCCCAAGAGTTTTATTTTGAATCAATTGCCAGTCGCCATTACTGTCATTCATTTCAATGGAGAGTGACCTGTGAGTCCAGTCTTTAGAAATCCTCCGGTTTTAGAACATGTCCACTTTGAAAGTTCTAAAATCCTTTTAGTTTGGGAAATGCTTTGTCGAGAAATTGAGGTTTGTCAGTGTGATGGCCCTAAATGTTACAGAGTAATTTATCAGGACAGTGATATCAGGTACCTTACATGGTATATTAAAAAATATATATATATTTTTTTTGCTGGTATTTGGAAAAGCGATGGAAGAACATATCAAACAATACCTCTTCCTCAGTCTAGTGTAGTAGTGTACTGCTGACCTGCTATGCCAGTCTTTAGACATAAATTAGCATGTATATGGGAATATGTTTCAGCCTGTTGTATGTAGGCGTAAGTGAAGAAGTGCTTCTAATATAAATTGTCAAACTCATAAATTAAAGAGAATACTCATCTCTCATTTGTACGGTGGTGGGCAGAGCACTGCTCAGAATGAGGTTGATCTCAAACTTTTATAAATATAACATTTAGGTTTTTCAATTAGGATGAGCTCTCTAGCAGAGATTAGCCATTAGTACATTTACGGTTCTTTTCTGAAATGACTAATAGATGTCAATTAACTGCTAATTATTGGTTCATAAAATCTTCATATAAGTGTACTTGTAAATGTTTTCTTCAAAATTGCCAAGTCAAATCTAAAAGAGAGAGTGAATATATGACTAATCTGTACATAAAAAGCTCATAAGAGATTTCATGAATGACGGTGTGGGGCCGCTAGGTTTCTTTATCTTGGAGTTTATGAGGAATGTGGAGTCTAAAACATGATCTGTTTTTGTATTCTTAACCGTTTATGACATTACATTGTGCTGAAGGAGCAAAATTCCCAGATGCCCTTACCCTGAATAGTGTTGGGCACAGGCACCAACCGGTGGAAGTCACTTATAATGTGTCAGTTGTTAAATTTTTGTTTTTAGTCATCTGCTTGTCAGATGAGGTTCAGTGTGGATAATTGTAATGGCATTATTCCCTGGAATTATGAAAGATGCGAAGAAGAGCCACAAAAACTGATAAGGGGCATGTAGGATCTTATTTATAACGAAAGATTAAAAGAATTACAATTATTTAGTCACAAGCCATCAAAGAACTGCTTAAATATTTGTACCAGGAGTGGCATAAGGTCACCCAAAAGCAGTGTGAACGACTGGAGGAAAGCATGCCAAGACGCATGAAAGCTGTGATTAAAAATCAGGGTTATTCCACAAAATATTAATTTCTGAGTTAAAACATTAATATTGTTTTTTCTAAATGGTTATGAACTTGTTTTTTTATTTCTAAAATCTTGCTTTAGTTCCAAATTTCTCACTTTTGCAAGCCGTAACATGAAAAAGTGGACTCCTATGTTTGTTATCCACTTTCTTATGAGCGCGACTATACTTCACATGTAGTCAAAAAGTTCTCTTTGGATAAACAGCCAAAGCAATATTAGAATTTTGGAACACAAATGTGGCTGAAAGATGGCAAACACCATGTCCCTTTTGCAGACATGGTGCCTAAACAGCAGAAATCCCCCACAACTGACCCCATTTTGGAAACTAAACCCCTCATGGATTTTATCCAAGGAAATAGCAAGCATTTTGAACCCACATGTACAACACAGAATTTGATAACATTAGGTCATCATATTGAGCATTTTTTATATACAAAAATTTTGCTTTAACCCCATATTTCTCACTTTTGCAAGAGATAACACCAAAAAAGTGGACCCCACTCTTTGTTACCCACTTTCTCACGAGCGCAGCTATGCTCTACATTTTTTCAAATAGTTCTACTTGGTCAAACAACAGGGGTTGGAGCAGAAGGAGCAATATTTGAATTTTGGAACGCAATTTGGCTGAAAAAGATAGCGGGCGACATGTCACATTTGCAGGGCCCTTTAGGTGCCTAAACAGCAGAAACCCTCCACAACTGACCCCGTTTTGGAAACTACACCCTTCAAGGATTTTATTCAAGGGTTTAATGGGGAACCCACAGATACTTCACAGGATTTGATAACATTAGTTTGCCATATTAAATATGTTGTCATTAGTTTTGATCTCAAGTGCTCACAACTCAAGTTTGCATCAGGTGCTCGTGTATACATAGAGTACTGCGGGTGCTCGAGTGACATGCTCAAGTCCTCACCCCGCATGTTTCACTGCTGTTTGAAAGCCAAAAAACATGTGAGGATTCCCCGTATATGTCACGCGATACTTAGTGCATACCCGAGCACCCTCAACTCAAGTAGCGAGCACTTGCGCTCAACTTAGTCATCATATTGTCATCACTTTTTTTTTACTTTTGAAAAAACTCTAGCCTCAATCTCAATCCTAACCTTCAGCCCAACCCCAGCCCTTTGCCTAACCCTAAATTAAACTTACTAAGGGGATGACACAGGGGTAATGATTTACTAATTATTGGCTTTTGATCACTGCGTATTATGGTCTATCACAGTGATCGAAAGGAACCAATAGGAAACATTCCTACTGTTGCCAGGAGCTAGGTGGCAGATCTTAGCAGGCGCATGCACCCACCTTTTTTTTCAGGAAAAGGAAGCGAGGGCCACGGGACAGAGTAGAATGACCATGACCCGGGGATGTCTGAGTTACTGGGGAGCTTGGGGGCATCAGTTCTCTCTCCTCTGACATGTATATCTTGTCAGAAGAGATGAGAGATGATTTTTATAGTGGACACACTTTTTTTATTTGATTGCCTTTATTCATTGAATAACGGCGATCACGTGATTGGGGACTGGAATATCCAGCCCTGAGCGCATTCTCCAGGATCTCAGCTCAACCCCAGGGATTTTTGGACTGTGGGGAGTACTATTACACCCTTATTCCAGACCATCGTTTTAAAATGGCGAAAAGAGAATAAGGCCCCTCAGCGGTCACCATTTTAATGCGTATCTGGAATCATTAAGGGGTTAAAAAAATAACCTAAAAACGTATGCAAATATATAAAATTCTTGTTTTGAATGTTGATCCAGATGATAGTTAAGAGGGAAAGATTTGCCCTTCTGGGGCTTTTGGCTCATGCATTATGGTTTTACCTATACCCCTTCCCTTTATTATTTACCATCCTTCATTTGAACTACATAGATATGTGTCTTTTTTCAACTGTACAATGTAACTATATGACAGACTGTTCTGATCTATGGGAAAACTCACAAAAATGAATTCAAGATTTTGGGACTGCTATGTATTAGCCCTTCATATAAAGATGGCATGGGGGGTCCTTCTGCTAGTAACTCCATAAACAACTGTTTCTAGGACGTTGAGGGGTACAGTTTGGTGTCTTTTTTGGGTATTTTCTGTGATATAGATCCCCAAAGTTACTTCAAATGTGATGTGGTCTCTTAAAAAAATGGTTATGTAAATTTTGCTGAAAAGATGAGAAATTGCTGATCAACTTTTAAGTCTTCTAAGTATCTAGCAAAAAATTCTGTTTGAAAAATTGTGCTGATATAAAGTAGACATGTGGTAAATGTTGGTTATTAACTATTTTGTGTGACATAACTCTCTGGTTTAGTTTGAGGGCATAAGAATTAAAAAAAATTAGATCTTCCAAATTTTCAGCGAATTTCTGGAATTTTCAGAAATAAACGCAGGTCATATCAAACAAATCTTACCATTATCATGAATTATAATATGTCACAAGAAAACAGTCTCAGAATCAGTGGGATACGTTGAAGCGTTGCAGAGTTATCACCTCATAAAGTGACACTGGTCAGATTTAAAAAATGAGGCCCGTTCATTAACCTACAAAGTAGCTTGGTCCTTAAGTAGGTGATCACATGATATAGTAATGCTAGACAGTATAAAGTATTAGTTACAATGGTAGAATGTGGGATCTAGGAAAAACGTACGCTGGAGCCCAGGATATTCAAGCTACACATCTGTTACAAAATCCAAACATACAACATTAAGCTACGCCTTCAGTTTATAACCTGCTTCATTTAATTTAATTTATGAATGTGGTTTAGATATTAATACAAACATTAAATTATTTTGTATAACAGGGGGATATATACATCTTATCTCCATTGGACAGAGAAAAGAAGGATCATTATACTCTCACTGCCATTGCCAGAGATAATCCTGGGGATATCGCAAGCAACCGCCGCGAGAACTCTGTGCAGGTGACTTCACAAACATGATGGGTTTCAATGATTTTGATCATTTAGATAATTCCTTCAGTTATCAGATTGTTATATCTAGCTTAAGATGTACAGTACTATGCAAAGATTTTAGGCATGTGTGGAAAAAATGTTGCAAAGTAAGAATGCTTTAAAAAATAGAGGTCTTAATATAGTAGATATTATTATTATTATTATTATTATTATTTATAATTATTATTATTTAGCAAAAATGAAAAGTTGGTGGACAAAAGAGAAATCTATACCAAATTTATATGCTTTCCAACATCATCAATTCATCTATGTACCCTTCATGCACTTATTTGTTTTTTTTCAAAAACTCTGCAGGGAGGTTGTCCCAAGCATTTTGGCAAACTATTCACATATGTACAAATCCTTCTGTCTCTTCAAGCAATCCACAAGAGATTCCATGATGCTGAAATCAATAAATGTAGGATTAGGAAACCGAGCGCACAGTAGGGTGAAACCCTATGGAGGGGAGAGTAGGAGAGTGCTGGTTCCATGCACCTGATGGAGTTGTGACAGGCCCAATTCCTACGTAGGCAGAAGAAAAACAGCTGCAGTTGCCCCATGGCTGCTGGATAAACCCTCCAGGAGATATTGGATCCAGTTGGATGAACACTGTATTGATGTCGTTATCAAGTGAAAAAAACAAATGCCAATGATCAGACCAGGGGCCAGGCTTTGTTAGGACCATATAATCACTTCCAAGACTGTTTTTTTTACACTATAGACAGTTCCTAATGACATTAACTGTATGTTTGAGGTCGTGACCCTGGTGTAGAATACATTTGGAGCCATTCAGACATTTCCCTGATGGTATTGTATGATGGATAGGTTTCTGCTTCGACTTTTTAACACGAGCACATCATTAATCCTGACTACATTCTCCACTCCATTTGATGAAATGCAGCCACAATCTTGCAAGGAAGCTCCACCATGCTTCACTGCTGCCTACAGACACTCATTATTGTACCACTCTCCAGCCCTTCAGTGAATAGACTGCCTTCTGTTACAGCCAAATATTTCAAATTATGACTAATCAGTCCAGAGCAACTGCATCTCAGTTCTTATGTTCTCATAAATAGTGGAGTCACTAAGATTTTTTGGGACACAATTCTTCCATGATGACCACTAGTACTGGAACTTCTCCATCAATATAAGGATGTAGCTAGATTCCACTGGTTGCTGCCAGTTTTGATGTAATGTCACTGATGGACATTATCCGATTTTAAAGGGAAGTATGCATGATGCGTCTTCTTGTACTGAACTGATTTCTTTGGGCAAACACTGCATCCACAGCCCTCAATGTTACACATTTGTTGGTGCTTCTTCAAAAGAGCTTCATGTTCATTTCTTGAAATACCATCCTTCCAAGCAGCTGTTTTTTCAGTTAATGACTGTGTTTCAACCTTTATATGAAAGCGAGGATCATTGCCACTTGTTGATATAATTCGTTTCTCGTAGTCCTGAATATAATCCTATAAAATCCCTGACTCTGCACAAGTGTGCCCAAAAGAATTATTGATGTTTTAAAGGTGTGAAGATCTGAGACTGTGGGTTGTAATAATCACCTAAGCAAGTTAACAGTGGAATTATTTTTTATTCCTTATGTCTATGGTCTTACAGCAATTCTGGATAGATGGCCACAATACAATGCCCCCCAGTCCACAAGATCTTAGCCCCGGGGGCCGGTAATTCCACTGTTCCTGTACCAGGCGATACCCACTGTCTCTCAACTTTTGGTTGGCCCACATATTTTGTAATTCCTGCCAGTATAGTCTGTAGTCACAGTCCATGCTCCTCGAGACAATGGATTTCATGACTGTAGCATATGTATCCAACTCCAGCCAGCACCAACCCCCCATTCCCTCATCAGTGTCTTAAATACCCACAGCCTCCTCCCCACCCCACCACTAGAAATGAACCTGGCCCTCAGGAAACACTTATCCCCAAAGCTAACTTTACATTGGTAGAGGTATTTTCCTGATGCCGAGACCATCACCTGGGACTGCATGTGAGACTCCAGGAGGCGACGGCTCCACTGGGTCTACTATCGCCATCCACATAATGGGACTAGTGGCAGGAGCAAAAATGACTTGAGGCCCCTGGGACACTAATGAGAGTAATGGAATGATTGCTTTACCTGATTACCAATCTTGTGTTTGGCCTTATGTATGCATAAGATGGAGCCTGCTCTTCTTGCTCTGCTTACCATCACTGAATGGAAACATTTATTCCTGACGCTAAACACTTTCAAGTTGAAATTAGTGCACTTAAATGAGCAATCAAAACTCTAAATAAACACAACAATGAGCTCGATGTAACCAATGCTCTGGAAAAAAGTCTGCATCCCTTAGAGCCGTGGACTCTGCTCTATGTCCATTGGTCCAATAATCTTTAGTCTGTGGTCAGCTGCTCACAGACGGTAAAGGGGGATCTCATCAAGTATTAATTTGATTTAGATTTCTCTTTTGTTCAATCACTTTGCATTTTGTTCATTGATAAAAAGAAAAATATTAGCACTTTGATTTTTTAACACATTCTTACTTTGTAGCATTTTTCCACACCTGCCTAAAACTTTTGCACAGTGGTGTAAAAGGAGAAGTCCAGCAAAAACTAAATAAGATCACAATAGAGCCATTAATAATTTCCTATACGAATTGGCTTTATTCAGTACTTAAACCTTTTGGCACAATATAAAGGAGACCTGAAAAAAGTATTGGTCAAATTACACCCAAATTTTCAGTTATAGAAATCTCAGAGTAATGCCAAAGGAGTTTCAAAAGAGCCTTCTAAGTGAAACTGCACTTTTAGAAGACCTTGATATGACATGTAAACACGTCAGAAGTTTAAATAGTTTGGGTCTGAGTGCTAAAATTGAGAGACAAAAGCGCTCATTCAAGTGCTGCTCTCCTCTGAGACTTAAAGATGCACTGCCATGAAAATGTTTATCCTCTTAACATAGTGCAATCATCATATTATATGGCACTGTTTACTGAAATTGCTTTTTTGACAGTCTGCCCAGCTAATTCTCGAGTTTTAATTAGGTCTATGGCATCACGTGATTAAAAACTGACTAGCTATATCCTTCTAAGCTCTATTTAAAAAGAGGAGGTCAATTTTTCCTGTATCAGTTATGCATCAGCAATGCAAAAGTCCCTGGCTGGGGGGACGAATGAGCGGCTGGTTCAGGAGTTGAAGATGGGAAAGATAAATGCAGGGACAAGAGACTTCCTATTTGTATATAGAGCAGAGAAAGGAGAATAATTTGCTCTGTAGGAAAGCAAAATGAGCAATTGTAAGTACGCAGTGCCATATAATATGATAATGAAAAAATATTAAAGGGAACCTGTCACCCCCCCCAGGCGTTTGTAACTAAAAGAGCCACCTTGTGCTGCACTAATGCTGCATTCTGACAAGGTGGCTCTTTTAGTTCTTGTTCCTGGCACTGCTGCAATAATCGTTTTTGAAATTTGTCCCTCATACCATGAAATCGCCAGGGAGGCAGGTCTTTCCCCCTAATCTAGACGCCTCACATCCGTCACTCATGGCCTCTGCACGCCGGGCGCCACCTGCTCTGCCTTCATTAGCGTCCCTGGCGCCTGTGCAGTTATTTTTTTTTTCGGGCATGCGCAGTTGCGTTGCCCTTCGAACTTACAGTGCAAGCGCCGGGGACGCTAATGAAGGCAGAGCAGGTGGCGCCCGGCGCGCAGAGGCCATGAGTGATGGCTGCGAGGCGTCTGGATTAGGGGGAAAGACCTGCCCCCTGGCAATTTCACGGTAAAAGGGACAAACATCATAAGCGATTATTGGAGCAGTGCCAGGGACCCGAACTAAGAGAGCCACCTTGTCAGAATGCAGCATTAGTGCAGCACAAGGTGGCTCTTTTAATTATAAACACCTGGGGGGGTGACAGGTTCCCTTTAAGATGCTAAAAATTCTTTAAGAGGGTCTTAATAGACTTATCAGAAAATATCTAAAGTATACCAAAAATGTTTTTACTGGGTTTTACCTTTTAAATGCCTATTTAGATGCTAATGTTTGCTATATTTATATTCTTTAGCAATGGTCCACCTGATAAATACAGAGATGTCCTATTCTAAATTGTGGGTTGAACTCATTTAGGGGGACTGTAAAAATAATTTATGCTATGCATTTTTCATGGACCAGGTGTGAGATACTTGGAAAACCTATTTTCCACTTCAGTAATTCTTTAGGTTACATTGTGTTAGTGCTGTTATTTACCATAATATTGTGAATTTTATTTTACATATCCAAGATGCATGACTAATCACATTTTGTTTCATGCTTCTTGTTTTTTTTTATTAGGTTCTTATCACTGTGCTGGATGTTAATGACTGCAGACCTCAGTTCACCAAAAGTCAGTTCAGCACTAGTGTGTATGAGAATGAACCAGGAGGCACATCTGTAATCACTATGTCAGCCACAGACTTGGACGAGGGAGACAATGGTGTGGTGACATACAATTTGGAAGGCCCTGGTTCTGGTGTGTATGCTAATGCTATGAAAATGTAAAAAAATAAATGAACAAGTAAAGACTGCTAGTTTAATGGGAATTTGTCAGTAGGATAAACCCTTCTAAGCCATCTACATTGACATGTAGGTAATAGAAAGTTTAATAAAATGATACCTTGATATCTGTGATCTGATTTCTCATTCCAGGGAAATCCATGTTTTTCTTAATATGTAAATGATCTGTTAAGAACTTATTATATACAAAATAAGGTGTTACCAGTGTAAAACATGTAACTATCACAGAACTGTAGAACTGAACTTTGTCTCTTTACAAACACACTTGCTGCAGCTCTCACAGCTCTGCACCAATATTGCAATCCTGTCTGCCTGTGAGATGGAAGCTGAGAGGAATCTACAGATGTGCCAGGTATAATCACACACAGCTCTTCAGTGAGATCAGGAGATCAGAGAGCGGCCATTATAAATCACACTGGTAATCCCGCCTTTTATTTAAAACAAGCTCAGGAGGCAGATTCTCATTCAAATCAGTGTCTGGCCAATAGTACTGAACAGCTCATTTGCCTACAATAAAACATGGCATAAAACATTGGATTGCAGATATCAAGGTATCATTTTATTCAGCTTCCTATAACCTGCATGCCAATATAGACGGATTTGGAGGGTTGATCCTTCTGACAGATTCCCTTTAAGAGGTATTAATAAACAAAAAAACAAACATCCATGCACATAGGGTATTAACCAATATACATTTAGAAAGAACTGTGCTGCAGGTGAACAACTCAATCAGTAGAGTTGTGTTGCATACACAACTGAAAATATTTAGCAAGTAGCTGCTGATGCCAGCAGATCTGTATGGAACAATAAAGACCATGAGAAACCAAGAATCACATAATCAATCTACTCAAGGTGCTGCAGCTGAAGTTGTACAGTGGAATAAAAAATATTTAGTCAGCCACCAATTGTGCAAGTTCTCCCACTTAAAACGATGAGAGAGGCCTGTAAATGACATCATAGGTAGACCACAACTGTGAGTGCCAAAATGAGAAAACAACTCCAGAAAATCACCTTGTCTGATTTGGCATGATTCATTTTGCAAATTATGGTGGAAAATAAGTATTTGGTCACCTAAAAACATGCAAGATTTCTGGCTCTCACAGACCTGTAACTTCTTTAAGAAGCTCCTCTGTCCTCCACTCATTACCTGTAGTAATGGCACCTATTTGAACTTGTTATGAGTATAAAAGACACCTGTCCACAACCTCAAACAGTCTGACTCCAAACTCTACTATGGTGAAGACCAAAGAGCTGTCGAAGGACACCAGAAACAAAATTGTAGCCCTGCACCAGGCTGGGAAGACTGAATTTGCAATAGGCAAGCAGCTTGGTGTGATGAAAACAACTGTGAGTGCAATAATAAGAAAATGTAAGACATACAAGACCACTGATAATATCCCTCGATCTGGGGCTCCACGCAAGATCTCACCTTGGGGGGTCAATATGATCACAAGAATGGTGAGCGAAAATCCCAGAACCACACAGGGGGATCTAGTGAATTACCTGCATAGAGCTAAGACCACCGTGACAAAGGCTGCCATCAGTAAAACACTACGCCTCCAGGGACTCCGATCCTGCAGTGCCAGACAGGTCCCCTAGCTTAATCCCTTCATGACCTTGGGATTTTCCATTTTTCCATGTTCGTTTTTCGCTCCCCTCCTTCCCTGAGCCATAACATTTTTACATTTTTACATTTTGAGCGGTCACATGACCGCCACGCGACCAATCACAAGCCGCGACGTCATCTAAGGTCTTTCAAGCGCTCATTCTTAGGAACGGAAGCTGCCGGTTACATCGGTAAGGTCCAGGCTGCGTCGGAGAGGTGAGTATATCAATATTTTTTATTTTTATTCTTTATTTTACATATTAATATCGATCCCGATACCGATTCCCTATATCACAAAAGTATCGGATCTCGGTATCGGAATTCCGATACCGCAAATATCGGCCGATACCCGATACTTGCGGTATCGGAATGCTCAACACTAAACATCATGCTTTGGGGCTTTTTCTCTGAAAAGCGAACATGACGACTGATCCGTGTACATGAAAGAATGAATGGGGCCATGTATTGTGAGACTGTGAGTGCAATCTTCCTTCCATCAGCAACGGCATTGAAGATAAAACGTGGATGGGTCTTTCAGCATGATAATGCACACCACCAGGGCAATGAAGGAGTGGCTTCGTAAGAAGCATATGAAGGTTGTGGAGTGGCCAAACCAGTCTCCAGATCTCAACCCTGTAGAAAACACTTGGAGGGAGTTGAAAGTCCGATTTGCCAAGCGACAGGCCCAAAACATCACTGCTCTAGCGGAGATCTGCATGGAAGAATGGGCAAACATACCATCAACAGTGTGTGCCAACCTTGTGAAGACTTACAGAAAACGTTTGACCTCTGTCATTGCCAACAAAAGATATGTAACAAAATATTGAGATGAACTTTTGTTAATGATGACCAAATACTTATTTTCAACCATAATTTGCAAAATAAATCTTGCCAAATCAAACAAGTGTTAGCACCATTTCGGATCCCTGCTCTGACAGGCATGGTCTTTGGTGTGTCTCTTCACTCACCCATGCTGCAGACAGTTCTTCCCTTCCCCATGCTCTGCATGCTTCCAGCCGGTTCTCTAGCAATGTCCTGAGGGCGCACGCACGTGCGCTCCTGCTCTCTTAAAGGGTCAGCACTTGCTATTTCCTCCCCAGCCAATGACTGTGGAACATTATGTATATATTGCTCCCTCCCCACTGGGGAGGTGCTGAGCAACTTTCCTGTTTACAGTCTATGTTGTGCAAGGTCGCATACCAGTGCAAGTGGTGTTTGCAGCATGCTAGTGCACATCTTGCTTGTAATTCCTGCCTGCTGCATTCTGATGCAAATCCTGCCTACTGCACTCTGACACAAACTGCTGCACTCGGATACGAACTTAGTCAGCCGCACTCTGATGCAAGCTTTGCCTGCTGCTCCATCCAGTCTGTCCTTCTGTGTCCAGCTGCTGCACGACTGTTGGCTTGTCCTGGAGTGGCACCTGGCATTCATCGTGAGCCAATTCTAACCTCACCTTCAGAGGCTCTAGTGAACAGTCAGGTGATCGGCTAGTCACGCCCCTTCAGGCTCTCCGCTGTTCGTGGCACAGTGGTTCCACAAACCACGTCCGTGACAACAAGGTGATTTTCTGGATTTGTTTTGTCATTTTGACTCTCATATTTGCGGTCTGCCTATAATGTCAATTACAGACCTCTCATCTCTTTTAAGTGAGAGAACTTGCGCAATTGGTGGCGGACTAAATACTTTTTTCCCACAGTATAACTGAATAAAAGATCGATTGCAGCCCCTGGTAGTAAGTGGATAAGCTCACCACAATAGCTGCCATACATTATATTAAATGAAAATAACGGTAAAATACACTACATGTTTCAAAGCCGCAAGTGAAGCTTATTGCAACCATTGTGGTGAGCCTGGCCCCTCATTGCCAGCAGATGCAGCCTTTTATACGGCTATACATCTTCAGCAGCAGTGCCTTGAGCAGATTGAGTTTTGCTGTTTGGATTCTTAGTTTATGAGGAAGACAGATTTGGTGGTGTTGTAATTCCCATGACTGTCGCAGTATATTACCCAATATCCTGCACATATGTAAGAATTCATACATTTTGCTTTTTCTTCCTGGCTTATAGAGCAGAGACAAAGAAACCAAGTTAACCAAAAAAAATCAATTTACCTTTAACCCTTATCAACAAAGAAAACTGGGGCAAGCAGTTCAAAGTTTTGGCTGTGGTAGAGTTTCTGTCCGAAGTACATTTCTGCGGATGCTTCTGATTTTTTAAATAGAGAGTCTTCTAAATTCCCTAGGCTAATAATTATTGAATCACAAATAACGCAATCCACAGACAGTGATTGATATCTCAAAACTGCGTCTGAGTAATGTTCTTTCTCATACTCACTTGCGAGCAAAACGAACGAGTGCAATCCGATTAAAAAATTGGATTGCACTCGTACCAATGTTATTCAATAGGTGACATCTCATTTGCAATTTTTTTTTCAGCCGAAATCAGACTCAGAAAAAAAAAAATCGAAGCATGCGAGACTCGCCAATGCAAGTCAATGGGTGCGAGAAAGAAAATGGACAGAATACGGACTATCCCTTTTCCGTCTGTTTTTTACAGATACTTTACCATTCTGTGGCATAGAACACTGTACATGGTTCTGTAAATGATTGCAAAAAAATAGTTGCAGAGAAAAAAAACGCATTGCATATGGATGTAAAACGGATGGTGCGATTAAAAATTGCATTGAACTCGCATGACAATCGCATAGTTTGCATCCAATTTTTTCGGTCCAGATTACGGACCTTTTTTTTTCTCGCAAGTGAGTATGAGCTCTAAAGCAACACTACAAGGCATTGCGGAACATTTCCATCAACTATTGTTTTGCAATGTAAAGGATATATACAATTTCTGAGAAATCATTGTCGTATTTCCTCTATAATTTGCAGAATAAGGAACAAACATAAAAGACTTGTCTGTGTAATCAAAAGTGTTATTTATGAGTCGGCATAAAAGGTTTTAAACCTGTCCCTTACTATTAATAAGTATTTTTTTACCTGGTGTAAATTTCGCTTAGCTCTTGAATCTTGCATTGTTTTTTCTTTTACAAAATGCATGAATACATCGAAAATTCATAGTGACTCCAATCATAAGAATACCATTCCAAAATTATTATTGGATATTCAAAAATGAGTCACTGCAACGCATGAGTTACATAAAAACCAGGGATGGATTTTATAATCCTTTCACTATAGACACATGAAGCATAACCCCAGTAGTCACTTTGCACCACATAAATATTCACTTATTAACTGTAATAAACCTAATAGAATTAGTAAATGTAACGAGAAAATAGAATCAGGAACTTATAAGAAAAGATCCCACAAAACACTATATTACGATAAAATACTACTTGTTGTAAATATCGCAATATAGGCTAATCAAATACACAGAAAAATGTATTAATGTGGATGAACACAAAAATATACCATTTGTCATGGTGGTTCGTGTATTTGGGGAACAAAAGCACTAATCCATGATGTGCGTTTCACCATTTATTACAGCTTCATCAGGAGATTATTTTTCTTTTCTTTTTGTGCCTCTCTTTTTGTGAAATCTCGCCTTCTCATCCATGGACTGTCATAAAGCTAGAAGATTAAATCTATGTCCTGACTCATGATTCATCAAGACAAGCATTTCTCACTCCGGTGTTGAGGAAGGGAACGTACTGGAGTCAGATGCACTGAATTCATTAAGAGGTGTAGGTCTCATAATGAACCAGGCATGTGTGATGAGTGGCATGCATCTCACTTCAGTCATAGACTGGAGTAAAATCTGTGGTGCAGGGAACGCTGCCGCTGGAGCAATGTGAATATGGCATAAGAACACCATAAACTGGAACATATTAGCACAACCTTACATTGTGCAATTTTTCAAAGCTTTTATGACAGAATTCTGATGTAAAAGCTTTGATGAATGTCTGCTATCAACAGCAAAATGTTTAGAATTGAGAGTCCTCAGTGGTTGATACCTTTTAATGGCTAACTGAAAAGATGGTAACAAATTGCAAGCTTTCGAGACTACACAGGTCTCTTCATCAGCTGTCTCTATCAACAGCTGCAGATCACAAATCACAGGTCTCTATCAACAGCTGCAGATTTGTGCCAAAATTTTCACCAGTTTATGACTTTTTGCCTAATAGATGTGCCTAAAAGTTGTTGCCCTTGTCCCTCCTGGTAAATTAAACACCATATCTTCATAATTCGGTGAGAGTGGCATAGAAAGCAAAATATTTTCCCTTAAAATTAGCTAAATATAAATATATCTGAACCAATGACTAACGTATTGTGATAAATGTTATGTAACTGTCTTCCCTTACCACAGATGCCTTCCTTATTGATAAAGACTCTGGTCTGATAACATCAAAAAGACTTCTGCAATCTTTTGAACGATTTAACTTGACAGTCGTAGCAACTGATAAAGGTAGACCTCCATTATGGGGGACCACCATGTTACTAGTGGAAGTGATTGATGTCAATGATAATCGACCTGTGTTCATCCGACCTCCCAATGGAACTATTCTTCACATAAAAGAGGTAACTGACAAGACTATATCTCAATTTTATCATACAAGTCCTGATCCTAACTGGTGGATGAGACTATTGTGATTTCATAGATATAATTGGGATGTGACCTCCAACATCACTGCTGGGACCAAGGCTTATATTTTCTTATGTAACATATCATCATCTATACATCATCTATCTATCAAGTTCTTTCAAAGTAACACTGATCAAGTCGGATGATCGCAATTGAACATTGATGCCTTGATATTTTTGCAGATATAATGTACAGTGATGAGCGAATATACTCGTTGCTCGGGTTTTCCCGAGCACGCTCGGTTGGTCTCGAGTATTTGTAAGTGCTCGGAGATTTAGTTTTCATCGCCTCAGCTGAATGATTTACAGCTGCTAGACAGGCTGAACACGTGGGAATTCCCTAGCAACCAGGCAACCCCCACATGTACTCAGCCTGGCTAGTAGCCGTAAATCATTCAGCTAAGGAGACAAAACCTAAATCTCCGAACACTAACAAATACTCGGAGACCACCCAAGCGTGCTCGGAAAAACTAGAGCAACGAGTACACTCACTCATTACCAATAATGTACTGATTGTTTTAAGAAAACTTGGAAGATATTTTCTTTTTGAGTCCAGATTACTGGAGCTATAAGTGATAATGCATTGCCCTCTACTGGACTAAATACATATTTATGTTGTTTTACTAAAAGGAAATTCCTGTGAAGTCTACTGTGTATGAAGTATATGCCACTGACAATGATGACGGTTTGAATGGGGCAGTGCGCTACAGTCTGCTAAGAACTGGAGCTGGAAACAAGGATTGGGAATATTTTAGTATTGATTCAATTAGTGGACTTATCCAAACAGCACAAAGAATGGATCGGGAAAAGCAAGCCATGTATAATGTGAGTAGCTAAAGAAATTGTATAAATATATAGAGGAAATATTAAAAAATAAACTGTGTATATATGTGTGTATATCTATTTACAATGCTCAGCATAAATGAGTGCAACCCCCTTGAAAAATACAATTTTTAATAAATTTCTCACTGAACACAAGAACAAATCTTTAGTTTTACTCAACTTAGTTAATGCAAAAATCAATACACCGCACATCAAAAACAACTACTGTACATCGAGTATTTTGCATGATCTCTATGATTTTTAGGGTTTGCTCACACTGGCGTATAACATGGCCAAGTGTTACCTGATGTTTTATTGGATAGCACTTGGCAGTGGGGCAGGGCAGATTTGCGGGGTTTTTTTCTCATGCCGATTTGGCATGAGAAAACAATCTAAGTCTATGGCTGACGTCTTTTAAAGAGTGGTGATATTTTTAATCTTATGTTCATGTTATGGGTTAAAAAAATGTTGTATGAAACTCAATTTCGTCAAAATTTTGGAAATTGTTCTTGTATTTTATTAGATTTTGATTAAAATCATACTTTTCAAAAGGGGTGTACTCATTTATGCTGAGCACTGTAGATCTAACTCTGCTGTACGTGCATCTTACTTGTCCTTGAGGGGAAGAATGTATTTTGCCTACATATGAAAATTCTGCTCAGAGTTTGCTAGTTTCAGTTCTTTTTTTAAGCAAAAAAAATCACAAATTCACTTATAAACTTGATTTAGTGGGTCGAAAAATAGGAAAAAGATAAAAGTGAAACCGGGATGTGACGACTATATCGGGTGGTTACAGTTACACCTTAGCTTTGGGGACACCAGTGTTATAAGTTGTGGAGGCTGAAATGTTACTTTTCTTTTTAATATATTTATTTTATCAATTTTCAGCTCAACATTTTTAAACCTTTTCAGTTGAGGCTAATCTTTTTTTCCATTTAAAAGACGCACCCAGGTGATATTTAACATTTTTTTGGTAAATTGTGAAAATGTTTACATATCCAGTATTTTGGGAAGTCACACACTTTGAATATGCAAGGTATTTTAGGCATTGTTCTCCATATACGTCTTGCTAGATTTTGATAATAACATACTTACCCCACAGTTGATCAGACTGTGGTCAATAGAAGTGCCACATAAATGTAAAATCAATACAAATCTTTAGTGAAAATATTAAAATACATATATCTACAAAGACAAACACTAGATAAGGTGCCTCAAACAAGCTACATGAAAATGAAGTCAGCTAGAGCTAGACAAATAATCAGTACACAAGAGATAATTAATACAAATATTGCACATATAGTGGTATAAGAGGAAATGGAAATAAAATTCCTAGCCAAAATGCCCTTAAATACAATTACAATTCAAAATTACTGTTATATACAATTAGGGCAAAAGGAGTTAGAGGTTGGACCAAAGCAGGTTATGAATAGGTGCATATAATTACATGCAATCCTCGCAATGGAAAAAAAAATAAGCCTGACATGCGGCCCACACCAATACACCTATGGGCCGCATGTCCCATAGGTGGCACGCTGACCCTAATAGCACACGCGAAACGTGGGTCGGGGCTATCAGGGTCAGCGTGCCACCGGGCAGAGCATTTTTTTTAGAGCGGCATCGACACAGGTAATATGTACAAGGTGGAGGGTGGTTGAAAGTCCAATGCCTTTGTGTTCATAAGTATGTGTACTATTGAGGACGTCTGAGCCCATAAGTGTATTGGTGTGGGCCGCATGTCAGGCTTATTTTTATTTATATTTTTTTCCGTTGCGAGAATTGCATGTAATTATATGCATAACATGCTTCGGTCCAACCTCTTACTCCTTTTGCCCTAATCTACTATATAATTGTCTAAGGGGCACTTCCGTCTGTTTCTCTGTCTGTCCCTTTGTCTGTCTGTCTTTCACGGAAATCCCAGGTCACTGATTGGTCGCGGCAAAATGGCCACGACCAATCAGCGACGGGCACAGTCCGGCGGCAAAATGGCCGCTCCCTACTTCCCTGCAGTCAGTGCCTGCTCCATACTCCCCTCCAGTCAGCGCTCACACAGGGTTAATGGCAGTGTTAACGGATCGCGTTATGCCGCGGTGTAACGCACTCCGTTAACACCGCTATAAACTCTGTGTGACCTACTTTTTATTATTGATGCTGCCTATGCAGCATCAATAGTAAAAAGATCTAATGTTAAAAATAATAAAAAAATAAAAAATCATTATATACTCACCCTCCTTCGGCCCCCCCGGACCCAACCCAGGCCTTTCCCGCTCCTCGTGACGCTCCGGTGACCGGTCCTTGCATTGTGGTCTCGCGCGAGATGATGACATAGCGGTCTCTTGGGACCGGAGCGTCGCGAGGAGCATCAGTAAACGCCTCGCCTGGATCCGGAGGCCTACGGAGGATGAGTATATAACTATTTTTTATTTTAATTCTTTTTTTAACAGGGATATGGTGCCCACATTGCTATATACTACGTGGGCTGTGTTAGATACTGCGTGGGCTGTGTTATATACTACATCTCTGTGCTATATACTATGTGGCTGTGCTATATACTACGTGGCTGTGGTATATATTACATGGCTGGGCAATATACTACATCGCTGTGCTCTATACTACATGGCCTGTGTTATATACTGCATGGGCAGTGTTATATACTATGTCTCTGTGCTATATACTACGTGGCTGTGCAATATATTACGTGGCTGTGCAATATACTACGTGGCTGTGCAATATATTACGTAGCTGGGCAATATACTATGTGGCTGTGCAATATATTACGTGGCTGGGCAATATACTATGTGTCTGTGCTATATACTACATGTCTGTGCTATATACTACGTGGCTGTGCAATATACTACGTGGCTGGGCAATATACTACGTGTCCGTTCTATTAACAAAGTGGGCTGTGCTGTATACTATGTGGCTGGGCAATATACTACATGGCTGTGTTATATACTACGTGGCTGTGCTATATACTAGATGGGCTGTGTTATATACTACGTGGGCTGTGTTATACGCTACTTGGCTGTGCTATATTTGTCTGCTGTGCTATACTTGTCTGCTGTATCTGTGCATCATGAATCGTGGTATGTGTTAAAGAGGAGGGCCCACTGAGACTTTCACCCAGGGCCCTCAAAAACCTGGAGCAGGCCCTGGCTTCATTGATTGTTCGCGGCCGGGTGTGACCAATCAGCGACAGGCGCAGTCCGCCCGCAAATTGGTGTGGAATTTGAACCACGCTTCGCTAATTGGTGACGGCCGGCCGAATCCTGTGTATAAATTGCATTATTCTGAAAACTTCATAAATAAACTACATACATATTCTAGAATACCCGATGCGTTAGAATCGGGCCACCATCTAGTTGTATATAACAGTAATTTTGAATTGTAATTGTATTTAAGGGCGTTTTGGCTAGGAATTTTATTTCCATTTCCTCTTATACCACTATATGTGCAATATTTGTATTAATTATCTCTTGTGTACTGATTATTTGTCTATCTCTAGCTGACTTCATTTTCATGTAGCTTGTTTGAGGCACCTGATCTTTGTATATATATGCATTTTAATATTTTCAATAAAGATTTTTATTGATTTTACATTTGTGGCACTTCTTTTGACCACAGTCTGATCAACTGTGGGATAAGTATGTTATAGTTACACATGAAGTGTTGCCCACTCCCGTGTTCGGAATATGGGCTTGGGTATTATGCTTACTAGAGTCTGATAATGGCCGGAAAGCCGTCATTACAAAATGATACAAAAGTGAAAAAAAAAACATTCCACTACACAGTGGAAAAAATAGAATAAAAAGCCTTACATTTGAGATTTTTTTTAAATAACTCTGTATGAAAGAATCTTAAAACCGGATCAGTTACCAGATTTCACAATGCAAACTGCATACATTACTATACAGATCTATTTTGCATATTTTCTTTGGAAATTCAAGCCACAATGGCTGTCATCCTTATTGACAGCTCCTCAGTGTACCTCCTCCCTGCAGCTACTGAGATCTTACACTGCTCAGTACAAACTGCAGCTATCAGCCAGTCTGAGAGAGTGGTGGAGACAGAGTAGCTGCCAGTTAGGTCACATTCACATGATCAGTATTTGGTCAGTATTTTTCATTAGTATTTGTAAGCCAAAACCAGAAGTGGAACAGTCAGAGGACAAATATAACAGAAACACGTCACCACTTCTGGATTTTTCACCACTCCTGATTTTGGCTTACAAATACTGAGGAAAAATACTGACCAAATAATGAACGTGTGAATGTGGCCTCAAGCTGGTTGGGTGGAGACATAATACACTTTGACTCAGGATGCGGATGAACGAGCAAACCGCTCATTCGTTGTGTGAAATTATCTCGTGTGCTGCACAGACATTAACTTTCTTGGCAGAGTATCATCCTGTGTAAAAAGAACTTTTGTTGCTGAAAACAATAGCAGCCTTTGTTGTACATTACTCACTAATAATCATCTTCTTTTTGGTTCTAGGGCCATATTGCAAGATTCCCATGGCCTGTAATAAAACTTAAAGAGGGCATTCCCATCTGATACATTTACACAATATATGAATATATACCGTATATCTGACAACACTTATTCAGACAATGGGGTTCATTGATCCAATATTTAGCACTCCAGAGAAAAGGGGTATAGTAGTCACACATATGCAAGACTACATTTTCTAATACTTAACAATAATCTTTTTTTTTTACCTATTTTATATCCATTGATTCTTGTTTTTTAATTAATAATCGCTTGTTCTTTAGCTCATTATCGTTGCCTGTGATCTTGGGCAGCCAGTGTCTTATGAAACGATGCTACCTCTTCAGGTTGAACTAGATGATATCGATGACAATGAGCCCATCTTTGTCCGGCTGGTGAGTGAATTATTTGTTTGGACAACTGCATGTAATATATAACATAGGGGAATAACTGTATTTATCCTTATGATAATTTGTGAGGGCACGAAAGTGTTTTTACCACATTGGATGAATGTTGGCCAAACCCACTGATTTTGTCTACACCAGGCAGCCATCAAATGTCCAAGCTGTCCACTGGGTTGCCGGCTTTCATCATGCTCAATCCTTTTACTTACCAGAACTAAGCCAAAGTGAGAAATTAAAGCATCAGCCTACTCCATTCTCCCCATTCAGAGCATGCACTGCTCTTTTTCAGTGAAAATTGAGTATTTTATAACTTTCCATGCAATATAAGTTGGTCAAAGTGCTTTTAACCCCTTAATGACCGCCGATACGCCTTTTAACGGCGGCAGTTAAGGCGCTGTGAAAAAAGTGAATAGCGCCCCCCAGAGTCGGATTTTCTCTGGGGTCTCGGTTGCCGGGGGTAGCCGAGACCCCAGAGAACATGATTCGGGGGTTTTTTACCGACCCCGGTTTGCGATCCCCGGTAATTAACCGTTTACCGATGGTCGCAAAAAAAAAAAAACGTGATTTCCCATTTAATTTCTCTGTCCTCCGATGTGATCGCACATCAGAGGACAGAGAAATAAGGGGGATTTGGGGACCCTGTTATACTTACCGGTGTCCCTGGGTCCTCCTGTGTCCCCTCCTGGTCGCTGGCTTCTTCATCTGGTAATAAAATGGCGGGTGCATGTGCAGTGCACCTGCCATGATCTGCCGGCCGGCAGCTAGAGGAGTTGGGCTAAAGCTAGGGTTAGGGTTGGGGCCAAAGTTAGGGTTAGGGCTAAAGTTAGGGTTAGGGCTAGGGCTGGGGCTAAAGTTAGGGCTAGGGTTGCGGCTAAAGTTAGGGTTAGAGTTCGGATTAGGGTAAGGCCTCTTTCACATTTCCGTCAGTACGGGGCCGTCTCAATCCGTTGGCCTGACGTACCGACGGACGTTGTGCAAAATTGTGCACAACGTGGGCAGCGGACGCAGTTTTCCGACGCATCCACTGCCCATTTTGAAGTGCGGGGAGGAGGGGGCGGAGATCTGGCCACGCATGCGCGGTCGGAAATGGCAGATCCGACGGACAAAAAAACGTTCCCTTGAATGTTTTTTCGTCACAACGGTCCACCAAAACACGACGCATCCGTTGAACAATGGATGCGACGTGTGGCCATCCGTCGCAATCCGTCGTCAATAAAAGTCTATGGCAAAAAAATGCATCCTGCGGGCAAATGCGGGATCCGTTTTTTTACCAAAACGACAGATTGTGACGGATGGCAAAAAACGGAAGTGTGAAAGAGGCCTTAGGGTTTGGATTATGGTTGGTATTAGGGTTAGGGTTGGCATTAGGGTTAGGTTTGGGATTAGGGTTAGGTTTGGGATTAGGGTTAAGGTTAGGGTTGGGATTAGGGTTAGGGGTGCATTGGGATTAGGGTTAGGTTTGAGGTTAGGGTTGAGATTAGGATTAGGGATGTGTTGGATTTAGGGTTTGATTAGGGTTATGGTTAGGGTTGGGATTAGGGTTGTTTTGGGGTTAGGGTTGTGATTATCGTTAGGGTTGTGATTAGGATTGTGGATTGGGTTGGGGTTAGAATTGGGGGGTTTCCACTGTTTAGGTACATCAGGGGGTCTCCAAATGCGACAGCCAATTTTGCGCTCAAAAAGTCAAATGGTGCTCTCTCCCTTCTGAGCTCTGCCATGCGCCCAAACAGTGGTTTACCCCCACATATGGGGCATCAGCGTACTCGGGATAAATTGGACAACAACTTTTGGGGTCCAATTTCTCCTGTTACCCTTGTGAAAATAAAAACTTGGGAGCTAAAAAATCTTTTTTGTGGAAAAAAAAATATTTTCTATTTTCACGATTCTGCATTATAAACTTCTGTGAAGCACTTGGGCATTCAAAGTTCTCACCACACATCTAGATAAGTTCCTTGGGGGTCTAGTTTCCAAAATGGGGTCACTTGTGGGGGGTTTCAACTGTTTAGGTACATCAGGGGCTCTGCAAACGCAACATAATGCCCGCAGTCCATTCTATCAAAGTCTGCATTCCAAAACTGCGCTCCTTCCCTTCCGAGCTCTGCCGTGCGCCCAAACAGTGGTCCCCCCAACACATGGGGTATCAGTATACTCAGGACAAATAGGACAACAACTTTTGGGGTCCAATTTCTCTTGTTACACTTGTGAAAGTAAAAATTTGGGGGTGAAAAAATCATTTTTGTGGAAAAAATATGATTTTTTTTATTTTCATGGCTCTACATTATAAACTTCTGTGAAGCAGTTGTGGGTTCATAGTGCTCACCACACATCTACATAAGCTCTTTGGGGGGTCTAGTTTCCAAAATGGGGTAACTTGTGGGGGGTTTACACTGTTTAAGTACATCAGGAGCTCTGCAAATGCAACATGACGCCCACAGACCATCCCATCAAAGTCTGCATTCCAAGCGGCGCTCCTTCCCTTCCGAGCCCCGATGTGTGCCCAAACAGTAAAGAAATGAAAACACACCGGCGCTCCCAGAAGGATAAACTAGAAAGCTGCAGGTGCCTAGACAGCTACGGTGCTGACTCTGTCAAGTGACCAAAGAGAATAATAAATAAGGACACCGCGCTAACTAGATCAAGTAGTACAGAGGAATAAAAAGTGAACGTCTAACTAAACAAGACGTGCACCACAATAGGAGTATAAACAATATAGGCAATATAGGCAACCAGTAACCAATGAAAGAAAGAACAGAGCAGGTGCCTATTAAAGCCGAGATTTCACATAAAGTGCGTGGCAAGTAAAAATAAAAAAGCACACTTACTGAATGATAGTAAAACTGCTTGTGAAGGTGCTAGCGTGCTCCCAGTGAAGGCTGTCGCCGTCTTAAAGACACTAGCCATGTGCTACAATTACTCGAGGGCATACGCTGGGAGAGTGGTTTTATTCTTGGGACACTCGACATTAAATCACTCTATACAGTGATAAATCACTCTAAAGGTTGTGAAGCGGCGGAATATTATTTGGACAAGTTGAATATAATATAAATAAAGGTTATTTGTTTTTATATGCATTTAATAGGGGTCACTTTAGCCAGGATAAATCCTGTTTTTATTTTGCACATCGCATATCTAAGTTCTTAATCATTACCCCCTTTTCACTCAGCTAGTGGCCCATTTGTGCTGCTTTGCTCCAAATGCCGGCACATCGTGTGAGTATATGGGGCTTTATAAGGAGTAAGATACCGCCAGCACCTCTAGCCCTGACGAAGAAGGTCCGGAGACCTTCGAAACGCGTAGGCAATTGTGGTCCTGTGCGGCATCCGTCCTTTGCCTTTTGTTTTGGTGACGTCACCCAAATCACGCCCCCTCCTTTCACCGCTCTGTGTAGCGGCTTTTTTCCGGCCCACGTGTGCCGGTCAGCGGCGCTCCTGTCATGCGCGGCGGGCATACACTCACCAGGGAGGACGCTCCCCATACCATCAGGTGTTTGTACCGCCCCACGCTGCCACTTTGGACATTATAATACTATCTATTTGGGCCGCTGGTGATTCATACCCATCTGGACGGCGACAGCCTTCACTGGGAGCACGCTAGCACCTTCACAAGCAGTTTTACTATCATTCAGTAAGTGTGCTTTTTTTATTTTTACTTGCCACGCACTTTATGTGAAATCTCGGCTTTAATAGGCACCTGCTCTGTTCTTTCTTTCATTGGTTACTGGTTGCCTATATTGCCTATATTGTTTATACTCCTATTGTGGTGCACGTCTTGTTTAGTTAGACGTTCACTTTTTATTCCTCTGTACTACTTGATCTAGTTAGCGCGGTGTCCTTATTTATTATTCTCTGTGCCCAAACAGTGCCCCCCCCCCACATATGGGGTATCAGCATACTCTGGAAAAACTGGTCAACAAATTTTGGGGTCCAATGTCTCCTGTTACCCTTGAGAAAATAAAAAATTGCAGGCTAAAAAATAATTTTTGAGTAAAAAAAAAGGATTTTTTATTTTCACGGCTCTACTTTATACATTTCTGTGAAGCACTTGGGGGTTCAAAGTGCTCAGCACACATCTAGATAAGTTCCTTAATAGGTCTAGTTTCCAAAATGGTGTCACTTGTTTAGCGTTTCCACTTTTTAGGCACATCAGGGGCTCTCTAAACATGACATGGCATCTGATCTCAATTCCAGCCAATTCTGCATTGAAAAAGTCAAACGGCGCTTCTTCTCTTCCAAGCTCTGCTGTGCGCCCAAACAGTGGTTTACCCCCACATATGGGGTATCGGCGTATTCAGGAGAAATTGCACAACAAAATTTATGGTTAAATTTCTGTTTTTACACTTGCAAAAATAAAAAAAATGGTTCTGAATAAAAGGTTTGCAAAAAAAAGTAAAATGTTAATTTTTTCCTTCCACATTGTTTCAGTTCCTGTGAAGCACATAAAGGGTTAATAAACTTCTTGAATGTGGTTTTGCGCACCTTGAGGGGTGCAGTTTTTAGAATGGTGTCTCACTTGGTTATTTTCTATCATATAGACCCCTCAAAATGACTTCAAATGTGATGTGGTCCCTAAAAAAAAAATGGTGTTGTAAAAATGAGAAATTGCTGGTCAACTTTTAACCCTTATAACTCCCTAACAAAAAAAAATTTGTTTCCAAAATTGTGCTGATGTAAAGTAGACATGTGGGAAATGTTATTTATTAACTATTTTTGTGACATATCTCTCTGATTTAAGAGCATAAAAATACAAAGTTTGAAAATTGCAAAATTTTAAAAATTTTCACTATATTTCCGTTTTTTCATAAATAATCGCAAGTAATATGGAAGAAATGTTACCACTAACATGAAGTACAATATGTCATGAAAAAACAGTCTCTGAATCAGCGGGATCTGTTAAAGGGTTCCAGAGTTATAACCTGATAAAGTGACAGTGGTCAGAATTGTAAAAATTGGCTTAGTCATTAAGTACCAAATTGGCTCTGTCACTAAGGGGTTAAATAGCAATTCCATTTAAACTAAACTATTCATAAGATTAATGCCTATAATTTATACAGTGATCTTCGCAGCTACAATCACAGCTGTTTCCAATGCACTCTACATGCAATGATATTTTCTGGTCTGTTGTAAAGGCCCCGTCTCACTAAGCGATTTACCAACGATCACGACCAGCGATACGACCTGGCCGTGATCGTTGGTAAGTCGCTGTGTGGTCGCTGGGGAGCTGTCACACAGACAGCTCTCTCCAGCGACCAACGATCAGGGGAACGACTTCGGCATCGTTGAAACTGTCTTCAACGATGCCGAAGTCCCCCTGCAGCACCCGGGTAACCAGGGTAAACATCGGGTTACTAAGCGCAGGGCCGCGCTTAGTAACCCGATGTTTACCCTGGTTACCAAAAAAAACAAACAGTACATACTCGCCTTTCGGTGTCCAGGTCCCTTGCCGTCTGCTTCCTGCTCTGACTGAGATCCGGCCGTACAGTGAGAAGTGAGAGCAGCAGTGACGTCACCGCTGTGCTCTCACTTCTCACTGTACGGCGGCTCAGTCAGAGTAGGAAGCAGACGGCAAGGGACCTGGACACGGAAAGGCGAGTATGTACTGTTTGTTTTTTTTGGTAACCAGGGTAAACATCGGGTTACTAAGCGCGGCCCTGCGCTTAGTAACCCGCTGTTTACCCTGGTTACCAGTGAAGACATCGCTGGATCGGTGTCACACACACCGATTCAGCGATGTCAGCGGGGCCTCAACGACCAAAAAAAGGTCCAGGCCATTCCGACACGACCAGCGATCTCGCAGCAGGGGCCTGATCGCTGGTACGTGTCACACATAGCGAGATCGCTATGGAGGTCGCTGTTGCGTCACAAAACTTGTGACTCAGCAGCGATCTCGCTAGCGATCTCGCTATGTGAGACGGGGCCTTAACTTGATGACACAATCAACAAACAGTACAACAGACAATGCCAATCTGTGGCACATGTGATTGCCTGTGATTGCCTGAAAGAACGTAAGCACTAAGGTGTCATTTAGTACATCTGAATCTGGGCTGCGGGTAGCTCCTTGAGATGGGTGGGTCTGGCTACCCATATACCTCACCTGTGGGTGTGGTTACAGCCTACATAATGGAGGCTGTTGTTTGGCCCATGGTCTGTGTCTGGGGAGGGAAATGTCCTCCTGTGTGTGTGGCTCCAGAGCAAGCCTGCACGCAAGACATTGACCAGCCTGTGTGCCCACAAGCCTGAGGGAGCAGAACCCGACTAAGGACATGTTTGTGTTGTTTTGCTGGCTCTAAAGGCCGTTTACCTTCTGTTGCTGCTTATGGCTTTATGGAGCAAATAAACCCGCACGGACTTTGTTTTAAGAAAGCACCTCCTGTCTTCCTCCTGCCACACCTGAGTGAGTACGATCCCTACAATTGGTGCTATGCTGAAGGTATCTGACCAGGAGGTACCTGAGAGGAGTACAGCAGGTGATTGCTGTGGATCGGCAGGTCCATAAACTCCAGGCGGCTTGCTGTGGATCAGCGGGTCCATGAACTCGGGAGACTTGCTGAGGATCGGCGGGTCCACAAACTCTGGGCTGCTTGCTGAGGATTGGTGGGTCCACGAAATCTGCAGAGCAGAACCTTGTGGAGCCGTGCAGAGCCATACAGAGAGGTGCAGAGCCATGCAGAGCTGTATTGAGCCATGCAGAGCCGTATAGAGAGGTGCAGAGCCATACAGAACCTTGCAGAACAGCGTGGAGCCTTGCTGTGCAGAGCCTTGCAGAGCAGTGTGGAGCTTCGCTGTGATGAACTGTTCGGGCAGATAGACTGCCATGCCAAAATGGGGTGGTGACCCAAATAGGGATGTTTGCCCAAAAAGGGGTGGAGTCCCAAAAGGGGAAGATGACCCAAACAACGGTGGTTGTCCAAAAGGGGTGGAGCTCAAAAAGAGGGCATTGACCCAAATAGGGGTGACTGTGAGTGCGCCGAAGGACTGTTGCCAGGAAGTGTTCGAACAGCAAGTGTCTGGTATCCAGTATCAGTTGTACATTTTACAAGAATTCACAGAGGTGCTCTGTCGAAGTCAATGGAGAAAGTGTGTTTGGACTTCTAGACTCAGGGAGCCCAGTGACCCTGATGAGCACCACACTCCCTGACTATCTGATCTCCAGAAGGAAGATGGACATCCACTGCATTTATGGTGTCCCTAGGGATTATCCAGTGTCCAGGAGAATCATTGAGACACCCACGATGATTACCAGCCATGACGTCCCTGTAGTCTTCTACTTGCCCTACCCGATTGTAATAGGCCAGGACTTTAAATGGTTTTGGGGCTTGTGGGAGGAAAGGGGAGTGTCTTATTGCTCATAGGGGAGCCAGAATGACCCTAAGGGAGCCCCACCACAGCAGGCAGCTGTAGGTGTTCCTGGTGGTGTGATGCATAAAGGGGAGGAGGTAACGCCCCCTAAGTTTGATGTCCCAGAGTCAGGGGTGACCAGGGAAAAGTGTGCGTCTGACCAACTCGGGGACTTAGAAGAGGTGACCAACAGTGTGACCGTTAAAAATAGGGTAAATCCAGGAAAGGGGTCCAACATCTGTTTAAGGGGGGGACTTATTGTTCCAGGGTGACATGGTGAGTAGCGGTGACTCCCATTCAGACTGTGACGCAAGGGAAAAAGAGGGTGGTAAGATGGACCTGGGTACAGATGGCAAGTCTTCCTCTCGTTGCCGGGGACACGGCAGCTGCAGAAAGGCAGGACAGGCTACACCCTCTGAGAAGAGAGGTGAAGAAAAGACCGGGTGAGGGGCAAGCAAGGTTAATGTCCTTGATAAGAAGGTCACGTTACCACTGAAAAACCCCAGCACAGATGCAGTCGTTGACATGGGGAAAATAAAACTGCCCCAGGGTGGGGGTAGGGATCCAACAGGTAAAATAAAATTACAGTTGGAGAAGAACTCAGAAAAAAAAAATGGAGAGCCTGCAGGAGAAGCTGTCTGAATTAACCGCTGCCTCCCGACAATGCAAGGATCAAATGGACAAATTGACAAAGGAAATGTTCATGTGGAAAGAGCGAGCTGACAGTTTCTGCCAAGCTCCAAAACTTGGAGAAAGAACACGATGAGGTCTGTCAAAAGCTGGCGAACGAGAGGTTGAAGGTTTCGAGTATAGAAGCCGCCAACTCCTCACAGCTGGATCAGGTGCGTCACCTGGAGTCCGAGCTCTTGGTAGCCAAGGCTCAACTCGGAGAGAAGAAAGTGCAGAAGCTGCTTCATACCATCCCCTCCACCAAGGAAAAGCTCTGCTCTGCTTGGCAGGAGGATGCAGAACACGTGTCTCAGCTGGAAATGACCTGCTGCAACAATGAGCAGGAGTGCCAGAACCTCGCCAAAGAGTTTTCTCATGAGAAGCAAAAAGTGGCAGGTTTACAAGCTGATTTAAAGCATCTCAAAAAACAAAGTGAACAAGCCCTCCGGGAACTGTCCTCACACGTGGAGGAGAAGAACGCATGTATCAGAGAGGCCCATGAGAAGCATCAGCAGGAGCTTCTCCGGAGAGAGGACGAGTGGCGCTGCTTGGCAAGAGAGCAGGATAAAGTTTTCAGAGAGCTCAAGATCAAGCAGGAGGCTAAGCAGGAAGCTAAGGCTCAGCTCCAGAAATACATTGACAGGCGAAAAAAACGAGTTCCCAGCTCTACAAAACAAACTGTCGCACTCTCTCGATCTGGTCGCAATAAAGGAGAGTGAGCTGGAGAGACTGACAAAAGAAGTGGCCTCCAGGGAGGAAGAAATCCAGCAGGGGAAGTGCCATGCACACAGCCTCACAAGGGAAGTCGATGTCTTGAAAAACCGCTCTGACTATCAGGACAAGGAGGTCAAACAAGATGTCCAAAAAGGTGACACTTCGCTTTTCCAGTGCATGGTAGAGGTACCCAAGGACGTGTGAGAAGCTTGTGCCAGTGAGGCTGTGCATGAGGAATTTAGAAAGGTGGTGGAAGCGTATAGTGTAAATTGGGCTCCAGACTCCAAGCACTTAGTTACGCTGTCGACTAGGGAAGTCACAGTAAAGCGGGTGGCTATCCTGAGTGACATGCACCTACGCGGTCTTTGCACAAAACAGATGTTCTTGTTAAAGAATAAAGAAGCCGCTCGACATCTGGAGCATGCAAGGAAGGCTCAATGTCAGCCGGAGCTGGTGGAAGACATCGTGCAAGTGCCCGGAAACCTAGTGGGAGACTGGGAAAAGTAATACAAGAAATTGTGAATAAGTCTGGTGTGGTGAGGGTGAGGATCCCAGCTGATGCCGAAGCCCAGGTAGCTGGTGCAGGTGGAATGGTTCTATTCTTCGTGGTCAATTCAAGGGAGAGCCTTAAAAATATTCAAATACTCCTGGAATATCGTATGGCATACCTAAGGGTGTTAGAGAAGCTAAGATTTGAGAGGGTGCAGATCAATAAACAGCTGCAGGTAATGCGAAGAAGATGGTGGACACTTTCAACCCGTGATCTGGAGAGACAAAGGGGTCCCCTAAAGGATGGAAGAGTTAGAAGTAGTGTCTCTTCTGTTAGCTCAATGCTGAGTGGCCTAGGTGGGAGACATTGTGGCAGATGTAGTGACAGAGTCAGAACAGACAGAAGGTATGGGGCCAAGGAAATCACAACACCGTACTGATCGTCGGGGATGGGGGTGGTATGACAAAGAGGCAACCCTATCAGAGGTGACGGAGTCAGATAACATACTGATCCAAAAGGGCTCAGTGACAGGGCCAGATTTTGACAGTCGAGTTTATTTCCAAAGGCTACCAAAAAGGGTCTCTGGTCGGGTAAGAGAAGGTGCCCAGCCCCACGACTTTAGGCAGAGGGGGAGGTATGTAATCAATGGGTGGCATTTGTCACAAGGATTGCTGCTCCCTGTGATGTAACCCGGAGTATTTTTCTTTAGTGCACATAAGCACTAAGGTGTCGTTTAGTGCATCTGGGTCCATGTTGCGGGTAGCTATGAGAGATGGGCGGGTCTGGCTACCACATACCTCACCTGTGGGTATGGTTACAGCATACATAATGGAGGCTGTTGTTTGGCACATAATCTGTGTCTGGGGAGGGAAATGCCCTCCTGTGTGTGTGGCTCCAGAGCAAGCCTGCATGCTGGACATTGACCAGCTTGTGTTCCCACAGGCCTGAGGGAGCAGAACCCAACTAAGGACATTTTTGTGTTGTTCTGCTGGCTCTAAAGGCCGTTTACCTTCTGTTGCTTCTTGTGGGTTTATGTGCAAATAAACCTGCACGGACTTTGTTTTAAGAAACTCTCCTCCTGTCTTCCTCCTGCAGCACCTGAATGGGTACAATCCCTACCAATATATATATATATCTATATATACACTCACCGGCCACTTTATTAGGTACACCATGCTAGTAACGGGTTGGACCCCCTTTTTCCTTCAGAACTGCCTCAATTCTTCGTGGCATAGATTCAACAAGGTGCTGGAAGCATTCCTCAGAGATTTTGGTCCATATTGACATGATGGCATCACACAGTTGCCGCAGATTTGTCGGCTGCACATCCCAAAGATGCTCCATACAAGGCAGGATGGATCCATGCTTTCATGTTGTTTACGCCAAATTCTGACCCTACCATCCGAATGTCGCAGCAGAAATCGAGACTCATCAGACCAAGCAACGTTTTTCCAATCTTCTACTGTCCAATTTCGATGAGCTTGTACAAATTGTAGCCTCAGTTTCCTGTTCTTAGCTGAAAGGAGTGGTACCCGGTGTGGTCTTCTGCTGCTGTAGCCCATCTGCCTCAAAGTTCGACGCACTGTGCGTTCAGAGATGCTCTTAGGCCTACCTTGGTTGTAACGGGTGGCGATTTGAGTCACTGTTGCCTTTCTATCAGCTCGAACCAGTCTGCCCATTCTCCTCTGACCTCTGGCATCAACAAGGCATTTCCGCCCACAGAACTGCCGCTCACTGGATTTTTTTCTTTTTCGGACCATTCTCTGTAAACCCTAGAGATGGTGGTGCGTGAAAATCCCAGTAGATCAGCAGTTTCTGAAATACTCAGACCAGCCCTTCTGGCACCAACAACCATGCCACGTTCAAAGGCACTCAAATCACCTTTCTTCCCCATACTGATGCTCGGTTTGAACTGCAGGAGATTGTCTTGACCATGTCTACATGCCTAAATGCACTGAGTTGCCGCCATGTGATTGGCTATTAGAAATTAAGTGTTAACAAGAAGTTGGACAGGTGTACCTAATAAAGTGGCCGGTGAGTGTATGTATATATATATATATATATATATATATATATATATATATATATATATATACATATATATACATACACTCATTTGTCTGCTTATTTTTATGTAGTCTTACTTTTTTGTGAGAGTTTAAAACTATTCTATAGTTATCTATGGGGTTATCATCTACAGCTCTGGCATTTAAGAGACCACTGAAAAATTTTCAGTTTGTCTGATTTTTTGCTTTATAGGTATATTTTTTAGTAAAATGTAAATTGTTCTTTTTTTCTATAAACTACTGACAACATGTCTCCGAAGATGCAAGCAATACGTTTTATATTTATTTTCTGAAAACGAGAAATGGTGAAATTATATCTAAAAAAAATGCATTGGAGACCTCAAATAATGCAAAAAAAAAACAAACAAAAAAACAAGCTCATAATCATTTAGAAAGAACAATACTAATGTTTTAACTCAGGAAGGGTTCAGAAGTCAATATTTTGTGGTATAACCATGATTTTTAATCACAGCTTTCATGCGTCTTGGCATGCTTTTGGGTGACCTTATGCCACTCCTTGTACAAAAATTTAAGCAGTTCTTTGTTTGATGGCTTGTGACTATCCATCTCCCTCTTGATTACATTCCAGAGGTTTTCAATGGGGTTCAGGTCTGGAGATTGGGCTGGCCATGACAGGAATTTGATGTGGGTGTCCTTCATCCACACCTTGATTGACCTAGCTGTGTGGCATGGTGCATTGTCCTGCTGGAAAAACTGGTCCTCAGAGTTGGGGAACATTGCCTGAGCAGAAGGAATCAACTGTTTTTCCAGGATAACCTTGCACGCGACTTGATTCATACGTCCTTCACAAAGATTAACCTGCGCAATTTCATCCTTGTTGAAGCATCCCCAGATAAACACTTGGTCTTCTAATGGTTAGACAGAGACCTGGAGAGGCATACAAGTCACAGTGTCAGGCACCCACTGTGAAATTTGGTGGAGGATCGGTGATGCGAGGGACGTATGAATCAAGCCGCATACAAGGTTATCCTGGAAAAACAGTTGATTCCTTCTGCTCAGGCGATGTTCCCCAACTCTGAGGACTGGTTTTTCCAGCAGGACAATGCGCCATGCTACACAGCTAGGTCAATCAAGGTGTGGATGAAGGACCTCCACATCAAATCCCTGTCATGGCCAGCCCAATCTCCAGACCTGAACCCCATTTGAAAACCCCTGGAATGTAATCAACAGCATGATGGATAGTCACAAGCCATCAATCAAAGAAGAAATGCTAAAATATTTGTACCAGGAGTGGCATAAGGTCACCCAAAAGCAGTGTGAAAGACTGGTGGAAAGCATGCCAAGACGCATGAAAGCTGTGAATAAAAATCATGGTCATTCCACAAAATATTGATTTCTGAACTCTTCCTGAGTTAAAACATTAGTATTGTTGTTTCTAAATTATTATGAGCTTGTTTTCTTTGCTTTATTTGAGGTCTGCAAGCAATGCATTTTTTTGTTATTTTGACCATTTCTCATTTTCAGAAAATAAATACAAAATTTATTGCTTGGAACTTCGGAGACATGTTGTCAGTAGTTTTTAGAATAAAAGAACAATTTACATTTTACTCAAAAATATACAGTACCTATAAAGAGAAAAATAAGACAAACTGAAAATTTTGCAGTTGTCTCTTAATTTTTAACAGAGCTGTACATGACAATGTTATAAATTCACAAAGGTCATTCTGGAGTAAAAGGGACCACTATATATTATGTGTGTTCTTTGTTTTTTATGTTGGTTCTTCTTTTACAGAGAGGCGCTTTGCAGTATCAAATTCTCTCAGTCCGTGAACACTCCAAATCTGGAACATTGGTGGGAAATGTCACTGGTGCTGTGGATGCAGATGTGGGATCAAATGCTATAGTGTATTACTTCATTGCAGGTAATATGCAAAATATCAAGTATAAATAACTTTTATCATTTTTGTAATGGAAACATTCCGAGACTGGTACTTCTTTGGGAACATAAGTCCTATTTACATGTGTAATTGCTGCCCTCTTGACCCATCTGAATGCTATTTAAATAGACTGAAAAACCTTAAAGGGTTATTCTCACATTGTCTCTTGAGCTGCCCAGAGCTGTGCAATCTCTCATTGTGTCCTGTTTGCTTGTGGGCGATTGCATCTCTTTGGATTTGTGGAGGATGCTCTTCCTTGTTACATGTGGTGATGTCGCCACCAGCTCCTTATTTCCTTCTATGGCCATTACCGTTCAGAACATACTGCAGAGCTGCTTGCTGCGCTATTCAAAGCTCTTAGAGGAAATCTCTGTATTCTGTACTCTTTGAATGGCTCAGCCAGCAGCTTTGTAGTGAGCTCTGAATAATGTAATTGTGAGCTTGGCCTGTGATTCTCGGCTAGTTTACTGTAACTGTAGATGTGCACAGGGAGAGAAAGAGAAAAGAGCATGTGGAAACATGCAGGTCAGTGGGTGCTCTCGTCCGCTGGCCCGTCTGCCTTTACAAAGACTGCATGGACCAGGGCTCATACCACTGAACATCTACAGAATACAAGTCAGACAAGACAGGGTGAGGGTAAAACAGTGTGGCAATAATTTATTGAACCACCAACACACAATAGCATATAGAACAGTTCCAGCAAATACCCAAGATAGTGCAAATTACAGAGTCTCCCCCTTCCACTGACTCGTTAACAACAAGCTTAGGAAGCTAACCGAGAGCAGTAAGGTATGTGGCCAGGAGACCTGATTGCCCCTACCTGGATTATTTAAGATGTCTCTGGGATTCCAGTGATGGTCAATGAAACAGTCCTGTGTCCCTCCAGCTGAATTCGTAGTACCCTAAGCTGAGATACTGGAGACCAGAAGAAAAAAGTCTCTTCATATAGTTCTCAACTGGCCTTCAACCAGCATCCAAAGGCTAGAGAGATATGTGAATGAGGCCAACCTGAATTGTTCAATTATGTAAGCTATTTGCATAATTTTTCCTCCTCTGTTTGGGAATGCCAAGGAACTTGCTGGCATAAACAATGTCAGTAATCAACATATCAGCACACATCATTGTTCAGTGGCCATGCCTTACTGTTTTGTAAAGAGTAAATATTCATCCTACAAGAGTCAATACTAAACACAACAGTTTTTGATTCTGGGCCTACTCAATTTACATCTGGCATAATTAAGAAGAAATGCTGTGTCATCACAGAGCGCACTACGAACTCCATGCAGAACAAGTAATCCGTAAACAGGTTGTGACTTTAGTCAGTGGGGATGGAGCAGGGCATTCCAGTGTGCTAGATTACATTAGAATAAAGTAAAGTGATTGCACATGCTCCATAGAAAAGCTATATTAGGCTACTGTACATTCACACGATCATATAACTTCTCAGACCAGTCATGTCTGCAAATTTCAGTTGTAGCTAGGTTTATGAGCAGCTCGACATCTTGGGCGGGTGTAGGAGTTCTCCACCATTAAAGCTAATGTTATTTGAACTGTTTTCAGTTTTGTTTGAATGGTAACATTGTGGAGTGAACATCTTATTTTTAATTTCTAGCTGGCAATGAGGAAAGCAATTTCCAGCTAACTCCAGAAGGAAAGCTCACTGTTCTGAAGAACTTGGATCGAGAGAAGAACCCCTATTATACCCTGATAGTTAAAGCATCAAGCAACAGGAATTGGTCAGCCCGTAAAGCAATGAGGGCTGCAAAAATTCAAAGCTTTGATCCCAGCACAGACTCTACATTGCAAGAAGTGAGAATATTCCTTGAAGACATTAATGACCAGCCTCCAAAATTTACAAAATCTGAGTATACTGCAGGTATAACTGAAGAATGAAAATAAGTTTTACACTGGGAAGTATTTCAAAGTTGCCATACACACTTATATGCATGTAATATGGTTGGGGCGTACTAACTCTCCCCGGATGCTGAGACAAAATGATTAGGTATGTTGAATTAAATATGTGCACATAGGCGTTACGCCATCAGCGATCTCCGGCTTAGTCCAATCACCCTATAGAGAACACAATCATGTGTAAGGGCACCTTCAGGTTACAGCTAGATGGCGTGGCAGTGGTGCAGCTACTTACACCAATAGCCACCCAATTATAAAATAGTGTGGCAATTGGCTACTGTGATATACAGAGTTTTGGCCACACTTGGGCAACTACACCTTCTAGCTCTACACTCAGTGTCCTAAATGTGTCAATTAATTACAACTAATTAGGTGTGCGATTTATTGTATGCCAAGCGTTTAAAGCGTTTTATTCTGCAGGGCCATAAATACATAGCACTACAGTAATGTTCCGCAATTCCAGTCTTCAAGCCACCAACATATCATTTTTCCAGGCTTTCCTTAATATTGGCCAAGTGATAATTCCATCACATGTACAATACTAAGGAAATCCTGTAAACATGATCTGTTGGTGGCTCTTGAACACAAGAGTCAAGAAACATTGCACTAAAGAATAGAGACTGCATAAAGTACTGTACTCTGAAGCTGTAAAGCAGGCACAAAAGTCAGTAAAGCTAAATCTTATTGTTTTAACTTTCTGCTTCTTTATTCTGTATCTGATAATGTAAATCACTAAATGAGAGCTTTGTATATAATAGGACATATGGTTCAATAGTCGTAATACATCTTACTACATCATTACTAAACCATTTGCACATATTTTTTAGGTCTGTAAAAAACGTTTAATTCTTGTAATTTGTCATCTTTCATTTCAGGTGTTGCGACTGATGCTAAAGTGGGTTCTGACCTTATAAAAGTTGTGGCCCTTGATGCAGATGTGGGAAACAACAGTTTAGTTTTCTATACCATTCTCGGAATCCAGTACATCAAGCACAACTCAAATAATTCTGAGGCAGTGAAAAATATTTTTGTGATAGGTAACAATATTTTATTATTTACCCACTTTAACATTGCTAAACATAGACTATGAATATGAACGACTGAAAATAGACATGAAGCATTCATGCACAGTTCCAACTTACATACAGAAAGTTCTTAGAGGAACGAAGTGGATCAACGACAATGTATCCTATCAGCAGCTGGAGAGATTAGTTAGCTAATGGTCCTTGACATGATTTTCATTATAGAAATAACCTGGAACTAGGTCTTGCTGTGGCTCGTTACTTGCACTGCATGTACAACATTGTACATTAAAACTCATTTTATTGCCAAAGAAGCCAACATTTTAGCTTTTTAACTCTGTTTCTTGCACTGATTTGGAGCTTTTACATTGTTAAAGTAAATTAATGCCTCTTGGTACAGGTTGTAAAGAAACAAACTGTCTGAACTCATCTTTCCTGGTTCTACCAGAGATCGTCTGCTGTGGCACTCAGTGTCTGGCATTGGCTGTGGTGCTGACGCTCAGCAGCTCTGAAGGGGCCATTTTGTGAACACTGGCAGAGCCACTGACCTCACGGATTGACTGCTGCTCTGTCGATGTGATGTCGGTGCAGCAGCCAATGTCAAACACCGGTAGAATCGGTGGAAACTTGCCGGTGGAACCCGGAAAAGTGAGTATAGCATGGTTTGTTTCTTTATAATAAACTGCAGCTGTGGGCATTCATTTTCTGAAAGGAAACAACCCCTTTAAATAAAAAAGACCTATGGTCATCAACTTCAACCAAGGTATTGGAAAGAGCATGGATGAAGGGAAGGAGCATGTGTGAACCTTAAAACTTTGTTTTCCCCTATTGATATAGAGAGTAGATAAAATACAAGTGTAATAAACCAATTTGCCTTAAAAAAGAAACATTTCCCTCCTGATCTCAAGTGGCTGTCAGACTTAATCAACATTCAAAGCAAGAACTCTCTGCATTACCATAAATGATAATGTTAATTTTGTCTAGTAAATTATGTACAATCAGAAAAACATCGGACCATTGACGTGTATTGCTCATCACTGAATTTTGTGCATATGTAGATAAATAAGAAAACAGTTTACAAAGGGTTGACATTCACTTTTTGCAACCTTTTCTGTAATGCCAGTTTTTATTCTGTATATCAATTCATTAAAAATATGATTTGTGTCTTCCTAGGAAATGTTGATGGTATTATTCGGACCTTTGACTTATTTACTGCCTACAGTCCTGGCTATTTTGTGGTGGACATCATGGCTTCTGATCTGGCTGGACACAATGACACGGCTGTTGTTGGTATTTATATTTTACGAGATGACCAACGCTTAAAGATAGTAATTAATGAGATTCCAGATCGTGTTCGTGAGTTTGAAGAGGAATTTATACGTCTGCTGTCCAACATAACAGGAGCCATTGTCAATACAGATGATGTGCAGGTAATAATTATAATGCCATTGTCAGGCCTCTGGAAAGGAGTGTAAATCCATTACATTCGTTCAGGGCCGGACTGGCAATTGTGGCAAATGCCAGAAGGGCCTGTCTGGTCATGGGCCGCCTTGTCTGCTATGTTGTTAACAGAATCTATGTTCTCGAGATGCCCATACTGTTACGAGTTGTTATGCAGCACAAAGTTGCTGACTCCATCACGTACCCCAGCAGGCCACCGGTATCATTAGAAATATTGGTCTTGTAGGAAATCTTCCATTCCTTCCTCCTTCCAGGGTAATATTAGTAATATATCCCATCTGGTGCTTGGGGACAGGGACAGCATGGGCCTGTGTGATTTTAAATGTCAGGGCTGAGTTTCAGCCTCAGTCTGTACCTGCATCCGTTAGATCTTTCACTAATAGATTTGCCTTAAGACCAAACTGACATCAGAGACAGCGTTCAACTTTAAAGGGGGTATGGAGTTCAAGGAAAATCCAAAGGTTTTATTTCCAAAGTAGTTTCTAATAGTAACTGCAGACAGCTTCTAAAACTATTTCCAAATCATGATACAATACTTGATGAACAAAAGAATGATCTTAACGGGGTTGTCTGGTCCAAATCGATAAGTCTGCAGTCACTCAGTATGACTGCTGACTTATGAATCCCCCAGATTCACCAGTTTCTGAACCTAAGGCTAAGAGGAGACTTAGTAGCTGTCTACAAATATCTGAAGGGATGTCACATTGTAAAGAGATCATTCTTATTCTCATTTGCACATGGAAACATGAGAAGCAATGGAATGAAACTGAAAGGGAGAGTACAGCATCATGGATTCAATGGTGATATATAAATAAATAAATAATAATAATAATAATAATAATAATAAATATACAGATTCGATATTAGAAAAAACTTTTTGACAATGAGGGTGATCAATGAGTGGAACCGGCTGGAAGATCCCTTCCAACTCTAATGTTCTATGATTCTATAAGTCTATGAAGTGGTAATGGCGGTGATGTATGCAGTATACATACTCCCGGGCAGAGCCTGTCTAGTGGGCGCGGCCTCGCTCCATACACTTGTATTCAGCTTGGCTGCACCCACTAGATGGCTCTGCCCACTGGACTGCCGCTTCACTAGACAGGGAGCAGCCAGCTTCATACAAGTGTTTGGAACAAGGCTTCATCAATTAGGCGGATTCTGCCCCGAAGCATTTATAACGCATACATCACTACTGTTGAATCCTCATAGAGCACAGTGCATGTGCTGAGGGGGATTAATAAGTCTGCAGTCATACAGAGTGACTGCAGACTTATCACTTTATACAACCTCTTTAAGTTTAGCCGATACTTTATAAAACAGATTGCCACATAGGACTGAATTCAGCAAAAGTTGTAGAATCAGAGGGAGAAAGTGAGAAGTTATACCTCTTTATATTCTGCCATGTTACATTTTGCTGTTGAAAGCTCCTAAATAGGTATAAATGTTTCTGAGAATATTGAAAGTGGATAACGTGAATAAAAAAATACTTACCATGTGTATATGTTCTCTGATTGGCTTGTGGTCCCTTCATGTCATAGTGAATAAGGGAGATTGTAGGAGGGATTTGAAGAAGGCCCGTGTAACAACTGCTGCCTCTCCCTCATTGGCTCAGGCGTCACATCACTTTCTTTATAGCCACTTTCCCCACTGCTGTGGTCAAATAGTCCCTTACCACATTCCTGCTTTGCAGTAATCCATTTTTCTTTCTAAAACTGATGTGCCCTCATTTCACTTCCAAACAACACTCCTGTGTCTAAGGTTTTATTCGCACATCCATTTTTCTCATGTACGAGGAAACTGGACTGATTATTTTTATCAGAATTTGATCCAAGTGCCGGACGCTTTCCTCGTACGTGAGGAAAAAAATAAAAAAATGTCTCCACCTTCTCTTATGTCTCCTATGTGACAGTCAGTGAAAATCGGACTGCACTCAAGATTTTTTTCACGAACGATTAGACTCACATTGCCAATTTTGATCTGACACTCGGATTAAAATTGGACATATCTCCTCAATTTTATGCAGACTACTCATACTCCGTCTGCGAAAAATCACAGACATGTGAATGACTCCATAGACTATCACAGGCATAGATATTATCCATAAAAATGAAATTATACTGTTTTCACACATCCATGTTACACAGTCGGATCACGCTCTTGTCCACGGGTCTCCTGACCCAATGTGTACATATTACAGGTTTTTTTCTATCACTTGTAAATTGACATGTAGTGTAGATTTTAAAATCTGCAATGTCAGTTGTGTTCAGAAATTTTTTTTATCCATTAAAAAATGCATGTACACAAAGTTACAGCGTGGGATGCAGGTGTTTGGAATGTGACAATTATTTTGCTCCCCCTAAGAGCACATTTATACAAGAAGAGAATCTGGAACAAGCATTCCTTGTTTGCTGATCATTGACTCCACCCTCAAAACTGTTTTCACCAGGCCAGGCAGTTATCCAGGCCTGTGTTTTTACAGTTTAACTAATCAGAGTCTCTAGTGTTGATACTGGTGTTGATAGTGAACGATCATACTAAGGCCATGTGCACACGTTCAGTATTTTTCGCGTTTTTTTCGCGTTTTTTCGCTATAAAAACGTGATAAAAACGCGAAAAAAAGCTAACATATGCCTCCCATTATTTTCAGTGTATTCCGCATTTTTTGTACAAATGTAGCCTTTTTTTCAGCGAAAAAATCGCATAGCGGAAAAAAAAGCAACATGTTCATTGAAATGCGGAATTGCAGGGGATTCCGCACACCTAGGAGTGCATTGATCTGCTTACTTCCCGCACGGGGCTGTGCACACCATGCAGGAAGTAAGCAGATTATGTGCGGTTGGTACCCAGGGTGGAGGAGAGGAGACTCTCCTCCACCGACTGGGCACCATATAATTGGTAAAAAAAAATAATTAAAATAAAAAATAGTCCTATACTCACCTTCGATGTCTTCCTGCCTCTCCGCTGCATGCTGCCGCTTCGGTTTCTAAAGCTAGTGTGCGGTGAAGGACCTGCGATGACGTCACTGTCTTGTGATTGGTCGAGACCGGTCATGTGACCGCTCACGTGACCGCGACGTCATGGAAGGTCCTGAACCACAACGGCATCTATAGGAACGGATGCCTGCAGGTGAGTATAACCATTTTTTTTATTTTTTTTAAACATTCTATCTTTTACTATTGATGCTGCATAGGCTGCATCTATAGTAAAAAGATGGTCACACTTGTCAAACGCTATGTTTGACAAGTGTGACCAACCTGTCAGTCAGTTTTCCAAGCGATGCTACAGATCGCTTGGAAAACTTTAGCATTCTGCAAGCTAATTTCGATCTGTAGCATCGCTTGGAAAACTGACTGACAGGTTGGTCACACTTGTCAGAGTGTTTGACAAGTGTGACCAATTTTTTACTATAGATGCTGCTTATGCATCAATAGTAAAAGATAGAATGTTTAAAAGTAATAAAAAAAAAAAAAAAATGGTTATACTCACCTGCAGACAGCCGATCTCCTCAGCGGCGTCCATTCCTATAGATGATGTGTGTGTGCAGGACCTTCGATGACGTCACGGTCACGTGAGCAGTCACATGACCGGTCTTGCGACCAATCACAAGACCGCGATGTCATCGCAGGTCCTTCACCACACACCAGCTATAGGAATCGAAGTGGCAGCGTGCACCTGAGAGGCGGGAAGACTCCGGGGGCCATCAGAGGGTGAGTATATGACTATTTTTTATTTTAATTATTTTTTTTTACCAATTATATGGTGCCCAGTCCGTGGAGGAGAGTCTCCTCTCCTCCACCCTGGGTACCAACCGCACATAATCTGCTTACTTCCCGCATGGTGTGCACAGCCCCGTGCGGGAAGTAAGCAGATCAATGCATTCCTAGGTGTGCGGAACCCCGCAATTCCGCAAATTTAATGAACATGTTGCTTTTTTTACATTTGCACAAAAAATGCGGAATACCCTGAAAATAATGGGAGGCATATGTTAGCATTTTTTTCGCGTTTTTATCACGTTTTGATAGCGAAAAAACGCGAAAAAAACGCGAAAAAAAACGCGAAAAATACTGAACGTGTGCACATGGCCTAACAGTCCTTCTAAGGGCTAAACTTGTGCTTTGCTGTTTGTATCAGATACATTCTGCATTTAGCTTAGGGACAGCTGCAGGAGAAGGGAGAGTGGCAAAATACAACTTCAAGGTAGGGCTTAGGGTGGTTTTGCAGTTCTTTGTTAAATATATAGCTGTTGCATGTGACCACATTCTTTTTTTGGGGGGAGAAAAAACTGACATATGGACATTGTCATCAATACAGTTTAACGTGCATAGTGTTACATTACGGCGGTATATAACACTCCAAAAAAGCTTCCAAAAATTTTTCTGGATTTAATTTATTTTCCATAGAGTACTACATTCTTTGTGTTGCATTTCAGTGGTATATAACACTCAATAAAATCGTTCAAAATTTTTTCGAGATTTAATTTGTCATCCATAGAGGACTATGTTCTTTGTGTTACATGTCGTTGATATATAATACTCTAAAAAAGCGTTCAAAAATGTTTCTGGATTCTATTTGTCATCTATCGAGTTTTAAGTGCTTCATTTTACATTTTGGTGGTATGTAACATTCAAAAAAAGCATTCAATTTTTTTCCGGATACAATTTGTCTTTCAAATAGTATTATGTGATTTGTTTCACATTTCGATGGTATGTAACACTCCAAAAAAGTATTCAAAAAATGTTCTGGATTGAATTTGCTATCCATAGAGTATTACATGCTTTGTGTTATATTTCGGTGGCTATAACATTGGAGCATTTTAGTCCTCGCTCATCCCTTATTACTACAGAAAATGACACTAACAACAAAGAATACCCAAATTTGCAAAAAGTGTACATAACTCTAGAACTTTATATTGAAACACTCATGATTGGAAAAAGAGTTTAAGTACCATGTAAAATGTAAACATTAATCTTTATTACATAATATTTAAAACAGAAATGAATCATAATAAAATATACAGGTGCCAAAATAGAAGCTGCGTCACGCCTCCTGAGGAAGTGACCTTCACGAAACACGTGTTGGGGTGGCGGGAGCACCGGCATCATACCTTGTCCTCCTATGTAAGTCCTACAACTACATCTGTACTGTATCTTATATGCACGCTGTGTAGCAGCACTTTATATTTGAAAGCACCGTATTTGTATACTAATTCAATGGACATTCAATAGGATTTCATTCTGGGCACAAGATGTTACAAGGTCTCCCTAGACTGTCATATGGTATTGCAGCCTCTGATTTGGCACTTGTATATTTTATTATGATTCAATTCTGTTTTTAATATTATATAATAAAGATTAATGTTAACATTTTACATGAAAGATATATATCTTGGTACCGTGTTAGCCAGTAGATAGAAAAATGTTTCTAACATTTTACATGGTACTTAAACTCTTTTTCCATAGAGTGACACTAGTCAGGTTTGGAAAATGAGGCTCTGTCATTAACGCACAAAGTGGCTCAGTCCTTAAGGGTTTAAATCCAAAAGGGAAAGCAATAAAAAGACTTTGCTTCCCAAGTGAAGGGTAAGGGTACCGTCACACAGTGCCATTTTCATCGCTACGACGGCACGATCCGTGGCGTCGCAGCGTCGTATGATTATCGCTCCAGCGTCGTAGACTGCGGTCACACTTTGCAATCACGGCGCTGGAGCGATGCCGAAGTCCCCGGGTAACCAGGGTAAATATCGGGTTACTAAGCGCAGGGCCGCGCTTAGTAACCCGATATTTACCCTGGTTACCAGCGTAAACGTAAAAAAAATAAACAGTACATACTTACATTCCGGTGTCTGTCCCCGGCGCTGTGCTTCTCTGCACTGTGTAAGCACCATAGCCGGAAAGCAGAGCGGTGACGTCACCGCTGTGCTCGCTTTCCGGCCGGCAGGCGCTCACAGTGGAGAGAAGCTGAGACGCCGGAGGACAGACACCGGAATGTGAGTATGTACTGTTTGTTTTTTTTACGTTTACGCTGGTAACCAGGGTAAACATTGGGTTACTAAGCGCGGCCCTGCGCTTAGTTACCCGATGTTTACCCTGGTTACAAGCGAACACATCGCTGGATCGCTGTCACACACAACGATCCAGCGATGTCAGCGGGTGATCAAGCGACGAAAGAAAGTTCCAAACGATCTGCTACGACGTACGATTCTCAGCGTGATGTCTGATCGCAGTAGCGTGTCAGACACAGCGATATCGTAACGATATCGCTAGAACGTCACGAATCGTGCCGTCGTAGCGATGAAAATTTCACTGTGTGACGGTACCCTAACAGCTATGAACAGATTTATGTAATGAGTGGTAGTCAGTCCTAGATTGAGTCCAATACCTGACTGAGACTAGGGAAAATGTGAGAAAAAAAAGGAAGATCATAGTGTGTTTAAAAAGAAAAACAAAAAAGAAAACCATAGTGGTTGCTAAGGTCTTCTGTTGGTTTGAACACTTCTCTTTTATTGCTCCCATATTGTTCACACTTATGTAGTTTCATATATTTCCAGCTTCCATAACTTTAAATTGGAATATTTAAAAAAATGATTACATATCCATATAACTGATTAGGAAATAATTTGCTTAATAAAACCTTCTCTTTCATGAATTTTAAAAACATTGTCTATAGCCACCAGTTTGTCTTTTACTTTCTGTACTGTGACACAAAACATTGACCTCTGAGTTCTAAAGCAACAAGGGCACTTTTCCTAAGAAGTCATTTTGTTTAACAATTATATTTTTCTATAGTTCCATGTAGATAAAAAAGGCCGAGTGAATTTTGCACAGACCGACATGCTGATACATGTGGTAAACCGCGACACCAACAGAATTCTTGATGTTGAGCGGTAGGTCATTAAGAAGTGCTGTATTTTTCCACATTTTTTTGTTTTTCTACCCATTACATGCTTTCTTATTGCTTTGCTATTAGTATAGTTCATTTTGTATTTCATTTTATTCTGGATAATAAGATAAAGCAGGATGGACTTTTATAATGTGAATACTGCCCATATGTCCAATATGTTACATAAGAATAAATACAAGTTTTTTTCTATATCCCAAACAACCTACTGAAAGTGCCAATATCATATCTATAAATGTACGTATATTAATGTGAGCAGTAGAGAACAAAATTGCAGATTTTTTTCATGAAGTACATTACAGTTATTATTTAGTAAGTACAAATCATGTTCTCTTCAAGGGTTATACAGATGATTGATGAAAATAAAGAACAATTGCGTAATCTGTTTCGCAACTACAATGTTCTGGATGTGCAACCAGCCACTGCTGCCAGTGCTTCAGAGGACCTGTCTGCTTTACAGGTACAGTCCTAATATTATTGTATATTTAATGGTATAGTATTAGTGCAATAGCCTCATATTACTGTGATTTCCAGCTTTTCTTCTAAATAGCTCCATTATGCATAGAATAGTCATCATTTACTGTGCCCCAAATCAGCATAAATGTCAGGTATTCAAATGGTTGAGATTGCATTGTGAATGCTTATGGATATCATTATTTCTTCTTCATCTATCTTCATCTTCTTCCTCTCTCTTTTCTTCCTCCAATTCTTCCTCTCTCTCTCTTCTTCCTCTTCTCCATCTCTCTCTTCTTCCTCTCTCCTCTTTGTCTTCTTCCTCTCTCGCCTTCCTCCTCTTCCTTTTCAAATATTTTAGAGAACTAAGATGCATACTGAGAGAGAATGTAGTTGTGAATACCAATGGGGACAGTGATGATAATGTCTGTAAAGCGCTGTGGAATATGATGGCGCTATGTAAGCAATACATAATAAATAAAATACATAAATACTTCCTCAACCATATATGACTTTGCTGTAATATTTTATATTTATTGTCTCTGCAGATGGCAATCATTATATTGGCTATCCTCCTGTTCTTGGCTGCCATGTTGTTTATCTTTATGAACTGGTACTATCGAACTGTGTAAGTATATCCCAAAATTCTTCTTTTTCTAAAAGTGTACACTATCTAATATTGTACTAAAATATTATCTAGTATTTTTAAATGTATGTATAAGGAATATCTCAAAGGGATCCTTGTTTATTATTTGTAGGACTTCCAAATGGATAACTTTGTGGCTGTGGCCCCTTGTATTATTCATTGTATGTCTTACTATGATGGAAATTGCACAGGTTAAAAAGCGGTCTTTGTCAGCCTATAATCTTACTTTTAATTTCATTTAGCAAATGACAAAGTTAATAATGTCATGTCACCCATGTTAACACCGCAAAGGTAAGGCTGCTCAGTGGAGACATAAAAAAATAAATTCAAAGTCAGACATTTCTAATTGTCCCTGATTTATAAAGAGATGTGTACCTTTTGGGACGAATCACGTGCTGTACATGGATACGTGACAAAGAATTGTTTTCAATATTCCATAGTATAGTAGAGTCTGCTTCCGTTTGCTGAAAAACTGCTATCTATATAGTGGAACTACTCAGTTATTTTCTCTTTTTTACTGAATTTCAGACACAAAAGGAAGTTGAAAGCAATAGTGGCTGGATCAACGGGTAAGTTCCACTTATGTTATTAATATGTTGGTGTTAGGTGCTTTTTCTGGAGCAAATATATTTTTCTAATTAAAGCAAGTGCCATGGTTCTAGTACCATGCCGTTCTCATACATTCTCCTTCTATACTGTGTACAGCTCTATATATTGAATTTCAGATGTAGTCGTATATATATGTCCCTTGGTTGAGCATACAGGGAAGCTTTACTTTGTTGGGTTTAAAACATAAATCCACATAAAAAATAAATCCATGCAATAGTGCGGTATAATCTCATCTTAATCAGATTCTTATTTTTCAGGAAATAAAGGATTTATGGACATCCTGGATATGCCCAATACCAATAAATACTCATTTGAAGGGTGAGTTAGATCCAAGAAGTATCATTTATGATTTCGGAGAGTGACATGTTAAGCATGCCAAGATGAGGAGACTTAAAGCCACAATGCTCCTCTAGGAAATATGCAAACTGCTTCTTCAGAGAGGAAGAGGACTGTAACTCTACTGCCACCTATTGGAATTAGCAATCCTAACAGTCAATGTTGACCCTTTAACGAGCCTTGTCACATGACTTAGGATAACGGCCAAACCAGAATCTCACTTTGCAGACATTGTGTTTCAGGGTATTGCCCCTCGTCAGTGCAAAGTGTGTGATCTGATTTGGCTGAGTGAGAGGCATCTGACTGGGATCCAAGAAGTATTTTTTCCTTGTGGAGAGTGACATGTTAAGCATGCCAAGATGAGGAGACTTAAAGCCGCAATGCTCCTCTGGGAAATATGCAAATTGTCTCTTCAGAGAGGAAGAGGACTAGAACTCTAGTGAGTGCCACCTATTGGAAGTAGCAATCCTAACAGTCAATGTCAAAAGAAACGGATGAAAAAATGAGTAGAGTCAATATTTTATTTTATTTTATTTTTTTATGTGTTCAGTCTATTCTGTACTACTTTACCATTCTTTGGATTGCAATCTAAGACAATGTGCACACAGTATCTTATTCAGGCAAATTTTGCCTGGAACCTGCCAAAAGTGGATAGAAAACTAAAGGGAACTTTTAAGTAAACTTTTTTTATTTGAACTTTGTAGATTTTTCTACAAAATACACATAAAAAACACTTCAACTACTCTTTGAATAGGATTCTTTTTTATGTAATAGGAAAACACACATAGAGTGCACATTTTGTTATTTTATCCACATAGAAAAAGATGCAACATATCAATTCTTGGGGCAGTACTGCCTAAAAAACACTTCAAATTTGAACACTAAATGATAGGAATAAAAAATGCCTCTTAAGCACAAACATTAAATTATTGTTAGGGTTGGGGTTGGACTTAGAGCTAGGTTTAGTTTTTTTTTTCAAAAGTTAAAAAAAGTGATGATATGAAGCCTAGTGTTGAGTGCAAGTGCTCGCTATTCAAGTTTGCATCAGGGTGCTGGGGTATGCACAGAGTATCGTGGGTGCTCTAGTAACATGCTCAAGTCCACCCCATATGTTTCTTTGCTGTTAGAAAGCCAAAAAAATGCATGGATTGCCTGTCATACATGAGTAATCCTCACATGTTTTTTGGGGTGTTTAACAGCTGCAAAATATTCGGGGCGGGGACTCAAACATGTCACTGAAGCAACTGCGAGCATCCGAAGCAAACTCAAGTAGAGAACACTATGGATGACATATTTAATATGATGACCTAATGTTATCAAATTCTGTGTAGTACCTTTGGGTTCAAATTCCTCATTATACCCCTCGATAAAATCCTTGAGGAGTGTAGTTTCCAAAATGGGGTAACTTGTGGGGGCAATGGTTAGGCACACCAGGGGCTCTCCAAACGTGGCATGGCGTTCGCGCTCGATTCCAGCTATTTTTTCCTTCAAAAAGTCAAAGATGATCCTTCTCTTCTGAGCCCTGCTGTGTGCCTAAATTGTAGTTTTCTCCCACAAATGGAGTATTGGTGTACTCAGAAGAAATTGCAGAACAAATCTTGTGATTCCCTTTTTCCTGTTACACTTGTGAAAGTAAAAAAAATGGAGACAAAGTAACATTTTTATGAAAAAAAGGATATTTGTTATTGTACACTATGAAATAAAGGGAAAATGCTAATTTTTTCCTTTTACATTGCTTAAGTTCTCGTCAAGCACCTAAAGAGCACCTTCTTGAATGTGGTTTTGAACACCTTGAGGGGTGCAATTTTCAGAATGGTGTCAATTTTGGGTATTTTCTGTCATATAGGCCCCCAAAGTCACTTCAAATGTGATGTGGTCCCTAAAAAAAAAATTGGTTTTGTACATTTTTTGGGAAAAATTAGAAGTTACATATCAATTTTGGACCCTTCTAACTTCTAAATAAAAAAAATTGTGTTTCAAAAATGAAGAGAGATGAGATCTCAGCGCTGAGATCTCATCTCCCAAGATCTTGAAGCCAAGGTCTCAGTCTACGCATGCACCGCCCCCGGCAGCCATTTTCCCAGAGTCCAACTCCTAGGAAACCATGTAGCTGCGGGGGCTCTGGGCTTTCACAAAATATCGGCAGAGCCCCCGCAGCACTGAATGAACACCCGAAGCGGGGCGGGCGCTGCACATCCAAACACCCCCTCATCCTAGCCTGCGGCCTGCAGCAACGCTCTACTCTTGTCTCCAACAGCGACCCTGGGACCCTGCTTCACCGCAACCACCACCCCCGGTAAGCAATAAGATGCATAAATTATAAGAAGCACCACCGTTTTATTAAAAAAAAGTTGTTTTCCCATTTTTCTCCCCAAAATTTGGGGTGCATCTTATAATCCGGAGCGTCTTATAATCCGAAAAATACGGTATGTTACTGTATGTTACTGGTTTATTTTTACAGGTTCATTGTATAAAAGTTTAAATAGTCATATTTGTGGTTTGGGGGTGGCCGGCTGTTAGGGGTCGAGTTCCCACCTCTGCACAGGGGGAATCTCGAACCATCTCCGCTGCGGTCTCCCATTCTTCTCCAGCCACAGTGATGCCTGCTCAGTGGAGACCTGATACTATGCGGATGGTTACTGCTGCCTTTCCAGGCTCAGCCATTGTATCCAGTACTGGTCAGCGGCGAGCAGACATCTCTGGGACTAAGTCCTGCTTTTCCCTTTCTGAGCATGCCCAAAGTAAGACCTCTCATTGGAGGTCAGGGGTCACATGCTCAGGTACTGCAGCAGCTCCCATTAGTCCTCTACGAAGGTCCTGAAGTTTCTCAGGTACTGTGGCAGCTCCCATTGGTCCTCTAGGAAGGTCCTGAAGTTGCTGCAGCTATAAAAGGTTTGCATGGCCGCACAGCCAAGCACTAGGATCAGCTTATGTCATGAGCTTTTGCTATTCAGTGGTCTTGTCTGCTTGTGGTCAGGGTGTGGCTGAAACAAGCCACTAGAATACCAGCACCTCCGGTGAGGAGTTTTGTATGGTGAATTCAGGGCTGGTGTAAAGCCATTAGAATTCCGGCTCCACCGGAGAGGAGGTGTTTGTGTGCTTGCTACTCCCTGACCACTGATTGCTTTTTGCTCTGTTAGGCTGCTGTGTTCCCCTGTGATGCTAACAGGGCACAGCGTTTTCCCTTCTGTGTGACTCTGTGAAGTAACAGAGTTCGCTTATACCGCCATATCGCGCCGCCATTTGCTAGCAGCAGGTTCGTCTCCTACACGGTGGACCCCGGGCGGCGAACGCACCAATAATTATATCTAAATATACTCGGTGCGTTCCGCCAGCCCTAACACAGGCTGCCT